>NC_040877.1:4494393-5744393 GCF_003676215.2 Rhopalosiphum maidis | reverse complement strand
CCATATTTAGTCATTCATCAAAACCTATATGAAATGTTATTATTAATGTTACACGTGTAAAGTAAAAAAAATTATTCATAAATGGCCCACAATACGTTAAATTACTAGTGAACACGACTAAATAAATCATAGTTTATAACTTATAGTTATATATGTCAATGAAATTAATGGTTAAGGTGACGTTATATACATGTGTGCTATTATACAAATAATCATTATTATTTGCTGCAAAATTAAAACATCAAAAAAACCTATGTAGTAGGACATTGAATAATACGATTATTTTTAATTTGTATGAATTTGATAATAGTTCAATATTTTGAGGATGTCAGTGCATTATTTGTTTTCTCTCTTTGACGGCGTTTGACCTATGAGCAACACATTTTATATCTATCTATAATGGAATGAATTGTGACCTCTTACCAAACTTAAGCTTAGAACATTATTTACGTTCTTCTCTTGTTGACTTTTTAACAATATTTCAATTTGTATGCAAAATTTGACTGTATCAAATGTTACAATTTAAAAATTCTTATCTCTCGCTTTAAAATAGAAATTTCGTTAAAAATCTAACTAAGAACACAGATAATGTTCTTAAAAAACTAATCACACAAGGTCGGGTCTGCTGAACGAAAATTTTCTATGTTATGCGTTGGTCAAAGTGAGAAAACAATTAATTTGCTCGTACTGATATTCTCAAAAAAATAAATAATAATAGAGTAAAACGAATTTTACTAAACGTATTTATTATAAAGTAGTAAAACGAAAACAATCAATCTAGACCTATTTTTCTTACTGTTCTTTCACAAAAGAATCAATAATTTTCCGTAACCCTTACGATTATCTACATATTTTACTTTAAAATATATCACCATTGAATAATATATTATAGTATTGAATCAAAAATTATTTTATTTTATTTTAAATAGTTATTGTGTTATTTTTTTCAATTGTTAATTAAATATTTGTTATTTGTTATTTATTCGTGGAGGGATGATAGGAAGGCTATATTAATATATTGGCGTTGCATGACCCACGAGTAATGCTCGGTCGCTCGGTGCATTTGTGGACTTCCAAGAATCGCACGCGTGCTTCTGAAACGGAAATTCATTATTGATATATTAATTTACGCACGGCCCGCAGTAGATAGGTGTATATACTATATTATAATATTATAAACGTGACGATTGGTAGTCGTCATATGCTAGTGTTAATGTTTCGCGCATTATTATTATTTGCGACAGACGTGTCGAGTGTCGTTTTACAGCGCACCTATATATGATTACGGCTGTTGAGGTATGTCAAATGTACTCACCCAGTGAAGAACCAAACCTATGTATCTACAATTTCTCACAAATGAAACTGATATTCACTCAAATATAAACATAATAAGTTAAATTATTTGACATAATAAAAATTAAAGTATGTATGTAACTACACCACTCGTATGACATATATATTGTGTACAAATTGGGACGTTACTGCAGTTTCTCGATTACCACCTCGTATATGTCGACGTATCACATGTATTAATTATAATTTATAATATAAATGATTCATGGCATTAATACAGAGTGATTCACCAAGCACAATCACTCCCATTTTTTATTTTTCTATGTATTTATTTTAATTTTAATTTTTGGAGTTATTTGGATTTATCTATAATCGGGAAAAACAAACAAAAAATTTAAAAAAAGCAGGAATTTTGACTAAGTTAATTTCTTTATTTTGTTTTAATTCAAAAATGAATAACTACAGAAACTTGAAATTTTCACCAAGTTTTTATATTATCATTTTCTATATACGATTTAATATTTAAAATATTTTGACTTTTTATAGTTAAGATTTTTATCTTTTTTTTTATAAATGTCAATATAAAATGTATGAATAATACTTGGAAGTTTAATAAAAGGTTCCTAATAAGTGATTAATTTCCAATTACAAATATTGAAAATTTATAGTCACAATATTCTTTTATAAGAATTAAATTTCTTGAATAATATATATATTATTTTGTAATTGGAAATTTATAAAAGAATTTCTTTTTATATCTGCGTTTTGAAAATTGAATAGAAAAATTCCTCATAAAGTCACAAGTAGTTAATACTGAAACCATAAAATATAAAAAAATTATAAAAGCAATTATTTTGTATAGAAATATTTTTAAGTTAAATTTTCGACGAAATTACCCATTTAAATGAGATAAATAACGTTGTTTATTATTTTATCATAATTTCCGAGAAAATATATCAATAACCAACGTAATACTAGAAGTAAAATAAATGAATATCTAAAATGAAAACATATCTTGATTCATGAAATATATTTAGTGATATTATAGAGTATAGACTAATAGTCGATATTAAACCGTTTTCGCTCAGAATAGTTTTTCGTATATCACTGAATTCAAATTTAACACCCATAGTATTATAGTAATCCGCTCATTACCTATAATGTACAGTACAGTAGTACCCAATTTCCTATCTTTTATAATTTATTTTATTCTTATTTATCTCGCGTATCATTAATGAAAAATTTAATCAAATTTTATAAATGCAACAATTTATAAATATACAAATTAAATGTAATTTTGCATAAGACACGTACAGATATATTTAGTTGTCTGTTTGGAAAGGCTTCGAAACAGATGAACCAATTTTGACGGCGTTTTCACAGGTATATTATTTTCTAGTAAACAAAATAATTATTATGATTGGATATAATTGTACACCTGTATTTTATATTATTTCGTTAAAACAACCCTAACAACTGTGATAAAAATTTATCCATTATAACACTTAACGGAGTTTAATAAGGAGTAAATCCACGGGCATTTAATTGGTTATAGAAAACGCTGTGCATGAACAAGTTAGTTTACTATATTATTAGTTATTAAAATAAAAAATATGGTTTTATGTAAAAAAAAAAATAATAAGTTTATATCGCCACAGAAAACTCCGCAAGTAATATGAAAAATCTAAATACATTTGAAAATATGGACCTTATTGACTCTTTAAGTATACTTATAAATTCTAAAAATGAGAATTTTAATTAATGTATTATAATATAAAAAAAATGGAGTTTATCATACTTAGTGAATGACCCTGTATATTGTTCAAAACAACAATAATATGATAGTATGTTCGATTTAGTCACATTTTTTTTATTCATGATAAATTAAAAATGCGAGGACGCATCGTTGCTATTGCCGGTGCTGTATAATAATAATACATTATTATACACATTGGACATTCATACTGTTGCATAAATACATATCTAATTCCTATATAGTATACACACAACTCGCATCCACGTATATACATAAAAATTGCTGTGTATTCTACGGATATTTGTTGTTAGGCTTCTTAAAAAATATTATTAATAAATAATTTGAATTAAATGTTCTAAAGTAGGATAATTTTCGTAAAAATCAAGTTCTCGAGCATTCTTACTTAAATTTAAAATAAAACTTGATTTTGATTCGATTGTATGTATACGTTGAATCATTACAAAAAAAAAAATGTTACATCAGATTATGAAATAAAAATATAGAATAAATTACCATTGAAAAAAATAGATAATTTATCTGAAAAATCTCACAAATTGTGGAGTTTAACAATGAGTATTCCACTTTGTCGAAATAATCATTCTGTTGACATGATGTGCTAAATCCCATAGGTTGAAATATTATTTGTTGTACAAAAACATAAACAGTACCTATATTATGTTATAGTGATATACAACTCTACGTATAAAATATTGTATAGTTCCTATTTGTACAATATATTAAAAATTGTTATTTATTAAAGGTGATATAGGTTCGTCAAGCTTAATATGATTAGGTATATTATATGTCATTTTAAATTTTTTATGGAATATTATAGTCTCGATAAATCATGCTGGCATCAAAAACGATTTATTATTTTGATAGCAATACGATTTTTCGCACTAATCAACTATTGACTTATTTATCTGTGTCGTTTCAACTTTCACGTTGGAGATTGCTTCACACAAATAATAGTATATTATGTTTATGTATAGATAAAAAGTTTCTAATGGAGTTATAACGGCGCTAAGAAAATGGTGGTCATAAGGTAGCACACTGTAGCGGTGTAGCCTACAGGCCACCCCGTCGGTCTACGCAATAAAAAAAAAATCGAAATAAAAAATAAAACATACTAAAAAAAACATAGACATACTTATAACTTATAGATATTGTGTGAAGCATATAATATGTACTCTCTCTCTATATACACACACACACACACACACGATATACCAACAAAAACCCTGAACCATTATAATGGTCGTGAAGGTGATGGGTATGTTATGTATAGTAAAGTAAATACCCTGTGTATAAATTATTTATTGGCGCATCAATAATAATATATAAATAATAGGTATTAATCATATTTGTGTCAAAAACGAAATAACGACATTCGACTTCAAGTATACAACATAATATACGAGTTTGTTAAATATAGTGATTCAATGTTTAGTTGCAATAGCTTCTATAGTGGGTAAGGGACCGAAGGGGAAAGTTACACCACCAACTAAATAGTATGATGTATATATTAGTCGTGCTGATATTTGTTTAACTTTTCGTCATCACTTTTTCTTTGAATATGATTATAATATGTTCAATTATTACATAGGTACTGTTTAATAATTATATAAGATAATCCATAGAAGGTTCGAGGGTTTACACTCATCATTTCAAAAAGTTTAAATTTTTAAAAAAATATCATACTTATATAATTTGATGTTATAATAATTCAAAACATTTTGAAGCAAAAATTATGTTTTACAATATTTTATCTTTGTCAAATTGTTTAATTTTTAGAATGTCGACATATTTTAGATTCTGATCGGAGTGATGAATGTATTGATTTTACAACGATGTTTGTTGTTTAATTTTGTTTTTTTATACGTACGTACGCGCTTAATGATATAGAAAAATATAAACATTTAGATTAATGTTATGCTATTGCCTATTTATACCACAAACATACATTTAAATCATTTAACGATAAGTCGATATTGACTCAAAAGTTTATTTATAATTAATATATTTGATATAAATAATATATATAAACTATTATAATAATTGAAATATATGCAATATTTTCGGAAAAAATGAATTCAACTTGTCGCATAACAAATTGTAAAATGTATTACTAGGTATGAAATATATAAATATAAAAATATCTTAAAATAAAATCTATGCAGAATAGTTTTGAGATTATTTCAATAAATATAAATCAAATCTGGAATGAATACCTAGTTAATTATTTATAAAAATGTAAAGTCTCGATGAACTGAGTATAGTAATAAACCATCATATTCGCATGTACCTGTAGGCGTGCCAAGACAACTATCGCAGATAATGCACCTTCTCTTTTACTCATCGCATAATAATATAGATAACTTAAATATAAAATATTATAATGATATATTTTATTTAGATATACCTTTATATTTTAAAATAAATACAGAATACCGAGTAAACTATTTTTCTTATCTTATAATTATTCTAAACGGCGGTTATTTGCTGATGTCGTCGTTTTAAATTCTTCAATTACATCATTGTAATTCACATTCGTGAGTATAATTAAATGTTGTTCGAAAATAAAAATATAAGAGCATCATGTCCTTTTTGATGCATAGCATTCGTCATTATTCGGTAGTTTTATTTGCAAGTTGCTGGGTTAGAAAAATGTGTATTCATAAGTATAATAGCTCGTCAAAAATTAGTATGTTATTAAAGTTATACTTATCTTTAGTATATTATAGGTAGGTATCTATACGATATGTCTGTGATATCCAAATAGCACAGATACAGAAGCCGTACATAACTATTTAAATACAAAAGGTGATCTTATCTTTGGCAGGTAAAATAAATTATATAATACAATAATATACTATTATTGATGATTCGTATTCGATTACAAATATTATAATTATTTATAGAATTATAAAATATATAATTTAGTATCCATGCTCGAAGCCTTATTATATTCGTTACGACGTTATTATTGTAGTTCCCCCCTTCGCGTACAAACATGATCTTTACAACCGTAAACGAATTCTGGCAACGCCTAGCTATATTTTTTCATAGGACATATTGTACTATTATTATTTCACAGTATATCAATATCTTTATTATAATACATTATTGTACATGATATTCCTATGAGTAATATTTTTGATATTAATTTAAATAAAAAAATATTACATAAAAATGACCCATGTGGCTATGTCATATGCCATACGCATTATTTAATGATTACGAGGAATGCCTAGTTGGAAAGCACAATATAAAATTATTATAATATAAAATAGATACATTTATGTATTATTATTATTATTACAATTGTATTTGTGTATTACATATATTATTAAATGTAATGAGCAATGATTACTAACGACTATTATTATAGATGTTTATTATTTATATTTTCTACTTTTACATACAAATGACCAGAGTTGTATACGTAAAACTATCAGGTAGGTACTATTCTAATACGTCAAAACATAAGGCCATTCATTGCACATTATTTTGTAACATGCATGTGGTGTGAGATTATTGCTACAACCGCGGACCGTATGCATAACAGGTAATTACTGACTACATTATAACGTACATTTTCAATCGTAATAAAAACAAAAAATGTCTAACAATGTTTCCCGAGTAAACTTAGAATTAAAATTATTTATAATTTAAACCAGCTCTGTCACTCTGATACTTTGGAATTCGGATTGCAAAGTGTCTAATATAATTAGTATAAGCAAAGCCAATAATTTTTTGAGAAGACTTGAGCACGCGTAACTTCTCTGAATGAATACAAATATTTATATTAAGCATATTTTATTATGTACGCAAGTATATCATCGACAATCGATAGATAGTATATTTTTATTCTATTACACATTTAAAAATTTGATAATTTAATTTATTTTGTTATTCAGTGTATAGGTGTGAAGAGTGACATTCCCTTTACTTTCCATCTGGATATACTTAAGTCATACCCGTACCTACCTATGTGTATAATTAAAATAAGTTATAAAAATCTAGCAAAATTTAAAAAAAAAAATATTAAAGGTAAGCTATATAAAATATTTTGTAAAATATACTAATTTAAAATTATTATAGAAATATGTATGATTGCGTCATTATTTCGAACATAATATTTTATACATCAAGTAAAATACAACATAATTTCTTTTAAATGTTTATCTATAAATTAGTAACTGGTTACTATGACATATCAATATAGTAGGTATAGTACCTAATTTATCTATAATAAATCCATCTGCTATAATTATTGATTTGTTTTTCTATTTAAAAAATGAATTATTGTGTTCAATGTCCATATTTTCATTTGAAAACTGCAGAGTATTTCATTATAATCATTATTAATAGCAATTCACAATGAAAATGGGATTTATGTAGAACAGACATTTTTTATTGACTTATACTGATATCAATATATCATTAATATTTTTTTAAACTTCACATTATTATTATTATTATATCGATAATAATTTTATATTTTTGCTATAATATTTGAATCACGGATATTTTTATCCGTGATTTGAATATATAATGCAACCTATATAATTGATAATATGACTCCATATCCGTGTATAATTTTTATCATATACATTTATAAATATATTTACCAAAAATTAATTTATATTAATTAAATCTATTATTACGACAATAATTATAATTAAAACCTACTTAGAGATGATTGATTAGTCTGTTGCAATGCTGTTATTTCTTATTATTTTTTTAATATAAAAATAAACTTGAATAGTTGAATACAATTTAGTTAATTTAAAAAAAAAAAAAAAACAACTATATATTACAATTTATATATTTTATACATAGTAATAAACGCTCGTCAATGCTCGTTTGCCTGTAACGGCCATAAAGAATTCAAGATGATATAATGACTATTGCCATAATAATATATTACAGTTACCAATGTCATTTTAATAAAAAAATATACATAAAATTATTCAACGATGATTGAAAATATTTTTTAGCCAAGATTGCCTATTTGTGTATTATGTAGGTTGTATAAATATATTGTCATTTACGCATATCTTATATAGGTACATATTATATTACATATAAATTTATAATGTATGTCACATTGTCCTCAGTCATGCAGTATTTATATTATGTACATATATTTTCAACCCCTTTCAAATGTGATACATTTTATTAACCTTACAAGCAGCTGATATGGCGAAGGTGGTGTAATGGTGTAGTCTTGCCATTATGTAAGTTGTAGGTATCTATAAACGAGTACCAACATGTTTTGAGTAAATGTCAACCTTGTTAGGTTATAATGTATAATGTTATACAGTTTTTATATTATATCCAGTCGAATATTCAGTTTAAAAGAATTAATTATAATAATATTTTTTTAAATGTGTTTTTTATTTATGTTACGTTTTATCTAAATATTATATGTAGAATGGCACTATTTTTGAAACCGTAATTACATCGATTAAATAACACATAAAAGGAATTTTAATTAAGAATGCCCGAGAACCATGATGGTTTTGCAATTTACAGTACAGGACATAGGTGATAGGTTGTAGGTTTTAGATGTCTTCTTCAATAATATACATACGGAAATGAAATAAATTTATTTATACTAAGTATAACTACTATAACCTATACAAGGCTTATAGCCTTTCAAGTTACCCATTTCCGCCTACAATATGTTATACTTAGTAATTTTTTCCAAAAATTCTAAATGAGACAAAAATCTGTGGCGAAAGCACAAGGACGTGAATACGTGATCCTTGATCTACTTACTAATAATGTTGCTGTACACAACTTAAAAAACGCTTGTGCAGTGATCACTGATAACTCCGCCAGAATATACATGCATGTACATGTACGTGTGAAATGGATTTATTACCTAACCAACACACCAAAAAATAGGAGTCTTTCTCGACCGTATTCATTAGCGAACGAAGTTATTGTCTACATAACCAGGTATACCTAGGTGGCTAGATGGTAGCATTAATATTTATTTTTTATTTTTTTATAATTTTTAAACCATAGTAGATTATTTAAACTATTAAACATAAATCAACCTAGTATCGTCTTTTAACACAAATGCATTCACAACTAACCTATACCAAAGACTTTATAGTTCCTGAATATATTATTACATTAATAACATCGGTATAATTTGTGGATATAATAATGCGTTTTTTGCTACAAGCGTAGGTAGTGTTCTAAAAATGTCCAATACAATGACATATTGACATTCGTGATTAGAAATCCACATACATGCACATACTATAATAGGTAAACTCGTGTTGGCGTGGTTAAGTACTTAAATTAAAATAGATAAATTTACGTATGTATACGGGCTTAGAATTAATTAAAATTAGTTTGTTTTTTAAATACTTGTGTACACGGATAATAAAATACTGAAGAGTTATACAACATGCACTGTATACAAATTGAAATATCAATATTTAATATTATTATATCTATATGTAAGTAATGGACATTCTGATACTGTCCAATTTTGATGGGCAATGTAGGCAAAATTTTACATGGATCGGACTGTAAAGAATACTGAATAGCTGAATGGTTATTTCACTACTTATACCTACCTTATTTAATGATTGGGGTACTGGTAAGTGCTAAGTGGTAGTCTATAGGTTTAATCAATAATTATTATGTAAATACTATAAACAATTAAGAACATACAAATTTAATTATTAATAAACAAAATTCTAAGGTGTCACAACTCAAGTGTAAAATCATAAAAAAAAGTCAACTGATATCTATAAATTTACTACAAAAAGCTTAAAAAAATCGCTGTTTTAAAAATACTATATTTTATGCATTATCTGGGTGAAGGAATTAGTTTTGCACTTTAAAACTTCACATCCGTGGTAGTAATGTGTGTTGCCAAAAAAATATACGTACATAAAAGTTAAAAAAAGCCAATTTTATTTTTCTTGTAGGGCCCACAGCCACTTGTGGACGGGTTTTTTTTTAAAAAAAAACAAATTTTCCGTCTCCTTAAGAGTGAAGAGTATTCACGAGACAGTTGCAAATAGGCTAAAATATTGAACGAAACGTCGCCTTACCTTTTAAAACGATCATAATTATTACGATCATCTAAAAATGAAAAATGTACTACTAAAGGCTTTAAAAATCAGTTTTTCTGAAAAAACTACATTATCTGTGTGAAGGAGTAAGTTTTGAACTTCGAAACTTCACATCCACGATTGGTTGTGTTGTCGAAACAATATATTATAGACACCTATAAAAACGTTAAAAAAGTTACTTTTTTCTTATAGGGCCCACGGCCACCTGTGGACGGTTTTAAATACATATTTAATATGATTATTAATTAATACATTAAAAATTATTTTTTATCAACCAATAGCCATGATGTGTTACTCTTTTTCTGTAAATAAATAAAAAAGAAATCATGTTTTATATTTTATAAAAAATGAGTGCCATAAACAATTATAAAAAAACATTATCTGACGATTTAACTAGATAAAATTGTTTTTTTTTCTCATCTTTTTCTAGATAAATTTACCGATATATTGTTACCTGGTGGCTGGTACTGTGGATATATTTAAAATCAAATTATCAATTTTTTTTGGTAAAAACAAGCTAATTTTTCTCAACTTAATTGAATACGAATTGTAGTTCAGTGAATTACAAATAGTTATTATTCATTTTTTATTATGATTTATTATGTAAAAATTAAATATATTTTAAAATGTAAATTAATAAATACGTGACGTGTTTGCATACAATATAAAAATACAGTGTCTTACGTCCTGTGTACGCAATTATTATAGTGTGTATTTATATTAGTAGTTATAATTTATGATTAGTATAAATGTATAGTGACATCTCGCGGTGAACTTAAAAACAACATTTTTTTTATTCAAGGACAACACAACTAATCGGAATTGCGTCAAGAACGTTATAAACGTACATTTTATCAGCAGCTGGATTGTGAATGTTGATATTGAAAATATGATATTAAGGCGTTTGATGAGTACAAGTGCAGTACACAACAGTCTCATTTCCAATCCTAAATCCGAGACCTCGAATCTTGGACGGTACTTGAAAGTACCTACTTTGTGCGTTTTTTACGAATAATTTCGCTTAACGATCACTGGACATCACTTGTTTTCAGTCGAATTATCATCAAAGGTAAGGTATGCATTTCATTCTTAATGGATTCAGTGTTTTTTCCAAATATTGTTATCTCTATACTGTAAATTGTGTGATCCATCATAATATTTTTTTGGGTACACATTGCTTTCGGGTTATTGAATATTACCCACAATCCGTGTGTTCCATTAATAATTTACATTCGTTTTGTATTTTTTAGCATATAATCCAATACTGTAATCATGGGAGCTGCCGCTTTACCAATTTTAATTTTCACTGGTTTCTGGGGTGTGGTCGGCATTGTGTTACCGTTTCTCCTTCCCAAAGGACCAGACCGAGGGTAATTTATTTTTGATCAGGTTTTTTGAACAAGAGTATATGTTAAAATACTGTATATTTTTTTTTAGCGTTCAACAACTTGTGTTGATGATGACAGCAGCAACCTGTTATTTGTTGTGAGTATGATAAACTTATATTTTAAAGTAATTATACTACTAATATATTTATGAAAGAGTTTTTACTTTAATGCTTTAATATTTTATCTATTTTAATATGTATTAAAATATAGAATATTTTCAAGAAAATATATGTAGGGTAATTTATTGTTTGATTAAAGAATCGGTCTGTGTATTTGGTTATGAAATTTAGTACATTTAGATTTGATTTGGCCAGTTTGTTATGTGTAGGTAGTTTTAGGTTTCTGAAGTTTCTTATTTGTCTCATATCAAGGAGCAGAGATTATTTAACATAAGCATATAGATTGAAAAGCTCTCAAGATTTTTGTATTTCGCAGTTTAGCAGTGTTCCAAAGTTTGATTCCATGTAACCAGTCTGCTTGATAATTGACTTGTGTATGTCAAGTTTGTTAGTTACGGTCAATAAACATTTAAGAGAAGGTCCAATTTATATTTTGTTTTATTTTTGCGCTCTATATGAGTTGTTTGTAAAAAGATAACTTGAGATACTTGAGATCATTGGCTGATATTAGAACTAGGCTGTTGGACAAAACTGGAGGGTATTCGCAATTTTATAATGAAAAAGTAACTTTTTATATACTATACAGACTTAGATTTATTAACTTTTGTTTACCATCAGTTAGCCTTTAAAATAATTAAAGATATTTAAATGGTTTTGGACCATTAAATTAACAATTCATGGCAACAATATAACACTACCATTAATATGTTATAAGCAAATATGAAAAATTTCTTAAAGAATTAGTGAATAAAAATTAAGTACAAAATAAGGGGAATAAAATTTTTTAATAATTAAATTAGTTAATTAATGTTTGAACAATAATAAGTAACATGGATAACTGCGAAAAAGAGTACAAAACATGAAGAAATGATCATTCAGTACCAAGATAATGAGTTGACTAGTGAAGTAGAATTGGTTTGTTTTTCTGAAGTTATTCTTTTTTGTTCATGTTCAGAAGTCTGTCATGTCAAATGTATATATAGTATTATAGTAAATAACACTAAACATTATTTTATATGATACTTAAAAAATAAAATACTTATTTAACTAAATGTAATATTGCAACAAAAAACTCAAAAAACATAAAAACATTCATTAAATACAATCTCCTATATACATGGTATAGGCAATACAAAAATAGTTAAATAGTTTAATTAGTAGTGCAAAGTACCAAGTGTTTCAGTTATAAAATACTAATAATTTATTATATTTTAGTTGGTTGTGTTGTTATATGGCTCAAATGAATCCACTTGTTGGGCCAAAATTGAATCAACATACTATTCTAATAATGGCTCGTGAATGGGTATGATGTCTTGTTTAGTTTTAAATAATAATTATTATAATCCATATTTTTCTTTTTCAGGGAAATTTAATACAGTAATATGAATATTCATAAGAAAAGAAAAATGAAAAATTAATCATAAGTTATTTGTTAATATTTAATCATTCCTTTTTTTTAGTTCTTTTTAAATTTTGAATTTTCCATTATTTATCTGTTATACATTTTTAGATTTCGATAAATTTCTGAAGACAAGGATCATTATAAACTGTTTTAGTTATTTATGTATGTATAAAATATAATTTTAAAACTTATCAAAAGTGTATTTTAATATAACACAAAATCAATTTATATTAATTAGTACCTTGATTCACATAGTTACATATTATCCTAAGTTTCTTTAAAAAATATTATTTTACTAAGCTATTTAATATGATTGAGTTTTATTGAAAAAAATTTACTTGTCTACCTACACAGGTATAAATCTTTAAAAAATGACGTATTTTTATTTTATAGGTTTAAAATTATTTGATTATAATCTGTATTTGATTTTTTAATTGTTTACATTTTATTAGGCTGCTTAAATACTTAGAACAAGATAGTGCACAATCACAAAATTAATTTAACTAGTCCTAGCTCGTCGCCTGTACAAAATGCATTCGTGTTAAGTTTGGTTATCTACAATGCTATAATGCCAACATTTAGTGTAAGGATAAAAACTATTTATTTTACATTACTGTCCCGCCTAAAGTTGCATTTTTTAATCGGTTAACCAATTATGTATCATTTGTTCAAAATAATATATTATTCAAATAATCACATAGCCCTAAACATAATAAACAGGTAGTATATTGAGGTCATTAATTGGGATAAAAACTATCCTATCTTATGACAGAGATAAAATTACACACATTGATCATAATTTCATCAAAATTGATTGAGTAGTTTTGGAATGTATAAGAACATGTATATTTACAGGTATACAATTTACACGTTTATTTTAATTAGTAAATAACTCATAGGTTTTTAACCTGATATACTCTTAATTTATTTCTTTCATTTTCTTCCCACGGTTTTCAAGTAAAAATACATTAGACTTTTCCTAGATTCTTGTGAGTAGGAACATGATAAATCTTTAGCTTAATACAATTTTTAATATATTTTCATGATTTTATTTTTTGAGATAATAATGAGATACTTATAGTGATTGGCTGTTAATACATTTTCATTAAAGTAAAAAATTATAAAATTTATAAATATATAAAAAAAAAAAAAATACAATTGTTATAATTAGTGAATAATTGTTATAAATAGGTAGCAATTTAGGTACTATAATATTTTTAAAATTCTAACTATATATTATTTTTTGGAAGTATCTCTGAGATAAATTCTATAATGCGCAATTTCACTACATTTTTATTATTGTTGACATTTCCCAAGAGTTTCAGCACAACTTTAACAAATTTCTCATCAGAAAATGACTCTTCGGGCTCAGCAATTTTTAGAATTTTTAGAACTTCTTCAATATTAAAATTTTAAGTTTTTCCTGTTAACAGTAATACAATAAATATTTTACTAAACTTTAAAACAACATTTTCTTTTACCTAATTATTACAATTACATTATTTTAAATTGTTAAAGATCATAAAAGAAATTTAAATATAACATTTTCATGAGTTTATTGTATATATATAATGTGTTCAACATTATTTAGACATTTTTTAATTTCTTGGATGGGTACCAGATATAGTTTATGGACAACGTTTAATAGAAATAAGTGGCATTTTGCTAATTATGCTTAGATAGTATAAAATTAGATGTGAATATTTTTATTCTTTTAAATTACATAAATTTCAAATAAGTTGATTAGTATAATTTTAAGTAATAAACTTAAAAAGTTAAAAGTTATGATATGCACAAAGCCATTGTATAGTGGACCAATATTTTACTGGTGTTACTTCACTCCACTTATCACATATTAAGTACTAGTTAATTACTAGTTAATTGAATTAATTATTCAATTTTAATAAATAGAAAAATTATTAAAAAATATTCTACTTCTGTGTATGAAATAAAAATGTTTGTTATCATAGGCAGTTTGGATTTTTTATGACTAAACTATTTGAAAATATATTTTTAAAATTTTTAATAATTTTTAAGTTATTGACTGTTTACTAATAAATTAATTATTTTTTTAAATTAATTAATGATACTTGAATAACTAAATATTTAATGAATTAATTGTGAAATAATGGCCCTATCAATGTGATTTAGGGGTTCATGCACTCGTGAGTCATGATTGGTTCATTAAATTAATGATATTTTTTAATTTTTTTTAGTATACTGTTTACTAGTAATATTATACCTTTACTCTTGTTAAAAGGGGTTAAACTTGAAGTCAACGGTTTTTGGTCAGGTAATTCAATCATTAAACCTAAAATGTAAAAATAATCAATTTTTCATAAAGAATTATAATTAAAATCCTGATGTCTTTTAATGTCTATTGTAATTCTGTTTGAAAAATAAGAGAATTTTCTAATGATGGTTTGAAGGTTGATTATATTAATTTATCAATAATCAAAATTATCAGTGCCTGACAGCTTATTATCTGCAATCTGCTTTAAATTATCAGTAGGTATGAAAATTTATTTTTAAACAAAGTTTAGATGAAATTTAATAGAATTATTTAGCAGGCTAGTTTTAAATAAACTAAATATACATAATAACTAATGTACCTACAAAACACAATATAATTAACTAAGTTTACATTTTATTTTATTATTATGCTCTTACTTTTGTTAGATGATGATGGACTTGAAATCGAAAGTCTGTGGTTTGATAATCCAATTGCTGACTCTGAAATTAAATAAACAATAATTAATCTAGTACCTATGCTCAGTTTTTATTTACAAGTTTAGATTAAAAATTAATATACTGATTCATTTTTAATAAGATAATTATTATAGTTCTACATTATAATATAAATATATAATAGGTACTAAAAAAATTTGTCACTCATTGATCCAAACACCCCAACATTACTTGTCTTAATTTGTAAACTTGGCAATGTAAATAAAATATTCATAAAAAAAATTAAAAATTAATTTTTCAATAACTAAATACTCATAATTTGTCATAGCCTCATAACTGTAATTTTTGTTGTAGTTGTATACTTTGAATTTATTTATTTATTTTTAGTTAACATATACCAATATATTATAATATTTATTGCTAAATAAAAATAAAAATTCTAAAATTCTAAAAAAAAATTTTAACATAAATATTTTAAATTCTTTACTGATCTATATTCTATATTTCTTTAGTCTACTGTCTATGAACAGCATTTTTTTAAATTAATACCCACTAATTTATTTACAGTAAGTCTACAAATCATAATGAAGTTTAATGTTTATAATTTTATAATTTAGAAGGTCTATACTTTGAATTTTGGTTAAAATGTATTAATTACAAATCGCATTAATTTTAATTGTAAATTTGTAAATGGTACACTTTGCATTCTGGTGGGTCTATCGATTACATTTCCTAACAAACTGCAGAATTAAGCGCGAGGTTAGTGGGTTGTTTATGTTAACCAAAACTAGAAAATCACTATAGAGCATAATATAACTGGCACAAATCTTTCATGTTTGTAAAAATAAATAGTAATATATAATATGTTTGCTATAATAAAATAATATAATTTTTGTTGGTTTTAATCAATAGTTGTAATTTATTATAAGACTTGTAGAACTGATGCTTACTTTCCAAGTCTGGGATATTTGATAGCCGATGAGGAGTACATATGACAGAATTTGAATGCCCAACAGATAGATATTCACATCCTTTGAAATTGATATATGTAACACTAGACAAATACAATGTGTTACCTACATCATAAAGTTCCTCAGCTTTTTCACCGTAAAATCTTACTTCAATCTAAAAAAAAATAATCCAAACATTTATTTAATTATTTTTATTGCTATTTTATACTTAAAACAATATTATTTCCTTACTTCAGTGGAATCAACCTTAATAATTCCCTTTCTAAATGTCTGAGATTAAGTATTAAACGCTTTTTCACTATTGAATTGGGTACAGATACCAATGACATCTAAATACAAATTAAACTAATTCAAACTATTTTTGTTAAACTAAAAGTTCTATATCTTTGTAAAAATCTTTTTGTCAATTAAATGATTACAGTTGATTACAGGTACGTTATAGGTACCTAATGTGTTTGATTTACTTAGAACAATACAATATTATACCTTTACAATTTTTTAGTATTAATATGTAGAATGTAGATATATTTTTTTTTTTAATGGAAAAACATGTACATAGCGCAATTAGAGGGGTGCTTGGGGGGGCTAAGCCCCCTCAAAATCAATTATAGTCCCCCCAAAATTGTTTCACCTTTAGGTATATACCTCAGGGAGCATACACAGTACATGCATGAAAATTATAATAGCCCTCTCAAATTTAAAACTTAAATTGCGCCCATGAACATGTATAGGTTTTTTGGGTTTTTTTTTTTTGAGATATAGGTGCACAATAATATTAGTTTTTACATATTATTGTTTATATTAAATTTTAAATGATCTAAAAATGTATTTTTATAAACTGAAAAAAATACGTACCGACTTACATTAATAATTTTAGAAAAACTAATTAAGTACCTAGCTTAAAATATACTCGAGGGGGAGACTAAGCCATTAATATTTATAGTTAATAATAAAATAATACTTATCAATTGTCATTCCTGATATTAGAGTTTTTAGTGATGCACCTGAAATGAATTTGTGAATTGGAAAGTCATCATTATTTACCTCGTCATTATTTATGATTGTAATTATTGAATTAGACTCCAATATTATGTTATACTTGTGCTTGGTTTTTTTTTTATTTTTATTAACTTTTCTTAACTTACAATTTTCAATTTGTACAACATTGTCAGTCTAAAGTAACATATTATTATGAAATAAAATCAAGTTGCAATAATATAAAATAATAAATACAAAATTACCTATATTATTTTTGGTAAATTAGTAGGTACATGTTTGTAATCATTTAAATTTCAAAAGAATTTATTCTTGAGCAATGTCGGCGTGCAATTTTTGTTTCCTACCAAATATAACCAACTATGCGTTAACAATATAAAATATATTGACTTAAACCCCATAATTAGCGTAATTTATGTAATTTAAGAGTAAATTATCTATTACCAAAAATTTAGAGTATCTATATTTTATTATTTTTAAAGGTTTGAGTGGTATGACATATCGGTTTTGTTTTTTTATTAATTATTTGACTTTAAAAATAAACATTTTTATATACATTTAAATTTTTAATGGACAGTAATAAATAGTATGCTGACATATTTGTATGTAAAAAAGACTAAGGAATAATGATAAAAGTCAATAGGGGTGTATAAATAATGTGTATTTTTATATGATATTAAAATTTACTGAAAAAAATATTTATGCAGTGATAATTTAATATCTACACACACAGTAGTCATTATTTCAGACTTTCAAAGTTTTGACTGTTTTGAAAATGTTATTTTTACAAAGGTATTTTATTTGATTCCATTGCAAAATAACATTTTTGAAAAATTATATTTTCTAGAGTACGTAGTAAAATTTTTACTTTTTTGAATGACAATAGCATATACATTAATAATTTCATATTTCATATTATATATTTACTGATATTTTATTATTTAATATTCCTATTATATAATATGTTTATTTAATATGGTAAGTATACTGTTAAAATTATGTTATTTATATAGGTATATAATCTATTTTTATTTTTTAGCCGTTATTAACTGTTGGTGTAAAGTATAATATCAGTCTTTTTTAACTATTATATTTAAGATGGCTCTCTCAAACTAACATAATATGTTGACGGGCGACTATACGAGTTGGTACCCAATTGTCGAATTGGTTCTCGCAAACTTTCATGATAATACAATCGTCAATCTTGTTAAATTAACTTATCAAATTATTATGATATATATTTAATATTTTAATCAGCAACAATTTCCTTCTCATTTTATACAGACTAAGGATTCTACGGAATTCCTATAAATATATAAAATATTAAATACTTCAAATATTATTTAGAATACCGAATACTTAGATATGGTATGGTTAAAAACGTTGCTCAATAGAATATATTCATGTTATACGCAACATACGCATATTGATCAATAAAAATATTTTTTTCCCTACATCAATAATAATAATTAAGTGAAACTAAACAATTACGATTACCTACTACTAGATTATTGTTTAGATAAAACTAGATATAAAATTATAAATATAAACTTTTCCAGACATCTTAAAACCTAATAAAATAGAAGATTATTGATTTGTAGATTGTAGTTTGTACATATTATGTTGTAACAGTTGTATACTAGAAAGTAATTCTACCGGGAACCAATTCGTACGCTTAATTTAACCAGGGAACCAATTTCGCATTGCCCGTGAACTTACTTACTTATTAAAGGTTGGGTCAGAAAATACTAGTATGTTAAATGTTAATTAATTTTCTTTGTAATGTTTAAAACAAAGTAATACATAAACATCAAATTTTGAATAAGTAGTTGATTAGTGAAAAGTATTAAAACTTAGATGAGTATAACAGGTTTCACGTAAAATCTGTTGTAGGTACTTGGTCAATTACTTTACTCGTCGAAAATATAAATATATAACTAATCAGGAGTGGATTTGAAACTCGGAGTTGTAGAGAATAGGGATATTTTTGAGCGTTATAAGTTATAATTAACTCTAGGTACCTTTATTTAATTACCTATAATACAGTATAAAAATTTAATTTAAAAAAAACCACCACGGGTAATCACCATGTAACTCTCCATAAATCCACCTCTATAACTAATTAATTTCAAACCAATTATTTAATCGCTGAAAGCTTGATATTTAAATAGGTAAACCTATCAAAGTATTCCTAAAATATTGTTTTGCAATGATATCAAATTATGCTAGAAAAGTTTTCAAATAATTTAACCTAAATATACTTAAATGGACCTTATAAATATTATAGGTACCCATTGACTATTATTATAGTATATTTAACATATTATAATAGTTGCATAATCCATAATATAATATATTGATATGTATTTAATTCTAAATTTCAATTTTTGTCGTCATTTCAATAACAATTTATCGTAATTGTTAGAAAATTAAGCCTTTGATTAAATTAAAAGTTAGCTGTTTTTAATTTTCATTAAAATGTCGACATAAATAAAGTAATAAATAATAATAAATATATTTACACATAGCAGCTTATATAGTTCATCGCAGTTTTTAAAAGCTACAACTTCCATCTCTGAACTGTCATCAAAAAGTATAAAATTGAGATGCTTTCCATTCGAAATTCTATGATTTTCTACTTTGAGGTACTTAATTCTTCCTTTTACAATGAAACTAATCAAAATAATAATGCCTTTATTAGTTTCAATGTCCATATTTTAGTTAGTTTTTACTTACGCTTTTTTCGTATGAGATTTATTTAAATTCTTGATTTTTACCGCCCCCTTATATAGTAAGTTTCCCCTTTCCTACTCTTCTTCTAAAGGGTCTTCTGGTCGAAAGATGTGACTCATTTATTGTTTATGAGCTGTTTACGCGGTTTGGGATTCCGCGATCGTGCGATGACCTAGATAGATGCGTGGTTGGATGTAGCGCTTTTCGTATATGTCCATATAATATGGTAATCTCTGTCATATTACTACTGCGTAGTTTTGATATGAACCAATCTGATTCGTTCTTCTAGCGAGGGATTAATATTCTAATATTCGTATTTTTTAGAGCTAGAGTATTTCGGTAGGCTGGGTTCCTTAAGCCTATTCTTTTATGATGTCTTTGAACTCCGCTTTCTTAGTATTTTATTGGCATTAGTCGCTAGATAAATTCGGGTGTTTTATGCCCCACCAGCCGCTTATATAGACAAGTGTAAACATTATCATTATTATTGTCTATTGCTATTACTATAGAGTGTAGAGGGTTTTATTATTATATATTACTATTATTATCTAAGACGTCAGAGCACGTAGCAATACCTATTCGAAATAATGAAGATAAATTAAGTAGACATGAATATATTATAATCGTTTCTCATTAAATAGGTGTAAACTGAGATACTGATGAGTATATACACTTGGAAATTTGATTAGATGTTAAGAATCGTTTAATAATAGTGTTAAAGACTATATTATATATTTTATTGTTGATTATAATTTAATGATTTTATAAAGACTTACAATTTGTAAGTTACAAACTAATACCAATAAAAGTATTATGGCTTAATGTAGGTATAGATACAACCGGTACAAGTTATAATGCTGGCGTGTATTCATTATAAATTAATTATAATATTTATAGTAGAGGACTAGATAGGTAGGTATTTGTGTAAATCGTCACTCGAAAATCGTTAAAATATAATATTTCTCCGCTAATCATCATGATTGGCGATCGGACTATTGTTCAATAATTGTTGTTTTTATTGTTGAGTAGCTAATTAAAGTGTTCGTATCGCAAACGGCATTATCTTATGCATCAAATGCTGAATACGCTCATTACCGATGTACATACATAAGGCGAATAACTACACCAGGCTCTGAAATAATTGTGAGATCGTGAAAAAGTGTGAAATTTAATTCAGGTTGGCTATATTGTTGTGTGTCTACACATAACTTTATACGACATACATCGTATATGAATTGGTAGTCATAATAAGTTATAATTTAACGGTTTTATAATAAAAATTGATAATCGGTGAAAAATGACACGGAAAAAACTACAGGTAAAAAACGACACGGCAATAAACGACAAAGTGAAAATCGTTAATTTTGGTTAAAAGTTTATTTTTAAAATTATTTAATTATTTAACTTAACTTATATTAATTGACTTATAATATATACTTTAACTAATATTTGGAAATTTGAAGTAAAATGTATTTGACGTTTTTTACCGAGATTCTCAGAAATATATGCAATAACGTAATAAAAGTAAGTACTTTAGGTACTAAATTCTACTAATTCAAGTATTCAAAACAATGTTTTCTATGGAACAAATAAATAAACCTATCGTTTACGTGTTTTCAATTTTGTTTTAAACAAGCACCTATGTATATTATAGTAACACATAATTCCTGAGATGTTAATGGGTTCACAATAAAAAAATAACACGTCGTGTAGACATGTACATGATAAAAATAACAAGGCATCTTTAAACTGTTATAAAGTTATACAATAATATGTCAGTATTAGTATACCATTACATTATGATTTTTATATTTTAGTACATTTGTACATTTTAATTTAAAAGACAACAGTAACATAACACAATAACTTCAACATTCAATTTTATATACCTACTTATATAAAATCTTATCATTGGAATTATTATATTATTTCACTATTATAGAACACTGTACGGTACTCATATAGGCGTACGCAGAATTCGTTTATGGGGGTTGGGGTTACCATGTATGTGCATAGTGTGATCCTAGCTTAAATGTAATATTCCATAAAAGAAATTATTATACATGTTTTACTAGAGGGAGGAGGGTAAACCCATCGGCGTAACTAGGGGGGTCTAGCGGGGCTTAGCCCCCCTGTATTTGTATTTAGCTCCAATATTTAGGTTTTACTTTTTAGCCTCAAATCATCTTTAATTTTGGTTTTCTAGGACTCTAGCCCCTGTAACTATTAAATCCTAGTTACCTACGCCCATGGTTTTCGACCAAAAACGTACCCTTTCCTTTTCAACTAAAATAAAAATTTACATAATTTATGTAAAAAATTAAATAATACCTAGGTATATAATTTTTTATAAGTTGCATAAAATGTTGTAAAATAAAATATAGACAATTTTTTTAAATATAAGAATATCTACATATTAACATTATTTTTATGTTAATATGTCAATATGTACAATATTATATAAAAAAAAAAAATAAAGGAATAATATACAATATTTGTCAATAATTATTAAGTATAATAGTAATGTGTATATTATAAAAAAAAAAGTATAGTATAGTAATACCTATCTATATATTATCGTAGTTACCATCACAATTTATAATCAAACACGACAAACACCGATAAAATAATTAATGATATAATGTATTCAATTATATACGAGGTTTTAATAATTTTCGACATGTATAACATAAAATATAATATATTAAACTTTTTGTATTGTTTAATTTTTAAAATTACCTATTTTATATCACTATTATACTCAAAAACTGTAGGTATATTATTATTTTATTTGCTTATATAATATTATACATATTGTGACATATTAACATAAAAATAATGTTAATATATAGATGTTTTTATATTTTAAATAATTTTATATATTTTATTTGACAAAATTATATGCAACTTATACTGTTATACTTTCAATCATTCAATCATTTTCAAAATTAAATAATTGCTATAATTTTACAAAAATTATATACTAATTATTTTATTTTTTTTACATATTTTTAATACATTTTTGTTTTGGCCGAAAAGGGAATCGCCCTTTTTTAAATTTGGTCGAAAACGGTCTCGCCCACTACGGTGTCAATGAAAGGCTTAAATATTTTAATTGTGTATAGATTTCGATTTCTTAGTGTAGGTGTCTAAGCAGGAATCGATCGGCGTATATGATATGGCTGAAACATAATATTATTACAAGACAAACTTTTTCAGTTTATAAAAAATCTTTTTAGTTATATATCTTATATTATAACAATAACTATGGTTATAATAACCTTATTGTCTATATACATATTATTATACCTACCAGCAGTGCCGGGCAAGTTATTAGATTAGTTGCAAATTAAGTTTAATTTGTTTAATTTAGTTGAAATTATTGTATCTATACTAACTAGTTACTATAGTTATTATACTTTCAATAGTTTCATAGTTTCAAACATTATAATAATCAGTAACTTAGTAACAAATGTATATAAGAACAGAAACTTATGAAAAAAATCTTGTATTAATTGTATTAATTTTTCAAACTTTTTGATTGAAAAAAAATGATGAAAAACTTACGAGTTACCATGTATTAATTATTAAATTGTTATGCATATGGTACAAATACTACAAATTAATATTTAAAAATATGTGTATTTCACGAACAAGCTGCCAAGCTCAGTGGGCCCTATTATTCCTACATTATATATTATACATATATCTGTAAAAAATAAAATAATAAAAATAATAATAATTATTTTTTACAAAATATTTTGACGAATTTTGTCAACATTTGAACTTATATACAGTTACTATGAATTGTGATGACTAGGTACTAAATGCACAATTAAAAACACAATTAAAAAAGCTGTAGGTACCTATGTTGTATGAATAACTTATGAAAATTCTTGATTTAGTTTTTAACTTATCTTTCAAAAATCTTCAGTCTGGAATATTGTGGAATAATTCGTTATTATTTTTATACATTTTCTAGAATCTAGAATAAGTATTAAACACATTCTATTATAAATACGTTAATAGTTTAATTTAGTTTTTAAGTTATATTATTTTTTTAATAGGATTGTTCATTTTTGGATATTCTAAGTTTTAACCTAAATTTAAAATGTATGTATAACATGATTGGTACCTATATATCATATGAATTATAATAATATATCGTTATCACTGACCACTGTTATGGAAATTTTATTTTCTTTAATATTATATGTATACTATATTATAGTTACCTAGTCTTATAATAAAATTATAGTTATATCCTGATATCCACATACAGTAATGAATCAGGAAATATTTTTGGGATGGGTTATAAATTTCAACTTACAATCAGGGTCATACTTAGGATTTATGAGGCTCGGGGCAAAAAAAAAAAAAATTAAAAACATAACATATATTTCTATTATAAGTATCTTCATATTAGGTAGGTAGGCACCTATCTAATTTTAGATTCTGAGTAAAGCGTTTAATATATTGAGTTTGCAATGACGTATTGACGTGTTTTTTTTTTTGTGCATTTGTACACGATTTATAGCAGAAAAAAGTTGTTTCTGTTAGTAAATCGATAGTTGAACGAGAGGAACCAAACCGGGTAAAAATGCGAGGGCCAGGTACAAGAACCTGGCATCCTGCCCAGTGCCCATAGGCACATTGCACATATTATAGACTCTAGAGTTCAATTATAAAGGATAAGCATAAGAGGTAGTATAAAATGTTTCAAATTATACAGATTCAGTTAATGAATTTCATAGAAATTTTAAACTTTTACCTATCGTATATTAGATAAAATAGATATTATAGCATAGCCTATATCATTTTACTAGGACATCAATGAGCAATGTAGTGGTACATCGAACCAGTGTTTAAGTTTGTTGATACCTACCTACTCTTAAAAATAGATCATAATATATTCATTTCTATGATATATAGATATATTTATATTATTATATAGATACTAGGTATACATCAGTACATCATAGTATTGTGCATTTTATCAGTACAGTTTAATGTTTTTAGTATGAGTTTGAAATATCAAATAACAAGTAACATGTTTAATCATGAAAAATTATTATTAAATATTTAAGCAGGAAAATTTATTTCTGAATGCTTATATCAAATTGAATATAAGTTGTATTCAAATTTTAAAAACAAAACATCAAATGAGTATAATGCTATACAAGTATTTAGTGGTGGATAGTACACATTGCTCCCTTATTATGTGCGTCTATGATCCTGTTTTTTTTTTGTAATTTATAAAAAATTAATTATAGCATACATTTTTTTATCATTACTTATCTAGGTTTATTATTATTTAATCTTTGGTGTTACTAATAGTAATATAAGTATATTATGATTATTGATAATATTTATCATTAAATTACAATTTAACATACTTGTCACAGTAATGATGTATACAGGAGTATTTTTTTGATGGGGAAGAGGGTTTGTGCTAATTGTAATTGATATAAAAATAAACAGTACAGCACTACAGTGACTTAAGTTAAGTTAATCAAACAGTTAAATATATTAAACAATATACATGATTATAATATGAATAAATACACAACTAAAAATATGTTTATAAAATGTGTTTTATTTAAAAATATGAAATACATAAAATAAAAATAAACCCCTATCACAGCCTACTAAATAAATATTTGTCAAAAACATACAAGAAATGTCTAGACCATAGACGTTACATTCTAAGTACTCTAAGTATAAGGTCTGTGGCCTAGGCAGTAGACATCTTATCATAAAAAACTAATTAACTGTGAAAATAAAACACTAGTCAAAACGATTGATTGGTGTTTAAGAAAAATATATAAGTACACTTATAATTTTTGACTTATAAATTAAAGTTAAATATTTAATGATTTTTTAGATGATTCTTAAAAAAATTTGTTTTTGGTGAAAAACGCTAGAATAAGTTGAAAATACAAATTTTGTTCCAAAATATATTTCCCCAAAACATAATTATAATATAAGAATAACAACCATTTAATTTATATGAAAAAGTTACATAATGCCATAATAACTTAAACAATCATAATACTATTTTAATATCATTGCTAAAGCTCAAAATACAGTCAATTAATGGTAACCTAGTATCAACTTTTAAGTAAATAAAATAAATTTATAAATTATTAAGTAGTCTACGACGAAAAAATTTAGTATAAAGAAAAAATAATTGTTATTTTGTGCAATTAATAGAATGAACAAACTATCAGTAATGCATTAACAAAAGAATATAAAAACAATCCATAGAGTGATATCCATAAGTACCATTGATTTAATATACATAATAATATATTTAATCAATGTAAATTATATAATATATTTATTATCAAACAATAATTATATGCACAAGCATATTGAGCGTATAAAGGTGTATTAAAATAATACAAGATAAGGCGACAAAATTTGATCAAATAGTAAATGGTTTGATCTTAATTCATAATATGTTTAACATAAAATTTTTGACACTTAATATAATACAAATTAAAAAACAAAAATAAAGCACTATAGCAAGAAATTTATAACTTGTAAATTAATACAGTTGGTTAACAATTTAGAAAATATGCCTATTTTAATTAATAGTCTTAACAATGTTATAAAATAAAAATAATAATGTCTAATAAGTCAAGCATGTTTGTCTCTTCTGTCATAAAAATGTATATTTATTATTTAACATATAATATCAGTTCATAATGATTCTAAGTCAAAATATCCAAACCAAAATAACTGAATTAAAACATTTAAAAGAATCATTAATATTTTTAATTTAAATTATATATAAACAAAAATTCAAATAAATAATAGTAATAGCAATGTTGTCTAAAAAAATTGAAACTTGTACAGAACTAGATTTTAAATATACTATTATATAAATATGAATCGAAAAATGTTTCGAACACTGGACTAGTTATTATTGCACACACATAGCATAGTTATATAATTATAATTAACTTAGTAGAAAATATTGAAATAAATATATTTTAGTTTGAATATTCTGACAGAATACTGTTCATAATTACCAACAAAGAAAAAATAATATAACAGACATATTATCTAAAATATACATATTTTACTTGGCGAGAATGTGTAATCATACACTAAAGATTTAGTTGAATTATAATATGAGATGTGATTTAGTGATGGATATAATAAATATCCAAAGTATCATATAGGAGCAACATTTTTTCACAAAATATTGAGTTTAGTAGTTTTATATACTTAGGTATTTAATTCGGATTGAAAATGATTTAAACATGTATTAGTGGTTTTCACTAACTGGACCATAAAATATGAGTTCTGGAATCTGTCCCCCTTGAACTCCAGTACCATTAGTACTTTCAGAAGAACATTGGAATTGAAATGTCACACAACCAGCATTTATTTCACTAAGTCCTTCTTGGCCAAAATAACTTAATTCTGCACCATCTAATATAGCTGAAGCAGTATAAAACAATTCGGGGTCTACTTGTACAGGATGTGCAAAATAAACATGAAAAGTATTACTTGAACCATCTGAAAAAAATTTTGTGTTGTTTTCAGCTAAAATGTGTCCTAGACGTTTGAGTTCGATTTTAACAGTGTAATCGGATGCCCCAGTTGATGAACCATATAAACCGAAACCAACAATGAACACACGGCGATCAACACTAAACTGAATACTATCACAACGACCTCGATACCGCCATTGATTGCTACGATAAGCACAGGACTGAAATCGATGGCACGTCTGAGGTTTTAGTCCTATCCGTGGTTTAGTTGGATAAGTCAAGCGAGGTTTGTTGGATGCAGTATAGTGGAGAAACAAATCAACCGTTTCTTCTAATGTTAGCATGCCCATTTGAGCTGGTCCGTTGGCAAATTCTTCTAGAGACATTGCTGGCAACCTGAGTAAATACAGAGCAGAATCTAATACTTGTCGTTTATTAGATGGGGTTGGTTCTATTTCACGTCTGCTACATTCAGCTGAGGCCCAATTCATGGCTGCTTCCCATAGTATGGTTTCTTTGCAATTAATGGTTTCACGTCCTAATACACTCTGCAACGTGTCAGCATCTATATCAACAAATCCATCTGAATGTAATGCAATCTCTGCCTATATTACAAAAATAAAAAAATAATTTAATATAATAATGAAAAGTTGGTTAGTGAATTGTTTTGTTACTTGAGCATCAATCACTTCCCAACATCTCTGCATCAGTTCTGGCTCCTCGAATAGTCGAGATTGGCTGAGGAGCAGACATGCGTTTTTTGCAGTTAAACTTGTCTCCAAGTAATTAACACAAGCTCTGGCTAAATGTGGTACGATATATTTTTTAGCCACATACAATGTAGCTAACACTGTGTCAGGCTCCAGTTGGATTTCATCACAATATAAATATCTAGATAAACAGTTTTAGAATAATAATATGCAAACAAATAAGCAAGAATGGTAGAACAAACCTTAGTAAAGTGAGAAAAGCTGTTGGCTCAACATCAGGCACCTCAATTTCTTCTTTAGTGTCTGCTAGGCCACCATAGAACATAGCATAGAAAACAGAACTTCCAGTGGCTAAAATATATTTATGGGATGGTATACGTTGGGTGTGCCCTGGAACAATAACAACAGATATATAAAAGTGTTATGTGGATGTATATTGTCATTTGTGTTGACAAGACACTAACCTGGATTTCCGACGACAAAGTATATATCAGCCATAAGGTCGTTATTGAACATGGCAGCATTACGTTCGCGTACAGTAGACTTGATGGCCTGCCAGTTGGGATCTAGAGTGATGTTTGAGAGATCTGATAGCAGCTGCGACACTGGAGAACCGACTGGCGATGCGGGTACACTGGCCGGTTGAGTGACAGGCAAGAAGCTGGAACTCTCTCTCTGGGACACGGTGGAACCAGACTGAGGCATTCCATACGAGTTGACGCTCAGCGTATCTGTAACACAAAATACATAATGTACCACTTGTACAGGGATCTTTCTGAACGGCCATAAACGCATAGGAGGACATTTAGTTGAACCTTTATAATCCTTTAATGATCCAATGTAAAGTGACCCCGCACCTCCTTTCTATACACAAGTATAACATATTACATTCGATTTTTGGGGAGTCTATTGAAATACTTGGGGGACTAAGCCCCCCTAAGTTCCTCCCCCCCCGTTACTCGACTATGCATAAACGGTTCGAGTCGGTCGTGCAGAAAGCACTGCACGGACCGGCATAGCGTTCATTTAATACAGTATATTATACATGTTATTAGGTAGGTATATACTATGTACATTATAATATTATATTAGCAGTTATAGTCGGGAGAACGAAAATCGGCCGCTAGCAAATACGATAGGTACGCATAAACGTAGATTTCGATTATTACCATTCTCACCGTTAATCCACTGGTTGGCTTGGGATATCTCTTGCAGGGCAATGCGCTTGTTCATGGGTTTAGTGTAAGCTAAGCTCACTTTATTGTAGAAGTTCGACATCGTACAACCCCTACAAGGCACGAACGATAATATTATTACGACGAGGGCGGGCGGGCGGGCTCGATTCGGACGGGGAGAAACGCGATTCGTATTCGTGCGTTCTACATAATTAATCGTATTTCTCTGGGTCCGGTGACAAAGATACAGTTACCGACAACGGCCGTCGGCCCGTCAATCGTTACGACAGCCAATAGACGCGGACCGCACAGGCCGCAGCGAACACACGACACCGTCGAATACAACAACAACACTGGTCGTCGGGTGGCGGCGGTCCGCGGCAGACGAGGCCACGGGGGGAGCGGCGGCGGCGGTCGGTGTGCAGTAGGTAACGCTAACCACCGCCGTCGAACGAGCGCGGACGACGGTGCGGGTCACGTGACGTCACGACGGATCGTCTGCCAGCCGACGAAGCGGGTGAGCGCGACGCGCGATGACGTCGTCGCGGCCGGCCGTGCAGGTCGCGCGCTCGCCCGTTGCACTTCCACCGAAATGTCGTTATCCTCGTAGCCCAGTTTTGAAATGAGTTTTTTCGCTTTTGGTCTGGCCCGATCGCCGCCGCCCGAGCGTTTCCCAATCTCACCGTCGCTGCCGCCAGTCCATTCAAAACCCGTCGTCGTCGTCCGCCGAGTGCATTATATTAATTATGTTATTATTGCTACATCTTTGTTGCGCTCAATTTTGTATTTTTATTGTATAATCACATTATTGTTAGTATGTTTATGATTCGAACAGGATTACTGAAGAACACTCGTTATTTCCAAAACTCAAACTATTTGATTTTTACAATATTATTCTCCAAGTTAAATGCATACATTTTAATTTTTTTTTGCAAATCAAAATGTTTTTCAGAGTTTTTCGATGCATAAAAATCAAATGTCGTATGAATAGTTAACTATAGTAGTTAGCAATTACCTGTAGTTATACGTTTATAACTTATAAGTTATAACCAGTGGCGTATCCCCTGTGGCCCCTCCCCTGGATACTATGCCACTGATTATAACTGTCATAAGCAGCAGGGCCGGTGCTACCTTTTGCGAGGCCCCGGGCAAAACTTATTTAACCAATAACCAAAGTCACCTATAACCTGCAAGACATAGGTGTATAATTAAAGGCGCGAGGCCCTGGACAAATTTCCCGCTTTGCCGCCATCTAACGCTGGCCCCGGTAGGTACCTGTTTAAAGTTTAGATGAGTGGAGTAGACGAATAGTGTGGATTAACATTTTGCGGGGTACTATATTTTAAAAAATATGAAATAATAAATGTTTTAACGTTAAATGGATCATCTGGTATATCGTGCACGCATGTAACGCGCGGCCGTGCGTGTAAAAAAACAGTCGATACGCAGTGTCCTCGTTTCGACAAGAAACCCGAACCATAGAATAAATTTATTCTATACCTGAACCGTGTGAAATCTGATATTATGTAAAATATTTTATGCCTATTTTAATTTTAGATTCTGAGCAGAGTGATGAATATATTGATTTTACAATGAAATGTGTTTTTTTTGTGTCTGAACCTTGAAGACATTTTTTTCTAATAGAAAAAATGTTCCATCTTTAACTTAAATTTCTTATTAATAAGGAATCTAGTAGATATATTGAAGTTTGAGGGGTTAAAAATAAACAAATTTCAAGTACCTACTAGGTACCTAATTTTCTTAATAATTTGGAAAAACGAGAATTTTTACGCAAAATTAGATTTAGTCAAAATCAATTTTGTTATTTTTATTGTTGTAACTCAAAAACGAATAACCGCTGATATTTGATTTTATCGAACATGTTTATGTTAACATATTATTTACACCGTATAATTTAAAAAAAATTCTGTCGGTTTTTTGAGCCATACCTATACAATGTGTCTCGTGAGGATTTATCCATTGCACATTTCCTGAAACAATGGTATCATAAATTCATAATTCTAGTTTTTAATAAGTTTCACAAGGGGGGCAAGAATTACAAGTATTTCATGTTTAATTTATTTTAATTTTTTGAGAAAAAAGTTAAAATATATATTTTTTTATTTAATTATTTTCAAAATAAAAATTGAAGATACTTAACCATTTTGTAGAGATTATCTTTCTGAAAATATTGACGTTTCAACATTTTAATTTTATTAATCTCTTGATTTTTATTATTTTTTCTAATTTCGAAAAAAACTGCGAATTATTTAATACGATACTGGTATTATTGAATTAAGCATGTGGCCCGCGTGAATGTACGGCCGGCTTTTCAAAGTTATTATTATAGCTATTTAAAAATATACGTACATGTTTTTACATACATTAAAGTTAAAAGTTGTTAAATCACAACAATTTGTATTCGATTTCTATAGCTAAGACTTAAAAATTCAATACAAAGTTATCTTAATAAGTAGTTAATAGTTCATACTGAAATCGAAAAATCTAAAAATTACTGCGTTCTGATATCAATCATCATTTAGGTAAAAGTTTATCTTTGGTGGAGGCTATATGAACGATGGCTTTTAATAAACGAGAATTTCTGTTCTAGATGCGTGAACAAAATATGATACGGCCTAATAATTTTCTCCATAAAAAAAAGGAATGAATTTCCATTTTTCCAACACATTTTTCTTTATTAGAATTATGTCTATTTTTCTTCATATATTAAAATATATTTAATTTAAAAATTATTTACTTTATTCTGTATAATGAATGAAATTATGAGACTGACTATGACATTATGAACTAATTTGGATTTTTTTTTTATGAAATTATTCAAAATACTCTCAATATAAATAATATATATAGGTAATGAAAAAATTGATGATAATTTTCATATTTTATTATAATTTTAATTTATCTTATACACAGAATTCCAAATTTCCATAATATAATAATATACGATTTGTACATCGATTCAATATTTTTTTTAAATTGGTATACACGTTATAACTAGGTAAATCAAGCGACAGATTTTAGAACATAAAGTTTTTCTTTTGACTTTGTTTTGAAAAAAATATTTAGTTTAAAAGTATTTACCATTTGTAGTAATGACTAAACGATGACAGCTGCGTGCCTGCTTCTAAGTGTTTACCGTAAAAGAAAAACGATTAAAATTGTCTTATGCACTTAATTACTATGAGCACGTTACAAGAATTATTTTTTTTATTATTTAAAGGTTATGTAACCATACAAAGACTAAAATAATTTAAAAGTTTGTTTTGTGTTCTATATATAATTGAATTTTCATCTTAGGTACATGTAAAACTATTTTTTAAGCAGTTAAAAAGTTTTTTTTACTTTTATCACTGTGATTTTTTTTCTGAATTAAAAACAAAAAATACTATGTTAAACAATACATTTAAGTAAGTACCAGTTTGTATATAACTGAATGTATACAGTATTTTAGTAAATATACTAACTGAATAAATTAAAAGAAAGGAAAAACATAGTTATCCACCTATATCTGTATAATTATTAATTATACGTATATCTATATTATATATAAGTTATAACTAGTTACAAGTATAATTAACGTTTAGGTAAGTGGAGTTGGTGGTTGGTCTATTACTCTGCTCACCTTATATTTTAAATACTTATAAATTATGATTTATTAATTATTCGTCCGAATTTTGATTTGTATGTATCGAAAATACTCCAAAAAAAATTTTGTCTCATTTTATTCTCCACAATATTTAGTAAACAGTTGTAAATTTTTATATTTTTAATTATAATCATTAAGCATGTATGCGGCCCACAAGTAATTTTCAAAAATTATACTTGGCTTTTTCTAAAATCTAAGTGAGGACCGCTGATGTATAGGTTAGTAAGTAGATCTAGTATAAGCAAGCGTGATGTAGACAAAAATCTATAATAAATATATTAATAGATCCATTTAGTTTTAATAATCTCAGCTGATTTTAATCCAATATAGTACATTAGAAATACATTGAACCCGATTGCATCCAAGTATAATACCATATTTGTATAGGGTAGTTATTCAATAATTTTGTAATATGCCTGATATGTATTTTTTAGAGAAAAATTTTATTTTGGAACTATAATAATCTTTTCAAAATAATATATAATATAGTGTTATGTGATTTTTCTAACAAAAAACATGAATATGAAATTCACGTTCAATAGCGAATATTATTGTAGTAGTGTATAATTACATGGCATTGTATTATAAATTATATTATTTAGGAATATAGTTTTAATGCGCCTTATTAGTTATTTGTTTTTAGCTTTCAGTCATCAGTCATAACTCTTTGATATTTAACACGTCCAATGTATCGAGTATTTAAACGTGTTTTATAATCTTATGATTTACTACCTGTCAATGTTTCAGAATTCGTCATTATGAATTTAAACTATACATACATTATGTGTTCGTTTATTTAAATGATAGTTATGAATAGTTTTATGAACGGTGATGAAGACATTTTAGTACCTATATGGGTATATTGAATAGGAAAATTTTATACTTTTAAGTATTATGATTAAATAACACGATTAATTTAGGGAGGCGGAAAAAGAACAATGTAACACTTTTCAAAAAAAGTAAATAAGAAAGCAAATGTTTATTGTATAGTGTCATACTCGTGGCAGACAACTACGCCATTTGAATGCATAATTATACATTCTATGATTAAATAATTTAAATAAATATCTTACAGATAGGTAATTCTCTTAGTTGATATGCTATTCGTAATTCGTATACTTTTGTATATTATTGATAGTAACGGCCTTGATCTTTATCGATCTAGTAACTGCTTGATGTATATTTTACTAAAAACATATTTAATTAATTAATTTAATTTTATTTAATGAAGTTCAACCAATCTTAATATTTTTTTTTATAAATTTTTATGTTTGTAGGTTAATGTAAAACGTTTCATTTAGTTATAAGAAATTAATTTCAAACATTATTTTGTATTATAAATAGCTAAAAATGTAACGTTGTCAAAATTTTAAATAGGTAGGTGAAATTGATTTGAAAGAAACTGTTGGCTATTGGTTTTAAATAATGATTTCTAATCATACAACTTTCAATAAATACAAATTATTATAGAATGTTTTTTAAATTTTATAAATTAAGTAATATTTATAGGTATTTTGTTTTAAGTTGATGCAACAAGATACGAGGATTTATGTATTTATTACAATAGTTTTATATTTATCTATAATATTATGAATTATTAGTTAATAATTGTCACTTAATGCTATCAAACTGCAGAATATTATTTAGGTATGTAAGTAGAATTAGTAGAAAAGAAAATTGAATACCTATAATATGTTTGAACTTTGAATTATGGTTAAATAAAACTATATTATTTTAAGTCACGAATTTAATCCATATTGTTTATTTAATAAATGTAAAAATCGAACATTTTTCATTTTATGTAAGTATTAGGTTCAAATATGTTAAGATGTTTTAGCTTATAATACAATAAATCGATGGAATATATGACCCTCATATTTTATTACTGAGAGCCGAGAGGGCACCACATCATCACTTGTCACGTATCTACAATTTTACATATACTATACTGGTATATTATGGTAGGTATTATGTTACAGTGTAATGTAACAAATTGATTTTTAGAATAAAAACGATAGACTTCAGTTTGGTAATACATTTTCGATAGAGAACTTTTTTAATCGTACGCATAAGTTGTGATATTATAATCTTATACATATATTTCATAATAATTGTGATATAAAAATTAAACATACGTAAAGAAATACAAATATTTATTGTAATAGTATGTATAATAGTATTCATATATTAATTTATTTGTTTTTATGATTGATTTCTGAATTAAAATACCCATAATGACGGAGAATATAGAATGTTATGGTATAATATAATATATATATATACAATTATTAGGCATTTAAATTTAAAAGGATTCATTAAAAAAAAAAATATTAATAATAATAATATATCTGCTTTAAAAATAAATTAAATAATGAAATAATACTAATAATAGGTACACCATACACTGTTAGGAAATTTGGGTAATTGTCTTTGGCAAATTAAATCACTTACAGTTGAAATTATAAACTGAAATTTATAAATTTAATTAATGTCGTAAATATTTAATGACTATAAATATGTTTAAATGTTTGAAAAATTACAAAAATGTTTCTCTTTACATTATTATATGTCCAATTTTTATAAAATTGATGACATATAATATTATATAATAATGTTTAGTTGAGGTGAATAATATTTATGTAGACTACAGTGATGTCCATTGTCCATCATATAAACGAACTGTGCAAAATATAATTGAGTATTTGAGTATACTTATATTCAGGTAGTTCGTAAGCAAAAACGCCATAAGTCACCGTAGAACGGATTTGAGAAAAACGTGTTTTTGTATTTTGTATTTTCTTAAAATCATAATACTTTGTACATTATAATTATTTAAATATGATATAATATGTTTTTCTGTGTAATTGAAATAAATATGATTAAATTAATTTTCAACAAGATATTTTACTTTTCACGTTGCACCTTAGCATTGGTAAAAACTTTTGATACTTTGTTCCTAAGCAAAAATGCAGTAATTAATAATTTCTCAATTATTATATTTATTGGTAGATAATTATTTTTAAAGAATTCACAAAACAAAACTGTTATTTTCAAGCCAAAATGCCGTCAGTTATAATTTGTACTATATGTACTAAGATAAAGTGCCACATCTTCAGCAATACTTACGGCATTAGTGCTTAGTATAGTGTATTTGCGGCGTTATTACCTAGTACTCATGATTTTTTCTACGATTTACGGCATTTTAGTTACTTGATTGTTGCTTATGTTATATTTTTGGAGTAATATTTCAGACATTCGGCATATTCATCTACACAAGACTAATTTTACAATTATTTATTTGTTTTTACCTCATTTTTATTTCTTTGGGGACTTATGGCGTTTTTGCTTACGACCGCAGAATATAATAGTTATCGCTTTTTGTACGATGAAACTTGACTATTTAAAATTGGTTTTAGGAGAACCCTTTATATCAGTTATACCCAGCGTTATTATTTTTTTTTTACGAAAAATCAAACATAAATTACATAAGATATTATAATTAGTAATTATACAGGTTTGTCAACCTCCTATAAGCTTATGCAACTTAACCTAGGTAGTTATGATTACTAATAAGTTATTATTATGATAATTATTTCATCGCGGCGTTATCCGTATATAATTGATAGGTTATTGTTAGCTGTCAGTCTGAACCTGTCAGTTGAAGTCGCGATCTGCGACAACGTACATGAAAATGTCGGAGAATATTGAAGTGATAACACTTAATTTTAGACATATTATGCTAACAATAATATACAACACTTTTAAAATTATACATGCGTATATGATATACATCTAAAAAATTACTTAAGTCGGTGGAGGTGTTTCAATAAAAAATGCGCTACTATGTTTACAAAAAATAATTATGACGTACTAGTTAAACTTAAAGGGAATCCTACAGCAGACAATAATGCTATCGATAGACGCCTAATTGACAAAAATAATATCAATTCATCCTGTTAGCGTAATGTAGTAGAAGATATAAATATGAGGCTCAAAAAAATTATTTTACGGGAAAATGGACAAGGTTTATGTACTAAAATTTCCGTTAAGTAGGTAGATCGTGTACCGTGTAAAAAAAATATGTACAAAAGCTGGCGAAAAATTCTTTTGGCTAATCCAACTTCTATACAATCTGTACATGACTTATTACGAGAAATGAACATTTTGACAATGCAAGGTGAATCATTTTTATCATTCAACGATGATCCAAAAATGTTTTAATTTTTTCACGTGAAAAAAATTTAAACTGTTATGTGATGTCCAAACTTAATACATAGATGGCACTCTTCAATACAGTGCTAGATTTTTTACTCAAATGTACATACAAATGGGCACTATAAAATTTTTGTAAATGTTTTTAAATGTTGTACATTTTTAGTAACATTTACTATTATTTATATTTTGAAAATTGAATAGAAGGTTCTTCATAAGCATTTCTTGCTGTAGCTCAAAAATCAAAGCATCATTTTTTTTTTTTATTGATATATTTGATCTTAAAGAAAAGGTAAAAAATGTATATTGAAAAAACAAATGGTAATGTGACAATGCAAGTATTTTCTAAACTTAAGTAAAATATAATATAATAAAAACTATTGTTACGTTAAGTGCGAAGGTGGTTGGTTTTGACATTTAGGTGCTGGACGGGAACTATGAAATGTCATTAAGGTCCTTGTAGGTCAAAAATTACATTATTATATTGTTAATTTGATGCTGTGATTATGCGAAACAAATATAGGTGGGCACTATATATTATATTTTTTCTCGGTGGGTGATAATCAAGTTCATTATTATATGTTAGACATTTTTAAATTATGAGAAGTTAGAAGTAATAATTTATAAATATTAGATACAATATGAATATTATTCTATATAATATATTATGGAAAATAATTAAATTTGACACCTTTCATACTTAAACACACTTTATATAAGTTACAATTACAGAGCTAAACAATATAGACAGAAAGAAAAGTATTTTTACAACTACTTACATATATCGTGTTTACAATGTATTAATAATATGCAGTTTTCTGTATTATGTATTATAAGTATTTATAATTGGTATTTTTACCATTTCTTTTTATTGGCTCAACGTTTATTCGCAATTAATTCACAGAAGGTCAATTAATTTATTATAAATATACCTACTATCAGTACTACATATTTATAATTATAATTTTTATTGTAATTTATGAGTAAGTGTTACCACTTACCTTTGGTAATTATATATCATTAAACATTATTTATAGCAATATTTCAACTATACAATATAAATTATAAACTATAAATTACAGTATAGCACATTAAGTACTACTATATGTAGAAGATGAGTAATTTTCAATACAATTACTACTCGTATATCTATATCAATTTTGCCTGCTAAGTTTAAATATTAAAATTTTTAAATTAAATTTATTTTGAATGCATTTTTTTATTTATTTAAATTTTTGGTCGAATTTTGAGGGTGAAGTTCAATAAAAACGATGAAGGAGATGAAAATATAATGCAGTGGTTTAGTCAATCACTATTGACTATTATTATTGACTATTGATATAGAAGTCGTATAAACATTTTATCGGAAAGTCAAAAATTATAAAATAAAATTTATACACATATTATATTATACCTATATACGTATTATTATGATTGATTTTATTATACTTCATAATTTTTTTTTTTATTATGGTTGTATTATACTCATATCTGGTTAAACGACTTTATGGTTTATGTCAGTTATTTAAATGTTTTGAATATAAACCATTTCTCTTGAAATTTCTATTAAAATAAAGAAAATTAAGCAATGTGTAGGTAGGTATCTAATTTTATTTAATTATTTGAATATCCGAATAGAGTATGAAATTTATATACATAAAATGTGTATGTTCGGACCATTAGGACCACGGATCATAATTGAAAAGAAAACTTAATTATAATATTATCATAAGGCCTATAACTATAATTATTTGCTGGTACGTTCGTTTTACCACGATTTAACAATGAAACTATGCAATTGCAATAATAATAATACAATATAATATATATTATCATAAGGTACCACAAATAAAAAATTCGATCTTTACAATGTTTATCTTATATACCTAATATTATATAATTTCACGTCACGTATATTCGTATATAAACAGTCATCGAAGACAAACACGCACGTTAACAGCTATGGATGATACATTGATACAATGTTGTAATAAATTATACATCGGGTATATCGCTCATGGGTTGACTTGACAATGTACACATTTTTCGGGATTCTGGAAATGATTTTACGTGAACATTTTTTAAAGGCTTTTTTTTCTCTAAAACCAATATTTTTTCCAAGAGTAATTTTTAGCACATTTTATTCGATTTAAATTTATTCAATTTGATCTTTCAAATTCAAAAATTTCGGTTTACTGTTTTAACCATAGGAAACAAATCAAGTACATCGTAATTACTAATTTCGTACTAGACCATATTTGTACATACTTGCAGAAAATGTTGGTGTACGAGTACAAGTACAACTACTAATAATAAATGTATATAATATTATATACTTATTTTTATTTTACTGTGACCTAATTACTGCGATTTATTAGTCTAGTATTATGTTTATTAAATATTTATAAATGGTCAGAATGTAATTTTTCTTCGATTTATTATTACTTACTATACAGTGTTGCATTTATTTTATAGTAAGCATGTAATATTATAATTTATAGTATAACTATAACCATTGAGTGAGTATATAGTTGGACAATTTTATTCATTTTTCCAAGCGTTTTATAATAATATACAATTATTTATTTTGAACAACTTACCTAAGCGCGCGGTTCGTATTATGTAACATACTTCAACGCAATAGTACTATTATTGTTATTAGGTATTATTATTATTATTATTTTTTATCAGTCTCTTGGTTTGTGAGACAATTATTTTATCACGCCGCATTTTCTCGACAAAGTGTCGATATTTCGAGTTAAATCGATTGCTTGCGAAATAAGTCGATTATAGCGTATTGTTATTATACAATTATGAGGATATAGTTTGCGTCGAGCATTTTGGAGGAAGCGTATCGGATCGCAACACAATGAGCGGAAGACAATTTTTAGGCGTTTATGACGCATATCAAACTATAGCCGTAGGGTGATTGTGGAATGTGTTCCGTTCCGATTCAATAAATCGTACAACAACGATAGGTGCCAATCACGACGATTTATATTTTTGACCGACTGATAAACGAAAGGGTTGCGATTTATTGAAATAATCACATCGTGATGCGTCAGGTCTTGATTTACAAATCCACAAGCGCTATCCAAGATTAAATAACATACCCCGACTTTCACACACACAAGCATATTAGGTACCATATATCATGCATTAATAGTAAAATTTCAATATGAATCGTTTTGATATGGGTATATACAGTACATAGCATATTGACGTGGTACGTTTTGTATAAATCATTTTTATTAATCGAAAATTTGGACCCGTTTCATTTTCTTCCAAATATTTAATACATCATAATATTATTATTTTTCTTTACTGTCAACGGCGGGTATACTCACCTCCTCTTATACATTGAGCCCTACGAAAATGTCCTATCTGCCAACGCGTAAATAAACATCGACCTACAGCTTTCATATTGTGTTTATTTATCCGAGAATTTCATACACCTTGGTATATATTCACGTAGTATAACTATATCATACGAAATACGCGTTGTTGGAAATAATATTTGTTCATATTTTTTTATGTACCATACTCAAATATCTATATCGACTTTCAATAACCGCTGTCGAGCTGAAAAGAAATCACGAGTGTTGAGAATCTATATAATATATTATATTATAATGTGTTCTGTGGCTGAAGTAGGAGTGTAGTATATTAATACTATGCTGCAATGTTGCCATAGCAATATAACTTAACAGTAATAGCAGATATAATAATATATAATATTATATGTATATATTTATATATTATTGTATATAGTTAATGAAAGTTATATTTTTTATTTATATAATTTACTATATTAGGACCTATATTAAGGCTTTAACTATAATTTATTTATCTTCAATGAGTTTATATTAAGAGTTTACCACAAATCACAATAAATGCACCATGTGAAGCATTTGCTTAGGTAATGAATTACGTATGAGTTATAAATTATAATTAATTAATAACGTCGTGGATCGCACCATCGTAGTACACATACAATTAGATAATTATAAATACAAATTTATTGACTACATTTCTAACTTAATTTTAACGAATAATTTAGTACTTGTTATTTGCAAACAATAATGGTAAACCAATTGCTAATGATGTTAACATTTTGAAATTAGGATTAGTATAGAGTGCCGATTATATATTTTCATAAATTGATTGCAAACAATAATTGTTTTCTATTAAAATTTAAGTTATTACATTACTATATTATTTGTAAATGCATATATTACCGATAACACTATGGACCTATGGTTATGATACTTTGTAATATTATAGATTTATCTGTAATATTGTGTAAATATAAGCAATAATCTATATTAATAATTTCATCATTCAGTATTGAAACACTAGATAATATTATAAGCTTTAAACTTTTTTGTAATATTCGATGCTCATTATTTGTATTCTCTCCGAAAACTACTGTCTTGTAAACTCCAAATAAATTATCACTAAGAAAGGAATTATAATTGAATAAATTTGATGAGATGCCAAATTTAAATTAGTTTTTATTACAAATAGTTAAATCCTGAAGTTAATTTATTACAGGGCATCATACCAATAAAAATATATTAACATTATACTTAATTATAAGTATTTTAGACGTATGATTTTTATATTTTAATATAAATTTAAAATCAAGTAATCTAATTTATTTTTCACATATAGGTACCTATAGTATTATGAATTAAAGATATTTGTTTGGTATGTTCAAATATATAATTATGTTTAATGATATAAATTTAAATACGTTTGATGATTTTGTTCGCCCTAGAGAATCATTAAAATTTACCATAAACAGTTTAATTTTTAACCAGAACTGCATCTGTCTACATAGTACACATTGTACAACCTTCGATAACTGTGATAAATTATATGGGAAATCTAAATTCTAAAATGGGGCGTAACTAATGATAGAAAAAAACAACACTATGGGCTATATTAAATATTACAAAATGTATTATTGGCGTATGCTGTATGCATTGTAATTTGATTTATACACGGCATATTATAATATAATAATTATCATTGTGTATTTAAAACAGATGACGTCAGAATCCCAGAAATTATATTATTTATACGCCATCTAAATTTTTTAAAAATATATTTTTTTAGCTATATTATGACAGAGACATAAATCCCAGGTTAATGTTTGCGAACGCGCATTATTGCTACTACTTATAGACAATGAATGGGTAAGTACTAGGTACGAGCATGTAAATTGCATAATGTTTGCAATTGCAGCATTCGATTTGGGTATACGACGTGTGTATTTGTATATATATATAAGTAATGTATTGTACACATAATACATTATACGTTGGTATAATATTACCTATAAAATGATTGCTTCATATATATTTCTGTATATATACTTGTAATGTAGCTACAATTTATTATTTATTTTATTTTTTTTTAGACATTTGTTCCGAAAGAAAGGAGTTATCCTCTGCAAAACGGTATAATGCGCGCGCGCGTTGGCCGATTCGACCACGAAAACGTAGGAACAGGTTTGGTATATAATATTATAGTAGGTATCGTGTACGGGTAAACGGTATAACCTAATTACAGCATCGATTAGACAAGCGTATGGTTAACGGCGATCGGCCAGCGTTTTTCTCCGATAACCGCGACTCTGCGCTGTCAGTTCTGCACGTCTACGCGTATTTTACGCGTTCTGCGGGTATATTTAATATTGCAATAATATAATATACTATATTATATTATGATAACCAACAGAAACGCGAAAATATATTTTGTGAGAAGTGCGAGAGGCTAAAGTCTCCGCGATTTCAGCTCAATATAGAAGTTAATAAATATGCATTTGTTGTTTGACGAAATTGCAAAATTTTCTAACGATTCTTAGTGAATTTATTTATGTTTCACAATCATATCAGTTATTATGATGTACTCTATATTGAAGCGTTGATGTGCACTGAACGTGTGTAATTACGAGCTTATAATATTATAATAATTAATAAGTATATCGTTGTCCGTGGTACTTATATGTTATAAGTCGTATCGCAAAGTTAATCAAAAATAAATGCCACAGAAAAAAAATGAGATCGAAATCATCGAATTCATAGACAGTGGACAACATAGAGGCATGCGTATAATACCAGACGAGGCTCTTGAACGTTTTTAAGTGAATAAATTAAACTCATGTTTTCATCATCGGTCACCGGTCAGTTATTGACCAACACACTTGTTGTACATTTTTATTATAGTCTGTCCTTGCAAATAGGTACCTAACCTAATGAGACGAGTGGATTTTTTTAGTGAAATGTTATATTAAGTATTTAAGCGGATGCCAAATCCACATGTGGTATCTCCGTCTTGCACACATGTATAGCTTAGACAATTTGAGTTCAGCTGAATCAATATTGAGTTATTGGCTTTCATACACTTCAGCTTCAGTGAATTGACCTATTATCTGACTTAAAGTTAAGAATATTATCTAGAACACCTCATAGGATTTCATGGAAACATTGATATTTTATTTTTAAAAAGTAAATCATAATTCGCTTTAAAATATAATTATATATCAAAGTCTATGAGATGTCCTGGATAATATTCTTACCTTTAAAATTTATTACAGTCAATTTATTTGAAATTTAAAGCGTATAACACAAATGTTGCACTTATATTTGCATCGCACAGATATAAAGGGTGTCTTCTTAAGTCATAGTCATTATTTGTTTGATACTTAGGTACTATTCGTATTTATATTTTATCATATGATTTATATAATGTGCTTTTCGAATACATACATTGATAAATTTATGATTCTACATGTTTAAATAATACCTATGTATATTATGGACGTATACGATAGGTAATACATATTTATACTTTAATTTTGAAAAATGTTCATTATTTTTATTCATTTAATTTTTTAAATATTTTTATCTATAATTATTCATGATAATATAATACGAATTTAAACAAATAACAAACACAAATAATGTAATAGCAATGAGTGAATATGATATATTGTATACAAGCTACAACGAGTTATTATGAAATCAATAAATTGAATGAAGTATGTTATTTATTTGCATAAATCGTATACCGTATTGCATATATGTTAACTAATTAATAATTAATGCTATAAAATTGAACAGACAAGATTTATCGAATGAATTGATGAAAATGTTGAATCCATTGTATGGCCTTCGTATACCAGTGATAATAGCGGCAACACCTACTTTTGCTCTCATTTTGAGAGTTCACGATAGTTGTCACAGTAATAATTGATTTAATAATTGGGTAGGCACTTACCGGCTACCTTTATTCTAATAAAGTGTATTCAGGTTTCAGGTTTCAGATCAGCGTAAGACGGGAAAAACGTTGTACTAAAACACGAATTTGATTGTTCAAAAAAAATGTGTGTTTCATCACCTATACTCATATGTTAAAATTATGTTATAATTAATTATCATAATATAAATTATAATGTTTAACATTTTTAAAAATTAGACATAATGACCACCAATTAGTTTTAATTAGCCAACTCAAAATATAATAATATAATATTAAAGGCATTTAATTTTTTCAAATAACAATCATTATATTACGAATAAAAAAAAAAACAACCAGCCGAATATGGCTGAACAATAAACAGTGAACACTAACTCTCATTTGACATTTCGGTTTAATATATAATTATAGTTGCGTTAAGTATTTATTACTTTGTATAATATATATACTATACTATACTATCACTGTAGTCGAAGAATCTTTGAAAATATTTTGATCTGTTGCATTTTAAAGGTTAACATGACACGCTCTTGCTTAATATTTTCAGTTAGTTTCTATAGGTCTCCCCTATTGCTTAGACTTCATTAACAAATTACAATATGATTTACTAATCATGTTCAACCTGTCTTTTCTTCTTCAATAATGCTGTTATCAAAATATAATTTTGAGAACTTTTAAATATGCTTAAAGACTTTATTTTAAAAAAATGTTTAGATTTTTTGTATTATTTAAGAGGTTCTTAAACAAGGTTGCACAAGACTAAACTATTGATATAACAAAAATGTGTCCATAAAAAGAGACCCTAAAAAAATAAATAAGAATACCATTATAGGTAAGTCTAAAAATGAATTTAATAAAATCAAAATATATTTGATAAAACAATTCAACTTATATAATGATTAAAATCTCTCATTTACAGATCTAAAACTTGTATGAATAATATAAATATTTTTATATATATATAATTTTCTAAGTTTCAGTTTTATAATTTAACTCTGCTTAAACAATTTAAATTCTTTAGTAAAAGATTATTGAGACTAAATTTAGTTATTTATTATGGTTCAAGGTAGATATATGCATGTCGTTCGTTGTGTAATATGTAATTTATTTTATGAAATTTGAAATTCATATCTTTTTCATCATCTCAGCATCTACAATACAATAATTTGTACAATAGTTTTATTTTGTTAAATTTCTTATAGTTATAAATTACATATTTATTTGGAAATAACTACTTTATTGAATGAACTATAATAAAAAATGACATTGCAGTTTAAACATTAAATGCCTATATTTTATATAATAAAAATATTTAAACGTAGATATATTTTTAAAAATTACGCTAATTATTTATAATATGTATTAAATGGTTTTCCATATTTATTTATAATTTGTATGATATACTGAATAATATTTATTATGGATAGGATATTAGAAGAAAATAATTTACATTATGATAGTTACAAATATTGTGTACCTATATAATAATATTTATGTGTATTCTATACCTATATATACTTTTAAATGTTTATAGTAAAATAGTTTAGAGTGTTTAGACGTTTTACGATTCATCACTAGTGAGTGGTTTTATTTGCGAAGTTGTAGTTGTTCAAGACTGAAAAAGGAAACTATTTATTTTAACTAATTGAAATTAATTTAAAGTTAAAAGTTACCTTTCAACTATTATTTACTTCTATAATATTAAAGCTAAAATTTAAAATGTAATACTTAATTGAGTAATTGACCAACAAGTACAAGTTTGGTAAGAAGTAACCTATTTATATTTATATTTTATGAAATCATATTTGAATACCCTATGCTACCAAGGTCCAAGTCCACCAAATAGTCTGCAATAATAGTCATAATATCATAAAAATACACACATGTATATTTTATACATAATATTAGAACCCTGTGCGAAGAAGAAAATTTATCAACACTAGGATTTACATATAAGGCACTTTAATCAGCATTTGATAATTAATAATAAGATTTTTTTTTTATTTAATTGCTACCTATTTATTAAAAACCAAATTTATTTAAATAAATTAAAATTTAATTCAAAGTTGAATTGTTCTTCAAAAGCCAGTATTTAAATTTGTCCTGTTTTTATTTTTGTAATTTTATCTTTGTTTATAGTTACGTAGTTCAGGCGATAGAGTTGCTTAGATGACTGTAAGGTTGTTTTAATGATATTTACTCAAACTATGTGGTAGTGGTGTCCCTGGTGACAATGAACTGAATATTATTATACTTAGTGATTGGAGAATAACCTGTAAATATGTCCAAGTGGGTCAGTGTTTGTATATTTAGTTCTTACTGTAATACATGTAAGTGTTAAAGCAATATATGATCTGTGTATAATTTTCAGTAGTTTTATTCATAAAAATCATAAAATATAAAGTTAATAAATAACCGAGTTTATGATAATAATTACACAAAATACTATATAATAGTATGCATAAAAATGATAACTTAATTTTATGATATTATATATTCAACAAAAGTAATACTACTCGTATTGATGACAATTCTTTGATAATATACTGACAGTTATTATATACGAATGCAAAACTGTTGGATTTTATTTTCAAACTTATTTCCAAATAATTTCAATATCACATCAATATAAATAAGTTAATATGTAAGTAATAATAATTTATTTTACGTATATTGAATTTATATGTCATCCATTCTATTGCAACCAACAGATTTTATTAAATTTTAAGGAGTAACCTATATTGGCTATATTATTATGTGTTATTTTATGGTGTACAAAATGATTTCAACGTCAATGACAATAATAATTCACAGGATTTAAATTTAATGCATAGCAAAATTTTACCTCTAGTATTTAAATGACGTTTAATATATGACTTAGCGAGTCAATCCATTATTTGCTTTTGGTAAATACGCGTCTTGATTGATAATAGAATATAATATTCTATCCATATTTACGAATAGGCCAACCACGTGAAACTATAATATAGAATAATCTACATTCATTAAACGAGTTTTTAATTTCTTACTAAACAACTGATTTCCGAGTTATTAAAATGTACCTATCAAATGTATGATTTGAATTTGGACAATCGAGATTTTCGAGAATATCTTCCGAAAACGAATCGTGCATTTCAACAATTTTAAGATATTTGAATACAGAATAAGTAGTAATTGCCTAAATACATTTTTGTCTATTTATGCTGACGTGATAAAAAAATAATTAAACCCGAAAAAAATACACTAAACCTAGTTAATACGATCTAGTTACTTGGTATATTTAATCGAGTTTTAGTTGTATAAATAAGTATTTATATATATAATTAAAAAAATTATAACATGGTGTTTAATTTTTTTTGTATTTAAATTTAACGAATAATATTGTATTTACAAGCAACTGTGTAGATTCTAGAGGATTCTTTATTCTAGAAAAATTGTTTTACCTTCTCTGTAAATAAGTTGATTATTTCTCATAAAGATATACAATATTATATATTACTATATTTATAAAAGAAAGGACAATTTCGAATACTATTATTATAATATCATATATTTTTCGCTGGTGATAATAGTTTATAACTAATAATTAATATATGTAAAATAATGTCGTTGGTTATTTTTTAAATTTAGCAATTTTCACTAATTATCAATATGAGTTATGTTACCTGATTACGTAATATTTTGCTGGGTAAGGACATTTAAAACTCAAAATGATAATCCAGTTTTGTTATATGTATTCAACAAGGTAAACATCTTAATCTATTTATGTATTAAATTTGTGTCATTTAAAAACCTTAGATTTTTTAAAAAATTATTGAAAATTGAAATCGGTCACTTATATATTTATGGTATATTTACTCGAATTTTAAGTAGGTATTTATACCTAATATTAATTAGGTACCAAATAAAAGGTACTACTAATGGCAATTACATTATTTCAACTTGTTTATTATAATTCGTATTATTAAGGGGGTGATAATTAAAAAATTATAATTTTGTAAGTGCATTGAAATAATTGTAAGTGCAATTGATAATCAAATTATCACATTACGTATAGTACAATGTTAACTGATATCTAACAAAAAAACGAAAGACACTAAACAGGCCGAAGAAATAAATCATTCAGTTTGAGTAATTAATTTAATATGATAAACTTACCTGTGTGTTTAAGTATATTTTAAAAATATTGAACTATTGTTTGATTGCTATTATTGAAATATCTCACCCGTAGACGGCTTTTTGAAATCTAAATGTAGTAGGTAAGTAATAATTAATAATAACACACTACAGCGTAATATTAAACGCGCGTTCTTTTTAATTTTAAAAAATATCTAATATATAAATATAAATACTTACAAATAATTTTATAACACATAATATAGATAGCCATAACTCATAATGAACACAATTATTATAATGAATACTTATATATATATATAGACAATATTTATAACCGAGTTGATATTGATATAGCAATATAGCATATGTTAATGTTGGATACAAAGGATGTATATTATTATTTATATTACCTTAGAATGAAAGCATTAGATGTAAGCATGAAATTGTCATAAAAAAAAGTAATATATTTGTTTACGTATAAAGAGTATTATTCACTATACATATAAAAATATAAATTATATAATAAATTGTTTTTGTATAACTAAGAAAACCTATAAGTATATATTTAGACACTTTTTCATCTTTTATTCTTTTCATTATTTGGTTAAAAGCGTTTGGTGAACATACTTTTTTTTTAAAAAAAATAATGGTTTTTATATTATGATTTATAAGAAAAATTTCTAAAATATTATAATTTATAATTTTTTCAGAACATACTTAGGGATTGTGTGAAATATTATTAAGTTATTACTGCAAATAATTATCGACCCTATACATAACTGTCCAAAAATAATTTAGAAGTAGGAAGGTTAATTGTAACCAAGTTGTATTTATACTAAGCAGTAAAGAATACATATTTTTAATTGAATTCGAAATCACTTTAAAAGTAATTTTTCATATCATTAAAATTATGGTAAACATTTATTTATAAACATTTACAAATAATTCAGCTAATAAAAAAAAAATATTAATATTTTTGAGTATTTTATATGATTGAAAAGAATTTAAGAGAATGGTATTGGTTTTACAATAATATGTGTATTTTATTTGTTCTTTAATACACAAAATTGATCGTAATTTCTGGTGAAAATGTAATCTAATTTTCACCTTGGGGTGTCCAAAGTTAGGAAATTCTAACTAATTTTCTAAATAACTGTGAAAAAAAAAATCACAGAAAAACGAAAATAATTGCGCAAACATTTTAAAACAAATTGATTTTATTTTTTTATTGCAATTCAATAAATTTAAAAATATTAAATGTAGAAAGTTTATACAAATTGGTATAACTCAAGTATTATAATTTTCAATTTTATATTCAAAATGGTATTATCAAATTATTTAGACTTATTTTGTGCTATTTAGAGACATTGGAAATATCTAATAAATATTAATAGTATTTGTTAGTCTAATACAATGAAAGTTCTAGTGAGTTATTCTTATCGAAATTTAAAAATATGAAAATTTCGTAGGTAATACCTATGCAAAACTTTTTTAGTATTAAGTTAGAATTTAAACGATAAATAACGATTTTTACTGAATAAAATTTAATTATTTCATTGTAATTCGAAAAGGATAAAATGTATAATAATATGCATCTTTTCACCAACGCGTATATTAACATTTTTTATTCGTTATTTAATAATTTAAATTTATGTAATAATAAGTATAATAAATACCATATACCTATATTCAAACTATTTTATGATACTGTTGGTATTGACTTACTTTACAAATTATAAATGATGTGTTTTGCAAAAATTCATACGACTTATCAAATTAAGAAAATAATCATAATAATATAAATATAGCATCATTTATAATTATAAATAAATACTGATTCATCCGTTTTGGTATAAAATCTTTTTTCTTTTATAATGATTTATTATTGAAATTAGTTAAAAATGTACGCTTAACATTTCTAGAATTTAGTACATCGTTAGACAACTTTAATTATTAATTTATTCAAAGTATATCCGCTTTTATAATAATTGTTTCTATTAAAATTAAATTACATTTCGTAGTATGTTTATAATTTATTTTATTGACTATGGTAGTAAATATAATTTTTAATAGTAAATATTTTATACATCTAAATTTGATTATAAATGGTATGTGTTATAATTTTTATCAAAGCTAAATTTATACATATTATATATTTAAATAGTATAAAATATAAGGTATATTAATTTATTCAGTTATTGTTTTTTTTTAAATTTTTCAAATCGCAATACTTTTCACGGAAGTTTAAAAAATTTTTATTGACACTTTTTGGTTAGAATAAAGCTCCAAAAAGTTGCATGTAGCATTTTTATTATAAATAAATAATTTATTTATAGGGTACCTTTGAATAACTTATTTTTAACGTTTTAGATAGTTTCCTTAACCATGAGAAAAATCATAAAAAGGTGAAAACTGCGATAAATGTTGAAGGAAGTGTGGTTTTAAATTTTAAATTAAGCTCAAATCAGAATCATTTTTTTGAATTCAATGGTTTATAGTGGTTTATACATTCAAATTTATAATAATACATCATACATCACCAAAATTGGGTTTTGTAATATATAAATATTCTGCTGTCTTGTGCTTTTTTTTTACATCACACAAAAAAATGTATTTTATAATTTGTCGTATAAAAATACGAATATATAGGTATTTCTTCGTATGTAATATTAAAATATTCACTTTAATAATTTTTGTTTAATATTATGAGTTTATACTATTATACTGTAGTATGATTTAAAATTACGGCGATTATTTCCCAACTACTTTTTATGATAATAATATCATATTAATAAAAACCCACAAAGCTGTACTTTGTAAAATTGTCATTTATTGTTTATAGTTACTTATAAATTATAATTTTATTTTAAATACTTTTAAGTTATAAATTTATTTAATCTTTATTTTTTTATAGATCAAGTTATATACTATTGTTTGTTTCGATTTAAACGTTATGCTTATTTTTATTATCTTTTTATTGATAAAATGTTTTTAATAATATGTTAGTACACAATATTCAAGTATCGTTTTTTTCACTAATCAAAATATCACTTGAAGATTATTATTTTTAAACTATTGTATTCCTTGATCAAGATTTGTCAAGAACATAGTGTAATTTAAATAATAAGCTTTATTAACATTAAAATGATTGTCAATGAATATTTATAATATGTATCCTTTATTCCTTTAACAAAATATTATAATGTAAATATTTGTTAGTTTATCACCAAAAACGGTTTCCATTATGACATAACCATATACTTTATAGGTTATTATTTATTATTAAACTTAACTTTTTGAATTAATTAATGGGTGTTTATAGATTTTCTGAGATAATATGTATTTTAATATAATATAAAGTTTTGTATTGCGTAAAAATACTTTTAAAACAAAATTATACAAGGTTGCGCGCCCACGTTAGGTATTAATGAGGTGTACGTGAGGCACAGTGCTGGAAAATTTGAATGGGCTATCGACAGAGGTGAACTATCGATTTTGGTAATTAATTTTAATCTATCAATATTTATAATTTTTAAAAATGGCACAAACATAATAAACACTAGGTCCAATATTACGTTTATTTTCTATTATTGTAAAACCATATTTATAAGGACTATTATCCTTAGTATAGACATTTTAATAACTAAAAGCTCCTAGTTCGATTTTGAATTGGGGACAATTTAGAGATAAAAAATTATTCATTCAATAATTTTCAGTAAAAGGGGGAATTTTCATTTAAAGAATAAGAGTATCACTATATGACACTCCTTATTAATAATACAAAAAAATCTCAAGAATTTGAAAATATGGTATTCAATTAAGCGTATTTAAGTGTAGTTTCAAAATTCAGAATTTGAATAAATCTGTTATTAAATACTCATTCTCGATGACCGTGTATATAATATGAATACGTTTACCGCTACCGTTACACACTTGTACAGTTACATTACGCGTCACAAACAATTAAACGGCGCAGACCACTCAGACATTAATTTAAAATTCGTCATATAATATTATACACGACAATAGATGTACAGATAAAACTGTCGCGTTTTACACAATATAATGTATCGCGTGTGACCTACTAGTCTGTTTTCGCGTCTTTGAAAATTTTCGTCCATCGATTATTGTTTATCGATAGTCACACACACGCGTTATATTATGCGAATATTGTGTGCGTCGAGAATAATAACATAACAATAATACTACTAACGGACCAACTATATAATAATAGGGTCGACGATATGGTGGAATTTTTTCGTTTCTATACAGTGATGTTTTATCGACTACGACTACTGCTATAATATAATATTATACTATATAATAATGTAATACACGACGAGAGGAATAAATGCCATGTGCAAACGCATATAATATATTGCCAACGTAGCGAAGCGTCAAACTATATAGTTTAGTTCTCGATATGAAGAATAGCAATATCTGACTCTCAACTTAAGTTTTATAAAATATTAATAAGTAGATCGAGGATTACGATGCACTTTGCATTTTTTTTTGAAGCCCGTTTTATAATATGATGTTTCATATATTTCTAAAGCAGAATATGCAATTTTTAGTTTGACTTTTTGACAATTTTCGTTTTTAAGTTCGTTTTTTTCATTTTTAGGGTACCTATCTAATTATTCTAAAATCCAGATTTTTACTAAAAAACCATGCAACTTAAAAATCAAGATCACGTGTGGCGACGGAAAATTAAATAAGAATGCATTTTTTTCTGATTAAAATTCTACGCAGGTGATTTGAAATCGTGTAATTTTGTAAAACGTTTTTTTTTTTACATTTAATAACAGTAATTTTATGTTCAAAAATTGTTCAAGATAAAAAAAAAGTAAAGAGCATTATATTTATATGGTTGCATTTTTTTAATTTTTTTTATAGGGCATTAGTACATTACATTCCCAGCTCTAGTAATGAGGAAATTTCTGCAGTACAGTGACCTAATATACCTATTAAGATCATCTTACAATTTATGAATCTTCTGGATAAGCTTCAAAACGTTTCGCGATCTATATTTATCCCGCCACCGAATCGAGAACACTAACACAATCGATTTGGTATCATCATTTTTATGCAAAATTATTTACCATCAGCTAACGCAATAATGAATGTCGCTCGATTATCATTTAAACAACATAATTTTATTTCACTGATGAATTTAATTGTTTTTTCTTTAATACAAATGAGAAGAAGTAAGTGCATAGCCAATGCAAAAAGATTATTAACATGTATTTCAATTAAAGACGATTTAGATATTAGACGCTCAGATAATTCGGAAGAATTGATATTTAAGTACCTATATTCGTATATTAATGTGAAACAAATATCATATTATAATATCTGTATGGATTAGGGGAGTAAACATTTAGAAAGACAAAATACTTTTGTCAGTAGAGCGTGTTTCCCGAGGACAAACCTATGAAATGCAAAGAGCATCGACGGAAAAAAGCACGTTTACTGCAGCTTGCATCCGGCAAACGACCACCCTCCCCCTCTCGAGTGAGCTTTACGTTATTTCAATCGTAACGTACCTCTGCAACTGCCGCCGACTTCGGTGTCGTCGACCACCTCGACGATGTCGGTGCAGCTGTTGCGCCGGCGGCCGGCGGCCACGCTGCTCCGCCGGCTGTTGGTGCTGCTGTTGTAACTGCTACCGCAGCCGGAACTGCTGCGACGGGTCCGCGAACCGCCGGTGGACGGGGTGCTGGAGAACCGGCGGCCGGTTATGTAGGCGAACGGTTCGTCTTCCGAGTCGGTGTACCCGTCGTCCGTGTCGTCCTCGTCCATGCCGCGGTACTGGTCGTTGTCCGGCGTCGCGGAAGACACGGACGCGGCGGACGACGCGGACACGGGCGACACCGATCCGGATGGCGACGCGGACGACGACGACGACGACGACGCAACGCACGGCGCCCGGTGCGTCGACCGCGGTGACGACTGCAGAGACCCTATGGCGACCGGTCGCGCGGAACGTTCTCGGTCGCGCCGTTCCCGCTGCTGTCCCGGTTCCGGCGACGGCGGCAGTCCCTGTTGCGCCTGGAACAGCTCGTCCAGGATGCCCACGCTCCGCGCCACCGGTTCGTGCAGGTTGACCGCCACCAGCTGACCGCACTTGTACAAGAACAGCAGCCAGATGTCCGGCTGGGCCGTCAGACACCGGACAATGTACCGGCCCAGTTTCAACACGCCCGATGAACGTTGCCTCGCCGGCTGCATGTCATCCGGTCGCGCGCACCACATCGACGCGATTGAACGGCACCGGTGCTGACGATCGCACCGGCGGCCTCGTCTCACCGGGCCCGACCGATTTCTCAAGGTAGACCGCCTCGGCGGCGGCGTCGTTGCGATATCCCCTCCGCCGCCCGCTCGGCGGTCCGCCCGCGCCGCCTATTTCGGCGAACATTGTATTATGTAAATATAACAATAACGCTGCGGCTATAATGAGCGCGCGCTTGAGCAATACATTACACCGATTTGTCCGTACGTACACGAGCTGTCAATCGACCAATAATAATAATAATAATGGCAGTACTCGTGGTTCGGGACGTCCGTGTTTTGCGAGTATGTCCCGAGATGAACTCTCTTCGGATCGCACTGAGAAAATGTCCTGCTGTTTTTCGAAAAAAAAAAAAAAAATATCCAGTTTTTCGTTTTGAAATATTTATACGTCCTGATATAGCGTTATTGCCACCTTTAGCTTGTGGTTATGTTATTATGTATAAATTGGTAAGACAGGCTGTGATGCGCTGTTAACTCGTATGGGTATTTCACCAGAACTTTCGTGTATACGACTGATATCGTATTTTAGAAGCCTAATGTTTAAAAGAGCTCACCTCTCAACAAAATCAAGATCGTCTTATGCAATCATATGATTCAAGCCGCTTTTGTACATTTTTTTCGAGTTTTGACATTTATTGTAGTCTAGACATTATACTAGATACCATTCATTTTTTTGTTGACCCAGTTTTTGAAAAACGAAATCAGGTGACCCTAAAATATATTCCAGGTAAATCATTTGGAAATGTATCCTGGTTTAGTATGGCGTGTATTATCGACTCTTTGCATTATCAGTTGAAAAATGACGGATATCTCATAATAAATTTAGCCCTATAGTAACATTATGTCTTATACCTGCCAAATATTTTTGTTTTAGTTTGTGAATAATACCGCCGTGATTAAAGTAAGTATGTAATGTGCATACAATTTTGTGAATTAAATATATTTTTTAAATTATGTTGCTGCTGTGAAAATTAGTTTTGATAGAATGAGTAAACTATAGTAAATTATATTGTAATATTATTAAAGACGAACATACTTGTGTGGAATTTTTAAAATGCCGTGATATTTTTTCGGTTCAAATAAAACGTACGAAAATAAGATACGAAGAATTAATATGTAACGGTGAACTCGGAGAATATGCTAAAAAAAGAATCTATGAAACGTGACTATAATGGTGAATTCAAAGAAATCATACCTATATATCTTAAAAGTAAAAAAAAAGGTCCAACATATCATTAAACGAGTAAAAAAATAAACTTGAGTAGATATTTTTGGATTAATATTTTATCAGTAACGCAAACTATATTATTTACTGAACAAAGTCTTCAAATGATTGAAAAATTGGTTCAATTAATGCGAATTATAGGAATAGTAGAATTCGAAAAATGGTCAAGAATTATAGGAGATGGGAGGGGAGGTAATTTTAATTAACGAATCGTTATTTCAAGGAAATAGAAAACATCACAAAAACCTTGCCGTCGTGACGACGATGGGTCACACATTTCAAGTTCTAGTTCCAAAGCAGATGACAAAAATTGTAGGAAATTATGAAGAATGAATTCAGGGCCATAGGTTTTTGAACTATGTAATATTATATTGACGGAATTTCAGAAAGATAACTTTATATTGTACTTAAACGTGATAAAACAGCATCTAACTGAATGAATAAACTAATGAGTTCCCAATGTCTTTGATAAATGGGTCATGACTCACAAAACTATGAAAGTTTATAATATTTTGTCATTCCGTAGACCATACCTAATAACATGCATACACTTTTAAAGGAATCTGATTTTTTATAAAAAAAAAAACAATACAATTCATTTAATTATATTTATTAAAGTACGGGCTGATAGCCCAATTAATGGTTAAAACATTGATTAAATGTTTAATCAATGGTTATAGCTATGAAATATTAGTAAATACAAATGCGAAAATGTACATGGTAGTATGTGTAGTGTTATGAAGAATTGGGGGATGGTTCAATAACAACATTTAATACTTTTAAACACTTTTACCATTTTAAATATATAATGGTAATTAGTGGTTGCCGGTTGGTTTATGACAGGAAGCGTACCTACTACATCAACAAATAAGCGGTAAATAGCATATTATACTGAATGACAATCACAAAGATATCAACAGATTATTATAAATAAGAAGTATGACTTGACTAAGTGATGTGACCGTGTGGTTGATTTTGAGAAAAAAATCGTCAGCGTTGAATAAGTGATCCGAAAGTTTTAATCCCACCATGGATTTTGAATATAGATTGTCCAGCGAGTATAGAAGTTTGTTTTAAAAAAAACATTTTAATTTTGTCATTGCGATTCTAAAATGTTTATTATGATGTATAATAATATAATAACATATAGTGTTTGCGAGTATTGTAAATCTGGTGATTCTATTAGTAGTGTGTATATTTTTGAATTTTACTTAGAAAAGTAATAAAGTTTTTCGATATTTATAGACATTCAATTTTATTTTATAATTTGAATTTTATAGTCTGAGAAAAATGCTTTTGTACAAATAATGTTGATGAGTAATTAATATTGAATATTAAACCAATCATTCTTTACCAATAGAGCTAATAAGTATTTTAAGTTAAGATTAGTGAAATGTATCACTTCGAAATTTGTGGATCATCACGCTGTTTATCTAAACATTAAATGCTTATACGATATACGTCATACTATATTTTATTAAAATGTTGTTAAACAAATCAAATTTACATTTGATTTCGCGCTATAATTGAATCGATAATGGTTTTATTAATAATTGTATTTATTTAAAAACGGTGTATTATAGAGTATAGACTTATTAACGTATTTTATCTCAATCAAGGATTTACACATATTTTAAGGAAACTTATAGGTGACAAAATTTGTCAGACAAATTATTATGTCTGTTGATTGTTGAAGCAATAACGAACACGGAGGTTAATCAAGAACTTAATTAACAGGGAAAAACATAATCATAATAATATTTGAATAAATGTTTGATTAAAGCTATACCTGTTAACTTAGATTAAATAGATTCGGTTCAGCAGTATATTTGTATTGTTATAGAAATTGAGGCACATAATATCTAAAGTTTAGTCATAAAATAAACACGGTTGCGTTTCAAAAGTAAGAAATTAAAACAGTAAAACTTAATAATATTTTTATACACTGGTTAGCCCTTAAGTTTGCACAAAATATTGACACATAAAGATGATGTCATTCGATAAAAGGCTTTTAGTGCTTCAACCAATATGTCAATATTGAAATATTATATATTTACTTTAGTAATAAAATATGTACAAAAATACTGTTATTGTTTTAATTTATCAGATACGATTTACTTTAAGAATTTGTTCAAGATAGTAGTAACAAAGTTATACAGCCAGAGTTATTTTTCATACGAGAACAGATTGAACCAAAATAAATATTTATATCGAAAACGTTGTTTGTTTTGTCCGATTCATTGATATTCTCGATTATTAAAAGTAGCTCGAAAAAAATGTATCGATCAACAAAAGAAATATAAATTATTTCCTTTTTGTGATTCAGTCGCAGAAATTAATAGAAGTTAAGTGAAAGCGACGTTGCTCAATAGTTTCAGATAGGTAAAATAAAACCGATTGTGATCAATTTAAATCATATTTTGTATACTATATCTTATGAATTTAAAACCATGAATAAAACAAAACAAAATTATTTTTTTATTTTGTGGTTAGTGTGATTTGTTTTGTTAAATGTGTTTAATGAGTATCTCTTATTGTATGAATGGCTTATATTTTTAATTATTCGCATACAAATAATAATAATATGAGTGATATTTATTTCTGTCACGCTAAATTTATGTTTTATTATTGTACATTTGGACCGCCAACGTTAGTTGCCATACGTCTTATCGTTATTCGACTATGGACCTTGTCACCGCCAACATCTTTAATGAAAACCATGACTATAGTGTCCTACATTGTATAATATAAACGGTCTACACTATACATTTTTATTTTTATTTTAAAAATTACACACATTTTTAAACACCAAATAAAAATGCGCTGCAAAATTTCAAATCCAAAATGGACCTCAACGAATACTGGAACCATATAATTTTTATTAGCATTTTTTTTTTAGAACCAGCACTTTTCATGGCCTGCAATGTAAGAATTACATATTGTTTGATTAAATCAATAATTTTAATCAGATATACTTTAAAAAGTTTAAATGTAACTACGTTGAACATCTAAAATTGTATGAAATGAATTATTTGATTTTGATTTTAGTCAACTTGTAGATCGATTATTATTATTTTCAGATAAAACGATATAAAATAATATTTAATCACAATATAATGAATATTGAGATATCATTATTTCAGGCAATTGACAAATTTTAAAATAGCATAATTTTTAGTTGAATGAAATTTGGTTTTGTATTTTGAATGTATAGGCCCACTAATAAATAATGGTGTTTAAATCACACATGTAAAAATTCTAAAACAAGTAAAATATTAATGTGAAAAATAAGGTAATATCTACTAAGACATATTATTGTGATTTTATTAAATGTTTATATAAATGTAACTTTACCTAATTAAGCTGCAATGTATTCTCTATAATCTATAGTTTATACTCTATAGTCTATGATATATTAACCTATTTACAATACCGAACCAAACTATTCTTGTATTTCTTTGATACAGTTTCAATAGTTTCATTCAAAGATAAATTGGAAGAAAAAAAATCACGGAGCTTTAAAAACATTTATGATAATAAAATTACAATAATACAAATGCACTTATTACTGGATCTTATTTGAGTGATAGATCATTTTTATTATTTATACATGAAATATCTACTAAAATAATATGTTAACATATTTTAGAATCCCTGTGATTTTATTTACAGCAACATTTTATGATAACAGTATAAAATACATTTTATTTTATCTTCACTATATTTTATTAACATTTTAAATTTTAATTCTTTAACACATTTTTTCAAAGTACCCCTATATTTACTACATTCTTTATACAGTTATGAAAGTAAAATTTTAGTTTTTGATTTTAGAAATAGTACAAATTCTATCCCAGTCTAAAATACTATTATGTTTCATGTTTGTAAAAATGTCTTGTTTTATTTTCTGATATAATTAATATTATAATAAAAATAATAAATCAATGCATTGGAAAATAACAACAAAATAATCACAGTATAGGTATGCAGAAACACAACACAAAATAAAATTTGATTAGATGATTGTACGGGAATTGTATAATTATAAAAAAATAAATGATTTATTTATAATTTGAATAAATATGTTGAGTGGATTAACAATTCTAGGATAGTTTAAAATATTAATTTATCTCACATCACGATAGCAATTATTGGTATAGGTACACTTAGTATGTATGTAGTAGCTAAAGCTTAATAATTAACCACTACTGATTAAATAAACTATATGGAGTAATACATGATTTTTCGACGCATTTATCATTTTTAAAATATTGTGAAGGTTAGTTTTTGTTTAGTTGGAAATTATACATAGTTAATTGTATAAAATAGTATGAATAAAAAATTCAAATTAGTTTGATATAATATATAATTTTTATTTACATAGTTTATACACCATTTGAACTCACTAAGTTAAATTATTTGTTAGCCTTAAGCAGTTAACTCTTAATAATTTGACTATGTGAGTGCCATGTTTTTATTGTAATTAACTTAATAGTTTATTTTATATTTATATTTTTGGTATTACTATTCATCAATTAAAAATTATTTTGTAAATCAATAGATTAAAAATTAATTTTGATTTTCCATATTCTTGCTGTTTTATATAGTATAGAAATACTATTCTTATATTTTATTTTATATGTAGTTAATAAAATGAAAGAACTACAAGAAAATAATTAATATAAAATCAAAAAAGTAGACGATTTTAAAAAAGTCTGTATAATAATATTATAACAAATAAAAAAAAATACGAAAACAAATACTGAGTGTTTAAAACTCGTCTAGCTTCGTTGCCACTTCAACGTGATTCGATAAAGTTGTATTGTTTATGAAATCGGTGATATAATTATTAAATTTTGTTTTAATAATTAAAATGTATGTTTTGATAACACTTAGGGCGAATGGTTGAGAATTTGGATTGATAAAATTTATTTATTTAAGACCTTTCTTGGGGCTATTATATTAGCATCCATCACTATCATCAGTTCGTCGTAAAATGTTTTTATAGTTATTTTGTTAATGGTTATTGTACAATATAATAACCTGTATAAATTTCTGCAATGTATAAAAATAAAAATGTGTTGTTATTATAACAAGTTGTGGTTTGAAGTTTATGCAGGAACATCATCAATAATAAACAAAAGATGTATAACTATATCGATTTTATAAACATTTCGTGTTTGGCTGTTCTTGTTATGGATGAGATTGATATTTTGTTTGAAAATCATCGTATAATATATTATATTATATATCATAGTATATTGTTGTTGTCAGGAAAAACCGATTTTTATGACGACGAACAGTTTTCGATTTGGGTAGAATTTAGATGTTAGTCGATTTTTTGCGATTAGAATATTTAAGTTATTTAGTAGTTCTTTTAATAGTGTTTGCAGGGTCGCTACATATAGTTGACATGGTAAAAGGTGATTGTAAATCATTATAAAAGTGTTATGTGGGTCTATTGTACAGCAGTTATTTGATGAACGACCGTGAGCATCTGCTAACCTATAATGATTGAATATAGATAAAACTATTGTATAACATCATTGAGTGTATTGGCGTATAAAAGAACATAAATTTGAAAAAAATATCAGTAGAGAGACGTAGTAAATCATTTATTAAATATAGTTTATGAAAAACACAAGCAAATTATATTTAAGTTTTATAAATCGCTGAGCAATTTATATGTATACACACGTATATATATATATATATGGATTATGGATACTAAATAGTAAATATCATATATGTATGTATAATGTATGTATTTATTTATAAGTAGTAAGTATAATATGTTGTCTTATAATAATTTTAAATTTTGTGGTTATATGTCGACAAGTGAACGATTTTTTTATTTAACCCTAAACCCATTGACTTAACCCAGGGAGGGGAAGTTTTATATAGGCAATTTGTATGATTTAATAGAAAGAAAAATTAAAATTGACGAATTTCAATGTTTTATAAGCCATAAGGTTTTAAAGAAATTTATAGAAAAACCACGACACATACACTTTTGACTGTTACGAAATTAGTTGAAAAATATAAGACATATTTTCATAAACACCCTACAGCTATATAGTCAATAGTCTCAACTCCCAATTGCAAAAGAAACAAAATGTATAGTCATTAAAATAAATTTGAAAACTCATACTAAATGTTGATGTGTGTTTTTATTAATATTTTAATAAATTTAAATGCATTTTTTTTACACGTTTGTTTTTGAAAAGTTCACAAATTGAAAATTTAAATGTGAATATAAATTGTTAATACAGTAAAAATATAAGAAACTCATGAAACATTTTTTGACGCTTAAATATTTCGTGAATGTTTGTTTTTATATTTAACCCGAAGTTATAATTTATAATTCACCGAGATCCACTGAGAATCGTATTTGTTGGAATGCGGTTATGTTGTCACGTCCAAATTTAAATAAATAATATAGGTTATATAATAATACATATATTCTACGCAATCTACGCAATCTACGCCGACTGTCATGGTGGCCGAAGTGAAACTGGTGCCCACATGGGATGTGGCATGGTATTTGGGATCACTGTCTGCATTTTTATTTTGGTGTTGGAAACTTGGAAAAACATTTATTACTACATTTCATTACTAGTGTACATTAGCATTGAATATTATCGTGTATCTTTCTTATAGCAGAAAATTCTAACATAAAACCGTCAATGTTCCAAAACTAACCTACTGTATACCTATACTTATTATTATAACAGTAGTAGGTAAAAACAATATAATACACAACTTTTTTTAAGGCACTGTGTACATAATAAAATACTCGATTAGTAACTAATAAATATAACAAACAACCTTTCCCTACATCAGAAGAAATCAACGGTGACGGGGTTGAGTTTAAATGTAAAAACTCTCATTGCAAGCTCTCCTCTGTATATATACGAGATTGGTGAATTACAATATTATCACAATTTTTACTCTGTTATTCATACAGTTGATTAAACTAATTGAAGTACAATACATTGTTAGTTGGTTAAGTTAAAACTTATTTTAGAAATGTGATTATTGAAACGTATTGATAAAAATTATATATTTAATTGACGTAGTAGTATTTCTAAATTGGTGTATAGACAGACAGCGATATAATTCTTTTTTTATTAATAATAAAACAAATAATAATAATAACTAATATTGCTTTTTGACTTTCGAAGTAACGTTATATAAATACGTTTTATTATTATTGGAATTTTTATTTCGTTTCAACTTTATTGAAAGGGTATGAGTGTATCACAAAAATTATTAAAAATTTTTACACATATCGTTGTAGCTGTATTATAAAATGTAGATTTATTGATGAGACTTTGACTGAAAGATAAATGAATTGTTCGAAAAAGGGTTTGATAAAAATGATAATGTTTTATTGTTAAAACGATTGCATGTGCATAATGTATATTATATATGCTTTTATACTTTGGCGATTTGTACTATTAAACTTTTCAACAATTTCAAAAGTCGTAGAGTAAGTCATATAGAATTATTATTGTTTTTCGTGGAATTCAAATTTTATGTTACTTTAAAAATATCAATTAATTATAGTCTTCAGATAACAGTATGTAGCTAAATATTTCGTATATATATTTGTAAGCGTTCAAAGGTAAATAACTTAAGTCTTTCAACTCTACATGAAGTGACCGAATGTATGTTGACGTGTAAAGCCGTTTAATACTCGGTACTGACATACTCAAAACCTTAAGTATAAAAATATTTCTTAAGCCTTTATTATAATAATATAATATTGGAAGTTAATTCGTATTCTTTGAAATCGCTTTGTTTTACAGTAATGTTTTGAGTGTAATTTATTATTCTTTATTGAGTAATTTTTTGTAATAAATGTGTTGAATTATATAATAATATAATAATTTGAATTCAATTATAAATCATTGCATATTGGTACCTACGAAAAACAATTTTTAGCGAAGATAGTAGCGTTTATTTCTAAGCATTTCGTAATATACTACTTTATAATTTTAATTTATTTTTTTGTTATAAATATTATGTTCTAATTTAGTATTATTAATATAATATTATATCATATTATCTTATTGTCATTATTGTAAGTAATTACCGACGTACCATAATACGGTGTGAATAGGTTCGTTGTATAAATAGCTTAGAATTAATCCAATTGTATAATTTATAATCTAAGTATCATTCAATTCAAATTTAACACATCAATTACCTACGGTGACCTACTTAATGACGAAGTACTCTTAGGTATCAAACCTATTATACTTCTTCGTTTTTTAAATTTAATATGTAATAAATAATAATAATAATAATATGTAATGAAAATACATTTTACTTTTTAATAATTTACATAATAAAAATTAACAATTTGTGATTTAAATACGATTATATACATAATATATAATGTATAATAATTTCTTTTTTAAATTTCAGTTGTTATGACTGTCAATTATTATGACTTATTAGTCCTGGTCCATTAAAGGTCATTATAAACGATTTAGACGGTAGGTATTAAAAATTTTACCGTGTTAAAATATTAATAATTTACGTAATGGTGAAAAGTTACCAGTCCATATGGTTTAATTTATAGCAAAATAATTAATATTGTTAGATAAGTTAGTAATAGTAATTTTTTGTATGTATCCTATTTCACAAAATTTTAACTTCAAATATTTATAAAAAAAATTAAATGCATAATATGTATTATTAATATATTTGAATTGCTTAAAGAATATCTGTTAAAGAATCTTATTTTTAAACAATTTTTATCAATATATAATAAAGAAAAATTAAAAAAAAAATGTATATAAAATATATATAAATCTAACAAAGAAGAATCTCTTATTATATTTTAAAACCTTAAATATTAAAATTAAAAATATTATGAATTTATTAATTACAAAAAGATTTGATTTAATTGAATCGTGTTTCTGATGAATTACTTTAACATTTAAACTTTAAATATATTGTAAGAATATCCTTTCCTCCTCATTGAACAATATTATATTTTCAATAGTCATAATATTCTAAAATTAAAAACAAATGAATGCTTTTATAAATACTTAATACATCGCAATTGCATGTTTTATTTACATTAATAATAGTATCAGAGAAATTACATTTTTTATTAAATACTGATGAAAATATTAATTTAATAGTCCCTAGCTGTTTCTAAACTGTTTTGTCTGTTTGAGCGTTGCTAGCGACAAATTTTACAAATAGATATATTATTTGAAGGTGTATTTCATACTTATAGAGTATACATAGATTATTTAGACTATAGGACCTACTTCTAATTCTAATAAGTATATGTCACCAAAAATAATTGTATATTTGACAAATGAAAACTGAAAAATTCAAACAAACAAATTTTAAGAGATGACCTATTTAAATAGTACTACTTATTTAATCTAGTAGCATCCGTATCTTTTTAGAGTTTATTTAGTATTATTAGTTATTACAGCTGGTATTAATAATAGAAAAAGGATTAGAGTAGTTTTAAAAACGACTAGAAATGTAGTTTTTTTTGAATATACAACTAAAATTAAATAATTAGTAAACTATACTAATTGAATAATTATTATTTAAATGTAGAATTACATTAAATATATTTATATTAATTTATGTTTATTCCTTTGTTTTATGTGATAGATTTAATTTAAATAATATTTTTTTAAAAAATTTTTTATAACTTTTCTTACATAAATGAATACTCCAAAAATGTTTTCATAGTAAAAGCTATTCTTAATTTTATCCTTTAGTCTGGTTTAAGAATTTAACGTGTGAGCTTTACATATTGTGTTCTATTCGCTTCTGTGATTATAATAATATTTATTGGATATTATTGAAAAAAATTAATATCTGTATGCCGCGTGGATTGATCGGGTTCGCGAATTCTATTAATAACATTTGAGTTTATAACAAAACCACCATACAACAGATAGTTATAATATTTTTCTTTTAAGTTGTACATTTTGCTAATTAAACTTATAATTGATTAGTGATTGACTTTGATACTTCATTATGTGAAAAATTTGAATTTCTGTGTCAAGTTCTATCAAAGTCATCAATCGCTATTTATGCAGATAAATTCATTTTAAATAAAGTTTATTTTTTGATAAAACTGAAAAATGCATGATATTAATATTTAGTAATTGCCTATTTAATAAGTTTTATAGTTGGTTGTATGTTTTTAAGAAGTTAAATTTCTTCAAAATGTTCAAAGCAGCCATTGCATTAAACAGTAATGTTACGTGCATTTTTTGTATTTTTGATAAGATTTTCATAAATAATGTAATTCCGCTATAATTATTTCTACAACACATATCGTATACCGAAATATTCAAAATGAAATATTCAACTGTACAAGTATCTCATAATCTCAAGGTAAACTTACTATTAATATTTGATACACATTTTTAAAATAACATAGTATCTTTGTATTATTTCTCTTTTTAAAATCTCAAGAATATAACAATTTTATCTTTATATGGTTACGGTTATATGAATTAAAAACGAAAAATTGTAGATCAAATAAGTTGTAACCAAACTTCAAGTGGGCGAGGTGATAAAAAAGATAGTTTCATCTTTCTGTGGAGGACTGTCAGAACATACTTTATATTTGATATATTTTAAAACTTTTGTAATATTTAGGTAGATAAAATAATTGTCATAAATTGTTATTTTCTAATATTTATATACTAAAAGATAATATTAATTAAGTCCCAGGCTTAAGGGCGATCGGCTATAAATAAATGATTAAATGATACTTATAATACATAATAATAGAGTTGGCTACATACAAATATTTAGTTTTAATGAAATATTAATTAATATAATGTAAAATTTTCAGAATATTCGAAGAAATAATAACAATATGATTGTAATACGTCACTTGCTAATTTGACAACTTCATGCTTCTGTGATTATATTATTATGTATTATATACTATAAAATCAAATTTTATTGAAATAAAATGACGATAAATGAATAATAAATGTAAGTAAGTGTATTTTATTTAAAATAAATAAACTTTTATAACCGTTTTTAACAGAAGATTATTTAAGATAAAAATACGATGTTTTGACAGACTATTAATAGTAAAACAAATTATGTTTTTATTGAATTTATTTGAAATATTGCGTTTTGAAAATTCAATTTTATATCAAGCTTTCTAAAGGAGGAAATATAAAATTAAAATATAATTAATATTCTTTATTATAAAATATTTTAGAACTCGATGCAGAATTATACAACGACGATGACTGGGTTTTTTGCTTTTTATAAATTGTTGGGTACCTATATAAGATTACCAAATGAAAATTGTTGTACTATATTATTATATTATACGGTCTTATTGTTTCAGTTTGCATTGTATCTATCCTTGTTATATCTTAAGGGTCGTAACTCATATTAGCCGTATCTATAGGTAGAGTCTTTTTTTTATTATTTAAGTTTATATAATTTAAATAGGATTACAAATTTGTATAGCTATGCGCAATGTTTTAAATAATTGTGTTTTCTTCATCATATTTATTTTATGAAATTACATATTTAACTTCTATGGTAGAAGTATAGAATATTATTCATGTATATAGAGATACATATAAAATACAAAACCAAAAAATAGTTAAATATAATGTGGTTTTGGTTTATGAAATGATCAATCAAAATTCAAAGGTCAGTCTTGAATATTACTACTCGTATACAAGAAGCGACATATAGGACTATTAAAATAGTTATTATTATTAGAAAGATGAGGTATACAATGGTGACAGGAGTTATTCTCGTTATTTGAATAATAATAAAAAATATGATATTTTTAATTAAATTTTTTCTAAGACCTTTGGATAATGGATGCAATTGAACGAATCAAGCCAGGGTAGTTTTGATAAAAAGATTAAGTATAAAAACAAGAAGTCTAAATATTAATGGTTTAAGAACTAGGAAAAAAGAAATTTAAATCACACAAATCGATTGACTTGATTGCATATTAGCTTTAAAAGCATAAAACTGAAGAATTCTTCTTTGAATGTTTTCAAGCTTATTAATTATCGACGTTGTTTATTGTGTGATAAACAAAAATGCACCGTAATACGTCATAATACAACATAATATTTCTATTACAGCAGAAAATTAAAACTGTTTTAACTTTTAAATTCGTTTTGAATCATACATATCTAAATAATACATCTTTAACAATAATAAATATTTTTATTAAAATCAAAAATTAGATCAAAATATAATCCAATATTCCAGTATAGTATAGAAATAAATAATTTTAAAACACTAGCAAATGGTTCCAACGATATATATATATACACTATAAACTAATAATATTTCTTTAGGAACTTCAAAATTGTTTGAAACAATCGAAACCCTCGCGAGGAGGCACCATCATAACCGCCCGTTCACTTCACGTTTGCACCAAATTGACCTACGTATTATATATCTTTGTTACATTATAAAAATGTTTAAATTACTTAAATTATATACACGAGTATATTACATAGTTGGCGGTTGCCAAACCGAACAATCATAATATCATATCGTTTTGCGAACGTACTACAAGTTGATATAAAATATTATTATATTCGTAAGTAACGGATACGTATGTACTATATGTATATCGTGCGTTTACCTATATAATATGTGCGAGGATCGTCGGCGTGCGCAGGCTAGTGGTCGGCGGTCGTGGTCGTACAATAAAGACGAGTTTTGATAAAAAAAGAACCACCATTAGTACCGGAACATCATCATAGTGTATGCATTTTGATGCGCGAAACGACCGCGTACGTGTGTTAAAATATTGTTTCGATTTTATTATTAAGGCGACGATATTATTATTATTTCAAATGTTAACGCTATTGCAATAATTCGCAATGTGACGCGGCAGCGCGGCGGTATTGCATAGGCGCAACTAACGGTTCGACTGACGTGACAGGCCTTGGGCGATATATGTTTTTAATATTAAAAACTCCGTTGTCGCCGTATTATCGTTATAATGTATACGACTACGATAGTGTAGTACGTTCGCAACGTGTTGTTTTTCACGTACACAGTAGCCACGCGCTGCAGTAAATTATTGTAATATATTTGAACACGACACTATACACGTTGTACGCGTCGACGCGCACCGCCGACCCGGTGAAAATGGCCAGGCGCGACGCCGCGCATCGCACCGCTCTGTATGACGCGCGTCGTAGAGATTTTTTTTTTTTTTTTACCAAATGTGACCTGACGCGGTCAAAGCTATCGCCACCGCTTCGCGTCCATTGTCTTGCCTCTTTATAATATTATTATAATGTTATTACACATTAGCTGCGGTGTATACCTATAGAATAGACCGCCGCCGACTCGGGACAATGACTATATAATATTATGATGTATAGCGGTTGATTATTCCACAGGACGGATACACTATTGTGTGGAACGTCCGTTGCGATATGATATTGGTCCGAAAGGAAACTTACTATACAGGTAGGTACCGTTTCCGATGAAAATATCGTATGTTATGCAAATCGCCTTTATATTCGTTTTATACTTCGTTTTCATTACATAATCACACGGTTATAGACGATTATGGTATCATTATATGTTTAAAAATATTATGATAATACGGTGATCGGTGTTACACAACCGGTAACACGACGTTTTGGACATTCTTTGGTTGGCAGAAGACGAATTGTTTTTATCAGGAGCGGACGCAGGAAAAATTTTCGGGGGGGAGGAAGTTGGACCCCCAAAACCCCTCCCTGCGCCCACCACTGGGTTTTGTCCGTGACAGATGTATTTCGACGTTCTGAGTAGAAACAAGTCTTGTTATAATACCATTGTTCCGTATTAATGTACATTTCTCTGGCCCCGCCACACTTTAAATGTTGTAATTATTTTTCATGTAATTGTAATTAGCATAAGTATTTGCACGACCATTTTCGTAATTTGTAAGTTTTTAGATTTTGCGCAAGATCAGAAATATATACCATCGGGGGTTGGAGAAACATTAATTATTCGTTTACGTGTATCAGAATTTGTTTCTTATGCTAATGTTTAGCACGCAATCTGCATGCATTTGGACGACGTATAAGTAGAAATAGTAGGTATACCCAACCGCAATATAGTTGTCATATTAAATTTGTCCGATTACGAAGACGTATCTGCCGACATTTAAAGTGCGCATGTCCGCTGCAGGCTACCTATATAATTTTACAACTAACATTTCATTGAAGTTTTACACGCGGCGTGACACGATATTTTTCGCTACACGTATAAGTTTTAATAACTGTTACCCTGTACCTACATACATTATTTGTCTTTTATACGCGGGTGGGTTTTCGATCGAAATGTTTTGTTATGTGGTAGATATGGAGTTTACATTGGTGTACTAAGATATCGTTATGTTGCTGTAAGTGTAGAATCGTCATGGATTATAGTCTGTGTAGCATTTGTTAACAATAATAATTCAAATATCATGTGTGTGTATTAGTTTGAAAATGATAATGCACCAAATTAATTAATTGATCCGGTAGTTTTTGTATTAATTAATTAATTTATCATCAGTGAAAACAATATGTTTTCATTTGAAATGATATATCATACAAATACATTTTACCTATGTATAACATTATAATGGTTGCATTAAGTTTATAATATAGTATAGTTAATACTCAAAAAAAAACATTGTTTGAACGCCAAAAACGAATTTGTTTCATTATTTTACATAATTTTTTTCTAGAAAAACGTGAAGTTAACCTTGATGATTTGAATCAATCATGATTGTATCAATCTATTCTGACAGAAAAACTGGGTCGATCCAAATAGATAAATATGCAATTTTATTTATGATGATGAACATTATAAATTATAATATATGATGCATCTATTATATGCATACGATATGTTTATAAATGTGAAATGTAATTAATAAAAATAAAAGAACACGAAAAAACAACAATAGAATTTAGAAATTCGGAATTTATAGTTAATTTATATAGTACTTAACTATACTTTTAGTATGCTATACATCCACGTTTTTCATGCCCACCTATGACACCACGGGAGGGATCGATGATCACGGCATCGGAAGGACGAACGAGACTCCAGATCGGCGGACTCCGGTCGGCCCGCTAAGACGACAGGAAGAGCTCCTGATTGGTATATGTAATGTAACAAATGTTTAAACGTAAAGATGTTTGTCGGAGAACTGTCCTGACTACTCCTATGTTGTCGGCGAAAGCCCGTATGTATAAACTATTAAACTGATGATAATAAACGATTGCGGCGCCGTGAGAGTATTGCGAAAGCGGTTTCCACGGCGTCGTCGATTTAAACTCTGAAAAAAAAAAAGTATGCTATACATTAAATTTACGTAATAGTTTTTAATTTTAAATCAGTCCTGTGATAATATTTCAGTAAAAATAATGCTCAAAAGCATCGGGGAGTTTTAAAATCCTCTTGGGATGTGTTATCTTGTTAACCAAAGTAAATTGTTAAATAATCAGGACAGGATGAAATGTGGAACGAAATTTTGTCCTACATATTAACCTGAATCATGATGTTTTGATAACTCTAAATCAGAATTAAATTACGGCTAAAAAACTGTTAATACTCTTGAAGCTTATTATAAAGTGGTATATATGTATTTATATAATATAAATTCCAAATTAATTGAACCTATTTAAAATATTATTGTCAGGAATGTCAATCATTTAAATTCTACTTACCTAGTATAATATAAATAAACATATAATTTTTTTATAGTTGCAATATATTGTTTTTTATTATATGTTTTAAAAAAAGTTAGTTGACAAATAATACAATAAAACAATATTAATATTACACAACTTTTTATTCAACTAAAAATCTGCTTAAAATAATGTTATCTATGTGTAAACTCGAATGAAAAACTTTAGACCCATTAAATTTCAAAACGTACATTATCTACTTATAGTATCCTTTACTCATATCATTTAAAACTATAAAACATCTTATACCAATAAAAGTATTTTATTTGTACAATAAAATGTACGGAGTTGAAATGAAAATCTTATAAATTTAATAAAAGTACTTACTTGAGTATGTGTATTGTAATTTTTTTTAGCATGTAATACTTAATACTTTAAATATAATATTTCCTTAATTAAAAATGTATACCTAATAATTTAATTATTGTAATAAGTAATAACAAAGCACGTTAAATCAAGATCAAACCGTAACATAATACTTATGTTAGTAATTAGTAAAAATCCTCAAGGTTGTATTACTGTATAAATAGTAAGGATTGTTTATTTATGCATTAAGTCATTAAGTCTAAAAAGGAAAACAAATTTATTAAAAAAAAATAACATATGTAAAATAATAAAATTATAAAACAACACACCATAATTTCCTGGTTTTAACATATAATTTATAAAATTAAAAATAATTGAATAAGGTAAGCAATAATTTATGTTAATTAATTTCAATGTGTTCAAATAATATTTTTAAAGTTACTAGCGTTAAGTGACATCAACATGTTAAAAAAACAAAAATGATTTGAAGTGATTGGATCGAAAACACGCGTGATTATTTTGAAGGCACTAGCCCGACTGGATTAGGTGACGCGTCAATTATTGTAAATAGGGTTCTAAATTTGAAATATTTCACTTGAAATGTTTCAATTGAAATATTTCAAAATATTATTTCTTTTTTTAAACGTATTCGGCTATATTTGAATAGAAATAATATATTGATTATATACAGAAAATATTGATAGTAAATATGCGAAAATATGCACTATACATTTTTGATATTTATCACTTGTATTATTAATTGGGTCCTTATTGGTTATTAATTTATTGTTATTATTATAATTTCATAATTAAGAAACACATTATTGATACGTTTTAACCGTGAGATTAACCATCACTTTGATTTTATATAACAATATGTTTTCTATATTGTAATGTATTTTTTCTAAAACGTGGATCCCTTAATGATTACATTTTTATTTAAATATCTAAAAATAATATTTGCACCTATTATACGAAGTATATAAAATTACCCTTAGTTCATTTCTATAAAATTATAATACCATTATACCAATGAATCATTAAATCAATAAACATAAATAAATTGAGATAACAATATACAGATATATATAATAAACTATAAAAGATTTTTTTTATCATTGCATTTTATTAGTATTTTTAATTGACTGATTATTGATAAATGCTATTCTTTTACGGTATTACACCTTTTCTAGCTTAATTTGATGTTTATGGTATATCTTGTTACAATATTTAAGAGGACGTAGTATCCGCATGTATGTTTCCGTCTTACACACTTACGAAATAGCAAATTTTCGTTCAACAGTTTCAATATTGTACTGTTAGTTTTGATATAAGAGTGAACTGACCTATTATAAAATTTAAAGATAATATTATTATCCAGAACCTCACGTAGCTTTTTATTGATATTGTTATTTTTAAGTGAGTTATGATCTTTTTGAAACTGTACATTGTTGTGTTTTCTAAGTTTTCTTAAATTAAAATTCAGTCAAACAAGAAGATCATTGGAATATATTATTATAACAGAAATTGTGATCAAGGCAGTCTTTAATAGTTTAATAGTATCAATTGGCTTTGCTAGTTAAATTCTGATTTAAACGTTTATAAATAGCCCGACTCATTGAATTTTATTGTGCATTTATAAAGTAGGTCAATAATCGCGTGGTATTAATTTTTTTTTTTTTAATATTTAATAAATATTTCATTGAAATGTGTGATTTATATTTTTGGAGAACATTTTCAGCTTCGATTTAAACAAAGCTTAGATTGGCCTTGTAAATATTTTTTCAATTGTTTCATCGAATAAATTATTTTGTTTGTAGACTAATATAAGTTTTGTACAAGTTATTTTAAAATAATTACTTAGTCAAACACACTCAAATATAATTTTAGTTTAATAGTTTTTGATCATTATTTCATTAAAAGTTTGGCTGGGTCACATTAAAACTGCATCGTTAAACTTTTTTTTTTATAGATAGTTTTATAAAATCGTTTTTTCTTCTAAATATCAAGTTCTTGGTTTTTATTGTTTGTGAATAGATTTAATTTATAATATAGAAAATTGTTTTTTTATGCTAAAATATTATTTAAGTACCTAATTATATTTTTGAATCTCAAATTGTTAAAAAAATCAAAATTATTATGTTGGAGTATAATTGATTATGTATTTTGATTATAATATAATTCTAAGTAGGATAACTCATACACTATTTTAATAACACTGGGTTATTACTATAATTAAATTAAAAGACAATCTTATTCATTTAATTTCCACTACGAGTGACAACCATGGGTGATTAGCTCAATTTATATTAATTTTATTTTTGTATAATTTTTTATTTTTAAAAATACATACATTTATTTAATACAATTAATAAATGGTATAGTATTTACAGACAATTAATCTACAGATATGATTAATGGCGAAAGTTAGCTAACGAGTTTTCGCGGAACTTAATGCTTGTACGTGTATGCGTTGGAGCTAAAGTCATTACTTCGTACGTGTATAGATTTGTTGTTCCATCGTCTGTAAAACCCCGTATATCAGTTGAATTATATCTATTATTTTTATACCTACACGAGTATGGATTATTCTTTATTTATTAAATAAATTCAAGAAATTACAGTGTACGATTGTATCACTTTTAGTTTTTGGATCGTTAAATTGTTAGAACTTATTTTTATGAAAACAGTAAACCACCATACAACTCCGTCTCAAAGTTAAAAGGTCAGCAAAACAACTAGGATAAAAGATTCTAAGGAATATTTTTATTAGTGAATATAATATAAAGAAAAACAGCGGGATAAACTTAAAAAAAATTATTTGTCGTTTGGTGTCACTAATTATTTGGTTTTTTGATTAAATTATTAAAACCTAACAATATAGTAGGCTTAGTATGAATTATTAAAAATATGAAAATAACTTTCCACGTGTCAATCATTAACGGGAAACGTGACGTTTCTACACTTTATGTAATTTAAATTAAAGATTTTGCACATCATCCATCTGTATGAAAACTTCGAAAAATTCTATCGATGCGCGAAAATCAAATTTAAAATAAAGAAGATGATAAGCATATATCTAACCTAAAATAAATATTTTAAACTTAAGTCAGTAGTATAGTTGAGGGGGCACGGGTGTATGAACCCCTTGAATTTTTTTATTGGTGATGTTTTAATCACGGTTATAAAGTATTAAACATTTAAAATTAAAAACCGGAATAAGAACATTTTCACGAGATATTGGTTGATTGACATTATAGAAAATATTTTTTCATATAATATTGTATTATTTTTAGTTTTCAGCGACAAATAGTCTTTATTCATCATCTCCGATGCGACAGATGTGGTCGTCTTATAAAACACACGAAGAGGTATTGCATTCATAAAATCTAATTGAAAACTCCGTAAATTGTGTGCAAGACACGAGAGAAAAAAATATTTAAAACACACACACACACACACACACACACACACACAGCGCGTGTGATCATATCATGTTTATATATAAGTAATACGAATATAACATAATAATGTATATAGGTACCTCTAGTTCCTATAGTTTCCTAAATTCTTTCGGTGTGTAACAAACGAGTAATATAATTATTGTTATTATTAACTGTAATCATTATACTATTGTACTGGTGTTACAGCGCGGCGCCTTAAACGGCTCCAAACACGCTAATCTATACAAGTATACAACCATATAACCACGGCGTATTGTGGTTATTAAACACACGCTAACTGTCCACGGGATAGATGGCTTGCTATTTTCTTACGACCGATTTCGGCACCATCTCACCATCATCGAAATTGAGACCAAATCGTAACTATAGGATAATGCGTGTTTTATCGATCGTAGGTTAAATTTCGGCGACGGCACAGCGGCTAATTATCACAGCGATTTTCAAACGATCTTTACGTCATATTATTTAAAATATACTACAAATACGATATTATATTATTTTCAGAGCATTAATTGAATCTTATTGTAGATATACACTATACAATGGCCGTGTGTTTGCAGCATAATGTTAACGCTGTGTGAAAATGTATACAGGATGTACTCATATATATTTAACTTTTTTTGGTTTACGTAGGTACACATATTAAAACGCATTTTACATTTTCTCGACGCACGCCCTGTATAATAGACACTTGCAGTTTATACCTCTCGTCGTCCGCGTTGGCTATAGTCCAATATATATTATTTTATTATCTATACAATGTATAGAGCTTTAGTTATTCAAACGAAAGTGTGCGTATCCGTAGGAAAATATATTACGCTCTGTACGTCGTAGATTACACTTCTCAATAGTCTATAGTATAGTAATAACAGGTTAGAGGGTAGGTCAATGGTTGTCCTTGCCACCACTATCTTTATGAATTTATTGTGATGGTGGCTCGTCGCCAGTGAATGAAGCGGACGTTTTCAAATTCTAGGCACAGGTATACAATAAATTTTCATTTTTAAATACAATAAGTTTAATTTTGTCACAGCCACAGCAGATACCATCAAAGGATTCAGAAATAGTTTATGTTTTTTGTGCATCTTGAAAGTACTAAAATCTTGCAATGAGTATAGTGGGAATTAATGTTTTCCACATGTCCTTGCTAATTTGAAAATCGGCGAAAAGGATAATTTGGGTTTAGGAGAGTACTAATTTCCATTTATGTATGGCTTGGAAACACTTTTTGATTATGCTAACATTTTGTAGCACAGCGTGGATTTGTGATTTTTATGCTATCGCAGTGTGAAGTTAGGGAGAGGTTTTTAATGTCGTGATGGATAATTGAAGGTACAGGGTGCGAAACACTAATTTTATTTTTACATAACATTTTGCAAGTACTAAAATTCTAAAGTATTTATAACAGAAATTAGTGCTTCTCATGCTCCCGCAAATTTCATGGACTTAAATTATTCTTTTGGTTGTCGTTGCGAGCTTAGGTATTTTTTATTTTATTTTAGTATTATACTTATAGTAGTCTTATTATCACTTATTATACAATATGGTATATCTAAAAATGGAAAATAAACTGCAGAGTACGTTTTAATCAAACTTATTTTTCGTACTTATTTTTTTTGTTAAAAATCCGAAAAAAGTCCTTCTAACATAACTCCTTGTATCACTGAACAATAATTATTCACGAGGCAATGCCGTCATTCACGTAGTACACCTGTTTTCACACCATTTATTATCCACAGGTTTCGTCTTTTTTAATCTAAGGCAAATGAGACGCAAATAATTAATCTCACATAATTCGTTCTTTCGTATATTATTAATAAATGTGCATTTATATTTATAATTTAAATATAGCATAGCCATATACTGTATAATGCGTAGACCGTAGTAAAGGCACTATACGATTTATAAGGTATACATTTATTAGTGTTTAATATATAACTCCGCTTATTTAACTTAATATTTACCGAGAAAATTGATTCGTAAAAAAAAGTTAAAAATTATAAAATATCAGTATTTTTTAACATAAGTCGGACAGTTTACACAAGACATAACACATTTCTATCATACAAATAAAACTACGTTGAAACCAGCAGTGTTCTAGTTAAGTCAACGCCGCAATAAATAACAATATAAACTATAATGAACATTTTTTTACGAGGGATTATCTATATATATAAAAAAAAATTCAACACGAGAGAAATAATATTATATATAATTATTATTTCGGAAACTTTGTAGACATAAGTTCTATTTCCAGTACATTGTACATTAAAGTTAATAAGCGCCCACCGAGCTCATAGAACTGTATCAGATCTACATTAATGTATAAATTATGCTATGAACCACCAAATCTCAATGGTCGATAGGTTAATTAATAAATAGGTAGTGAAAATACAGTAGATACTTATTACTTTACTGAACAAAATTGTGACCTTGGTGGATATTATGAAAATAAAAACTATGTTTATTAATATAACGTAGCCTGTGTTATTATGTTAGCATTAGTTCACCAACGCCAGAGTGTTAAAGTATAATTATTGTATTGATAATATTATTCAAAACACAAAATTAGGAATGTTATATCATAATATATATTTGAATTAAAAGTAAACCATAAATAAACTCGTAGTTAATATATTATAGTAGTAATAAAATTACTAATTTTTATCAGAAATAAAAATATTAAATCGATTATTCCTTTATTTTAACTAATAAATTAGGATAATCTATTATTATAATATTATACGAATAGATTTACTTTTATGATATTAAATACCAACTGATTTCTTTTATAACATTTTTGCACAATTGATAGCTTACAAATTAGTGGTTACAATTTCATGAATTATTTAAAACAAAATTGAAAATATTACGTTCATTTTTTATATTCCCAAGTTATTTAATTATTAAACCACGTACACAGCATCCCTTTTGTGCTACATTAAAATTCACCACATAGTAATTGAAAACGCATATTATTATTTCTTTTGAGACAAGAATAAATCTCAGGAATAAATAATATATTAAAAAGCTTGAATTGGAGTCAGATATTGTTCTTTTTTTTATAATGTTATATAGATTAAACTGTTAAAATATATAATAGAAGCTTTAATAATATCTCTTTAAATTTAAAACTGATACCTAATTTTTTATGCTCCAACAAAAGGTTTTTCACACAGAAAAATAAATGGTCTGTTTGTATTTTTTATACTCATCAATAAATCATATGTGTGTGAATTATGATTGTATTGTATGGTAAAATGTAAGTACTTATGTGAGTTAACTAAAATATTTAGTGTGATTTTTCTTAAAAAAAAAATGGTATCTGTAAGGTAGCTTTTAAATTATTTAAAAAAGACTATGCCAATAGATTGTCTCATTATTGATTGTGTAAATATTACAAAAAAATTATCAAATATATTATGCCATTATCATATTATTTTTCAATCTAAATTTATTAGATAATTTATTTATTTATATTAATTTCTTTTTCTAAAATAATATATAGTACATATTTAAACAATATTATTATCATTAAATATTATCAAATTAAATAAAGACGTATTATAATATAAAAGCTATACAATTTTAGATAGTAAAATAAAATTAATTTCTTACAAATTTCAACTATTTAAATTGTACACACTCCTCTATAGGTAATTAATTAGTAGATTCAAGTTATTAGAAAATATTTAATATCAAAATATAAATTCATCATTATATTTAATGCTATACACATAAAAATAAATTAAAAACAATGCACAACCTGATACTGTTTGAACTGGTAATTGTTGTTTATTAGTTATTATTTAGAATTTGGAATTTATATTTCATTAGAACACCCTTTTAAAAGTGTTCACTGTAAAATTAAAATGTTTTATGTGGTCCATAGTTATGTCCCCAGAGACAATTTTACTGTATCCAATTAAAACTACAATAACATATTAACACGTTAGTGATAATAGATAGTATTAAATTTTAAAAATAAAAAAAGCAAATGAAAAATATTACAGGTAGGTAATAATTAACTAGAAGTGGATATGTTCATACTATATATTAGTAAATACTAATAAGTACGTACATTAGTTATAAGTTATAACTTATTATACTCGATGACTTCAGTTAATTCATACTAAATTGTTCTCTGAAATTATGATTAGTGTCCACAGTTTTTAAAAAAAAAACATTAGAATATGAATAGCTTTACCTAATTATTGGGTAGAGCCGTAGAAACGTATAATACTCAACAACAAACATTTTCATACTCAATTATAAGTTATAACCACAGATGTATAAAAAGTATTATATGGCAGAAATATGAGTATACATTTATATTATATTATAATAAAGTTCATTTTGCTGTACCGAATTTTTTTCTTATTGATTATTACATATTAGATACAACTAATAATCATTATAATCTTTGCCCAAAACATAATATTATACTTATAGGCTATATAGGAACATACTATTTCATAATTTTAATTTTTATCTAATACACGTTATATTTTGCATAGTTTTGCAATAATTTATTGCATTTTATTATATAACCATGTAAATTTATTTAAATTTAGTTTGATATTATTCATTTATTTCTTTGTATACATAAAAGTATATCTTACTGTTTGATAAATAATGAAGTTAAAAAAATCATTGTAAATTATGTAATATAATAAGTTACTCTAATCATTCAATATTATGTATAATAAATTATAATTATGTCACATACGTATATTAAGTACACATTTAACCCTATTACAAAAACAAACAATACATATTATATGTCAAACTTTTCCTTATGTAATGTAAAACATTAAATTAACTTTTCCAACTTATAACTTGTTTACATTAAAATTTATTCTCATATAGCTTAACATAAAAACTTTTAATGTTTTAAGATTTTACAGACAACCTTACTATAATAGAAGTAAATAGATCATTATTATAGAAAAGGCGCAGACAGCTTAAAGATGTATACATTTTTATTATATCGGAAGTCTTAGATCTAGAATACACCTAACTAAGCACTTTAGTGAACATTCAATAATATCATTAAGGCGGCCACATTAACTCTACAGTAAGCTACCTTTCAAACCGAAAAATGTGTAGACACTGTTCTTATTTGAAAAACATACATTCGTACCTTCACAGAAAGAAAGAATACTACTTCTTAAATAGTACAAAAAAGTTAAGAGTTTTAAAATATGGTCTTTAATTATATTTAAAAATTCTCAAAGTTAGATTTTCAATTAGTGTATTAGTAAAGAAAAAAAGCGGAGAGCATGTATGATGCTCAAAGTTATTCTACAAATATCCTTATTCAGCAATCTGAAAAGAACTTTGAAGCTCTTAATTTAATGAATATAAAAATAAGTTTGAATTCAAATAGAAGCCAATCCTATTTAATTGTATTTTTTAAGCGTAATATTTTTGGCTTACGACTATTCTCATCCATTTTTTTTTTTTTTGAAATATTATAGCTTGTACGTCAAATGTTCAGCCAACCGTCACATTTAGTATAATTTAATTATTAAAGCTGGATGTAGTATCTAACGTTATTCTAGCATTATAATTGTTCACTATTTTGATAGTTATGATGAATAGTTAAAGCATACACATAAAAAATGTATGTTACGTTTAATCAATTTGTTATAGAAATTTTATTTTATATTGTGGTACGTTAAAAGTACGTGATACGTATGATACGTACGAGTATATATACTTCAATAGAACATAAAATATAAAATATTATTAATGGGTTATTATTTTATATAATTATTATTTATTATTATTATATTATAAATACAATAAAATACATTGCATAATAAATTATAATCATAAATTTCAGTCATTTTAGAAAGGTAATAGACGTGAGCATTTTTTTTTGTTAAAAATACAAATACTTTTACGTTATATTAAGCTTACAACAATACAAATATAATAAATTAATAAGTGATTTGTAAAAAGATATACAACATATTTAATTAAAATATATTATGTATTGTATAAATAGTTATATAGTTAGACTTTTTTTTTTAATGTACAAGTTGTTAACATTAAATTAATGTAATGTTTCTCATGTGTATTGTAATTAAATATCCAGGATAATTTAAGCGTATTTCATTTATCTGGGAAAGACTTAAAATGTAAAAAATTAATATTCTTATTTATTTTGATTAAAAATTTGTAATTAGTACCTATTATGGTAAAACTAAATGACTAGTGTTCTGTATACTATTAATTTTAATATAATATAACATATTATGATAATTATTGAATATAATATTATAAAATATAATATTTATCCATATTATAGAAAAATATAAAAAATAAGCCACTCGTTGTAGTCTTAAAAATATTCAGACTATAAAGTCAAATATGTATATATATATATATATATGAGAACATTTATTTAAATTTCATAATTTATAAACACAATACATTTTTTATTTACCTTGCACAGAAATTTCATATGATCATACTTTTTCATTTCAATACGGAATATATACGAAGAGATTTTGTTATACTTTTGAATGCAGCATGTTACAGTGTGATCAATTTCCTGTCACCAGAACGTCAAATTATGGATTATATTAAAAGATAAAAGTATAAGTGTTTTTAAAGTTTCACGTCAAATAAATTATTGAATTATTCATTAGCTAACTTTTTTTTATTGAATTTCAAAAATATATATATAAATTACGAACTAATGTCATATATTTTGCTTAAAATATATTTGTAATATAATTTGTATTTTATTTTATTTATATTGTTTTTAATTAAAATAGTGCTTAAAATTAATAATAATTTTATACTTAAAGTTTTAGCGTTGTGACTGACGTACAAAATAACTGTACTGCTGAAGATGGTTATGTTAGGTCTCCGTTTGAAAACCACTTTTATATTGTCATAAAAATGTTATCGTTAAGTAATCCGGTATCCGTTGGTAACGCAAGGCATGTGTGTGCAGGACGATGCGACGTGTATATAGTCACTATGACTGGCCTATGGATGAACGCAATATAAATGTGCAAGGACCATATTTATAATAATACCTGTAGTTTATATACTTGTGTCTAACGAATACAAACGTTTTTTTTTTCATTTTCATCTGTTTGTTGGAATCTAATATTGTTTAGTAAAATAATTTCGTTCTTTGTAGTTGTATGTGTAGTACAACTACACATACACATATGTTGCACCTTTATGTATCAACAATAAATAAGTATATTCAAAAAATATTAATAACTTCTTAATTGTTTTAGAATAAACGGCCAATTTTTGGTTTTTTAACAACGTTTCAATTGAGATTAATATGTTAATACAAGACCTTTTTCGATTTGATTCAGCAACGAAGTCTTCACTGAAACTAAATTTTACAGTTCATTGAAAAATACAATAGTCTCTTTACTGAATTTATAATCATAATATTTTATAATTGATAAATATTACAATATAAAATGTTATTTTAATTGACCTTTTTATATTTAAACTGGTGGTATTTTCACACTGTAAGTTCCTTTTTTAGGATACATTTTTTATTCATTTAATATAAACGTCAAATATCTGACTATTTTTTTTAATGCTATTGTTTTTTATGATTACGATGACAATAGTTTTCAATAATAAATTATTCCTGAGGGTATTAAAATAACTTATCCTATTTTCTCTTAGATTTGAACCCGTTATTGTCTTGTAATTATTTTGAATGAGATACCACTAATATATTATTATAATATGTACTCGTATGTATGAAATAACTGAAAACAAACAACTGACTTATTACACCGTCCAGAAATGATTATATTTTTGGCAAGTATATGACTTTAAATCAAAGTCCAATTATATTTATCATTTATTTTATAATGCAATTATTTTCCTTAGTCATATATTATGTATTAAAATATTTTATGTATTTTACGTTATTGAAAATATTATTTATCTACTTATATGTTAAATACAACATTTTTGATTAGGATTTAAATTAGTAAAAAATTTGTAGTTAACAATTTTAAAATCATAATATATTTTGTAATATAAAACAGGACACCATCATGAATAAAAACATTAATTTCAGACGATCGGTGCAAATAAAATATTCACTTAATGATGAACAAAATAAAAACAATTGATTTATAATTATTTCGCTCCAATGTATAAAAAAAAATACTGATCGTTTTAACTATAACTTATGCCATGAGATGAAAGAGTTTAGGATGATATTAAAATACTTGGGTTATCCTTAATTTTAGTGCTAGCTATAACGTTAACCATTGTTAAACAACGTTACAAGTCACTATTCATGATGATCCACCACAACTCAATGATCCCTTAAATATAAAATAAATAAAGACGATTGTGATTTTTTATTGTTAATTCCAAATTATATGGTAACACGTTATAAATCTGAATCAAGTGAATGTTATTATGGTTAGTTAAACTAAGTCGGTACAAAGTTTTATTTGTCACAAAATTACACATTTAAGGATTTTCGTATCTATGCAATATTAAATTGTATTTCATTAAAACGCACGTTTTTCGTATTATTAAAACATATAGGTATTGTAGGTATAATATTTGTAGTTCGTGTTACTGTACTTTGAACTTAATGTGAAGTAATAAAGATAAAGAAGCTGTGATAACTAAACGTTCGATAGACGGGTGGTTATATCATAATTTATAGTAGTACAGTACTATAGTCTACCTTTCATGGCTACACGAAGAAAACTCAGAAATGTACACGATGGTGAAATAAATTATTAAATTAGATATTAAATTGTATCAACTAACAGCTTTATATAGTTAATGTATTCAAAAATATTATATTAGGAAATAAAAAGTAATATAAATATAACTTAAAGGATTCCTACACTAAAAAATTGCTTGCCAATACATAAACAAATGTTATTTTACAAGTTTTGAAATTTTAATTGCACATTTTTCAAGTGTTTACTGTACAAAAATCTAGTTTTTAATTATAACTAATAAGATTTGAATTATTATTGAAAATTAAAATGTTTATTGATGTGAAAAGATGCATTGATGTGTAATTGCGTGAGTATACACAAGAAAACGCAATAAAACCTAAACAGTTAGTGTGTAAACAATAAATATACCTTAAGTCTTTGAATTCTTAAAATTAAATAAACCATCAATGACAAGTAAAATAAATTAAAGATCAGATATTAGATTGAATTTTGTTTAACAACTGTTCCGTATACTCATACGTCAAGTACGCATGATATTGTCTTATTAAATTTAATGCAAATCATAAAAGTTATAAGATTATCAAAATGTATCAATATCAGAATGAAATGCAGCATCAAACTATTACATAATAAATTTACGGACCAAAAATAGAAAATACCTTAAGAATATTATGAAAAAAATCGATTATCGATATTTTCAAATAAGTTTATCAAATGACATCAATAAAATTTAACTCAAATACAAATCACATAAATTAATTTGAGATGCTTATAAATAAAATAATTTCTCACAAATACACAATAATTATTAATCATAGTGGAGTAGGCACTACAATTTGTAAGATACAAATATGGTACCTAAAAAAACAAATACAAAATTATTTTTAATGGTTATTATATAAAACTATATGAATATTTTATTAAGTTACACAACTTTGTAAGTTTTAGTAATAACCATGACCGCTTGTTAAACATAAATATTAAAAATATAAGACCTGTTTATTTTCCTATCCTATTATTGATCTGTGCCCATCACTTCAATTCCCAAATCTTCTGATATCATATTACTATCAAAATTTTAGTCAGACTTTACATCCATTATAAATCTCCTGCTGTCTTCTCTTAACACAGTTTTAAACAAGCCTTTTGGAGACAATACATTAACCATTATCTTATCTACTGTATTTTTCTATAGTAAACTCATTATTGTATTTTATCATCACAGTACCATATCACTTTATAATGATAGCTATGTATATTATGTTAATATTTTTTCCTGTACAACTGTTGTAATATCATTTTTGAATTACAACAATTTTTTGTTAAAGGTTAAATTAAATAATAGACTAGGTATATTATTTTACTGTGTATTTAATTAATTCTAACTATTGCATTAATATTTCTACCTATATGCACACATTAAATAATAATGTGTTATCAATAAACGTTTTTAATCAAGTAATAAATTATTCTAAGGATCGCTCGGAGGAAAAAATTCCGTTATAATTTAAATTAAATTAAAATGTTTTAATAAATATTAGGTTTTTAAATTTTAGTCACATTTTCACAAAAATATGTAGAAATACAATGTGACAGTTTTTTCAAATATATGATGTATAATTTATAAAAAAATTACCAGTGTAACCCTGTATTTGTCCCCGAAAAACTTAAAATTGTAATAGAGAACAAAGATTGGATTTTTGGTCTAGTCCCTAAAATTTTTACTAGCTTCTGGCTTTACTTCAAAGAAAAACAAACACACACCGCACCCAAAATATTGTACATTATATTATGGTGAATTTAAACATACACGGTAACGTAAACGCATATGAATATTTTATAAATAACGGAATTTGTGTTTTTTTTTTAAGTTTTAATCTCGTATTTACAACTAATACCTATCACGTGTTGCTATTATATAATATAATATGATTTACACAGAAAACACGTAAATAGAAAAATGTATGTAGAGGGAGTTATTATTCAAAATCAATATAAATTTAAATTTCAAATTTATAATACATACAAAAGACATTTATTCATAAAACATTGGAGGAGAGGGAAATTTCGAACGCCTGGAAATTTATTTTATTCGTTTTTATGATTTTCAGGAATAATTTAAGTTATGTATGATCTACTCTAAGTTATGATAATAAAACAATGATAAAAATAACGTTTAATTATGGAATATTTTCTGTACAATATTTAATAGTCATTCTATTTGAAACGTATAATTTATGTACTTATCTTTGCGCTAATATCTATATTTTTGTTTATTTTCATTTTACTAATACATTTTTTAAGAAATTTACAGCGTCATTGTTCTATTTAACACGGAACAATTAACAAATTAAGTTGTCAATGTAAAAAAAAAAAAACACTTTTTTTAACTATTTTTATGTGCTATTGATAATTGCACATAAAAATAATATTTCATTGATGTTTGTGTAAAATTATTTATACTGTCATCATGAGACACGCTATTTTAAAACTTTCATTTAATAATATTTTACATGATTTTGTTTACATGCATCACTGAAGTCAATGTCAAGCAAAAAAATATTACAAATAACGTGGAAAAGAAAGAAACAAAGTTTAACGTACCAGAGTGACAACAGTAGGTATTCTGGAAAAAGATAATCGATCAAAAAATGAAAAATCTAATACAAATTTAATAAAAAAAAGTAGAAATTAATGTACCTATATTATAACCGGTCACGTTGCAATAGCTATAAATATTTTATAGTAAAAGATCTATTAAATAGGCCCCAACAAGAGTGATGTTAGATTGTTTATGAGAATCAAAACATTAATGAACATTAACTAAAATATTGTGGCTGTCTGCTCAAATTTTAGAGGTTTAAAATTATATATTTTAAATAGGAATAAATTAAAAGTATCAATATTATGTATCGATATTTAATACTAATCTATTTACTAAATCTTTTTTCTTAATTATTTATTTTATATATTGTGCTCATTTTACATTTACAAATATTAATATTATATTATTATAATTGTTTTGTTTTATTATTATTATTTTTTATTAATTCATTTTTATTGTTTTTTTTTGTCATACAAAATTTTACTGTTTAAAAGTATGTATATTTTTTACTGTAGTTTAAAAACAAAATATTTTTAGAAAGAAACAATTTATGTGCATTTAAAATCGTTAAAAAAATTAATAATGGTCATCAAAAGTAAAAACGTGTTTGTTTTTCAAGCAATAAAATTCGGGTTTTCCTATAAAATGTTTCACCTGAAAACATACTGTTATGTTATGTTTCATATTTTTCTTATATTATTACAATAATCTTTTCATTAAATAATGTTTTGAATTGAATGATATCACAGACTATTTTTAAAACAGTATTATTTTTATATATTATTATAAAATATGTATATGTAATTATTACCTACACTATTATAAATTACTTCGTTAAAGATAATATTAAAAAATAACCATTTACTTAACGAAGTTTATAAAAAATTAAAAGATATTTTTATAACATATTATTATTATTATATATACCATTACTTTCATGAAATGGTTTTTCCTGTCCTCAGTCACAGCTCATAATCCCGTTTGGTGTAAGCTTTTGGAAAATAATGTTGAACATATTAAACTATAGCAGCAACATCATCAAACGTTTAAAATAACTAAGTATATCGTTTGCGTACCGTTTCCTTAAGGTAGGTAATAGAAAATAATTAACATTTATACTATCAGAGTAAATATTTTAGTTTGTTGAACAATCTCTTGAAAGTTAACACTATAAATTCACTTTGTAAAAAGTAATGTGACAGATCTAGTTACCTATCGACAGTATATGTTCTTTATACTCTGGTTCTCTAAGATAATAGTTAATACCTACGACTGTTTATAAACGATAAAGTCTTTTCCTTCTATATGATTAACACATTTATTTGGATCTATTTATGTCAACCTTTAAATTCCTTGTGAAATTTTACTACCTACAGTGATCAGCGAATGATTATCTACCATTTTCTACGACCGTGAACTTTTATCACGATTTATACAGAATGAAAAAGGATGACATCCCGTGGGAAATCCGTACTCAGTATACTTCGATTAAAGATTGTATTTTTTTATTACTCAAAATTGATGTTTTTTGATTATAACAAGGGTTGGCATCTTCTAAAATTCCCAGGAACGTTGCTTTCCGTAGAATTATGGGAATGGGAGATCCGTTTCCGCTATTATAAAAATTAAAACGTACCTATATTTTTAATTTATTTAGGTAATTCATAGTTTTTGGTTAAAATGAGATAATTAAAAACGAATATGATATACACCATTCCCTTGAACATGTAAAGCTAGTTTTAAAATAGTCACACGATACTCCTTTCCCTAAAAAATCAAATTTATATGAAGTGGCCAAAAATATGTTTTCCAACTGTATCTTGGTAAAAATTAAAACCTTTGAACATTTTTTTCATGAAAATAGAGTACATCATAAAGGGTGTATGCCCTTATATCTTCAAATATAGTTTTAAAATTCGCACGTCAATCCTTTACCCATAAAATGAAAAATACATCAAAATGTCCAGAAATAGATTTCACTTCATTAATATTAAAAATGAACTTTTTACAATAATTTTGTGGTGAGCACCATATTCTTATGAATAAGCCTATAGTTTTATTAATATTCTTACAAAACTCCTTCCTCTTAAACATCGAGTTCTATAATTTTCTAGTAAAAATTAGGATTCTCAAAATCTTATTTTTATGAATATAATGTACGTTATGCACTTGAACATGCTAGTATAGGCTTAAAATTCATACGAATATCATTCCTCCGTAAAATTAAGTATAATAAAAAATATATGGAAATGGCTTTCAATAGGTCTCCCCACATATTATCAACAATAAAAATTAACTTTTTGGAATTTGTTGTTTTTTTGCTAACATAAAACATGACATTCAAGTGTAAACAGGCTAGCTTTTAAATTTACAAATTTACATAACACTCCTTCCCCTATAAAATTAAGTTCGAAGGGAGTGGTAAAAAATACATATTATTAGCCGTTTCCTAATAAAAATTAAGATCTTCAAACATTTTCTTTTATGAAAATAATGTGTACCATACCATTTGACAGTCAACCTTAAACTCAAACTCATTCTTTTTTTGTGCCTAGGTCATTAACAGTAATTACGAATTAAAAGTATGTTTCTTCTGATAGAACAATTTTATTAATAAAATATACTTAAGTAAACACTTTTCAATATTTTTTCAGGATCAAGAAATCTTGCGCACCAGCCCGGTCGGTTAAACTAATAGTCACTGCATTTTAGTGTTATGCAAAATTTAACTATTACTTTTATAAAATTATTGCCACTTACAAATGTATATACCTACTTTCGATAATACGAATATTAATTATTCACAACGTAGCCAATCTGAACATTGTCGATATTCTAAAGTACATCAAATTTTTTTTGGACAAAAAATTTTGTACAAAATATATTTAAGTTATTTATTTGAAGTGTATACCTGATGTATATAGTGGAACTGCGATAAGTCGAAAATTTTGATAAATCAAAATAAATGCCATTCCCTTGTGAAAACCTCGTTTACTCCAAAGAAAAATTATAGATAACTCGAACACTCTAAGTTCCAAATACAGACACGTTTGTAATATTTATTATTGTATTTTTGATTCGATTATTTTCATTAAATTTGGTAATGTCAATTGCGATCGATCAGTTACTCTTGTACGGTGGAATGTAAAAATTATTAATTATTTTATCACTTTATTATCATAATTTTTAGTAATAGTTATAGAATTATAAAAATAGCATTACTTACTGTAATTATATGTATTATGTATGTATATATATATTACATAAATATTATATAATAATTAAGAACTATAATATTATAGTTACATAGTATTTCTAGAATACATTTCAAAGATACTTTAAGTCGACATGTTTTCCTTAAACCTTGATAACTCGAAAATATTAGTAAGTCAAAAACCTCAATAAGTCGAAAAAATTGCATTTTCCTAGAATTTAAACTTATCGAGGTACCACTGTATTATGTATTGTATAAAAATAGTTTGAATTTAAATCACCCGCTATAGCTGTACTGTCTGTACTAAATTTTTGTAATAATTAAATTATAATATATATATATATATATCAATTGGAAAAAGATATACTATAAATACATAATATAATAACATAATATACCTGCTATTAATTATTATTATCTAATTACAAAATATGAAATATGATTCAGGACCATAACTCATAATGTCCAATTACAAATTTCTAAAATAGGATATATGTCTTCTACTTGTGGTTGGAAATATTAAAATATATTTGCACTCACTACCAGTGAAAATTAAGAAAATGTAGATTAACGTTATTTTATCTAAATATAGGTTGTATTAAAATTTTTTTTTTTTAATTTCTCCTAACGACTCATTTCATAAACTGTTCATGGTCTTACAAATCTTGAAACTAGGCCTTTGTGTATCAGTTATTTAGGTATATTATAAGTTTTTTAATTATTTAGTATTTGACTGTTATTTTATTAATTTATTATGTAAACCAATATTTCAATGTAACACCGTAAACCGTTTTCGTATCATGACTACACTTTTAATACACTTGACAGATCCACTAAAAATAGATGAAAAGTTTGTAAACAAGAATACAATAATGAACGATTATAAAGCGTATAGTATATTATGATTTTTACTTATTAATATTACGTTTATTATAATATAATATAATATTATAATACTTATACCTATATATAATATAATGTGTTTAATGCTTGTAAATTATAATACTTACACATAGAATTATATCATGTAACAAATATAATCAAAGCATAAACGTAATTATTATAACTTGTTTACCGTCAGCGTCCGGACGTACCAATTTTAATATTTGATCACTGCAGATTAACTCGATTACACCATAATATTATATTAATACGTGGTTGCACGGGTATATAAAAAGGCGAATAAAACGGTCTAGAACGTTCGGAAATTGGATATTATCTTATACACATTACGTACGCGCGATCAACCGTGTTACGATTTACTAGTGTGTATCACACACCAACTCAACGTGTATGGGAATGTGCGTGCTAATATAATCGGGAGATTTAATTTTCGTAGTCACGATCGTTTTTCTCCCTCGTGAATTTTACGTTTTCTTGACGAACCCTCTCGTGCAAACTGTCGTTATTATTTTTCACTGCATCACCTACTAACATATATACATGCAATAATCCACAAACATAAAATATACCATATAATATAATCTTTTTATTTATAGGGTAAGTTTTTTTTTTTTTTTTTTATAAAGCGCAGACTCTCTTTTCACTATTTTTTTTTTTAATGAACTATGTTTTTGAAACTAGATTTTTATGAAAATATTCATTTTTTTGCCTTCAAACACTTTTCAAGTATTCATTTTGTTGAGCTGTTATATTATAACACGATAGCACAATCACATAGCGTATGAGTATCACAAGCTAATATTATATAGCTTGAACCTATATCACAAACATTTACGCATCCATACACGTTTGAGATGATATTTTTAGTTTCAAATTATGCTCGCTTATATTTTTTAGACTAATATACAATATATTTATATTATACAGAATGATTCACCAAGCACACTCACTACCATTTTTCCTTAAATAATTAATTTACTCAAATTATGTTTTTTAAATTATTTTTGGTATATTTATTATTTAAGAATATTTATAGATTTAAAAATAAATCCATAACTTTAAATTTAGACTATTTCTACTATTTAAGGAGTGTCTTGACTGTGATGTTATGAAACTTCTTTAAAAAAAAAAAAAAAATAAAAATCATGTATATTGTTAATCGAATTTCATGTCATAAAATTATTGGTGGAGATAACTTTATAATCACTAGAGTATTCGATTCGCATTCATTTTCAAACTCTAGATTCGAACTATTTTATATAATTATAAACATATAACTCGTGTTTCTTCAATTTAGTAATAATAATGACAGGATGCTGTTAAGTTGAGCTGTTGTTCTGTTGACTATGCAGGCTTAGTGTAATATTTAAATTTTATATTAAATTGTTAAAAGTGCATGCATCGTGCGGGAAGCACCTATTTATGCGTATCCCTTCTAATTATAACACTTTGAATATTCAGGGTTTTTGCACCCTCCCCTCCATTCTAATTTTTATTTCTCGATTCAAAAACTGAATTATTAATAGAGTTATATATACTCGAAAGGTATATAATGCACTTGTATAAAGTAGAGTATCGGCTAGTTAGTTCGTTATATATTCGGCATGGAAAAACAACAACGCATTATGCCGGAAATGCCAGGAATCGTATACATATTATATAAATATTCAAAAATTATTGTATTGGGGTAATGGGCTGTGGTCAAGGGTGTGACTTCACGTGGGTTTTCCTGCCATTGCTGCCGGAAATAGCGTTGTCGTTACTGCAGTGCCGGTAAATCACACGACGGCCCGGCCGACCGCATATCCGGAAACCCGTGTTTCGCGCTTGAAACGCTTAGAGAGGCGGAGATAGCGTGTGCGAGTAAAACTTTTGCTATACGCGATTTGTCAAGCAAAACGGAAGTAACAATGGCGGTGGCGCACAGGTATGCTAGATTCATTATAGACCTCCTATCGTTTTATATGTAGTATTAGATTCTGAACGGAGTGACGAATGTATTGATTTTACAATGATGTGTGTATGTTTTTTTGTGTCTGTTATCACGTTTTGGAGTAGTAATAGTGCTTTGATTTTTAACTTAAGCCTCTCTTTAAGAAAGAAAATTAATCTAGTTGGTACCTTGGGGGGGGGGGGGTCAAAAGTATGATTATTTTTTTCTCTCATCACTTCATTATTATATAATGCCGCACACGGCTCATAGAATAGATATTATATCTTAATGAATGCGTTTTATACAAATAAAAGAATAATACACGTATAGATATGTTTGTCAAGTATTATTTTATATATATATATATAATTTGTCCTACTATTTTATATAAGTATATACTTTTTTCAATTATCTATACACATTACATATATTATATTAAAATGAAATAAAAATGATCATTACGACAACACGGAAACAGTTAAAAAGTATTAAATGATGTGTATAATATGGATTGAGCATGAGCTTAAAGTATACTTACTGAAATAATCCCTCAAATAATTAGCACCAATTAATAATTGATTAATTTTATTTTATATTCGTCATACTGTACCTGCTTTACATCACAACGCACGAGCGATCTATATCGTGGCTACCGCAGTCATTGGAATTCTACTGAATACACTGGAACTCCTTGTAAATAATTAATTAGTATTTTATATTTTCCAGCTGCTATATACGCGTATAATATAATATAAATCAATAGATGTATATCCGTAGCGTTACAGAGGTTTATAACGCGTCTGTATAATAAATAAATGATTTAAAAAAAAAAAAAAACCGGAAAAGAAGATAACACCGTTGTTGTGTTTTTTATACACACACACACACATATATGTGTATATATATTATTATAGCCACGTAACACGCAACATCTCTAGCTCTATTTCGAATATTATTAGGTGCACTACGGCTGAAAACAAAAAAATTGGTCGCATAATAAAAAAAAAAAAAATGTTTACGATTGTTTTCTCTACGCTCTCGTAGAATTGGATGGTTCGATTTTCGGTCGAAATAATTCTCCGTTATTCTACAATAATATTATATAATATAATATATTACATAGAACTATAATAATATAATACGGTCGTGTTTGTATGTGTGTGTGTATTATAAAGCGAAAAACCAAACGGATTTGGAAATAGCCAACGTTTAAGCGCACGCAGTAAATCGACGGTTTATAGCTACGTCGTAGTAACGCGCATCGTCCGCTTCTAAGGATTTCGCGTATATTCCCCCAATAAGAATACGGGATTTACTCAGATCGCAATAATTAAACCGGAGTGCATTATATTCGCTGCTGCGGACCGTTTTCAGACGATAAATCGGACGAGAAACTTGGACCATAACCAAACAGATAACGTACCTATATGAAACCCTCACGGGGTGAACTGGTTTTATTGTTAATTAAAAACTTGAAATGATAATGTTCTAAACGGGTAAACCGTTAAACGAAGTCCGTATAAACTATATAATATACAGTAATATTATTATTATTATTATACAGCCTATAACGTTATATTATAATACACCATATTATTATTATATTCCACGAATGTTGTGATAAAACACGCGTATGTAATCCCTAAAGGACGAGACATCTTATACGCAAATGTGTATGTGCGTACGCGGTATGCCTACTTAATACCTAATAACCGATACTTATCGACGATTCGTCCGTTTTATGTGTATGTACTTGCCGAGTAAAAGCGTAAACAAATATTAACTAAATTAATTATTGTTTAAACCTTAAAACCGATTATTATACTATTATTGCTATTGAATGACGGTAAAAATGTATACATAAAATAAACCATCACAGTTTCAATATTAAAGTTCTCATATAATTGAATTTGAAATAAAACATGTTCAATTAGATGTAAACATCCAATTAGCCGATCGAATTGATATACTATTATACGTCTATAGAGTATAGCTGTTGTACGCTTGTATAAGACGTTATGGTGAATTTGTTTAATAATTTATGATTGTTGGTTTACGTTAAAGATAATATTCTGAGTACCGTTGAGATGATTATACAGAAATTAGATGAATGAAGTGAGTTTAATATCATTTATATTAGTACAATTTATTGATGAAATGCTGAATGCTGTTTGCTGTAAATCGCATCACTCGAAAATTATTGTACCGGTATGACTCATTTTTTTTTTTTTTAATATTCGGATTTGGAATAGTTCAAGTAAGGGTTTTAAGGAAAGTAAAATTGGTAAATTCAGGAATAACATTGCTTTTCCGTGGGATTTTTGTATGAAATCGCAAAAATATGTGTTGATATTGACTGAAAATGAAAGTTTTGATGACAACAATATACTATGGTTTAATATTTAATAATATATACTTTTTACAGTTGAATACTGTGTTTATTAGTTTACGCATGAATATACTTTATTTACATTTATTTGCTTACAATTATCAAATAGCTTTTTACAAATTCACAAAACAATCACAAACAAAATTACCTGAATAGTACAATAAAACGTCTTTATTTAAATATTAAATTGATTTAATAATTTTGTAGACCTTTATTTTCTGATTATATAATATATTAATATTACTTACATAATATAATATCGTGATTTTTTTATTTGCCGATATAATGTATTTACAAATAAACTCTTGAAAACTAATTATAATTGGATGATAAATACTATTTTTCTTCATAAAAATGAAGATTAATACCTTTATTATGGATGTCAGATTAAATTTCGTATAATGTTAGCCTGTAGGTATATACGAATAAATATTGTATGGTATAATAAACATAGATACTGATTTTTTAATGTATAAAATAAATCGACATATCATATTTTAATGTTATATAAAAGTCTTATAAATTCACGTAATATATTTTATTTTGTCGATTTAGTTACGTATTTTTTCTCCCGTATTGTTATAATGAACATCTATTTATACTTTTTTTTAGTTTGTTACTTAAGTAAAAATAGTAAATACGAAATCCATTTTTTTTTTATATATTTATGTATAGATCTTCCGACATGCATTCGCTTAATTTGTATACAATAACTCTTTAAAAAAAAAAATTACCTTGGCAACTTACCCTGGCAATTGGCTGGTATTCTGGTACTCTGTGTTTTCCTATAATAATAAGCGAACATCATATATATTGTATTGTATATTATAAAACAATAAGAAAGCCCGAAGTTATACCTTATTATAATATGGAAAAATTGGCAATCAATATCAAAATTTGAAATAATAACCATCGCTGATGTAGGTTCATAAAGTTATTTATTTTATAAACTGTTTTTGAAACATGAAAAAAAAGTAAACTAAACAACACACACTTAGGGGAGTAGCTACTCAAAGTTATCAACACTATATATATATATATATATCTTTCGTAATATTATATTATAAAACAATGTCTATAGTCAAACCGTTATTCTTTTTTTAACTAAAAAAAAAAAATCATACATTTATAAAACAGTATAATATGGTACATAGACACTTAAATAACTAAGATTCTCAATATTCTATACAAAACATGACTTTTTGAGATTTTTTAAACACTTTATATACTATATAATATTATATGTGTAAAGTAAACATACAACTATAATTATTATTTAAACTATACAACATTAATTGTTATTAATTATGTTGACTAATCGACTTTTCACGACATGCGTCGTGTAACGAAAACACACTCTATAATATGTGCCGCTATAACATACTATACAATACACGTTTTATATATATTATGTATATACAAAGTTGGACATTAACGAGTTAAATTACTTTTGACTAAGTTTTATGAAAAGTTACTTTTTTTTTAAACGTATCTTCTAAGTTAAGAGTTTAAATGTATCCCATGATATGCGGTTAATAGTTACTAAACACTTAATTAATTGTATAGTCAGGTTAAGATAATATTGTTTTCATAATATGAACATTTAAAATTAAAATAATATATTTACTTTATTTTGTGTAAATTAGTTTTTAAGTATAAAAAAAAATTGTTATATACGTGTATAATATAATGTTAATTTTAAATTGTAGACTACCGATGTATTTCTGGATTTAAATATGAATCGAATTAACTCTCATGGAAAATTCCATTGTCTCGCACACATTTATTAAAAATATTTCAATTAAAAAATTACCAAATAAGTAATTATTCAGTTATATTATTCAGTATTATCCAGGATTTATCATTTGATGGCTTCTCTTTTAATCAGTGGCTTGAGTCTTCATAACTCAAGGAGCAAGTTTCTAAACAACCCATCCATCCACCCACCAACTACATTTACTAGGACCAATGTAATATTTTTAGGTTGTTCTTTAGTTAAATTTTTCATTAACTTTTACAATTTTCAATAATGATCAATCTTCTGTTATGAATTACGAATAAACCTGTTAAACTTAAAACATTTTTCCCCCTATTTTCGGAGCAGGAGCTCTTAGTATTCTTATAACGAACTGCCCCTGCTTTTAATTAATCATTCTTATGTGTATTATATTACTTTTGTCTTTGCGTGTATGCTTAAATCAATCGAATTTATTTACTGTGATTTTTTATTGATTGTAAACATTTAGAAAAAAAAATGTACCTAATGGATTTTTATCTAAGATATCCGAGTTGCTTTTTTTCTATTAAAATTGTAAAAGTTAAAAAGAAATAAAAGTAACTTACTTTTAACTTACATCAATCTACACGCATAAGTTAACGAATATGAGTTAAAAAATAAATAAATACAGTAAATTCACCTAGCCTTGTATATTGTATATAAATGGTATGTGTAGGTACACTTACCTAGACTTACCCATCTTAAATCCGTACACGCAGCTGGGCCGAAAACGGGAAGTAGTATTTATTTATTTATTTATTTATTTATTTTTTCATAAAGACCAGTGGTTTCATTATATCATCATCATATTCTCATTAGTGAAACACGACGAGTCAAACTCGCGACATTAACAACTACGAGATCGTTGTCGTCGAAAACGTGACGGGTGGCGGTTTTGCGCTCGTGTTGGTCCGGATTAATAACGGTCGACGGCTGATCGTTGACGGCCGAAACGCCGGCCGGCGTGTTACTCGCCGCACCCGTCGCGCGATCTCTGCCGCAGTTGCACCGAAATGACCGACACGGAATCGTCGTAGTCGTCGTCATCGTCGTCGCCGCCACCGCCGCCGCCGTGCAGCGGCATCAGTTCCAAGTTCTGCTGCAGCGGCGTCATCAACGACGGTTGCTGCACCGGCGACGGCGTGTGCGGCGGCGAGTGCGCGCGATGCGCCGCGTACTCGACGGTGCAGTTGAGCTGCTGCTCCTGGAGCGGCGTCAGCGAGCCGGGTCGGCACGCGATCACCGAATCGACGGACGTGACGGTGGTCATCACCGAACCGCGGTGATGGTTGTTGCCGCCGCCGCCGCCACCGCTCTGTCCCGCGTCGTCGTAACCGCCACCGCCGCCGCCGCCGCACTCGTCGCCGCCGCCGAATCCGCCACCGCCCTCGCCTCCCCCGCCGCCGTAGCCCCGGCGGTCCCGGTGCCGCTGCGCGTCGTTGCAGTGGGCCTTGCGCCGGCCGCACGGCACCGGGCCCGTTCCCTTGTACTCGTCGGCGCGGCGGCTGCACACGCCGAACCGGCTGAGCAGGACGAACAGGTCGCGGCGGTACTGTTGCGTGAGCAGCGCGTACAGGTACGGGTTCGCGCACGAGTTGAGCGGATAAAAGAACACCAACAGGATTTTGGTCTTGGGCACGTCGATGAGCGGGTAACCGGCGAGCGCGGTCAACCCGAAGAACGCCACTGGTGCCCAGCACGCGAAGTCGGTGAACACGAGCAGGGCCATGCGCTTGGCCACCGTCATGTCGGACCGGGCCACCGACGCCACCGCTTCCCGGCCGCCCCTGATCGACGCGTACATCTTGGCGTAGCACGCGCATATCAACACGAACGCCATGCCGTTGAACGTCAGCAAGGAGAACAGGTACACCTTGTCGGTGAACGTCGTGTAGTCCATGGGCAGGCAAATGCTGCAACGGAACAAAAACTTATTTTATAACAATAATAGAGTACATTTTACGGACGATTAGTGTGACGTCACGTGCGTTATTAATCCTTATCAATATTTCATTTTGGATCCAAATAAAACAAGATAAGTTCGTAAGTTATAGTCTTTTAAAACAGCTAAATCTATTAGATCTATTCACTTTAGAAAAATGCTAAAATGCTCTAAAGTGTTTTAAATTGTTTTAACAGACAAAATTAATTTAATAATTTATTTCGAAGGTATTTTAAATAAGCATCTTAGATTGTTGGTATCCAAAACGATCCGATTGATATAATTTATACCATTTGATAACGCGTATTATTGTCATATGTTATTATCGCGGTTAGCGTCTATAAACAGTAGACAACTGCTATTTTACAACCGATATTATAATATGTGGCCGCTCCACGTGTAGTTCTGTCCTGGCACAGTGCTAATATGCTATTTTGTATTTTTTTTTTTTTTATTTATTTATTGTCAAGTGAACAATATATGAATCACTAATATGGGTAAGTAATAGTTTAAAATGTAAATATAATTTAAAAACTCAACGAGAAATGAGAAGATCGTCGTTTGCGAATCGCATATAAGACTACGTGTAAGCGAAGACGTGTGTGATAAATAGTTAGTATGGGAAAAGGATACATGTATTTTCTATAGAAAATACCGGTTAACGTTTGGCGAGGGGAACTCCGATAATATGTTTTCGGGAAAGCAATGTAAGAAAATTAATCTAATTTACCAAAAGTTTTCTTAAACAGTTTAAATTAACAGCTTGTCTTGTCTCTTCAATTTAAAATATAGAAGATAGATTTAAAGCGTTTTGGTAGTAGTCACGGCGAGAGCAGTCAACTTTGAGGATATATGATGCAAAATGTAGAAATTTACGTTGAACTCTTTTCGACATTTTGAGTGTTACACTGTCAGTAGTGGCGGGTATATGTCAAACGACAAAACTATATTCAATTAGAGGGCGAAGGCAAACTAATAAACACAGAGAGTTTTTAATGAAAAACATTATTTAAATTCGGAGAACATTCGTTAGACAAATTTTATCCATGCCAATATTGTTATAAATATTATAAATTAAATTATAAACTAAAACGTATAGAGTAGCTTAATTCATAACATCAATTTGAAAGCATTATAATTAATAATTAGAGCCTATTATAAAATATTATCAAAATAACAATCTGTAATTTGTGATTTTTATATTTATTTATTTGATGAATGGTAGTGCTCTGGACAGAAAATGGTGGTTCATTCATTAGTATTAAATTGTAAACTTATCAGAGTGCACTAGCACATTAATCATTGTCCACTCTCTGATTATCTATTTATATTATATATATATATATATAGTTCGCTAAGTATACTATTCTGTGTATAGGTGGATGTTACCTTTAATGTACCATAATTTTACACCATGTTAATCATTTTATATATTGTAGACAGGTTCAAAGAATGCACATTTATTGAAATAATAATTGCTAATATTATAGATGTTATCTTTATACTTAATCATCGGTTAATCGTATATATTATTGGCCCGAATCTAAGATAGTTTATTTAGTATAATATACGTAGTATAGTTCAATTGCAGCACACGGCATACTACCAATATATTTGAGGTTTAAATATTTAATATAAAAATTTCTAAAAACAGACTCGTATAGGGTGAAAAAGCAGACGGCAAAATACTATATATAGGTAAACAGTTTATTGGGTTATACCTATATTACACTAAAGCCATGTGGTGTCTTTTGTGAATTGATTTTATTTAAATCCAAATATCTATTTTATGTATAAAATATAATAATAATAATAATTATTATTAGTTTATTTACGCCAAATGGCAGTTTAACATGGTTAAAAAAAATTGACAAAATAAGTAAAAATATGAAACAAATAACATATTATAAGAAATAAATTAATACATAATAATATTTAGGATAGCTAAGTATTGGTAGGTACAAAAACAAAAAATAAAAATAAATAGTATTAATAATGGAAGACAATCTAAATGTGTGGGACGTGGCCTAAGTAATATTAAACTGAATTCGCGACTCTAAGCATTCGATGTACTATGTGGTTATGATGTGATGTTCTGTGTACTGGGATATAGAATAACGCTGGGAGAGAATTACTTTCATGTTTTTTGGTTCTTGAAACTTTCAATAATCTCATATTAATAAAAAAAAATAACGTGTATATGTTGTAAACGATCTACACCAGTGTCTGTCGTATTTAGGTTTAAAGTTTAGGTAGGCAATCATATACCCGAGAATGTGCATCTCAAAGCCAAATCTTTATATTTTGTATTTTAAAGAAGGGCTCCTGCAAGGATTTGTTGTCTCACAAAAAAGTATATTGTTTTGTTTGTATAGGGTTGCCATCAAACACGGAAAATAAAGTAGTTATTATAATTGGATATCGTTTTAAATGATTAGATATTAAATATTTTGTAAAAATCACCCAAATTAATGTATTAAAAATATGTGTAATTTACATTTAACCGAGTTAAACATAAGGTAAATTTACTGACATTATTTAATTTGTCAAGGGTAACGCCGTGCAGGATCAGTTATTGTGATAAATATATCTACAATTGAAAGTCAAAGGTATAAAACGAATGACCCTTATGCAAATTCAAATTTTTCAGCAAATTTTCATAAAATTGTCTTCAGTAAATTCAGCATCATGCACAGTGTCATTTAACTCATTTAAGTCTACCTTTTATTACTTAATTTTTACATTTCAACGCGTATAAATGTTAAGTATATAGTTGACTCACAAAAAACTGTAATTTTTAAAAATATATTTTGTTGTCATTTACAGAAAATAAAATAGATAGTTATTATGATTGATTGGATATCATTTTAGACCTGTATTTTATATTTGATCAAAAAACCCCAAATAACGTGTTAAAAATCTGTGTGATTTACATTTAACGGAGTTAAAGAAGGAGTAAACCTACTGGCATTTAATTTGTCACTGGTAACGTCGATTTATATTATAGTAGAAAGCAACTCTCTCCAAATTCTTAAGTACTTAATTCTTTCAAAGAGATTTGGAAGTGATAACTTTAGATTGTTTGTAAGATCGCCGGAGTTAAAACGCTCACCTTTGCAGATGGTTCTTAGCCGTTTGGTTTTTGTCGAATTTCTAAGTTTGAAAATAATCATGAGAAAAATGTACACATGTGTCGGGCAAAAAGCATAGTCAGAGGTTCTGTAAGTTAGATAATGGTGTATATTACACACTTGTGGGGTGTACGAAATAATAATATGCAAATTCAACCTTATAATAATCACCGAGCGCTCTTATTCATCGGTTACATTTTATGTACACCGTCGTCGCCGTCTATTCGGCGTCACCATAGCCATAATATTATTATTTTACGTCGTCGCTAGTATAAGTTGGTACTTTGTAAAAAATTAATTATATAAATGTTTGTTTTATTTGAAAATCGATTAAAAATTAACGGTGTTCTGAATCTATACAATATAATATAATAATATAATAATGTTAGATTCACCGTAATGCGGTAAAAATCTTAGAAAACGTTAAAATCAATTACTTTCGTTAAGCACTGACTATAAACTAAATATAAATTAATTGAAAAATTAATTAATAAAACTATAACTTAACGCAAGATTGTCAAAAAATATACATAGCAGTTTTACCATAATACCCCGCCTAATAAATAATAATAATATACAGTAGTAATATTTATACTTATAGATAATTGAACGCGTCATCGTTTGTCGAGAAATTTGACGTGCCTCGCAATCATCGTCACACTTGACTATGTCCGACCATTGTATAATGAATAACGTCATTTTTATTCGTTCTAAAAAGTATACTTAAGACGCGCAAAGCCCATTAAAATAAATTTAATTCGACATAAAAGAGTTGATTTTTGTTTTTTATTTTAAATAATATGTTTACGTTTACATTATTTTGACATAATAAGACATAAATCGTCCCTAAGTCGGCAATTGTGACAAACAAAAAAGGCATTTTTATCATTTGTTAGTTTGGAGCGGTTTATGTACTGCTGTGAAATATCAAAATTTGGCAATCAAAATCGAGTCAATGCATCACGATGAGATAAAAAAAAAAAAATAGTTCAATTGTGCAAAATTTCGTCGATTTTTCTCGTTAAAAATGTCGTCCAACATGAAAACTATTAACAATTTTAGCGATATACGGACACGGTTCCACATATATCTTTCCCTCGAGATTTTATTCGTCGTAAATCGAATCCCCTCTGTCTTGGATTTATGTTCATATTTGGACATTTGGTTTGTGGGTAGTAAAAAAAACATACACATATGAAACATTTCAAATATCATAGTATAACAGGGTTGAGTACTTGTGTATATTAGCAATTCTAATGGAATGAAATCGTTTGCTATTGTCAAAATAGGTTTTTGTAGAAAAAGAAACAATCATTTTGTAGCTTATGAATTGTTAAAGGTATAAATTATGTTGACGTATAATATTTAAATACTGTAAATATTATTATTAGAACATTTAATAGAATAATATATTTAAAGTTCCAATAACTTTTGAAATATTCTATAATTGCTATCTTATTTTTAAGATAAAGAAAAATCCATAATATTATAGTACCTACTATAATTTGTGCAAGAATTGAGTATTAATTAAAAAATATTAAAATATAGCTGCAATGTGTATCTGTTGCATCCACTTAGTGTAATCGTAATTTTCATGAAATGGATATCCATTAGATACGATTACACTAAGTGGATGCCACAAATACGTATACTTATATTCTTATAATTTTGATGATTTTGGAAATGATTTCTACTTGAAAGCATATATTTGTATGTGTTATTTCAATGAGATGACTTATTTATTGTTCAATTCTTAATTTTATGAAATAGAGTGGGGGTATCTTACAATATTTACAATATTGTATAATAATCGTCATACTGCAGAATATTATAATATATAATTGATAAAGGAAAAATATTAATGTTTTTTTTTTAATTAAACGATTTTTTCAGTTCTTTTAATTAGGTCGAGGCATATTATATTTTAATGGGAACTGATTAATATACATATACCTAACCTTATTTTAAATACTTAAAGTGGTTATGTAAAAAAATATTTTGAACCATACATTAGGCTGTGTGCCTGTTTATAATAATGTCTATATCATGATAGGGTATAAAATCAAACGGAAACCTTCCATAATAACAATTTGACGTACAAGTATGCACTTTTGATGATTATTTTATACATTGAATTGGAAACTATGATTTATTATGGAGTATATAAGTTTAAATAAGACTTTCATATATTTTTTGAATCGTATAACAAAATATAGAGCCAGCTTTTTATATTTGGGTTTATCACCAAGTTAAACAATCCGTTTTCAAAATAATATAATCTTATTTATAAAATAAGGTAAAATATAAAATATGTTTTTTATTATGGTCTGTTGTTTTAGATTTTCTTTTTAGAAACTATTGATTTTAAAATATTTTTTTTTGTTTAACAGAATACAATCCTCAGAAAAATGTTTTTAAAATATTTAAAGTACTTTAAAATTTTCACCTGATTCTATAGAAAGTAATTATTGGAGATTTATTATAATATAAAATATCAAATTGTATAGAATTGAATATATTTGGTTACAATTAATTTAAATTTTTTACAGCTTTTCCACAACGTTAAATAAAATACGATACACGTTGTATAACTTTTAAGAAGCACTTAATCAAACGTTATATATTTTTCAATTACATTTTTATTTTTAATAATGTTCTACTTAGCGTTTATTGCGTATTGGTCTTTATGTTGTGCAAAATTGCATAATATAATATTTATTCGATGTTTTTGGTTTATATTATTTTTGCTTTATTTCAACTAGAAATTAAAATTAATTATTTATAATTATAAGTATAAATTTTAAGTTTGTAACAAGAAAATAGATGAAAAATTAAATTTTGATTCGTATATCCGTTATATTGAAAAATATATTCTTTATATACACTATTTATTTTTTCTTGACTTATCTCCATAATAAAAATTATTTTTTTGATATTTATATAATAGCCTATATTTTTATGTTAAGTATAATATTTGAATAAACTTTTTTTTTAAAACTTTAAATAAATAATCAATACAATCAAATCTACAATGGTAAGCTTATAAGTAAATAGTAAGCTATAACATACTTGAATGAGGTGTTTAATTAAGGGGTGATACTAAACTTTTTTTTTTTATTGAACATGGACATTAGTTATTAAGCCATTAGTTATTAATATACATTTGGTTTTCATAAGATTTACATTTTAATTTTAGCTTAGATTAGGTTATATAATTTGATTTCTTTTAAGATGTTAATGATGTTTTTATTTGATTGCATTTTTATTTAATTTCTGTTATAACGTTAATATTATTATTTTAATAGAGGGTCACGACACCACTTCCTTTTAGTCTTCATCGAAGATTTTTTGCCAGTATTAAAATTGAAAGGTTATTTATCATGATAATTTTGAAGTCACAATGGTTCTCTTTCAATTGTTTTTATAGCAGAATCGTTGTGAAGAATTATTAAACTAGAGATAATTTGCAGTGCGTTGGTTATTCGTTATCTGTTGGAGTGTAGTATTTTTGAAAATTTGATTTCTACTTAAGTTTAATATGTCCCCGAATCAATAAATTAAAATTGAAATTTAGTATATATTTTTATGTTTTAAACTATATACGCGTATTTATCATTTTTATATAATAAATTGACAGAATATATCTTTATTAATCGAAATTAGTCAAATTCGAGAATCAGCCTTACAGCACACTCGTTTCGTTCTTAGTCATTTTTTGCCTCATAAAATAAAATATTTTTCATAACTTTTATCTTGCAGCAAATTTGGAACGGCGAAGCCTCTACCAAGATCCCACCTAGATGTATAGGTCGAATTTATATCTCACCTGGTCTTCGAGTAACCACTGGTGCCCATCAGCGGTAACGCACCCATAACCAGCGAGAACAACCAACCGACGGCCATTATGTTGACAGAGGCTCCAAGCTTGAGCCGACGATTCAGGTGTATGGCGTAAGTGATAGTGTACCAACGTTCGCCGGTGATGATCATCAACGTAAACACGGACAGCATGCACGAAAACACGGTCAGGAAACCGGCAACTTGGCAACCGATACCTGTATAATTATAATGCAGTGATCTTGAGTACAAAGTTGAGGTTATAGCATACAATTTAAAAACGACGGAGGATTTCTTATTTAATGGCCATACGAATTATTGTAAGTATCCGACAAATTACTTAATATATACATTATAGTAAGTTAGTACCGTCATACTTATCCTTACGATCGTATTGTAAATAATAATACAACGTATCTAATTTCATCGTTTAAGCGATATACTAACGTTCTATAAACTAATTAATTTATGTAAGTATTAATATATTAGTGTGTGTATATAACAATATTAAGAGAATGAACGTATGACAGAAAATAGTTATTATTGTTTTCTTTGGGTTTTATTCGATTACTTTCAATCGTCGAGAAAAATATTACTATATTTAATACTGCGCATTGGTACATTGTCTGGGTTCAATTTATTATTACGTCATGTACATACCATAAATCTTATTTTGTTTAATCTTCTATATTATTTGTCTATAGTAAAAAAACAACTAGAAATTCAAGAACACGAGTCAACTGAAATTATACTATTATTTTTTTTTACATACAATTTTTGTAAATTTATTTTGACGTTACCATACACTTACGTATTACGTACCTATCGTCCAATCACTACTATTTACGTATACATACACTTGTAATACATTTTATACGTAGTAAATTAATATGACTAATATTAAATAATCGTGATGATAGCAGATTCATAAACGAACTGTGCACTTGTTTATCAAATTATTATCGAAATTCGTCAAAGACCATTCAATTATTAGTTGCCTGTAACTCGACAGTTAAAATAAATAAAACTAATTTTTTAGCCAGAGCATATTGAACACAAGATATATCGTAAATGTTGATTAAAAACGAGTACACGAAAATTTGTTTCCTATTTTATGTCAAAATTACAAAGAACTGTGTAATGAACTTTGATGGGGCCTTTTTTGTCATAAAAAAAGTCAATCACGAAAAATAATTAAATTTTATTTTCAAACATCACAGAGAATATGTACTGAAGGTATCTTCTATGACTATACACTATTATCTGAACAGCTACCTCAAACATAATTAACTTATGTTAAATCTCATAAATTAAAATGAATTATAGTAAATTAAAACAAATTATGGACTTATAATTACACAAGAGATGACATACGTATTAAATCATTAAAATAAAAAAAAAAATGCAAATATAATTAATAACTTAAATAGTTAAGTAATAATTATTCTACAAAGTGCTAGTTCTAAAAATGCTAATGAGTATTAATGAAGTCATAAAGTATTTAATATATTAATGATTATTGGTTATTACTCATAAATTTAAATCACACAACATTATTAGTATTGAACGTATTCTGTATAAACAATTAATTAAATTTAATAATTCACATTAATTATATTAATAGTTGTAATAATGATAACACGTGGTATTATAGTTTGAAGGTTTTTTTTTTTAAATTTTAATATTACTTTTATTGATTTGGGTGGTACAAAAACATGAAATGGTATAATAGTATAACAACTGTTAATTTGTCATAAGAGAAAAATGATATAGGCATGGCACAATTGGCACAAATAATATAAGATTTGTCTAGGTAATATAGAAACAATGTATATTGTTCACATTTATGATAATAATATATCTTTAGTATTAAGTTGGCAGATTGTAATAACTTTATAATAATCCAATATTTAATTATACATTAATTATAATAATTATGCGTATGCTTATTAAAATTAAAAACCGGTATACAATAGCAGATCTTAACTCATTATTACCTACTTGAATGTTGACGTAACGTAAAAAATGTTCATCAAACAATCAAACCGTCATAGTTTATAATACTTATGAACTATAAACCAATAATTTAATTACTTTTAAATCTCCTAAAAAAAAAGTTTTTTTTATTCCATTTAAATACACTGCAGGTGATATAGTTAAGCCTCTCTATATAGTAGAAACCATAGGAGTGGGGCAAATAAAACGTGTCCGCTATTGAGAGTTGCCTATCAATAGGTGTCAAGCAATACATCATATAACCTATAATTGAGTACATTCTACACATATTTTAAGCGGAGACTATTTTCCACGTATCTCTTTTATACACGCACAAAGTATGGCGTCCGCGTTTGTAGTAGCTATGTGCAGGGCACAACGACGCGACGGTGTACGATAAGGCACCGAGTTGTGCTATAAAGTGGCATTTATGGCATTTAGTTATTGCCGTTTTAAAGGACGAGGACGAATTTAACGTTTTTAATGTCCTTTTACACAACTAAACGTCCTATATTGTATAAACCGTCGTTATCAATGTTAATAACCCGAACAACTGCATTGTGTATAAGTATAATATTGTATTGTACCTTGGTGGTGATTTAGCTAACTAGTTAAACTGGGAAATTGATTTTTTTTTTTTTTTAATTTATATAAATGGATACAATACAAATAATAAAAAGCGATAGTAAATTTTTTTTAATAAGAAATCGTATAATGAATAACACTCAAATGAAATATTATAATATTGGATAAAAGCGCAACCGGACGGTTGCAGTTTTCAATGTTTTCATTATATTATTATATTATGCTCGTACTATTAACAACTGTGGTGGTACTATACAGACACTATTCTAATTGTATGTACTTTTTAAGGTTTCAAATCGAGCGTTTTAAAGAGTCTTTTTATACGTATACATAGTGTATATACTATATATACGCGTGTTACAAAACACTGTCACGCAGACAGTAAGTGGTATGAAAGTATCGAACTTTGAAAATTATTCGCAATATAAAATAGCAACAAGTATAATATACTTATATTTAACAAGCGAAAACTAATAAATATCGTGACAATCATCGTCACCCATTTAGCATGTGATGAGTTTTATTTTTTAATTTAAAACGATGGCGTGTGCAATATATTTTGTGTAATTGTATGATGTCTACCAGGGGTGGCTAAAAAGTAGGTCGCGGACAATTTCAAAGTCGATGTTAGAATTTATTTTTAGTCAATTTTATCGAATGCTTATCATCGTTGGGAAAATTTGATAACCTGTTTTTGGTCAACATATCTGTGTGAAACAGCATTATCTCCCATAAAAATGTTTAAATCTTTACACCGAGTTACACTTTCCGATGTCTACTTAGAGCAGTGTCTTCGTTTAGTAGTCAGCGACTATTAATTATTCAGATTATAATCAACTTATCAAAAATATAGTGCAACAGTTACAATTCCACAACAACGAGATAATGTATTAACTATTGCATATTTGCATGTCAAATAGATTTTAGAAATTAGTTGTAAAATAGATTTTTATTTTATCATTTGTACAAAATATATGTTTGTTAATAATTATAGGTGAAGTATACTCAATAATAAAAAAAAAATTATCGAAGTCGATCCTCAAAGGAAATATATGTTCTTAGTAGATCCCCGTCAAAATAGTTTAGCCATTCCAGATGTATACAATCAAATCGTTTCCGATTACGGCATTCCACCTCGTTCTTGTATAGGTACAACTAACTCACTCACCGATGATAAAACAATTTATTTTTCGTGACTCAAAGTTAACGGTGTATTATTTTATTTTTGTAATTAAATACGGCCCATAAACTGACTATATAGTATTATATACTCGGTAAAGTTATGTAGTATCGCGTAGCAGATCCGGTGAAAAGTTTGTTTAACTTGTTACGTCTCGTTGTTTTTGATCGACGAACATCGTTCAATTAATATGTCCGATAATAATACCTATGAATTTCAAAGTGCACGAGCAACAAACTCTGAATTAATTTGATCAACTAAACAGATACGATATTTTGCGGCACGGGATGTCTCACGGGACCATAGTGATTAATATCATATATTTTAATAACATAATTATAAATAAATCAGATGCATATTTTTACTACTTTGCTTTTGTTTTCATCAACATTAATTGTTGTATTTCTTTTTTTTTTATTAACGACTTGAGGTAATGAAATTAAATTTTTATCATTATACTTTTTTTAGGTTTTTGAATTTATTTTTAAAGGATACACATATTTCTTATTTCTCAATGTTAATATTTCTACTATTATTTTATTAATTTTTATAAATATGAAATATGAAATATTTAATAAAAAATTGTATTATACATTAGCAACTAATTATTGTCGAGAAATGTTTCAGAAATTATTATATACCAAAAACTAAAAAGCATATAATTATTATCATATCACGCAGAATAGTTAAGAATTTAAAAAAAAATGTGTATACCATGTATAGTGATTTAGGCAATATTTTTTTATTCACTTTATTGTTTTAGATAAAAATGTTAATGATTATATTATAAATTAATAATGGTTTAATGGTGATGATATATCTATAATTTATGATATTTATAAAACAAATGTTCATAGTAAAAAATTAAAATTTAGTAAACCTATAAAAACAAAACGCTAAACAATTAAAATTAGTTGGAAATAGTTTGTAACCCATAAACACAAAACATGATACAAACGAAATCAAAAATGATAAAAATAATTAAATAAATATCCCTTAAGCACAAAAAAATTTTACTAAATTAATGTACATTTTATTAAAATCATAGTCAAAAAATACTTTAATATTAAACTTGAAACTTGAAGATCACAGTTTTTAAGTAGTCTAATCTGAAAATTTTTGAAGATTCGTAAAATTACGATACATTAACACTAAACTTCAACCCAAATTCATTACTGTTTTTCTTTCAATAGAACAATACTATACATTTGAGAAATAAGTATAATTAGCATCAAATTTTAAACTGAAACTTACAGTACAACGGGTAAAATATTGTATCAGGTAATACAATTTATTTTTGCACTTTTAGCCTATTTCCAAGATCCAAAGACATAAAACGTATTTGCGATTTTGGGTAACACCGTGGAAATGAATATATTGAGTTGAAAAAATAATTGCCTAATTTTTTGTATAACAATGTAGTTATGGGTGGAGGCAATCTCATTTAACACATGTAAAAATTATAAAGCTGCAAATAAAACCCTTCTGTAAACATAATATACATAATATTTATTAGGTTACCTCTCTGCCAGAATATGGCGTGATTGAAGTAATGTCCGATCGAACGAGCGTCCATGACGGCGATCAGTAACAGATAGAGGCCCATGCAAAAGTCAGCCATGGCCAAGTTGCACATGAGGAACTTGGGTACAGTCAATCGGAATCGACTGCTGAGCAACACGAACAACACGGCCATGTTTCCCAGCAAAGCGGCCACGGCCACGATCCATACGGCTACTCGTAGTGTCCAGTTTCCCATCAGGTCCTCGCACGGGTTAAACGCATCCGGTTCCGGGTAACACTTGACTTCCAGATAGTTTTTCGAAACGTTTCCGCAAATCACGTCAACTTTGGTACCGACTGTCACGTCTACATCAAACGGTTTAGTAAGTCGATATTACCTATATGTGATCGGTTGCATTCGCTGGTTTTGCTATGGAGGTACTACAGGGGGTTAAGTGTGGTATAGTCATTAACTATAATATTGTGAGGGAAAGATGATATAATTTGATGTAATTTTAAGGAACATGCGGCTGCAAAGGAGTAAATTTGCATCGAATGATTTTGTCGTTGTGCGGTTTCGGTACCATTAGTAATCAATAAACCTAAGTTTATTTCACGCCCCGACAACATTTGAAATGACGCCACTGTATACGAAGTGTTTGTATATAAGAGTATATTTTTTTAAACTAAATCCTTAAGTTTTATCGGGTAATATTATGTTATATTAAAGGTATTTAAATGTTTTAAATGTTTTAATCCACTTTGCTAAAAAACAATACATTTAAAGGAAAAAATGTCAAACTTTTACTATTTTTATTATTGATTTTAGAGTAATTTCCATTCTTTTTAGAACGATATAATATTTTTTGTTACGCATTTCAGATATTATATGATATTTTACTCTAGATATATTTTATTGTATTAATACGTGCCAAGTAAATATCAAATATTGTCGAATATAATTTATTATAATTAAAAATTTTAAATTGAGATAAGCAGAGATATAAGATAAATGTTTGTATAATATCACCTTCCCGAAACTTAAAATTCTGAATTTGTTACAATCAGGAAAATGTTCAAAATATTTTCAGAAAAATGTTTAGTGTAATATTATATTATAATGTAATTAAAAATTATGTTTGCTATTTAATTAATGAAAATCAATGCCAAATATAAATATAACATTTAATCTTTATTATATTTTTTCAATTATGTATAATCGAAAGAAAAAAATGAGAAATAAATAGTTATTTAAAATAATATAATTATAATATATTTTTATCATATTGTACATCATATATGAGTGAAGATTTATACAATAACGCGTGACGTTAATATACTGTCACTGTCATAAACTGAAACTCATAATAATTTATCACTGAACAATGTTCGTTTTGGGTTTAGTTGGAAAATAATTGAAATGTGTTATTGGACACAATTCAACTTTATTATTTGAATGCTAAATTTATTATTTAATCGATATTGTTGTTAATTGACATGTATTTTTATATACACATCTACGGGTAGGAACCTACCACTGTATTTGACGATAACTTTGTAAATTGTTAATTACAATTTGAGTTTATATTGTCATCGAAACTTTAACCTTAAACTATAATAAGTATGCATCTCATGTAAAGTAGAGATTTTTTATTTTAAGAGCTATTTTTTTTTTTGTCTAAAATATTATTTGATTAGTTGGCAATGTTAAAAATTAATATCGGTATTTTTTTATTTTATATTGATTTTGTAATAGTTTTTATTCTATGGCTATTAAAATTATCTGTATATTGTATTATAATATACGAAAGAAGATGTTCTTAATTTTGTTTAAATGCAGTTGAATAATACACGTTCAGACAATTATAGTGAGTTTTTGGATTAAGTACTAATTTATATTGTTGGTGATTTTGAAAAGAAATATTAAATCCATCAACTATCTAAACAACAAATCCACCACCCTTAACTAAATGAAACGTTTAATAATTCAACTAAATCAGATTTATGATATATTTACTGGTAGGTACAACATTAATATTAATTTTTTACAAGTTTTCAATATTAATAATTTGTGTGTCTAACCTGTATTATTGGAAAATAATTTATTGTCTTAATTATGTTTTTGTATTTTTCACAGAGATAAATATTAATAAGTGTATTTTAAAATACAATTAAAAATAAATATTAAGTATGTATTTTATAAACATATTATAAAATATAAAATATTTTAAAACTAAGTATTTATATTTTTTATTTTTGATATAATATTGAAAATATTGGATATAATTATATTATTTATAAATACTTGCTTAGTGTAGTACATTATTTAAAATATTTTTTTTAAAACTTTAACTAAATTAAATAATTGAACGATAGTTATATTCAACGTTCCAAAAAAACATATTGAAATAGTGTGTAAAAACGGAATTTCTATACTATAGGATTAAAATGAAACATATATTTTATTATATATATAAAAAAATGCTATTTATAAATGCTTATTTTAAATATAGTATTATATGCAAAATTGTATTTTAAACCAATTTACAAAATATTTATGTGTGTATACACACTGCTTTAGGGGTAAGAGCAAAAAAAAATATAAATCGACGCTTCCAGGGAAGAAGGTCGTAAACGACATTTTCGTAATTTTACAGGAGAGTCGAAATAAAAATACAATATATTTTTCTGTTCTATTCTATAGGAATATCACTTACACGTATAATTCGTGTATCAATCTATTAATTGATCATGTATCTAGTGTATTCTACTTACAACTATACAACTTACTGATATAACGGTAGAAATTAGCTTATAAATGATAATATGGGACTTACACCCATTATTTTTCAACATAATCTCACAATATCATATCGACCGGTACAAGAAAAAAAAGCGTAAACGACATATTTAATAGTCGTTTACGCCTGATAAAAGTCGTTTACGCCGAATATAACTACACACCTAATAATTAATGATGTTTACGTAAAATATTTAAAAACCGATAGTAATTCGTAAAAAAATTGTATCGATACGATCGTTGGCTCGATCGATAGAGAATCGTGGCGTTTACGCCAAAACTCTATTAACTCATTTTCGACCAAAATGTCGTTAACGGCCTTCTTCCCTGGAAGCGTCGAAATTTGAAAATGTACCTATAATAATAATATATATATATGCCTAATTGGGTTTTTATGGAAGTCCAATGTCATAGTGAGTCATATGTTAATGTAACTTCAATTCCTTCCTACATTATTTTTACAGCACAAAATTTGAACATCATCATTTACATTTTAAGTGTGTGGAAATAAATTATATTTAAGAGAAGAATCTATTGATGACTTCGATTAATATAAATTACTTATCATTAAAACATACAAATCTATTTGAATACTATTATCAAGGTAAATGCTATTTAATTTCAAAACGTCTATATTTCCATTGTGTTAATCCTGACTTTGTTGTTTAAGTCACGATTTCTAACTTGTAGATTTTTTTTTTTGTACTGCAGATATGTGTTTTATGGCTTTCGTTATTTTATAGGTACAGTTGCAGTTGTGGTATGATGACAATAATAATTTCCAACTAAAAATATCATGTTTGAGGAACAATATTTTATAGTTTTTGTATGAACACATATAATATGTGTATAGAGTATAAAATATATCATATACTAGAAAATTTATTTTTATTTTTATTATTCATTTCGATTTAACCATTCTTTGTAAAATGTATAAGTTTACCTTATGAGTTGTTAATGGTTTGTAAATTAATTATTTTAAGAAGGAAGGTGCATATTTTAAATTTACAACCAATGGTGTATAGTTGTAGTAGTAAACATGTGTTATAAAGTATTTATAAAAAAGTAGATTTATTCTAGTTTTGTCTGGTAATTTTTACAAAATATTGAAAATAGATAAGTGAAGGTTATTTAAATATTTTTCTTATGTTTATATGATTTATTTTAAAATTCACCATTATTGAAATTATATTACATTATTAGGTACACATTAATCTCAAATGATATTAAAACCTTTTAGCTACTGAAAAATAAATAATAATTGACGATCAAAGTTATTAAAAATAAATCGATTTATTGTAAAATGTCCAAACACTAAAAAATATTATAAATAATTCATATATTTTTTTTTTTTGAAATTAATATGTATTAATACTTCTTATAAGTTATAACAATGTTTTGTATAATTTTAATATTTTAATCTTTTGGAAACTAACGAAGAGCTGTATGTTTATGACACGAAAGAAATGGATACATTATAAATTTAAAGTTTGATATTATTGTTTTTTTTTTTAAATAAAATCTTTTAAACTGTCGTATAAATATTTATTTTTATGATATTCTTAGTATTTCTATAAGCACATAATCTCTGAAAACAGTTAATTTAATAAGTTAAGTAAATAAGTATAGTTTGTTAATTTGTTTAAGTACTTTAAAGTTTTAATTTTATATTTTAGTAGGCTAAATACAATTAAGTAATATTTCGTGTAGATTTTTTGAGCTAGTCATTCATATAATCATATACCAGGTCGAAATAATTATTGGGTCATGTTTTACATTCTCTTTTGTATATTTTATGAGTTATATTCTTAAATTGCAACTAACAGGTTGTTGCAATTTATTTGTTGTCATCACTATTGAAATTTGATGATTGTTGTGCAAAATTAACCAGTAAACATATTTTACTTTCTATTTATCACTACAAGTTTAATGTTTATTTTGCTATACATTTCTAGTTATACAATCAATTAATAAATATTATAAAATAAAAAAAAAACAATTGAATTGAAATTTTATCAAGTCTCAAGTACAAACTTTAAAGTGGGACAGTGACCGCGGTGTTCAATGAAAGTTTAATGATGGGTTTACCTAGTTTGATGTTCGCATGGATTGCGCGAATATTACATACGCAACAACATATCGTTGTAATATTATAATAGTATAATAGCATAGTAAAACACTTTTTAAACATTAATACTTACCGCCAGAATGAAATATTTCGTCGCCGATAAAATTCTCCGTTGTTGAATGCATTGTTTTTACCGTAGACATCGCGTCTACAAATGGTATATTTTTGCATTCTTGTAACATTTTTTGTTGGAGTTTCTAAATAATATTAATAATAAAATACAATTTTTGGGTTTGGTTAGCAACAACTAAGATATATTATATTTTTTTTTTATAATTATTTTAGAAATCGCAGTAATACCACGTAGTCAGTATTATTACCTCATGGTTCGCGTATCCTTGAGGGTTGTGTGTTTTAGGAAAATGGAAAGCGCAACAATGATATGGATATGTCAGCCATGCTTCTTTAATGTTCTATAACAAACCATTATACAAGTACTTATAATAATAAGGAAAAAAAGTCCGCGGAACGTATAGTCGAGAAAAAATGTCACAATGATGTCTAGTGGACATTTGAAAAAAACGAGTACAATTTTTAATATCAAAATATGTCTGTAAACAGCATATTATTATTCTATTAGTCTGCACACTCGTCAACGACGAATATTCTTATTAATTACTTGATTAAACGCAATCAAGGGGATAAAATGTATAACATTCACAGCGAGTGTGTAAAGTTAATCCGACCTCATCCATCTTCGTTGTGGTGATAAATTTAATCCCAAGATATTTATCGAGAAGTGCTTAAAACATTCAAAGACGATTCGCGGGTAAAATAATTACTCACAGTGGTAACAATAATGATAATAATTAGTGTGAGCCTAAACACTGTGTATATACACATTCCGTTGACATGGACGGCAAAGATATAATCTAATTCACAGACTTGCAGAACAAACCGTATGCAAACACACACACACACACACACACACACACATAAATGTATGTATATAAGTCGTATGCTGTATTAGTTGTAGTCCGATGAATAAACCATGAACGACCGTTGTAACGAGTAATGCTATTTGGGGATAAATTGCAATCGGTTAGATCGCGCCGATGACTATATATACGCGAAACCGTACTCTGTATTATTATACAGTATACACTATTACACTAATTTAATACCTAATATGTTATATTAATATACTTCTACTTGTGAAACTTTAATACCGGAACGCGGTCACCGGTCACATTTATAACGACATAGTATATTATATATATATATATATATATACACTATGGGAGTGTGCTGTGGCCCACGAACTCGTAGCGCGTGTGGTACATTACAAACACGAAACGTTAAACTCAGATCGTATAAGAAAGAGTTTTTTTTTTTATTTCATATTTGAGTAAATACTTAGGATCAGGGTATATAACATAAGTTTCCTTAATGTAATATCTTGAAACAATTTGTCAAATATGAATAATAAATTACTTTCTTTCTTTTTTTTTAAATTTTAAATTATTGTTATTTGGTTCGATTTTGAGGCAAACAATTTTTTGTCAATTATTTAATAATTATAATATTTTGAATTTTGGTTTTGTTTTGAAATTGCTTAAGTTTCTAACAATAAATATGCGGCCAATAAATAGATAATTAATTTGTACATTTTATTGTTATTCGTTGATTATTTTCCTTAGTTTTAATATGATAGTGTAAGAGGAATATTTATTGATTTTTTAGATAATATTATTTTGATTTTTTCCAAACATAAAATATGGAGCTAAATTATTATAGTATACGATATCGGTGATATATTGAAATGGCCTAAATTATAAAATGTAGAGAAAAATTTGTATTGTTTCATCGCTTTTAACTTCTCATAGTACACGATATAAACTTGAAATATGATAAATCGAATAATACAATATCGTACTTTATTTTGAACTAACTATAAATATATATATATATACGTATATAATTTTCGCACAGAACGTGGTTTAAAACTATATATTCTACATAGCAGCATGTTGTTTCTTTTTCTGTGGACACTATTTTGAGTATAACTTCGATAGTTTCAAACGTTTCGCAAATAGTCCCATTTTTTGTCGATTGAAAATTTCATCCATTTTGTGCTTTTCACAATGGTATATGTTTTCTGATTTTCGCTGAAGAAGTTTACCCAAGCGAAGGGAAAAACTATATAAAAACTGCGAAACATATTTTACCTATATTAAATAAATGTAAGCAAGTACGTGGTTCATGTTTATAGGTATCCAAACTTCTTTCCGAATCGTTTTTCGAATTCTATGCTATATAATATTGTTATGATTGTTGAAGAATTCAATATCACAACGTAAACGTTATTCATCCGGCAATGTCCAACTGGAACAATGGAACACCCAACTTCAAGATTCCAAAGTAAACTTGTATTTTCTTTCAATCTATTTTGGATTTAGATACCGCTATATGTATCAGAGGCCTTTTTAACATAATAACACCACCACCACCACTACTACTACTACTACTACTACTATTTTTTTTTTTTTATTATCTTAACACCGGACTTGAGGGAGGACTGCTTTTACTTTACTTTTTCGCCAAGCCGCCATATTTTATTCATCTAAATAAACTTTGTACACGTTACTTATATTAAACATTCAAAAATTGTATGTAAATAAAAAATTAATTAATTAACAGCAAACATCAATATAGACACCACTGGATCTTAGTTTTAACAATATTACAGGTCTGTAAATTTTACCTCGAATGATTTTTAAACCATTAGTCGGAAACTTCTCAGACAGGCATGTTTGCCCGCCACCTAAGACCTCTCGTTGTATCTCCCCAACCACTCTTCTTCCTTTTTAGTCCCCGAGATTATTGTAACGTACCGTTCCACAGTTTACTAGTTTCTCTTGCTGCGTAGCACGATCGGTATTATTATTTCTGGAGTAACATTTTGTCTTATCGTGACTCCCAGCTCGGTAAGATCCTTGCCTCCTCAGTCCCACTTATACTATATCTCACTATTATCAGACTACTACAAGTATTTTTTTTTTTTTTATCTGTTTATATAATATTAATATACCAATTAAATCTGGGTCACTAAAAATCAATAATAATCTACTAATGGTCTTTTAAACATTGTATAGTGGCCAATGATCGATTCATTACATTTTTGTGACCCCATTGGTTTAATCATTTTTTTTTATACAAACTGAGGTAAACATATTATAGTTAAATACAACGTTCTGTCTTAGTAAAAATGTTGTAATTTATTTTACCTTAAAATTGTAGATGGACGGGAAAACGTTCATAGTGTAGGTTTTTTCGATTTTCAAAACGTCCAGTTCTTCGAGACCGGCTGTAGGTAGATTCTGTATTGATGTTTCTGACAGGTCTCTGAGGAAAAAGAAAACATACAAATATATGTATATGCAGTGACGATACATGAAAAATAGCTCGGTGTTGTGTAGCGACGTGGAAGAGTGAGCATTGCAGCTGCGGAATAATGAAAACGCGGAAAGAACAAAAAGTTACGGATGACACCTATTTCAATTCCTTTAAAACAAAACTTGTTATAATAATATAAGTTCACACGAAATTATCTTTGAAACTATTTGTACATTTCGTTCTACTGTTTTGCTGTGTTTTAAGTACAGGTAAATACCCCGAAACCAAATCGGGTTACGTTTATTTAATAAAAACTTCGTAAATGCTCTTAAAATATCTTTTGCGTCTTAAAACTTACAGGTTGCGAAGACTTTTAATCCCAACGAAAGCTTGATCGTCCAGTTTTTGAAGTTTTCGATTACCTCTTAGGTTACTGTAATGACATAGATAAATGTACAATAAATATTTTATCTTATTGGCTACTTAGTGAGTATTATTTAACATTTCAAGTTACATTTAAAAAAACTTACACTGTGGCAATTTCGGCGTTTTTGAAAGTCAATGGTCCTACTTCGGTAATACAATTATAATTGAGCTGACTGTGAAAAATAAAATAAATCTATTCAATTTCAGAATATTATTTAGAATTTTATTTGATGAAAAGGATTATAATATTGTCTTGTGTAATATATATACAATATACATATTACAATAGATAATATTACATTTATACCTTTCTTTGTAAAAAAGTATATTCGTTGACATTTAGATAATTATATTATATGATGTATTCTTTGATTAAATCTATAAACGTATAAATATATAAAATAGTATAGACAAGAAGACGTCAAGGTCAAGATTATTTTTTTTTTATAATTTAAAATATGTACATATTATCAATATTAAATGATTTTTTTAATATTAAAGAAATATTAATAAAAAGTATGATTTTATCTTTTTTCTTATTCTAAACGAATTAAATATACTTATAAAGGTATCATTATAAGTATTAAAATATTTAACAATTATTATTGATTATAGTTAAAAATCAAAATCCAATCAATTTATTAACTAATCATTTTCTGTCATCAATATCTGTCGTTACGTATTTATATCATACGAAATTTCTAACTAACACTTCCCAAACAAATAAAAGTTATGTTTTTACATTATACGTACATATTGGAATAACAAAATGTGAATATTAAGTAGTTTTTTACGCTAAATAAAATAAATGACACAACTTTTCATTATTTTGTGATTTTTTGTTCTATACTGTCCGACAAATTACTCTTTGGACAAATACCTATTAAATTTTAAGGGTAGATGTAGGATAATTGAAGATCATATATTGTACTTTCCCTATAAATTACTTGTTTTTGCAATATATGACACGTTAAACTGTTTATATTGTAAGAAAAAAAATACTGTGTTAAAGCATTTAATGAGATCAAGAACCATGCTAATAATATTACACATGACGTTTAAAAAGTTTCAAACTACCATAAAATTATATTTACTATTTATGTTATTCTGGAATACTTTCGTTTATTTTAACGATTTATTTTTTATTTGTACTCTTTTGAAAACAAATACTTTTTTAAAGTAGAAGCATTGGAGCATTCAATTTTATTTTTAAAAATACTATCTAAAAATCGCGAAAAAAAATATTGAAATTTACTATAAATTAGTTTTAAACAAAATTGATATTGTTTATTTCGACACAATTTAGAAATTTAGTTACTATAGGTTAATAGTTTATAAATAACTTAACGGAATAATATGCGTAGATATTTTAGTATTCATCGATTATTTATTGAACTATTTTAAACCGGCAAACCTAACGTACTTATTATCATGTGCATGATTAAATAAACCAAATTTGTCTTGAAGAGTGAAGTTTCATAAATGGACAACTTCTTTCATTGTTTTTTTTTTTTTTTTTGTTTATTTTATTTATAATTATTAAATACATTATCTTGTTTACTTATTGTGTTTGGAAATATACAAATTATTGTATTTTTTTTTTCCATTAAAAAAAAACACATCATTTTCGATTAGGTATAATTATTATGTTTTTAATTTTGGGCTGCATTAAGATTAAATTAAATCATATTTAATTTTATAAACAGCATAAAGTAAATTTTATTAATTTTATATTGTCATTAAATATTTTACATTTTTATTCGTTTAATAGTAAACAATATTTGTATACTATAATAAGAATCAAAAATCAGGATTTTGAACGTTAACAAAAAAATTGCGTTTCCAATAATAGATTTAAAAAAAAATAAAATAAACTCAACATTTATATTTTTTGTTTTTGATTCCATATAGTTCAATTCAATATTATATACCTAGTATAGCAACAAACAAATATAAATCCACGACATTTCATTTTCTTTAACTAGACAATAACGATTTCAATCCATTATTATGGAATACATATTTTATGGGGTCCTTTTAAATTATTAATTAAAGAAATAAACGGCTTCTTTATAAGAATATATTATTTTAGACATGAAATGGAAAATTAATTTTAACAGATCGCTTTTATTTTTTATTATAAACGTTTATATTTCCTTAAGAGTAAAATTATGTATATGTATTAAATATATACAGGGTAAAATATGATATTATTCAGTAATGCAAATTGAACGCGTTTACGTCTGAATTGCTAATATTATACGTAAATATAAAGAGATTTTGTTATTTTGAAACTTGTGGTATTTTAAAGCCACGTTAAATAATTTTATATACAGTTTTTATTTTATATTATATTAATACATAATATATTTATATATCTATTAAAAATTGTGTAGTAAAACTTTTAATTGATTTTAGACCAATGCAATATTTTATGAAATAACCAAAGACGTATATATATATATTATGTATATTTATTTAATTTATTGTACATAACGTTTATTAGATCGTATAATAAATGAATTGAAATATATTTTATTTTATATAAATTTGTCTACAGAATTGTACAACATACTTTTAAAATTAATAAGAATTATGTATGAATCTATTAATTATTTGCAATTTAATTTTTAAATATTAAATCACATACCTACTAAAATATAGAACAAATTATAATTTATGAAATATTCTCAGGAGAAAATATAATACTAAGTTATATAGGTATAGATTATAATATCAATTTATTTTTGTTATTCTGTTGATAGGTTTGAAAATTCAATGAATTTCACTGTGACAGGGGTTCTTGAATAGACTATGATTACTGATTGCACCCTCTATTAGAATTATCCTGTATTATGATTTCAGTTTTCAGATTTATGATAAGTAAATAAGATTATTATAAGTACACTTGTTAGCCCCATTGGTACTTTAACCAATAAGACTATTCCATCTTTGCCATTGAGTAATGATTAACAATGTGCTTTTTAAATTATGTTTTAAATTAATATATTTTTTTATTATTATTATTGATTATGAATTATGGCGTTTTGTACCTGTAATAAATAGTAAAAATTACGAGTCGTAAAAGATCGAAAGCAGTTTTTTTTCAACTGTCTATAATACTACTATACAAGATTATTTACTTTATATTTTATTAAATTATTATTTCTAGAATTTTCAAGTATATTTAAAAAGCATATTTTAGATTATTTCAATTTTTAAGTTAAATTGGTTGGTTTATTTAAATTATGTATATTACAGCAATTTTTTCATATAAACGTTTTGCTGTTAGAATGCCCAAAAGCTTATAATAATTTTTTGTTGGACTTTCTAGTGTTATTTTATTTACGACGGTTCTTAAAACTCTATTTAAATTTATTTCCATACCTTCAAAAATATTATTTTTAGCTCCATCTCGTATCAAGAGATTATATTGGAAAATTGATTGATAAAATGCGATATAAATATTTCAAATAGTTTGAAGTAATAAAATACTCATATTTCCGAGTTTGACAAATTTATAAAATATGGAACGTAACTTTTCAACTAAATTATAAATCAAGGCTTAGCACCCGAATCATTTATTCGGGTTTCGGGTTTCGGGTTAATATAAATGTTGAGTAATCTGGAAAAATCAGTAAATATCTGTAAATAATTATTAAATATACTTATGATTGATTGTAAGATTGTTCCTGTTATTATTATTATTTAACTCTAAGAAATTGAACTCGCCACTTGAAATACACACAAAATTATATATCACATGAAGATTAAAAAAATATTCGGGTTTCATGTTAACCCGAATGATCTATTCGGGTTTTGGTTAATACAGGTGTTCGGAAAACAGAATCATTAAGGTTATATGGGTTTTGGGTGTTTGATTTTTTTAAGGGTGTTTAAGGGTGTTAGGGGTTTGGATTAATTTGGGTGCAAGGCCCTGTTATAATTATGTTGATTTTTATCGATAACGACAATTTTGAATAATACATGTAGTAAAAATATTTGGTTTTGCAAATTGTACACTGTTGATAGATTAATATTAATACTAAAATTTTAAAATCATAAATAGATAGCCTCTATATCTTCCAAACTCATCATCATAACTACATAATTCTTAATAGAAAAAAATTAAATTAATCAATAATTACTAGTTCAAAGTTCGATTCATATGCATCACCATCATTCTCAAAAAACTCATCAGATTAAAAATTCATAGGGAAAAATGGATGATTTTTATTTAATTTTAATATAATAATTTTACATTAAGTATTAACGTTAGTATGCAAAGCTTAAATTGGAAAAAAAATAGATAGATGCAAAAGTATAAAATAAATGTCTTGCAGAATATTTAAATGTGTAATTTACTAAGATATATAACTAGAAAGAGTACATAAAAATATTTTTTTTTTAAGAATAAGGACTTTACCACGCGTTTACCTACAATTTAAACACCGTATGTATACATTTCATATTATTATACTATATTAAAATTAATAGTATATCGTTAAAATTGCGGAAAGTACGAAATTTCTGATTTCACGCTTATGAATTTCTGAAATTTTTTCGATCTTATAAAATGTAATATTATGATAAAACGATTATATTTGCGCGCATAATTTTGTTCTACAAACAGATAAATGTTAAAACACGGCAAATCTCACCCAAACGCATGAATATTAATACGGGCTGCTGACATAACCAGTCAACGTTATGATCCAAAAATTATAATAGAACACGAGGTGTCTGATTACGAAATGATGAAATCTTTTGTTTGAAATGTAAATTAGCGTGAATAACGAAATGTAGACGAATGTGTCATCGAGTTTTCATCACCGTGTGTCCTTCGAACTGGAAAAGCGTGTACTAATTTAAATATTATACAACGTTTATGAGGGTGAACGTGGAATTGTAAATAACAGTTACATAGTGCAGTACTATTTTTGTCTCCGCGTTAATGTCTAAAAACTATGAACTCAAATGTTGGCATAATATTTTTATGCAATTTAAAACGGCTCAAGTTGTAGGTATATACTTGCTATATATTATCTTTAATAAATAATTATTATTCATTGACTATATTACTGATGCAAATGAATGAAGTCAAACTTTAAAACCGGATTGAGAACAATAAAATTTAGATTGATTAGTAAATGATGCTGTATTTATTTACTGTAAATAGGATATTAGAATAAATCAATATGAACAACCATCATTAATATTAATAATATTTTTAATAGAAAAAATTTCAATGTTTCACGTTTTTGTAAAATATTTCATGCTTCAAACATTACACACATCATGCAAAAAATCTAAAATACAAATTTAAACTAAAGGAAAAATAACTCTAATAAATTTATTAAATGATAAAAAACAAAAAAAAAGTAATAATAATTTACTTCAGCATTGTCATAATAATAAAAAAAATCATGTGCAGATTAATTGTATTGTCTTATGTAACTATATGGTTACACGTCTCACTGTGTTTGTTTTTGTATGCGTATTATTGCGTAACACATAAAAATTTAGCCTATTAATATTCAAAAGGTAAGTTATTTCAACTTAATTTACTGTGGAATAATTAACAAGTATTAAAAAAAAATGTTGGTTATATTAACTCTAAATTGTTGTTAATAGTAAATACTAATTAGTAAGTATAACATAGTTTATGTATTTTTGTATACAGTTGTTGGTAATAAGTAGAGTACGATTTTTATGTATTGGAAACTATCTTAACATTTAATATTATGTATAAAAATTGAAAATAAGCAAAAAATTATTTAAAAAATAGTTAACAGTAAAAAATAAATTTGTACACATTTAAATTGTTTATAAATTATTATTAATTTATCAAGTGTAAAAACAGCTTAATTTGATAATTTGATATGCTCAATATAAGACACATGTTTTTGTTTTGTAAAATTGCTTTATATATGATTTATAAACAAGTAAGTTCACTTCCTGTTGAAAATAATGAGATGTATATTAGTTTACCGAATAACCATAGGTTTATAGACGACAAAATATATTATTAAGATTTTCTACATCAATGAAATATTGTTTTACATCATTATTAGATTTTTTAAGTAGAATGCAATTGAATTTCACATCAGGGTCGTTATTATAGTGAACACATTATACATAACAGCTTAATTTTACTAAGGTAAATAGGAGGTTTCACTATATGTCGTGTTTTCGTAAACATACTACTGCGAATAGCCAAACAGCTAGCGTACTTCTAGTATATACATCATGACTTGAATATATATATATATATTGTATACCTATGTATACTTAAGCTATGGTAAACATTTTAATAGCTTCTTGCCTAAACTTTAAATCGTACGTAGGTAACTTGTGTGAACAGGTACTTAACAATAATTATAAATCTAACCTTTAAAATATTTTTAAAAATCGACCTAATGAAACAACCATAATATTATTAGGCATACCTCAAATTTTAATATTTTTATTTTTCAGTTTAAGTCACAAAAAAATACTCTTATACGGTAATAATTTTCTAAAATCTTGTTTTAAAATTATTTATCAGGAAAAATAGACATTTACCCGAGGCAAACACGGTAAGACATCCTGTGCACACATAGGGTGTGTATTGTAACATATTTTATAAACGACCGGATTTTATAATACATTGTGGAATATTCTTATATTGTTATTACAATATTTATGTCATGGGAAATATATTATATATACTGTTCACGAGGTGCATAATTATTATGTATTATTATGTCATACGAAAAACCCGAGGATACACATAAATAATTAAGAACGTGCTACAGATTGAAGCAGGAGTTTAAAATATATTATCAAGGTATTATTATCTATATTGTTTCGGTACATCGGAAATACGTCTATAAATTATAACATTTATAGGTATGTAAAATCCCACTACTGCACAGCTTTCTGCCCAGAGACGCCGGTATTAAACATTTGATACAAAAACATAAATATTTATAAGAATTCGATTTTACTTTGTTTAAATCAAGACGCGGGGCGTTTATTTATTACCATTTTTTTTTTTCGTTAACGACAGAATAAAACGAACGCTCGCCCATTTTCGACTTCATAAACGTTATTTAATCTTTACATGAATCAATCATCGAATAACTATAAAATATGTCGAACAACCATATTTCGGTCGCACGCCATACACTTAAACCTATTTATTTTTTCTTATTTTACGAAATCCCAGATTGCACACACTAAAAAAAAAAAAAAAGTTATTACAAAATAAATGTTCGTTTTTTTATTATTTTTTTTCTACGAATATTTGAATGATTATTACGCGTACGTTTTAAATCCGTCACGCTTATTACATATTTACGTAATGCGTTTTCATACCACTATAGGTACACCACATTGGTATATCAACATCGTTTATTACTTCGTACTTATACACATATTGTATGCATGTTCGTGGGTGTACGTGTTATATAATATAACATGTTGTTTGACGCTAAATTCCTGTAGCATATCGATGAGACGGATCACATCAACAGGTTGTCAGTATATTACGGTAATCTTACACTTGAAATACAGATGGTTATACATTATTGTTTTTTTTTTTTTTAATGTTAACTAACGATTACCAAAGTATGTATTAAAGTACATAACTTGTTACTCATTAGTTATTACTACTCCAGAAAAAACACTTTTTTATGTCATCTTATTTTATAAAATGTATGAATCTACCTCTAAAAATTATTAATATCTAATAATAAGCGATAATAATAATTGGAAAATAATCATCAAGATATTATATTTTATGTAGAGACTATTCATTTTTTGCTATGCGCGAATCTTCACATTAACTTTCTAGTTTTGTATTTGTTTAATATATTTTAAACGTTTTATAATAATTTAAACCATTTTATTAAAAACATTATTATATGAGAAGGTTTTTCTTGTTTTACTATATCTATACCTATGTAGTGGTTGGTTTTTAAGTTAAAAAAAGTATAAGCTATTGAGACATAAAAATATATATCATAAATATATGAAGCGATCCATTTAACGATTTAACGTAACACTCATTATTTTAGAAAACACTAACTATTGTAAATATTTAAAATATTTCTTTTACATAATTATTAAGTTATCCCAAAACAATATTTTTGATCTTTTTTATCATTATCAATTTTTAAGTTTTTATATATTTTTGAATGACAACATATGTATTTTTAATTTCATATTTCGAAACTGAAAATTATTCAGAGTATTTAAGTCTATAAAAACCAAATTTTGACAAAGTAGTTTTATGAGTTATTAAGTTAGTTATTTAAACTTGAGATGAATGAAGTAGTGGATTACCACGTCACTCTACTCGACTTAAGTTTAAATAATTATAAATCATTAAAATTTTTCGTTCAGAATTCAATATTTATAATATTATCAATGTACTAAAAAATTTTTTTTGGTTTAAGAATATGACATTAAAAATGCGTTGTTGTTTAAAAAAATTAAAATATAATTACTTACTATAGAATTGGAAAAATGTTTATTTTTTAACCATGATAATAAGTTAAAAAAATGTATGGATATTATTTTTGAAATAGCATCATTGATATTAAAAATCAGAATAGTTACATATCAATTCATATCAATTAACGAATATTTAATTATACATTTAAAAATCGTATACGCATAATAATAAGTTATTTTAAAAATGCATACTCTAACCTTTGTGTATACATATAATATATACACATAGATACCATCTTTAAAATTATACTATGGAACGAATTAAGGATTGATTTTTGTCTTCAAATTTTTATTATAATAATTATTAACTATGCTCAGTTGAATCAAAATGCTTAGTATGCTTTTGTTCTATCGTAATTTTTAGACATTTCCAATACGAACAGGTACATTTTAAATTGAGAATACTGCGCATGGTTTATAAAAAATAATTAAGGAATAGTCTATGGCTTAGTATTTCAATCTAAGATTAGCGGAGTCATCGTAACATACTATAATAATATAATAATCGATACGTAGTGTTTTTAAATCATCATGCGAATCATTTACTGGTCAACCTTGGTTTTTTTTTTATAATTTTTTTTAAGCCTTAAGTTATACTCGATCTATACAACATGAAATATACAATACACTTCTGTGACGAGGGTGTAATGTTTACTGATAATTACACGAGAACAAAATCGTTTGTTAATGTCACTTTCAATGGGGAAAGAAATATAATATAAACATGTATATATATATATATATATATATATACAATAATAATATACATACATAATGTTATATATATACGTTTCATTTTTAAGGTCACGTTACCAGCAGCATGGCTAGATAGATTTTCGGGCATATCATTATTGGTTAATTTTAATAACAGATCCCATCGAAAGTCTCCATATATTTAATTATTAGGCTATTATGTAAATCAACTTTAACCGGATTATATATTATTAAACCAACAATAATGCAAGCAAATTTTAACTTTTGATGACAATCTGTGATATAATATATATATATACCCTTAATAATAGAGATTATGTATTTAATTCAATACCTTATATAGTCGGATATTTTCATAGAGTTCGTAATAACATTATCATCTACAGTCACTACATGTACTCATATGCATATTATTATAACATCGTATGCATACATCTTGTATTAATGTATATGATGTTCTACTGTTTTAAAATTCGAAGAACAAGCGCAACTGGAATAAAAATAACTTTACCGGAAACGAACTGTATTGAAAAGGACAACGGCGCAAACCGTCGTCATTCCATCGCTTACCCTTAAACATGTCGATTAATTTTTATAACTTACGGGTCAATAGCCAACGCTCATAATAATATAAAAGCTGTAAACACGATAAGGATGGCGCCACATATGTGACGTCGTTGATTCGTACAACACTGGTCATAGTGATATTATTTATTTAAATCCGCAACGAATAAATACGTGTTATGTTTATATTTTTTCACATCAAATTTACATTTTGAACAGAACAACCTGTCAATTATTATCGTTTTGATTTTCAGTGATAACAATATTTTTTTGATTTTATTGTATTTGTGCTAATAAGTTTTGAAAATGTTCAAAATTCATAGAAATCAATATGAAAAACTTTTTAGTTTATTTGAAATGTTGATACCTACTAAATTAATTTAAATATGTACCACACTATTTAAATACTCAAATGTTTCACATTTTGTTATAAATGATGTATGAGTATAAAAAACAGTAAAATATAATTCAAGAATAACTCTTTCATAAAACAAAAAACTTCTGTGGCTTAATAATATCGAATAATTGGTTGTATCATTCTGTTTGTATCAAATATTAAAATATATTTTTTTACTCAATACTCACAGTTGCTCTGCACTGATTGACAGGTCTCCTGAAATTAATTTTTCTATTTGATTGCTTTCGAGATCTCTAGAAAAATAAGATCGTAATAAAATAATTGTATTGAAAACAGCTATTGTTGAATGTAGTAATTTGACTTAAGTTGAGATACTTACACTATGTGAAGATGTTGTTTAGTCTTCAATACACTTAAGTTTGGTGTTTTTTTGATTCCCGTTCGAACGATTCCCCTATATTTTCAAGTAAAATAATATTACAATACTTATTTGATAAAACAAATGTTTGTGAATAATATATTACTTATGCTTATTATATTATAAAAAATATAGTTATGTATTTTTACTGTCAGAAAATATTTCTAGAATAGTTAACGAAATAAAAACTGTACAATGATTAAATTATAACCTTAAAGCTATATATGTATCTATATAATATCGATGCCCGATAGTCGGAATATAATAAAAACTAATAAATTATTTAATGTGTCATATTATGTATTTTAAGCAGGTATTTAATTTACGTGTAGGTATATTGAAAAGTTTATAAAAGTATTTTATTAAATTAAAAAAGTATAGATTTCAAAATTGTTCATAATTAAAAATAACTACATGATAAGCAATGTAATGTTTTAGAAAAATATACACATATCTATCAACAATTTTCTTTAAATACTCTTGTACATACATTTTCTTTCAAAAATACGAAAATTGATTGAAAAAAAGAAAAAGAGTGTCCTGTACTGTTAAGTGTCTAGTGTTATAAAAATCACTATCTTTAAAAGTTCAAAATGTTTTTATTGATGATTTCATAGTTTTAACCAACAGAGCTTTCTGCAATTACTGTTAGATTCATAGTTTGACAATAGTTGTAGAAACTAATTAATTTTCTTTTTTTTTCTAGTTTTATTAAACTTAGATGATATACCTACTCGTATATGTCGATCAAAGAAGTAATAATAAATAGGACTTCAAAATTAAATAGCTCGTAGACCTTTTTTAAAACCATTAAATTAAAGTATTTCTAAGCAAACATTACAACATGTAGGTATACATTACAAATAAACATAAAAATCTATCAATCATCTATGTTACTATTTTTATTTTTGTCAGTATTCGATAAACTGTGATAAATTAAATGTTTATCGAAAAAATTTAAAACAAAACTTAATACTTCTACCGATTGAATGGCTCTTCGATTAAAATTATTTATTCAAAAACGGTGTACATTTTTAAGATGCAATCGACTAAAATCTTAATTTTTGTAATTTGTTGTTATTATAAGATAATTATAACTGATAAATGATTATATACTATTTCGGTCAAAATTCCAATATTTAACTGTAATCAATTGTATTTTGACTATTGAGTAAAACTAGACAAATGAGAAACCAGACTACCAGACTATATATTATAAGTAGTTGATAGATATTTATAATTTCACAAAAAATAAATCTATATCTATACGTTTTCATAGAGAAATCAGATTTACTACGTGGACAATAATATTATACAAAATTGGAAATTGAGTTTTTCCACGTGATTTTTTTATTAAAGTCTCAGGATTTCTAATCATGGAATTATGAAATACCAAAAAAATTATACGCTTTTTATACAAGTAGATAATAATGATAAGAATATTATAATAAAGTAAAAGCATTTATTCAGGTTTCGCTAAAAATAAAAATTGTCTCTTGGTCAATATTGTACAAATTAGGTACAAGTAGATTGTACTTTAAGAAGGTCGTTTTTGTCATGAAAAATGTACATTAACATGACTTTTATAAGACCAATTTGAATTATATAATGATCAAGAACTCACATTTTCACACATTACAGTAATAATAATGATATGATATAATATATACTTATACATCTACATTATATATACTATATGTATATATACCAGGTGTTCAATAAGTTTAAAAACTGTTTGTTAATTGCCGTATGCTTTATTGTTCCATCGTTTAGTGAATCCATGCTAATAATAAAACTAGAGAAGTGATTATACCTCCCCCCTCCCACCCATCCATAAACTAATACACCACTGAATATTTTTCTGTAAGGAAATAAAATAAATAATCATATTAAAGTTGTAAAAACATTTAAATAGTTAATTGAAGTTGTAAAATATATTAAAAATATGTTATTGTACCCATTACCTCAATTTTAAAACTATATATAAAGACAAGTTATCATTATTATATACTATTTGTATAAACATTAGTTTTGACTTTGTGAGTCATATAAATGAATGTTTCTCATATATATATAATATTGAATACAAGTGCAGGATACAATCGCAATGAATTGGAAATAATTTAAACTTTTTAAAACTTTTTTTACAATTTATAAGTTGTGTTGTCAAAGTTAAATTTGCTCAATTTTAAAACGAAGTTACTTATACTTTATTCATATATTTGAATTGGTCTTCATATACGTAATACGTGTCATGTATTCAAAATAAGTCGAAAAAAACGTGAAAAAAACATATCTAAATAAATATTTATTAAAAAATAAATATCTATAAATATTTTATTCTGATAGTATAAATTAATTTTATTGATATAATATAATATGATATTATACAAAACACTTTTTTAAGTCGTAATTTTAATTCATAAAAACCAGAAAACCTAAACTTAGGTAGGTACAGTACGTTTTGAGTGTAAATTAAGTTGATCACTGTCAGAGGAATATACAAGCAATATTTTTAAGAGGTGGAAAAATATTAATTATCTACTACTCTGAAATTATAAAAACAACCCAAGCAACACAATATTTAATGAAAACAATTTAAGACACTAAAAAATATAGTATGTATATAAAATACATGTGGCGTAATCCACAAAACTACACAAACCGGTAAAGTAAAAAAAGTTCACTAAAATATTTGTAATCAAAAACATAATTTAGCTCCAAAAACTGCTTTTTTGTTAATATATTAAAATTAAATAAATAAGATCAAATCTCCTTTGATGAAAAACTACGCTCAGCAGAAATTATAGATACAGGTAATATAATGAACTATTTACAATGTAACCACAACCACTAATTAAAGCTTGTTCGAATCAAGAATAAAGATAAATAATTGCAACTATGATTATTAAATAACGGGTACGAACTAGAGATGATTCATGATTACATCCAAATTATATTTGAAAAATGCAACTTGACTACATTGTGAATATGAAATTATCGAATTTGATAAGTTATAAATATATATAAAAAAATTAGTAACTGATAAAATTGAAGAATAAAAACGAATATTTTATAATAAAAATTCCAAGTGGCCAAATGGCAATATCCTCCCCCTCGAGTATATAACTGGTCACTGCAAGGAATAAGTTAAATTTGAATTCGATTATAAACTATTGTACCCGAAAAACGATTCTGAAGCAAAACTGCGAGTAATCTTTTTAATTTCTTTCTATTAAAATATAGTGCGTATTTTTCCAATATTATATTATGTTTTGATGAACAGTTTGAATTATAAGTTAATAATTAAAAACTTTGAGCAATAAATGTCATTTTTCGTTTGAATATTTTATTTTTTTTTATTTGAACTTCAAATTACTCGTTTGCAGAAAACCAACGTTACACTGTTGCGTGCGTAAATATACCAGCTTTTTGGTAATTTTGTTATAGTCATTCCTGAAAATTTGAAAATTATTGGTCATTTTCTATTGTAGGTTCAATTTTCTACCAAAAACCACAAACTTTGAAGTTTGAAGTACATAATTTTAGAACTCCGAAATATTATATTAAGGACAATTAAAATAATAATAATAAAGCATAGGTGCATAATATTTTAAAATCAACATATTCTTTACTTTGTATAATAAAATAATATAAAATATAAACATTTTTTATAGTAACATCGACATTTGACATGGTAGATTAAATTAAAAATAATAATAATAAATATAAAAATAAAAAAACTATTCTTTGAACAATATTATGTAATGTCAGTCAATTTTAAAAGAATTATTGTGACATTTTTATGTACATATTTTTACTAGAGTATATATTATTAACGCAGTTTACGTGACTCAAATTATACTTTGTTGACATTTTAAAAAGAATATAGTCACATTAAGCTAATTATTAAAGGAAAAAAATCATTCTATGATTTAGAGTTCAGCAATACTGATTAAATTATTAATTAAATTAATTTTAAACAACACACAAAAAACTATGTGGGTATTTATTAAAAATGTAATAATTAAAACGTTAAATGTTCTGTAATAATAGGTAATAAATGAATAATATGAAATAAATTTAATGTAAAATAGTATTTTAGTTATTAACTAATGTTTTAGAATAAAAATTAATTGTGTTTAAAACATACTACAAACATATTTAAATAATATTTGATAATATTTTTATGAATATATTCTTATAAAAAATTATTTTATTAGTTATTTATTATTATTTCAGTTATGAAAATAATATAACATTTTGAACAAGTAACAACATCACTGCTACTAATTTATCAGACGTTTCTGTAGATTTCTAGACATTTACAATAATTTGTGCATTATTTTCATCAATATAACTACTTTGATTACCGTGCGATTATGAAATTCGTTCTTTGACAAACTCATTAAACATAAAGTTTCGTTTATGCATAATCTGGAAGACTGATACTAAAAAATATTCTCGTAAGCTTGATACCTTGATTAGTATCTCAATTTCAATGTTTTATTTTTATTAAAACTAATTCATAATGTTGCAAATTCGAGTATAAAATTGTTTGAAAAAAACTATTATACCCTCGCATCAACATTTCACACAATATTATCAAGATTGTTTTGGTGAAGATATTATACAATTCTATAAAACTTTTAATGACCATTGAGATCAGTTCGGAAGTATATTGATAGCGCGTGATTGAATTTTTTTATGAAATTTCGTTACGGAATAGATCTCTTTTAGTTTTATGTGTTATATTCCTGAGGTTGTAATTTATTTTCTAATCAATAATATTATGTCATTACACTATAGCTACTAGATTGAATTAATACTGACAAATCTTCGTAAGTCACTTTTATTTTGAAAAGATCTCTTCGAATGTTCTCTCAACGAATTATGAATAACCCATCCCTGCCTTAAGTTAAATTAAATATTTAGGTATATTATTAGATAAATTTACCCTGGGGTCCTTATGTTAAGAAAAAGATACAATCAGTCATTATTTGATTACATCTTCTCCCTTCTCTTCGAAATTCCAAAAAAATCACTACATAACAAACATCTAATAAATGACGAATCATAAGGTCTGTTTGACTCAATAGAATTGCAATCTGGGATCTCGCCAAACCCTCTAATGTCAGATCAATTCAGTCTTTCCAATCCATTGCACATCTACTGAACTATATCAAAACGTTTTGTAAGCGTTTTCATCAAAATTTAAGCGCACACTATGATTCACATATTTTTATGCAATCACACTCCCAAAAATCCACTATATAGCCTAAATTCAAATTGTTTAGAGGTATTAATTTAATTAAGATATGTTACCACAAAGGGATATTATCTCGTCTAGTTATTCATGACATGTATTAATTTATAAAATTATCTTATCTTCCTTAATACTGTAAAGATTGTGAGTTCGCGTGTTCAATAAAAATAATTTATAATAAATATGAATAATGATAATGAATGATAATTATGAATACACGTATGATAATGTAACTACATAAGTTATCACATAACTAATATGTATTATATGATGGACAATAATGATGTCTACGATATTGCTTTATTTTGCATCTTACTTTTGTATTTATTTGTTCGATATCCTCAATCATAAAATAAATCGTAACTGATTTTATGAGTTTATTAACTATTACGTACTTACTACTTAACATTTCACAGTATAACATTACGGCGGCGATAAGCGTAAAATTAAGATAATAAAACAATTTTAATAAGACGAAATATACCTAATTTTTTATTCTGAATATAGCAAATCTAACCTGATCAAGATTCGACGGATTCGTTTTTTGGTGTAGCTCAAAAACAAACAACTTAAGTTTTATGTCATTTTTACCAAATGTTACAATTCTCTATACACAATTCCCAAGATAATTTGACTCGTTTTAGCTTTTATTGGCCTAAGACATTTTTGATTTTATTCAATTATTGTAGAAAAAAAAATATTTCTCTATGAGTACTTTATAAGTTATCATTGAACTATTAAAATTTATCAAAAATATACAGACACAATTTTTTGTAAGTATTGGTATTTAAAACTATGAATTTGTTAAAACCATGAAAATGTGTAAATGATCTACAGTTGAAGTAGCTCTACTAAGTATACTAACCCACCTTGAAACTTTTATATTAAATTTTGTTTGGAAGAAAAACAAATTTTCGATCTTAACACAGATCGCAAGTATTTATACTTGAGTATTTTATGATAGTACAACAAATGAAAGGAGAGTAAGGAGACTAATACAATTTAGACTCTAAAATATCTGTCTGGTAGAAAAATTTAATATTTTTTAAAACTAAATTATCATACCTATCTAGAACAACATTTTCGGGCTTTATATTTTTACGTTTTTTTTTTAAGTTATATCATATACTTATTCTTATAACTTATTCAAAAACGCATCGAATAGCAACAATTTGAAATTATAGTTAAATAGTATGAAAATCATAATGTAAAATTGAAAAAGTTTTGTTTTTTGTATAAAAATAAAAAAGAAGAAAAATACGAAATTGTAATGCCAACAAAATATCACAATGAAATAGGTAAATTTTTAAGTTATATAATTAATCGTTTTATTATTGTAAAAATAACAGTTTACAGAACGGAAAAAACTATCGATTATCGAATTGATATTTGACGCAGAAAATATAATACAAAAATGTCGGTACGACCCAGCGTATACGAGTATTACAATAGTAAAGCGAGGATATGAAAACCAGCGGAGTATAATAAATATGTTGTGAGAAGTGTGGTGCTGGAATACGGTTTATGAGTTACGAGTGTTATGACAGACGAACGATCGTTTTATAGACGTTTATGTAGCATCGCTAACATTTTACGGACGATGTGTCTCCGGCAGTGGCGCGTTGCGGTACACCGGACTGATACTACGCGCACGCACTATTATTATACGGTGTTGGTGGTTTTTACAATTTTTTTCTTTCATTCATACATAACGTTTCCAATCTTCGTTTTATATTACACACTATTCGATAATGTGTATAGACGACATACCGTGTAATTCAGACGCTGGAATAGGTATACAAACAGCGCGTGATTGCAGGTTTATTTGTGTGCGCGAATCGAATAATGGTATACAACCAATATTATTATGATACACGTACGAATGCGTGTCGTGCACAACCTATAATATATTATTTGTATAAAACGTATTAACGTGACACTCGAGTTTAATTTATCGCGAAAAACAATATATTATGTTTTCAACTGTACCACAATGCGGATGTTGTACCAGTGCCGATGTATTGACGATCCGCTATTGACACGAGAAAATAATATTCATACCGTACAATTTGAACGTGTTTAGTTGAAATTGATCGAAATATCGTTATTTTTCCAGTGACGGAAAAGAACGCGTTTGATGAACGTTTTTTGGTTCGTTAATTTACTGGTCAATTTTCACGAGAAAAACAATTGCATCCGACGTGTGTACCGTATTTTTATCGAAGCAACGTAGTGTTTCCGTGAGTGGATTTACGTATTTTCATTGTAGTTCGTATTATAAGAATTAAAATAAAAGATTTCAAAGATTATATGTTTGCATGTTATTGCAAATTGTTGTATTGTTTATTGTTGTCGGGCGTCTATCAGTCGCAGAAATATCCGTATATTATATTATTTATATGGAAACTTCCATATAACAAAATATTTTTAAGGATCATAACCAAATTATGGACTTTGTATTATGGAAGTTTCACTGCAATTTACTGTTTGACCTTAGTCCGATTTAATGAACTTGAAATTGAACTAGTTCATTTTTTAAAAGAAATTTTCTCATTATTTGTATTTTGTAAGATCTGCATATTTACACAGATACCACTTAATTATTTTCTCAATAACATGCACTTACATAATATTCAAGAAATCACCTAAGAACGTTTATTATGTTCACCGTAGATATACCGTGCAAAATAACATTAGGCAACTGTCGGATGTACACCCGTGACGTTTAAAAAGGTTTACTTTTCCTATTTATCACAATTATTATCTTATCATTATATTAGTTTAAATATGTCTTTCACATTGTAATGGTAACTACAATAATAAATGTTTAAAATGATCGCCAATAATGTTTATACTAAATCTGAATTGATTGTATTATGCGACTTGATGTGTAAAAAAAAAAAAAAAATGAAAAATAGAATAATGCAATTACAATGTAATGGTGGAAGCGGCAATGGGCCTAAACGGACTCGAATAAGCAAAGAAAAATTGTATTATACTTTTCATGATCGATTTTCATAAATATAACGAAATAACTAATTACCTACTTAATCATTCATTTTAATATTCGAAACCAAAAAATGTATCTTATTTTATTAGTTTTTTTACGTATAATTTTAAAATATATAATATTATAGTGGAACTATTTTTGATTCTGAGTGAGAGTGCAAATGCTGTAGGTTAGTACACTTAATTGCGTATATAGAGGGGTTTAGGAGTTCAAACCCCCCTGAAATGTATGGTTGGTACGGGCATTGATTTTGATTGTATAATGGAATGATTGTAAAAATGGGCATTTTTTTTAACCCTCCCTGAAATTAATTTTTATATACGCCTCTGAATACACCTATAAGTATTATTGGTTTTGCATTTGTGCATGAATATATTTTTTCAGTTAACACCATTAAAAGCAGTCGAAGTCAAAATAAATATACGTACCTATGGCCTGTATACAATTTATAATAAGATAAATATAGAAAGCGAAGGATCAGGGATATAAACCTTGGTGCAACCAATTGTTACGCAAGTACGCAACCGTATTTTTGAAATTGACACGATTTTTCTTTTACAAACTCTGTCGCAATATTTGTCTAATCACTACCATATAGTTTATTTATAATACTAAACATACCGCTGATTTACTTAGGTCCTTAAACCCGCTATAAATTATTCATGCCAAGTGCCAAGTATCGTGCAATACATAATGTAGTATATATATAAACGCAGTGATCGAGCTTCCGAGCAAGTATTACCTGTAGTTATAGTTTTAAGTTCCATTTATGCAAATATATTATATCTATCGAATTATATATTTATTAAGATAAGCTTATTATTATTATTTTTTATATAACTTAATCATTAATATTATTTCAATTAAAAACTAAAATACACATACGTATTATATTTTTTCAAACGCGTTGATTGGATTTATCACATATGAATGGTTTATTTGATATCCCATTAAAAGAAATCCGAAATTAATATTTTTATGAATAATTAATTATAATCTGTGTTGTAAAAATTGAACCTTTTAATTTTATAATTACATGGTAACACAATTGTATAGTTGTATATACCTTTAATAAGTCCAATTTAAATGCATCTTTTTAAAGGTTTAAATTAATTAAAATCTAATAATATTTCATTTAAAGTTTAAAATAATAATACCATTAATATCCAACACATTTGTCTTCAACATTGTTAAAGTCTTATGCGAAAATCATTTTATAGATTTTTGCTTTAATGCAAAGTTTATTGAATTTTCAAATGTTTTTTATACCATTTAAAATAACATTGTTATTTTTATTTTTCAATAACATATGTCTATGATCTATGAATTTAGTGAAGTGACTAATTTTTGTCTCATAAATTATGTGCCAAGTGGACTCCAGCCACATTATTTGTTATGTAAATAAATATATATTATTTTATTAAAAGTATTAAAATTCTTTTGATATATCTCTCGTGTAGTTGAAGGGTATTTGTGACAAGGGTAACGACTTTTTTAAAAGTTGGCTATAAAAAGAAACTAAGAGTAAATATGTACAACGATATAATATAACATATAGGCAATGAATATATATTAGTTCACTGTCATTTATATTTATTTTTAAGTAAATATGTATTACAAACATAATCCATGAATAGGTACATATTTAGTAGTTGTAAAATATGACATTTTAATTGGAAATAAATAAAAATAAATATAATCATAGATTTTACGTGTTTAAGTATTTTTTGAAAAACTTTGACCGTTAATGTTTGCCTTTTACTGTATAATTTTAATATATTCAAAATATATTTTAGATTTTGAGCGGAGTGATGAATGTATTCATTTTACAACGATGTGTATGTGTGTGTGTGTGTTTGTGTGTGTGTGTGTGTGTGTGTGTGTGTGTGTGTGTGTGTGTGTGTGTGTGTGTGTGTGTGTGTGTGTGTGTGTGTGTGTGTGTGTGTGTGTGTGTGGAGTTTATATAAATTAATGCACGATTAATAATTAAAAATACTAAATTTCCAACTTAAAGAGTTGTTTTGATATCAAATTATATGTAGTCTTTTTAGAGAAGTTAAATTAAAAATATCACAATCATTTTTAAAATAACAAACAATATTAAGGAAAAATAGAAATTTTTATGTAGATAATATCGGTACTTGGCAAAATTGATATTACATTTTTTACTAAATGTTTATGTTATCATTTTCCACATAATATAATTTTTATAGTATTTTAACTTTGTTTAAACTATTTATAGATATTTTAAATTTGATTTTTTTTTTTTTATATACGTAAATATTGAAAACAATTTCGATGAATAAAAATATTTGAAATTTTAAAATTAAGTTTCTCATAAGTAGTATAATTATTCAGGGATATTTAAAAGTTTTAAGTATATTATACTATTTTATATGCAATGACATTTGTAATGAAAATGTTTTCGTAAAAAATATATTCAACCTACAATATTACTAATAAAAAAATACACTGATTTAATTTCAATATCATAAAACCACATGACATAAACTTAGTGATATAGGCTAATAGACCGTATCTACTCAGAATCGTTTTTCGTATACAATGATTTATTATTGAATTCAAATTTAACACTTTCATCACAGTGACCCATTCAACACCTACGGTACATCATGTAAAATGGCACCCACTTTTTTTTTATTTACGATAATTTTATTCAGTCTCTTACCGGTGACACAATAAATCTATCAAATACAATTTGTTATACGACCTTCTAATAAAAAACGATAACAATCTTTTGTGACTGTTACGTCTATTTAAATTAGTTCTATGGGTATATTTTTTATGTAAATAAAATACTTAATACAATTCAGTTACTATGTAAAAGTACATGCGCTTATATACTATTTAAAATACAATTATTATATACAGGCATTTTTAAATTTAGGTTATACATGTAAGTTTGATCGTTTATTATAAATTTATCCTACGGAAGAGACTTGCATCAAAAATAAAAATTTAATAATTTTTTATATAATTATACATTTTTTCTATCTCATAAATACATTTGCTGGCGCTGTCATATATCTACGTAATTTTATTAATTTACCTACACGATTATTATTTAGTGGTTTACATCAATGTATTATTATTGTTTTATTATTAGTGTGTGTGTGTGTGTCCAGTACATTTTTTGAGTTCCACGAGTTGTTACAGACAGAATTTTATAAGTTGAAAAAAGGGAAAGTTTACACAAGTTGTATGCCGAAAAATTTGTCCATTACTACATTATACATATAGTTTACCTAAGAATATATTTTTGTTTTGTCGTATAATTAGTTTAAATTAAAAGCAAAAACAAATATATTTACGTATTAGACAGCAAAAATTTAAATGAAACTATTTTTTTTAAATTGACTTATCTTCAGAGCATCTTAGTACCTTTATTTTTTTTGTCAGAACACAACTCGTGTATTTACTCTCTTTATCATTTTAACACAACTTGTGTACTGGTAATATTGGCAGGATACAACTTGTTAACTACGAAATACTAGATCATTATGAAAATCCGATACCCTACGTAATATAACAGATTATAACACAATGTATTTAAACTCAAATAGTCACGTGCATTAGAATATGTCACGATTAATCAAGTTATACATAAATCAATGTTATACAATTCTCACGTCAAACAATGGATTTTAGTTTTAACATATATACATATATAAAATATGTTTGGGTAGGATTCAGCAAACTAATAAATTAACGGCTAATGATAGTGATGTGAATAATCCGCAAGGAAACATGATTTTCAGTGTTGTATGAGGGAACATAACAGACATTTATTGTGACTCAGGAATCTCAGCCAATAAAGGCCATTTACAAATTTATCTAAAGAAAAATGTATGTCATTAAACAAAGTCAAGAATGATGGAATGATTGAAAATTAAATTTACTAATGACATATATATATATACATACTTGATCATAAAATTATTTTCGTTTGGTATAATATTTTTGAAACCACTTTTGAATTAATTATACCATATTTTATTTTAAATTTAACTGTCCACTATTAAAAGAAGCTATGTTTACTATATATTCATATGATTTTCTGACCCTAACCTAAATTTTCGGCATTTTGACATGTGTCCGATTCGAATAAGATAATACTTTTTCAATTTTAAATGTAATATAATAATATATTTTTATCATTAAGATAGATATACCACGTTTGTACCTAATAAAGTTTTCTCATTACTGTTGCCAGAGGATATTTATACTGTCCGAGTTAAACGCGACAATATACCATATTTCCGCCCGTCGGTAGGATACGGCGATATTATTATAAATGTCGAATTTACGCATGTTTTGTACAAAGATAGCAAACGTTTTGCTATCGCGAAGCTGCCAAGAGCAGGATCGATTCCTGTCGGTCTACAGAATGCACGAGTCGGTCCGTTGTAGTACGTAGTTATCGCAGTTATACTGTTTTGTATTTAATAATATGACGTGACGACTGATAAGTGATGACACCCGCGCGCGTTACAGGGGTCAAAGTACCTACGTTCTACAATAAATATTTGTAATCCGTCCGAAACTAGTAGTACAAATACTTAGGAAATCAATCACAAAACAATATATTTTATAATTCAAAGCAATTATAAAACGTAAGACTACGTTGAGACGTAAAGTATTGTAATGTTTCATAGTCCCTGCACCATTTCATATTTATACAATTAGTCAATCTGGTCAGATGAGTCAGATGAGTCAGATGATTGGAAAGGATAGTAGGTACTATAAAAATATTTTTGGGTATAGACACTATAGACTGTATGTCTGTATAGAGAATTATATTATGCAACAATATAGCGATTGATTTGAGCGGTTAGAGTGACTTGATCACGACAGATTATACATTATTGCCGAAAAGCTTATTGTTTCACGAAAACGAAAAATAATCGTATTGAATAATAAGCACTATTATTATAATGTCTATAGGTATAACATTGCTAGTTAAAACGCAAACTAATAAAGTTAGTAGAACAACTATAATAAACACATATTATATATGTCTAATATAAATAATAATAAATAAAACATATTAAGCAGGTATAATATTTCATTTTGTTTGATATTTGTTTTGAAAGTAAATAAAAGTAGGTAGATTTCATGTACATAATATTATATACCTACATACAAAAATATGTAAATAGGTAGAGAAAGTCATTTTGCACAAAAAAAAAAAATTGATTATTAATTATTATTTTTTACTTGTATTTGTATTAGCATTGCTAAAAATTTAAAATAAATAGAACTAATAATCAAAAAGTGTAAAGGCAAAGGTAATTTTCAAATAATTGTCTAAGTTTTTACATAACATATAATTATATACTTAGAACTTTATTATTTAATTTTATTAACTGTACATCATACCTTTAGTTTTGTAATTTGTCCATACTTTTAATAAATTAAATAATGCTCTATATTGATATTCCATCGTTATCTTTATATTCCAGTTCATGACTACCTATTTGTACATCAATATATCAAATAACTTTTGACTACTATTATTTTGTTGACTAAATATTTGACTTCAGCTACTCAGTGCATATTATATAATAATATTATATCAAATAATTTTTTAATAATGAATGTTTCATAATTAATTCTAATCGTTAACGTATTATATACGTACTATTAACCTAATTTAACGATATACCTAATAACGTTTTCACATCGATGTTACTGGAAGACCTCTTTATTGTGCCTTGGTGCACATAATATCTAACAATAACGGTTGGACGAGCTCAGTGGATATAATATCTTTAAAATCATATAAGTATACAATGACAAAATATTACACACATCGTTTGTATTTATAACAGTTATTATTAGTTGAACCAATTTTTCTATTTTTAAGGTGCTGGTGACAGAGGTTTACTAGTAGTTTGTGTTTGTTTGACAAAATGATACAATCCGATGAATATAAAACAAATTTAACCTATAAAAAAAAAAGTTATGTTTACTTGAACGAGTAAAACGTTAGGATATTATTATTGGTTTCAATGCTTTCATTAGTGAAATACAACTTCAATAATTATAAAGACATCTAAGGAAAATGATTTTGAATAGCATGCAATCTAATAGATTCAAAGAGATAATGTATGAAAGCTGAAAACTAGAAATTGAATTAAATGTGCACCCCTACCGTGGGAGCATAATATAGTTTTATATTTCAAATACATGTGAGGTAAATAAACACGACTGTATTAATCGATACATTAATTTTTATAAATTAATATAAAATTATTGAATTATTTTTTAATTTAAAATTCATATTATATTCAATGCGAAATGATAGTTTAAACATTACATAAAATATATTAAAAATGTTTGTTTTTCTATACAGAATATTTAAGGACAAAATGTGTGAATCAAATACACATTGCAATCAATAATACCTACTAAGTATTTTTTTTTCAATACATTAAATATATACATAAGCATTAAGTTTATTAGGATTATCAATAATAATTTAAAACTCATAGGTATAATACTTATTTTTACACGATTTTAGACTATCTACTATTTACCAATCAACGACATAATATTATATTATTGATCTGTAATTGGTGATTCAATAATAATGAAAATAAGACAACATGCCAAATTTGTGTCACTGGAATAAACTTGTTATTTAATAAAAATTAGAAATACTATCGAAAACACGATAAATTATACAGATTTTGTAGACATCGTGTAAATTAAAAATCGAATAAACACAAACAACTAAAATTAAATTTCTCAATATGAAATCAACAGTTTTTTTTTTTTGTATTCATAAATCTTTTAGTGATTTATTATTTGTGTTTGTGGTATAATTTATGAGCACTAAATGCTTGCTTTGTAAATACTCCCCAAAGGACCCTCAAGTGCCCTCGTATACGATTTCTTGCAATTCGTGTCAAATCTAACAAAGATTTTAAGACATTTTATAACCGTATTTTGTAAAACCGTTTTTACACAAAATATTTTAAAATTCATCGATTATTTTTTTTTTTACTTTACAATCATCGCGTAGATTGTTTTCTTTCGTTGCATTGTCTGTTTAAAGTTTAAACACACACACACTGTTTAATAATGTTACTTACATCACCAACAACGAAAAATATACGAAAGTCAGCCCAATAATATATATATAACATCAACTTTTTATTCCTCTGCTGTTGCAAAAGCGAGAGGATAATTTTTCAAGTTAACATTCATTTGATAGTTACAGTAAACATATACCGCAGACTCCATCAGCCGATGAATTACGCGTTTAGAATTTCCAAGTGGGGTCGGAAAATCACTTTAATATGCTCTTTAAAAACCAACCATGTGGCGCGTATGTAATTAAAAACAAACTGGAAAGCACAATTCAAAACTGAATTTAATATACGTATATAGCCGCTGCGTATTATATATTATTTAGTTATGTCATTTCGTACCTACACATATAATATTATCGTGTACGTCATCGCATATAACCTACCTGCGCAAACAATAAACATTTGAAACGGTTTAAGTAGGTAAGCTTATACACAAACAAATATACATATTATAATATGGCCTATACGTTTATTCATTACGCATAATGATACGTTCAACAATTATAACCGCAGCTGCGTTTGTTTTCGTCGAAATTCTAATGAAAAATCAACTTTACAACCGCGTACACGAAACACGCACACACACACACACACACACCACTGCGTAAATGGCGGCAATCAGTTTTTCCTCGATTAGTTTGTCTCGGGAAACACGTTAACGGTTTTTAATCAAGTATCGAATTCGGGGGGGTTGAAACGTTACGCACTCTCGCACACCGCACACAGTCATTAATATCAATAAATCGTATACAAACTATAGAACGCATCACTTCTATAGGTAAGTTTAACGATTTCAGCTTATTAATAACCCGTAGTGTTCGTCCTCGTCAATAACTTTTTTTCTATGTTATAATCAACGATTTTTAAAATATATAATCATTATAATCTATTTCGACTCAACTCGAAATGAAAATGAAAACAGAACAAGATAATAACCTTTCTACTGTACAGCGTATATAGGTGTCGAGTAAACCTCTCGTAGTTGAGTAGATCACTGTAATGGATGTGTATTCCACTTGAAATCATTATAATATACGAAAAATGAATCTGAGTAGCTACGGTGTATTAATCTATATTACTATAATAAGTATATTATATTGTAGTGATTCGTTTTACTGTTATAGTAACGCAACAGAATAGTTTGAATTAATTATTGTCGACACATTTATGACAACGTCGATATCTCGTAGAAAGGCAGGAATTATATGTTCGTGGTATACCTAAATAGATAATAGCTTAAAAGTAACTAATACATATACTTTTTTAAATGTAAATATAAATATAGTAAAATATAATATTATATACAAACGTTTCAAGTAACCCACGAATAATATTAGTAAAAAACTAAGTTCTTTATTCTTAGTTTAAATATTTAATTTCGTCAGTGTGAAATGTTTATTCAAAAATTGAGTTTATATATTATAATTCAGATTTTCAGGTTTAAGTAAAAAGTATTCGTAGAAATCGCATATATCGCGTTATATTTTTAAGCTTTTTTACGAGGTCTACAGATTTTTATCAATACTAAAAAAAAAATTCCAAGACTCAATGGTTTTGCGGAAATTGGTTTGGAATATAAATTCTTATTATTTTATTTTGTTATTTTTTTTTTTTTGATTATTTAAAAAAGTTTTGAGAATTTTCACATTCAATCTCCTGAAGGACCAATTAGATTCAATTTGCCAAAAACTACTTAGGAAGTTACTTTTTTTTTTTACTTTAAAACTGATAAATAGATACGAAACACACATTATTGTAGAACAAGTACATTTGATCAAAATCTAAAAACACAATTTTCATATTGATTATAACAATGTATAATGTATAATATATTAATTCCTATTTACAGGGCTGATTATGTGCTGACCTTTTTAAACTTGTGCTCTTAATATCTCTAATCAATAGTACGGTCAAAGCGAATACGTATGTCCTAAAGTTTAAAGCTGAAGACTGATGAGAACCACAAACGTTGGGAGATACCCTATGGTTAATTTCACGAGATATAGGTATATAATAGCAATGAATAGCAGTAGCTTTGCCGATGATTATTATCCTCTCTTCGTGTTTATTACAAACCATAATAATTTAGTCGGCAATATAACTATAAGTTCACACACATATACATTATATATAGGCGACCACACCGGCTTTATATTATTGCTGTTATTATTATTATGATTATATTGGTAGTGAAACATAAACGCGCAGTTATGGCCTTATGTCACGTAAATTTCAACTATTAAAAGTATATAGCAACATTTGCTGACATTCGACCAACCCGGTTATAGTGATGTGTACGTCTAATATAGCGCATATCTGAAAACGTAAAAAAAAATTTATAATGTTATTATAATTTACGTTATAGTTCAAATAAGACGTATAAATAAATTGACAAGAACGACGATGTAAATATGTCTATACATAATATGTGCTAACAAAAACATCTACGAAAGTGGAAACACGAAATTGAAAATACACGCTCGTTTAACACCCGATTTCATTTCCACCCTTGAAACATAACCATATCTTGTAGTAGTCAGGTTCATATATTGAAGGGTGACGTGAAGAACGTCACTGTGGTTCACATATCTAAATGGCACATATGTATTGAGTGATTGTTTGTAATTGTTGTACTTAATATAAAACTATTACAGTTCAAGACAAACTACAGAATAGAAAAACCATAATACCATATTATATATTCAATTCAAAATAGTTTGTATTAGCACCATACATTAAATAGTATACTAGCTGTGTAATAACAAGATGATGTTTTCAACCATTTTTTATTTGAGAATATTATTTACATTATTTATCCCCGGAAGACGATGATTGTCTATATAGTCCTACTCGACCGTGATAATAATTGTTATTGTATCAATTATTGTTTATCGTTTATTGTTTATTTGATCAAAATTAATTTTAAAAACCAGTTAAAAACATAAATTTGAACTTTTAAATTTAATGAAAAATAATAAATATTAAATATATATCGTTAGTAATGTCTAAATAAAAAATCATCACAAAAGAGTAGAGATTAAAAAAAGGAAATATGAACAGTTTTGTCAGTTTTCAAAAATTATTGTGTTTTTAAAAAAAAAATGTATTTATTCGTATAAATATTTAAGAAATATTATACTAAGATAATTATAACACTTAATTAGTGTTACATCAATCTTTTCTAATAATTTTAAGATAAGAAAATATTTTTCATTCATCGATTTAGTTATCGAATAAAAATACATTTTGTTAAATTTTATAATTTTTTACCCAAATTATAACTTTGAAATTATATAATAATAAGTTTATATACATATATATATAAATATATTAAATTAATAATAACGTGTTCAATTTAATAAGAAGAATATTATCATTTACTATATTTGTATAAGTATTTTGTATAATTAATCAATCAACGATGATATTAAAGATAATATTCCTTAAAAGTTAACAGTGATTACTTATAAGGCTATCGACGTAAGCAATGCGGCCAATATATTACATATATATATATATTACGATGTCCAAATGTTGATAAAATAGGACTGTATTTGTTTACCACTGTAGAGGCCTATAACAAAATATCAGCTTCGGGGCCACTCAAAATCATAATTTGGGTTTGTGTAGTCTATTATACCCATCGCATAACGAAATACTGTCGACTAGTCCATCGCATTAGTGTATTACAGCTATATTTTAAACTAGGTATACTAGGTATTAGGTACCTATATATAGTTTATACTTACAAGATTTTTAATCTAGGCAAATATACATCGAAGAGCGACGAAGAAATCTCTTTCAGTTTCGGAGCAATATGAATAACACTGGAACAAAAACAAAAGACATTTATCATCACTTACGTATTATTGAACAATGTTTGGTACCAATAAATCATAATACGTATATTTTAATAAATTTTAAAAATGAAAGTTGCTACTATGGTATGTGTTACACGCTGACATTTGCTTGATAAAGTGCGTTAAATACCGATACATACTATGTGAATATTATGGCGGTTTTGAAAAATGATATACCTACCTTATTGTTTTAAAATATAATGTATCTCTTTGTCAACGAAAGATATGTTAGATATTTTATATGCAAATTGTAATTACATTTGATTAATATTACATGTTCACTTAATTTATATTATAAAATATTTAAGTATATATTTTTTTGTAACTAATTTATATATATATTTATAAAATTAAAATAATAATAATGCCTTAAAATACTAACAAGAAAAGTTTTGAGACTTAGTTTTTGTGAAGAATTTAAAATAAAATATAATAATTTTAGTAGCAGTTTAAAATATATAGTTCAACGATATTTATTCGAAAACAGTTATAATAAATACAGACCGAGGACATGTCATCCTGCATCTCTCAAATTCTAAATTTAAGTCAAATTAAACGATCGAAGATTTTACGTCCATGTTATTTTGACATGTTCAAAACAAAAATACTATAAAATGATCTCTGTTTTAGGTAGATTCTTGATGCAATTATCAAATTGTTTGTGCAGTTTTTTGTTATGTTTAAATCCCGTATATACTTAAATATGAGTGTTAGTAGCTCAGTTTAAGTTTTTTTTTAAATCGATTGATTATGGGTCAGTAAAAAAATTGTCATTAATTAAATTCCAATCGATTTATGTTCAAAATAATAAGTAGAACTGTCCTATTATTTAAATGCATGTCCACTTTGAGCACAGTGATTGATCACTGCTATTATCAGAAAAAAAAATCTTCCCTTATGTTAAGATGTATCATACATTATACGAGGTTAATCTACAACTCTTTCGGGAACCCTTGTCAAAATGCCTGTCATGCCTGAAATGATTTCCTAGTCTTCCCCTGCATAAAAGGATTACAAATAGCAAATTACCCATGACCACTGGTTTTAATTTATGTTATCGTAATACGAAATTTAATTTACATTACTCACACCTACGCATGCATACACAATTATACTGTGTAGAAATAATAAGTTTAATAATTATGGTGTAGTTAAGATTCGAGTTTCCATTGTTCAAAAATGAATAGCGTAATTACAATTTTAAAAACATTATAATTTATATACGAGTAGATGGTTACACATTGTACCTGAAATACAAACGATATTATCGGAACCTGTTTATTGAAATATTACGGTCATAACACTTCATATCATATTCTTGGGTCATCAAAATTTAAATTTAAAAATCAAAAACAACAAATTTTCAACATTTTCAATAATTAAATAATAAAAACTTTTACTTAGAATAATAAAATTAACTTTATATTAAAAATTAAAATATGCGAATAACAAAAAATATGATCAGCGAGTATTTAAAAACTCTTTAGTGGGGGTATTACTAAATTTTAAATATTGTTAAATAATACAAAAAAAGTTTCATTTCAGTTTTTTACTCCTACATGGTACTGATTTTATTTCATCTTATTATTACGATGGATAGTCAGTATTTTTAAACAAATAATGTTAAGAATGTTTTTTTAACTTAACACATAATACTTATTCAGTAATATTTTATAAATATAACAATAATTTTAATTATAGTTTTAACGACATGAAATACATAATATTATATTATGCTTAAATAGTGGTAATACAATAATATGTTACTGCACGTGTATATTTGCAGAGTCAGCTACAACAATTTGTAAAAAATCTTTTAAAAATATGACATCCAAATATGGATATTAAAAGTTTAAGTATCGAAGTCAATTTATTCTGAAGGTATGTCTTGTACGTCAAACACACATTAAATATAGTTTAAACATTAAATATATATATATATATATATATATCCACCACATAATAAATCTTATATTATAACATATACTATGACCATGAATAAGATTACTCGAATAGCCAAATATCAGTAGGTAATGGAACATTTTAACACACATTTTGGAAAAAATATATATAATAGAAATAGTGATAATTGTTTATAATACCTAACTTGTTTTTCTTTCCATTAATACCATTAAATAATTAAACTTTATTATTAAATATCGTAAAAGATTATTTTCTTTGAAACAGTATAATTTAGGATTTTGTGTTAAAAGAATTACGCTTAGAGTGAGAAATAAAGTTTATTATACAATATTATATAGGTTATTGTACAGAAACACGGTGCGATTCTTCTTTGAATAACACTTTTTAGATGACTAAAACTATGCATTAAAGCATTCTGTGCATTAAATTATAAATGTATAATATCCTTTTGATTGGCATTGGACGTAACTTTTAAGAAGGTGTCTGTGTCGAAATTCCAATTATTTTCTATAAAAACTTAAGATACTGCAACATCGACTTTATCATTACCAACAATTCTGACAGAAATGTATTTGTGACTTTACAACCAATTTAAACTGAAAAAAATATGCAATATAATTTTTATTTTTGTAAAGGATAGCATCCATTTAAAATGTCATATTCAGAAAAATAAATTTTTTTCATTAGTAAGCAGTCATTAGTTTTTTTTTTTAAATTTGTGTTTTTCATAAAGTAAATAGTATATTATAACAAAATTCCTTAAGAATAACATTAAATTAATATATATATATATATATATATATATATATATATTAATCCCTTATTATTTATAATATATCGTTAAAATATGATAAGAGTTTTTACTACTCCAAATGAAAATTCATTTTTTATTTCATATTTAGGAAAAGAATATTTTTTTGTGAATTTCATATAACACAATCCAATTTAAAAAGAGTAAAAGAGTAGCTAATTGTTATAACTTATAATTTTTGATTATCAGAGTAGAGTGGCACAGGAATTGACCCTCAAAATGTAAGTCCAGTGGAGTCACTCGTTTAAACTTTAAATGATTATAATTTATAAATAATTAAATAAGTACTAATTAAAAAAATAGTTTTTTGTTTTCTGAATATATAAATATAAATAGATGCTGTCGTTAAAAAAAGTAAAAATCTTAAAAATATAATTTTATTTTTTTAATTAGTTTTATAATGAATTCAAATTACATTTTTTTTTTCAAAAACGGTTATAATTTTTGATTGTTAATGCTGTTAATCACTTAGTTATATTGGAATACCTGTTATTACTATGTAATTTAATGTTACATAGTCGCACTTTATATTTATTTTTTGTATTACATCATATTAGCTACTATTACTTATTTCAAAATGTACAAGTTTAGTTTAAAAACAAAGAAGTAACAGTTCTAAGATCTCATAATTCACATGAACCGTAATCTTAAAACAAATAACAATAATATGTAGTTGTAATTTTTCTTTATATTCCACTAATATATAAATGTATAATATATAGTATGATATATAATATGTGCACAGAATATATTATTATTTTATACTAGTATAGTGTTATTAGTAATATATTAGGTATAGAGTAATAAGTTATTGAGTTTTCCGTATGGTACAAGTATAAAAATAATAACTATAAATCTTACAATGGATATAGTAGAGTTAGAATAAAAAAGTATAATCAACTTTTATGATAAATATTATACAGTGGAACTTATAATTTATATAGAAACTAATATAATTATGATATCAACTATAGTTTATTATTTAATTTAAATGTTTTTTTCCGCCGAGAATGCGATATTATTGACCACCGAGTATAAAGCCTTATGAAAAATAAACTCAATACAAAACTATTTATTATAGTAACGTTTATCGATCGATTGTATAGCATACCTGCAAGCACTAACTATAATGTTTATTTATTTTTGTTTTTTAACAAATGAAAAATATCAAATAAATCACCAAATAGACGTATTTTGGAATACATTTTATCAGAGTACTAAAATGTTGATATTTAAATGCTCAAAGAAAATACATACAATATTTATTTATATATATATATATATATATAAGTATATGTGTGCGTGTTTTTTTTTTTATTAAATGCATTTAGTGTCGAGGATTCAATTAAGTCAGTCAATTTAAAGATTAATTCAAACCTCTCAGCTCCCGAGGGAAATATTTTACGCGTACAGGCAATTTGTTAGTGAATCAAAGATTTCGACAAAAAAACTTTGGATAACAGTACGTGTCATGCCACAATATACAGTGTATGAAAATTATAAGAAACTTTATTTGTGACGAAACCTTAACAACAAAACGAATGAAAGAAAAATATTCTTTAGTATATTTTTTTTTTATTTTTTTTTTTTTTTTTTACTTGCATTTTTAAAAATTTCCTAGAAAAGTTAGTTTTTACTGCTTTCACAAGACGAACTTCTAAGTGAAACTATATATAATCAAATTCATCAAAAAAAAGTGTAACCTTGTAATTTATTATTTTTGTTATTCTAGTGGCAATACAAAATAATAACTATTAAAAGACGATCATACTGATCGATTATCACTAGTCGTACAAATATTTTATTGGTACTTTATGATTTAGAAATTAACACATATAATATTCAAATGATTGACAATATTTTATCTACAATTTTGTGTAAGTTGATCGTTTATAAATCGTTTAAATGTACTTAACAATTGTTGATGTTTATTTCTAAAATTAGAACTAAGTTTAAGTAAGTAATTTAAAAAACATTGTTCCATTATATTTTTATTAAAAACTATTAAACTCTAAAATACTTTTGTAAGTAACCAGTGATCAATGTTAAAGTGTTTTTGTTGGTTACTTAATATGTTTAAGACAATAACAACAATCATACAATAATAGTATTCTGCTTTTAATGTATAGCACATTTAGTACTTTATTGAAAACAGTGAACGTTCATCAGAAAATTGCTCTAAGGGAACGCTTCATTTACACGTTTTGTCTCTATCTTATAGTCTTACAATACAATACATTTTACGATAACAATAATTAATTTTACTTTGTTATTTTTAAAATTTAAAATGTTCAGTGTCGAAGTAAGTTATGATCATTTTAAAATCATTAAAAAATGTACAGTTTTAAAATACTCATATCTTACTTCGTAATTAAAATATCAATAAAAGCCTCCGAGATGTTAAATAAAATAGTCTTACCTTAAAACTGTATTATAAGCTCATTCGTTATAGTTTAAAAAATGGAATATTGTGAACGTAAAATTTGATATATTGTACATTTGTAAGACGAAGATAACACATATAGATGAGACGTTCTCTGAATATAATATGCTCTGATAATCATAAATGTATTTATACCATATCCGTGGGTACTTACATAGTTCGTAGATGTTCCATATTATCAAAAATGCCATTTTCTATGTAATTTAAATTTCTTAGGTCTCTTAATGTTCTGTAAATAAATACAAATAAAATATATTATTTATTAATAGTTGCAGTATTGAAAAAAAAAATGTAGGTATTACATTTATTGGTTCGCAAATTGCGATTTCCGGAGTTTAGTTCAACAAGGAAAATAAATATAATATCAAATATTATATGGTACGTATTTATCAAGTTAAATATTCTAAATTAACTTAAATTTAAATAATATTTTACATTTTTTTAAATCAATAGATGAAAATTAATGGGGACTTAAAACCAAGTATAAAAGAGTTCATATTTGACACATTCTATATAATATATGTGTATTTTGTTAATATTTTTTTTTTTGTTACGTGTCTGATGAAAATTTTAATTTTTTAATACACAATAAATTTATAAATTTAAAAATCGCGTGGTAATTTGTAATTAAATTGAAAAAAGGATTGTAGTTAAATCTGAAACATTTACATCAGATTTCGTTTCTAATTTTAAAATTTAATAAATGCATACAATATCAACTATTCTGTATAGTTAAAAGTGATTATCATTCATCTGATTATTGTAATTTATTAAGTCACAGCCCACCACTACTAAGCCACTGTACACTACATAATAGGTAGTACAATTAATTATACTCCCGTTACCACAAATCCTCAAATCTATTCATTTTTTCTCTTTACTGTTTTTAAAAGCATTTACCGCTGTATTGCCTCAAATAGTAGGTAAATCAAAACTACGTAACACTATTATTAACAGCCGATGTCCATTATTACATGTACCTATTACTTTCCCAATCGTATTATTATTTATACCATTAACATTATAATTGTTGATGAATACATAATTTAAACTGGGTATCTACGAGCATCCATTATATATATTTAATTTCTTCTTATTATTCTTGGGTGAATATTTTGCACCCACCCAAGCTTTCATATCCAGGATAAAAGATCCCTGAGTAACGATAAAATTTTTTTTTTTTAAATTATCAAATTTATATACGTTTTAATTTTTAAATTATATATTTTATATATATAGGATCAACTGGATCAAGTGGAGTAAATGAAAATGAAATTTACATGCTTAACAACTTTTTCATTTTTAGCTTACATACAAACTATTTAACTATACGTCTAATGCTTCTAAAATTGCGTTTAAAAGTAAAAATTGTTGAATAGAAAAATGAAAATTACCTAAAAAATTTACATTTTCCCTATACTTATGGGGTAAACGGAAATAACTATTTCCAACTGCAAGTATTGTACTGCTCACATTTAGGGGTAAATTAAATCATTCTGATGTAACTAGCATTATAATATTTTATATGTCCAAGACCTACAAATTTTCATTTGCCCCGAATAAATAATATAGTGTAGTGTGGAGTAAATGAAAATAAAAGTGTAATTGAAAATGTTATAAGCCTGGGGAAAACGAAAATTTGTTTGAATTACATAAAATACACTTTATTTAATCAAATAAATAGTTATTATCATTTGAAAAATATTTATTACAGTTTAATACTTATATTACTACTACTACTACTACTAACCTACTAATATTATTTATAATTTATGTGTTCCCTACCTACACAAAAATCAAGCATTGCTGTCGAGATATTATAATATTCTGGGAAGCAGATCTAATACAATTATATGTATATAACACAAAAAAAAATCGTTTAAATAAATAAACTATAAAACTTTATCAGGATATAAGTTTTATTTTTTTATAAATATTTTGATTTTTATTTAAAATACATTATAATTATATACTATACAATAATATACTTACATATCTCTTAGGCTTGTTTTGTATTTTGCGAATGAATCTTTTGTTAAATTTGTAATTGATGCTTTTCCAATTATCCTTAAAACAAAAATATTTATGAATAATATGTATTAAAAGATAACAAATTTTATCATCTTACAGTTCATGTAAAGGATTTGGCAGGTCATTTGGAATTTCTTTGAGTTCACTTTGAACACATGTACATTTAATTGATCCGTTATCATTGGTCGTGTTAAAACATTCGCAAAATTTATGAGGAATGGCAATTTCCATACTTCCAACTGAACTACATAAGTAATCAGCGAAAATCAAAGCAAGCGCTAAAACACCAGCAATGATATGTTTATGTGACATATTCAGACCTAGAACATAGAAATATAATTAATTTTTTATTATATAGTTTAGCAAGTGATAATAGTGTTGAATCACATGTCATATTTGCTGGGGATAATTAATTGATTTTAAAAATTATAATTTAAAAACGTATACCTAAGCATAATAATAAATTATTATATATTAATTTGTATTACGTTTATTATGATGGGAATGTTATCGGATCTAAGTTTCGGAAGACCGAGCTGCGACAACTAATGTTGGATATTAATTAAAATTAATCAAAACAAAAATTTCTATTTATTGATGGATTAATTATATTTTTATTTTATACTTGAGAAAAATTAAGATTTAAAAAAAAATTAAACTACGTAGATTTTCCATAGCCCGCGCGTTACTTCAAATTAAGTCATACTAAGGAAAAAATTGATGCATAAGCATAACAGTTTAAAATGAACGGGTGTTGGCAATTTCTCAAAATATATTTTATTTTATTGACCATTATTTAATACCTATTCTTTATAATTTATCACTTTATGATATTAGAAAATCTAGTATATCAACCCGAAACCCATAAATAAACAGCCTTGAGGCTCCGGCGCATTTCACTTCCTGTATCTTCGCTAATTTCGGCACTAAATATACATTCTAGAAAAAAAACATCAGATCTTATAAAAACAATATTAAAATATTATCTTTGTACGTTATTCTTGGGTGGTTTTACATAACAGATTAACGATAGACCACGCTTGGTCCTTCAGATGTAACAGACAAATCCAAATTAATATTGATGGCTGGATGGCGTGGTCTCGTGGTGGCAAGTGGCAATGTTTATTTTATTTATAGTGTTATAGTGAAATGTGTACTCTCTTATTATATAGTTGTACGTATATGTGTTGACATTGAACAGTGAAAATTTATCTTGGAGTTCACACTCAATAGTTACAATAAAAAAAAACTTTAAAATTTTATACGTATAACAGGTATATGTATTGTTATTTTTTTCGCAATTTAGTGATTTTGTGAGCAGATACTAGAAGTGGTTAGAATAATATGTGATAAATTTATAAATATGATGTAAAAATCTTGAGTGTCGTTATAATATTTTATAATACATACTTGGAATACGTCAATAATCTTAAAAATAGAAATGCATAATTGCAAAATTAATCTATGATATCAATATAAATTGGAAATTACAATGCGTTGTATATTATAATACTCGTATTATGTTAGTTATAATATAATATTGAAAAATGTTTAAATATAACTCATTACGTAAATATAATGTGTTTAATCCTTGTGTTTTAATATCATGGTGAAAATTTTAAATTATCATAGTATTTATTCATTTATATGCCAAGGTGCAGAATTTTTACATGATAAGTATTACTTTATTCTGTCAACTTGCAAAACAAACTTCACGACAGTAGAAAGTTTTTTTTTTTTTCCACCCTAGATTAGTGATTACTATTAACATTCACATGGAATTATTAAGTGGAAAATGTCATGCCTGTGGAATTACTCTATTGTTGTAAAAAACCTAAAAAAAAACCACGAAACTTTTCCTATTAAATTGTTTAAGTCCCATCTGTAATTTTTTGAACACCAAAGTCTAGATATTATACGTGAGTTCTCGTTCGAAATGTTTTTAAACAAATGAACGACCAGGCGTAATTCCCCTGGAGAATAACGACGTGCTCGACAATGAATGTACTTGTCATTTGGGATTTTAAATTATTATATAAAAAAAAACGTAACATTTTGTTTTTACTTATTCGAAGAAAAGTTCATGTGAATAATGACGCATAAAATACAAATAAAACCATTTTTTGTGTTATTAACATACGTAAACACAATAGTATAATACTGAACTGAACTTAAGACTAATAATGTATTTAACCATTTAAAATGTGATTTTGATTAATTATTTTTTCTTACTTATTATGCCAAATTTGTTTCTAATTTAGCATAATATTTTAAAATTGTTGTTGTATAGACAGTTTAAATCATAAATTTGTTTAATAATAAATTTACCCAACTTCTGTCTTCATACAATTTTATTATTGTTTTTTAACATAATTATTTATTAATAAAACAATATTTTATTCCAAGATGACATTGTTAGTAGTGTATGCAAATAAAATGAGCAGTTTGTTTACACATAATGACACATTGGCTCGATAAATTATTTATTATATGATATATATATATACATAAATATAACGCACGTGAAACATTTCAGTTTTATATTTTATTGCTGTAATTCGTCGTACAATTTTAACTCATCCTTTTTGGTACCGATATAAGTACACAGTTATTAAGTAAATTAAGTTATACCTACTACTACTATTTTGAAAGTAGAATCAAGAGAAACTTAGAACGAGAACCGCAAGGTCATTTGTATTTGAGTACCAAAAAACGCAGACAGAAGTAAAATAATATGTATTTTTTTAATAGTTTAAATTTCTTTATAATTCGTTAACGTTTTGGGTGTAAATTGTTTTTAAAAGGAGAATAAAACTGCGTGAAGAAATTCAATGTTTGTTGTAACAAAATGCTAAACTTGAGTCATAAATAAATTATTATTAACTTTTGGAAATCTAAGCGAATAGTTTTTTTTTACAAATTTAAAATTCGTATTCGTATGTGTCACAAGTGTATAATATGCACTTTTAAGTTTTAACAATGTATATTTACATGCAGCCTTTTAAAACCATATTTTTGTACGATAAATTATTTATGTATATATGTGTTATGTAATTATAAAAAGGTGACTGAGAATCTTATTTAATATATATAATAATTACCTAATAACTATTAACAGTTAAATATACTTCTATTTTTCAAGAACTTTAGTGGAAAACGCATATTGCCGAAACATCGAGAGGTATATATTTAAAAAAAAAAAGCTCGCGAGTGGAGGATGCTGCACATGAAAATGTCTACAAGACTAAAACACAAACGTAAACACAATCGTATTATCTAAACCGTCATCAGCGACCGGTACCTTGTGGCTCGAATCGTCCGGTGAAATATTAAAGTTTTTGGTCTCCATGTGCGGGTCAGAAAGTAAGATAATAATGCATTAAACTCAATAATAATGTACTTAAATCGCCCATATAATATTACGCGACGAAATGGCAGTACATTGCGTTTTATTTTCGTCGTAATAATTTAAATCTCCGTTCTTCCATTTTATGCATTAGGATTAAGGAGCTTTAAAATTTACTATCGAAAAACACTTTATATTTAAAAATAATATGGGTGATATGGTTAAGTAATAGGTGACCGTATAACACAATCAGAAATAATTTATGATCTATTTATCATTTAATCTTTTTCAAATATCGTTCAGTCTCCGATAAAAGAATCTTCATATTATTATGTTTAAATTTATTAAATTGCTTACTGTGTATAATAATTACAGGAGATTACCAAAAGTAGAGTAGACATTATTCTTTCGATATAAAATCGTTTTTTTATAAATATTTGACATGTTAAACACAAATCATATTCAAATAACTATGTGATTATTGTGATATCTATTAGTTACAGTCTAATTTTTTTTAATCGGATTACAAAGTTACTTATATAAAAACTAACCTATAATTTCTGAACATTTTCATACGGTAAAATGTTTTAATGTAATTGTGTGTTTCTAAGAACTTTTATTATCAAATAATTTATTCCAAAAATAAAATAAAATTAAAAATGTATAATTATTATAGATATATAATATAATATATTATATAGCTATTGTTAATAAGCCTACTATAATTTATTATGTCAACAATTAATTGATTAAATTATAAAGTAACCATTTAAATTATTGACTTTACTCCAAAATGTATAATCAACCAAGAATTTTTTGCTCCTTTCTACTTAAAAAAGAAATGTTGGTAAATAGCGAAAATTAAAAATGCACTTGGACTGATGTACATTGGCCAAGTGTATATACACTATATACTATATATACTATGTATTATACTATTATAGCATATAGTTTATTTATTTTTTCTGACTTTTAACTCAAATGTAACTGTACATTAGCATTAACATTTATTAACATTTAGAATGGAATTTCCAGTAAATCAAGACAATTTTCAAATTCCGGACTAGTATAATAATAGCTGTGTATTATATGTGGACTTCGGCGCCAATTGAGAATAAATCTGTTAACATGTTCGAGAACAAAAACCAATGCTGCATTTTTCATGCGTTCTGTCTGTCTTTCTCTCTCTTGAACTTTACGCCTTAAAACCTTTTTAGAATTCATTTATTCCGTTTTGTAGAAGATTGATTGATTTTTACTATCACAAGGTTATTATTGATCGGTACGATTGCGTTTAGCATATAATGTTCTTTGTATTAATGACTGAGAGAAACAAATTTTAGATATTTATTTAATGCTTTAAACATTTATTAATTTATTACTTTCTTACACACAACAATATTATATTATAATAAGATATCTACCTACAATTATAAATTTATAAATACTACTATGTAGTTACATGTAAAAAAATTTCTCATAGAATATGTTGTAAGAATAATTATTATTATGGATGACTATAATTACCATAAATTTGTTTTTCTATTAATCTGATACAAAGTATTCTATAAAATAGTAATTTTATTATATCATTCATCGTTATCGTTACATCAGTAACGATTTGACTTGTATTACTAATTTATTAGTTCGTTTTCGATGAAGTTTGAAAATCAGTATTTGACATTTTAAATTGTGTGAATATTATAATTGATTGTATTACACTCGTAATATACATAAATATATATATAACCATATTATAATTGTATGGATATCGTGAATGAAAATATAATGTTGGGAATGTGTGAGCGGTCACAGCAGTAATAATTGCTGTCCAACATTAGTGTCAAGCCGCTCCTCCGATTCTTTGTTATCTGGATTGGTAACCACTCGAAAATTAAGTAACACAACACGTCACGTCTTATATAATAATATATTCAAACATTAAAAATCGTGAGAAAAATGAATTAACAATTTGAAAAAGTTATATTATTGTTCACTTAAGTATTATTCGGATGCATAAACAATTGATTAGTTTAATAATTCACTAAAATTTAATAGACCAATCATTGACCACTAAATAATGTTTAACGAATCTCATTATTGATATTATATTATATTTAGTGATTGTTCGTACGACACGTCATATATGAGGTATTGGGGTATATACATAGATTAGCTTATTATAATTTGTTGAGATGTGTTTCGATAGGACAAGGCAATACCCAAATTATTTAAATCAGTATCTAAATTGTATAAAACTTAAATATAAACACTAAATATTATACTTACGATTAGCTACAATTTTTATTTTTATTATTATTATGATTGTATAAATTATTAAATTTTTAGAAGTATATTATTCATAAATATTAATTAATAAATAATTTTTTTTTAAAAAAAAGTTCATTAATGTGAACAGATTTTTGGTTCGAACAAAAAATACTCCTTTTAAAGTATCATGTGTTACCTTTAAATACAGTGTTTAAAATATACATAGAAAAGGTCATTTTTTAAAAGTTTGTTCAAGTATTACAAAAAATATTGACCATCGTAGAAACTACAAAACTGTTATTTTAACCGAAATTTGATGGGAAAATGTTTTCGATATTTATTTTTGTGTTAAACTGAATATTATGATTTATAGTATACATTATACATCTATCCTGAGTAGATATAAACGATGTGAGACAAATTTCCAAAATATAGCTACTGTAGTATATAATATAGTCTAATTTTTGAAATTTTAATGTCGCAGATGTCACAGCTGATAGAAATAATCTTTTTATTTATGTGTTAAACATTATTCTAATTCTTTTTATCAATATAGTATTATTATAAATACTTATAATATTGTTGAACTATGTAAATAACTGACTTTTATAGATTTGTTATTGGAACATAAATCTGCTTTATATATATTGTTTTAAACATTAATTCTTTAAATCCATGAGACAGACAGATTACTGAGATTACGAAAAATGTTTTGAAACATCATTCTCTTTTAAATTAGTTGCTCCCTGTTATATCACATTGCACTAAATTCCACCAGCTCATTCAATGTTCTTACTACTAAAATCAAGTTTAAAGCATAATGATTAATTTATCAACTTATCAAATCAAATATCAAAATAATAACTCGAATTTACTACCCATTAATGTTTAAGACTAGTAATTTGATCTTTATTTAACATATTTTATCAATTTAATGACACAACGTTAATGACTAAAATTAACATTTCTATAGTCGTCTAATAACGTGGCAATATTTCTTATAAAAATATACAATGTCTGCAATATATTATTAAAGCTGGATATTAACGAGTTAAAAAGTTAGTTAACTCGCAATCCTTGTATATTATAATACTAAATTTGAGCTCGAAGAGTGAATACAAAAATTTATCCATTTTATTTCTTACAATATAATAAACTCTATAATCAATTTACCAATAATAATTGAATGAAGCTATAATATATTTTTGTTTTTTAATTTTATATAAATTAATTTCTTCGTATATTTTTATGATCAACTCAAAAAAAAAAAAAAATTATATTAAAATACGATATATTAATATCATTATATACCTAATCTTTAATAATAAACTAGATGATAATTAACTACTAATTTTATACTATATTAATAATTTAATTAATGGGGTGCCTCATTGATTTCCTGGGTAATTTCAGAAATAGTTCGACTGTTTAAATCAATATAAATGAATATAATAATTTAAATAAGTTTAAATTTACAATTTCTATAACCTGGTATTTATTTTTAACCTTGTATAACAGGTAATAATATACTAATGACATACTTAAATTTTAAAATTGGTGTCTAATTAATTAATAGTTATTGATAAATCGAATGATTCCAAATAACCACAACCAAGCGTAAAAATTCTGTAACTTTTAATTATTTTATTAGGAACGACAGACCTAAATACCTAATATTAAGACACGTACCAAAGACATGGTATAAATACATATATCTAGTGACTTAACGTTGAATTAACTAATTACACTCATGTGCAATAGAGCAACATGTATGTTTGGTTTTTTTTTTTTTTAAACAAAACTGTTATGTATTTAAAGATCCAACTTATTCAAAAGCACTATTTTATTCATTCATACGTTCATTAGTTGAATGCGGTTCAATTATATGGAGTCCTTATCAAACTAACCACATTACTAAAATCAAAAAATACAAAAACCTTTTCTTCGTATGATCCGTTACAAACTTAAGCAGATATATGGTTTAACAACGGTATTCTTTTTTTATACACCTAAATTATTAAACAATTTAAGTGACCGAGCTCTTATCCAAAATTCCTCCAAATATACCACACCACATTACACTCTTCATTCTTCATTTTTTTTTTATGTACAACCTTAAAATTGAAATTATAGGTAGACATTATAATACCCCTTTAAATGGAATTGTATTAAATGGCAATTCCATTAATAATTTTGAATAAAGTAATAATATATAATATAATATAATATATTATTTTTTTAATCCACCAAGCAAGTTGAAAAATGTCTAAGTAATAACTTGTATTATTTATATTTTGTATTAATATTTAATAAAAATTATGAGATGATTAATTCATAAAATAATAATTAAATTAATTTTGTTTAATTGTTACATTCCTACTTTATACTATATCTACCCTTACATTCTCAAATTGTTGAATATTGGTTGTAAGACTTTTATATATTTTATTTTACATTACTGTAATCTTTGCCCATAAAGGACGTTATAACTTATTGTAAATTTCTTAGAATAAATTATCATCTATTCTGTCATTTTTCATAAGATACAGTTAATATTTAACATGAAGACATCAAATTTCAACTTTCAACTTCAAAGAACAACTGAAAGGATTTCCAAACTTTAACTATAATAATTAATAATATATAATTTTATTGATTTCATTATTGTTTTAAAAGTTTCTGGGAGTCAGGAAATCCTTTTAGTTATTCTTTACGGTTGAAAGTTGAGATTGTATGTCTTTACAGTCTTGTCTGTAGAAAATTATAATAAACAAATTTACTATAAAATAATAAACAAATCAATAATATATATAAATATATAATATATTAATTATTACCTGTTTTAGTTAAAGATTTTAATAAAATCGTTTATATATAGTTTAACTTGTTTTTATTGATATAATTGTTATCGATGTTTCTATAAATATCGCTTTCAAACATTTTGGTAATTTGCAATCATTAAAGAATAGCAAATATCACAAATTTTAAGTATTAGATACAACAATAAAAAAAAACCATTAATTTTATATTTCTATAGCTACATATTCATATTAAGTTAATATCAGAGATCTAAATTATAACAAGATTAAAATATAATATATAAATAATATTATACTGGATGAGTGTTAAGGCTATTGATCCTGAGTTTGTTTTAATGAAAAATATTAGTATAAACTGTCGGTCATTTAACCACTATCCTACATTCACGTTTAATTGTAAATATAAAAAAACAGCAAGACCACATAATTAACAAATGCCTATACATATTATCTGCAATCTTGTTTCCGATATTACGTCTTGTTAAAATATTTTTTTTTCATACAAAATTATAACTAGTTTTCAATCTTTAGTAATAAATCCAAATTCACTATATTAAATGTAACTATATTATAAAATTATGTTATTAACGAACGTGTGTGTCTTCAGAAGTCATTTAACGTATCTACGTAATTTCTGTTAGTAAATCGTATCGGGAAAGTATAAAAAAAATTGCTAATTTTTTTATTCAATTGATAAAGTGCTTAACAGTGTTGATTTTTTCATTCCATCTCTAGTAGTCTAGTTACTTAAACCTTTTAAGCATTTTTCAAAACAATTACAAGTAAATAGCATTAACAGTTCATCTAACAATGTAAACGTAATAACCCTTTTCTTTTGAAAAGAAAATCTATCTAAGCATTAAGTTACAATGTCAAAAATAGGGTACTTTTTCTGAACGAAAATCAATAACACAAGTAAAGTGTATACAAATGCATTCAAGACATTAAAAATTAACAACCATTAAAATGGTTTAATTGAAAAAAAAATTTGTTTACTTTAATTTAATTAAACAATATTACATAGGTACATATATTACATAATAATATATGAGTAAAGAATTCATTAATCATGATATACTAATGATTCATTATTCATAAATGTTGAGCATTTGAGCCGACTGTCCTATTCATACATAAGACGCATTTCGTATTTTATACTAAATCATGATAATTTTTAAAACAAGAATATTATAACTTTTATACAATTGAATTAAATTAAACTTTCACCACAAAAATATAACTTATATAATACCTACAGAGTGATGCAATACAATTCACAATTAAAGACATTTTTTTATTCAAATACATTTATTTATGTATTATTTTTTAATAAACGTTTTTACATGTATTTAAAATTTATAAAAGCTGATCTGTGTTATTTTTTTAGCACGTTCATTGTAAATATGATTATTATAATATTATGATTGACGAGAACATTTATTTTGAAATATATGACGGCGTTCCGAATATGCAATTAAGCTACACTTAATATCATAATAATAATAATAATATATACGCCTATATACATGACAATATTAAATGGTTATTGATATTGTTATTATTATTTTAATATTATAATTTTATTTTGCTTCTGTTGGAAAAATAATCACGGATACCTTTAAGTATAATATATAAATATATAATATACATATACATATTATAATAAATAATAATATATTATGTATATTACATAAAAATTAATTTAAACTTTTTATATTGTTTTATCATTATGCTTTAATATATATATATTATATATATTATAAATAACATTTACAAGTTTAAATTTTATACAGTAGAAAACTTACAGAGTTTTCAGTTTTGCGATTTTAAAATAACTAAATTTAATTTAAATGATAATTAAATAATTTCTGGTCGAATTCAAAAAGTTTTTATTAATATTGCCTACTATTTAAATTTAACTTTAATTTATAATTTACGCGAAGAATAAATTTTTAGGAAAAAAAATATTAATAATAATTTGACTTTTATAATAACCATAAGTCTACAGCTATACAGATAACTATTCACGAATGTTCCTAGAAAATACAATTCATATTTAACAATATGTTGAAGTAAAAATGTAGTAAACTATTATTTATTTATTATTTATTATTCGAACATATTAAAATTCAAATATATCAAAATAAAAAATCAAATAATATATAGTATATTTATGTTTACCATAAAAAAAAACGTAAATAATCGTTTAAATAAAATATAGGTATTAACGAATGTATTTTTAATTTATTTTTATTGTTGATCATTTAAAACTGTAGTATTACATATTTGTTTTTATTTTGGAGATAAGGGAACAATTTATAATTATTACGCACAGGCTTAAATATTAGTTAAACTAAACAAAATTCAACTACCGAAACAAATTTATTTTATTAGCAGCTTAACAGTATAAATGGCTATAAAACTAAACATATTTTGTTAACTTGATAAAAATATTCGATTAAAAAATTTTAATTTTTTTTTTGTAAATTATGATCTAAATAGATTTTATTAAATATATCATTATTAAACCACGAATTACAATAATTTTGAATAAAAATAAATAATGTATGACTTTTAAATTTTAATTTAATGATATTAATTTATTTTACTGAGCAATTAAAAAAAAAATGAATAGAAATAGCGTCAGACTGCATAACCTTTTATTTTACTTTTGAAAAATGTACTAATGTTTGTAATACAATCATTAAACAGGCCTATATTCATAAAATGTAATTAAAATTACATTACTGTGGTAATTATTATGAATTTAAAAATTATATTAAAATGTTTGAAAAATAAACTAAATAATATACTTAATGTTATGTTATAATGTATTCAACAACCTATAATTTATAACAATGCACTAATATCAATTTTATTTATTCATTGGCATCTTGTAATTTTTTATTTGTTTAGTTTAATATTCTCTCATACGTACATTTATAATTAAAACCAAAACTAATTTTGAAAATGAAATATGGTTACAACTTAATTTAGGTTATAATTGTGTCTAATATATTAATACTAAATTATATATGACTGTATAATTACTACTGTAATACTGTGTGTTGTGATTAATTTCAATATATTAGATATCTATGGACTAACGTTGCGGTATAATATTCTATACAATAAACTTGCTCACACAAAAAAAAATTTACAAGTTGTAAATATTTAAGTAAAAAAAGTATAAACATAAATTAAAATAATGATATACAACATTACTAAAAAAACTGACAGTGTTAAGATTTTGATTATAATAAAACCCCATCTTGTGTGTAATAACGTTTTACTTTTACTGCTTCTTTTCTCAATACGTACCATGCAATGTATTATAGATATATATATATATAAATTGCATGTATAAGTCTACGTGATCTAAATTCCAGAAAGTTGACAGAATTCGTAGCGACAATTTTCAATTCTACAACTACAATAACACTTAGTATGTATTTCAATGCTATGGGAAATGAGCATGATACTCGAATTTTATTCATTTATTTTTCACGTAGTCGAACACAAATACATACACAAACAACACATTTTTCAACCCATATTTACTGTACGTGAAATATATAGTTTGTTATTGAAAATAATAAACTATATATTATATTGTATACGTGATATCTTGTATCATTTATAATGTCATTATAAAAATGTTTATACAAATAAGTAGTCATAAATATCATGCATCATTAATAATTTTACTGAAATAGTAAAATATCTATTATTATAAGGTATTCAATTTAATAATTATGTCGAAAAACAATCGTTTCTTGGTTAATTAGTTAATTAGTATTATATAATATTAAATATGTACTACACTATTAGACGGGATATAAATAAAATAAAAATGTACAATTGCTATAATATTGGATGTGATTATACCAAAACTAAGAGCATTTTTTTATATTCCAAAAATAAATCATATGATATATATTAATTTAATTTAGCTACAAGTGAGAAAAATGTACAACTAAAATTAAATTACATAATAACTATATTATTATTATTTTCTGCAAATAAGAATCAGTACTAACTCATACCCAATGTAAAAATTTTCCTACGATTCAACTATATATTATTATGTTAAAAATGACGAAGTAAGTTTTTAATTTTGCTTTATTTCACTTTTGATTTATACTAAAATATCGAAAACTAAGTTACCATCGCCCATCAATAATATATACTTTTTTTCTAATTTACTTTTGAAAATAGTTTCTTATCAGGCACCTACACCAAATATATGTATTTGTTCCATTCCTTCATATAATATTAAATATTAGATTTCATTAATTTTCTTACTTTTTACCATAAGTTTTTAATGAAAATCTATTTAAATAGTTAATACTGTATAGAGAATTCAAAACTATAAATAATTGAACCAATAAGTTTACTTGGTAAATATTTAATTTTCTTCATTACAAAATTATGTTATAAATCAATTATAATATGCACTATTAAATACTTAATATATAACTTATATTTTTTTACGTTTTCATAAATTATATCTACTTTAAATAACTTATAAGACTTAATAAGATATCTATGAATTTTAATCTTTTATTTTGAAATAAAATTATCAAAATAGAATTATAATATTATATTCCAAGCTAAACTCCTACAATTATTATCAAGTGCACTTTGTCAAGTTTTACATGTATAAAGAAAGTAAGTGCTAATAGGTAATGTACAAACTTTGGAAGTCTTACCCTGTTGTCCCATAAGACTCATTTGCAAGTATTCATAAACTATATGGGTTCGTCCTACATATGCAGGTATATTAACGTAATAGTCGAAAAAGATATTGTGGTATTATTGCAATTGATATTTATTTTATAGAAAAGTAAATTACCTTATAGTCAAAGTGGTGATCAAATTACATGATACCTAGGCCTGCCACATTCAATCCACTATAAATTATTATCTGGTTGGTCGAAGTATTCTTGATTTAAGTATATAAATATATAATTCGTATGTCTGTCTCTTTTTATATAAATTTTTATAGGTTTGTGTACGTTTGAAAAACTACTGAGACAATTAGTACCAAATTGTGTACTCTTGTTTGTTAAGACTTTAAGAGTGTTTATACTTTCATTTTAACTCATATAAAAATAATAAAATCGAATTTCTATCAAAAATCTAACCAATAAAAATGCAAAGTTAAAAACTATTTAAAAAAAAAAAAAAACCCTATGGAAGTATTAATATTTACATTGTGGTTAAGTCTTCTCTTTCCTTACTCCATAACTTTTATTAATTTCTACTTTCATGAGAAACAATGCATTTTTATTTATATTGCTTAATACTTGTCCAATTTATTACATACATTATTACAATTACATATAGTGCTGTAATTTATATTTGTTTATTTTTTTTCCAAAAAAATTCAGACTATACAGTTAGTATTTTGTATATAAATAATAATATATTCAATCATGACTATGAACCTAACTCTAACGATGTTGTAGGTCAGTGAAGTTCGCTAGATCACGAAAAACATCAATTTTTGTCTTAGTGTAAAATTTTAGTGCTTAATAAGTAGTTTCAGAATATTTATAACTAAAAAATAGAACTCTCTTCAAATCAGAGTTATCGTTATATAGTCATTTTAAAAACTAACGGGAGTGTGGAAAGATTTAATTTTTGCTATTTAATGTATAAGATACAATAAGTAGTATTGCGATCAGTATTTTAAGTGACTACGAACTGTACTACCTTATAACTTTACAAGGCACCGAATCTCTTGCTCCACGAACCTAACGTTATTTTTTAAAGACTACGTGAATTAAATACCATAAAGAAACGTCTATTTTGCATGCACGTGATAAGTATTCCGTAGAGATCCATTCAGTTAATCGACTTGCCGACTATATCGTAAAACAATAGCTTGAGAAATGCAGCGCCTAATAAAAAAGCAATGAAATTAATTCTGTATAATTTATTTTTCGGATCCTTGGTCACCATGAAAATGTTTTTTGTACAGACCTCGGAAAAAAAGAAAAAAAGATGTTGCTTGCCATTAGACTGTAGCATATCCCTCAACCACATTTTAGTTCTAAAATTTACGAGACTCATTAAACTAATTATAAACTAATTGCTAAAAAAAGTGAATTTTTAGTAACAGTTATATTATATTAATATCAATTAAATTTTGATTGACAATTACAATAACCGAGGTTAATATATATACGGAGTGTAATCGTTACTTGGAAACACTCTATAACTTAACAAATGTTAAATATATCTGAATTCTATTTATTTTTGGTGCTTCACAAATTTTTTTTTCTAAATAGTAACCCCACATTTTTTGGTTAATTATTTTTAATCTTATTTTTTCATGAATTTTAATGGTCAAACCAACTTTCTATGTTAAAAAATAGCCGAGTTATGGATATATCTAGGTTTGATATTGTTTTTTTAACATTTTTGAATTATTCATAAATTTTATGACTTGAACTATTCATTTTTACACCTCATGAAATCTTCTAGTGATATTTTTAGTATCTAATTTTAAAAAGGATTCTCTTTGCCTATAGAAACTAATTTTTATAAGTTAGTCTCCTTAGGCTATTAAAAAAAAATATATTAAATTAATTTTTTTAATTTTAATTTTTATAGTTAAAAATTATATTTATTTAGCTTATAAATTGTTTAAATTGCTTCTGCCCTCCGTAGAAATTCTCTATTTTTTGCAGATGAAATTTGCCTTTCAGTAAATTGATTACACGCCGCAATTATTTTTTCTTTCAAATTAATAAGATTAGTAGGTGGGTTTGCATAGATGACAGTTTTTAGATGTCCCCACAAAAAGCAATCTAATGGTGTATGATCTGGTGATCGAGGTGGCCATTTTATTATACCATTAGTTCCTATCCAACGGGTTTTCAACATTTCACGACCATTGCATATGTGCCGGGGCTCCATCTTATTGCAAAATCAAATTATTTCTCGTTGCAAAAGGAATATTGTCTAGCATGATCGGTAGCTCATTCATTAGAAATTCCAGATACCGTATTCCATTTAAATGTACCTGTCGTAGAAATAAGATCTCAACAATTGATCTCCAATCAAACCACACCAAACATTTGTACCCCAGACAGATTGGTTATTTGTTTAAAAAACTCAATGAGGATTTTGATTGTCCCAATACCGATTATTTCTGTTTATTAATTATCCCGTTGTTGGTGAAATTCGATTCATCTGTCCATAATATGTAATTTAAAATAATAGGATTGTCTTAATAATTAATGTAATGGAAATATGTAAAACATATAAGTACATTTTCAAAGAAACAATCTTGTGTTTTTTTTTCCATAAGTTTTTGTTAACTCAATTTAATTGTCAAAGCTGAAATAATAATAAAATAGTTCTAATGCATAAATTACTTATAAAACATATTTTTCTTTTAAATTTCATTAGAAAATATCTTAAAAGATTACAAAAAATAAGAAGTTTGACCTACGCAATAGTAGAATCATATTATAATATATTATTCTCTGGAACCTTAACTTTAACATCAACCACACCCACTCATTCATTACACATTTTTACCATAATACCAATGACGTAATTACGTACATAATTTCTGAAGGGAGGAGTTGAGTAGTGGAAAAAATAAGTGTATTAAAGTAAATACTAATGATAGGTAACCTTTTCTCAAGAAATGTATTATCAGAGCGTAGATCTAAATGATCTTTGAGACAACAAAATGTCTTTAAAATACAATTTATACTTTAATAAAAGTACAACACATATAAAATTGTCTGTAACATACTTTTTAGTAACAATTATTATATTTAAATTGTATAATTATACATGATTTGTTGTTGATGGAATCTGTAAATAAAATTATATGTGCCAATATGAGACGAACATTTTACTATCAACCGTTACGCAGCCTCTCCAGTTTTTATCTGTTACATAGGTATAAACACGAATAAAACGAAGCAAATATTTTATTTTATTTTTACTTTTATTGGAATAATTTAAGCTGAATTTTTATTAAGTTTTATTCATTTTTAAAATATATTGGATTATTTTATAATTTATAAAATATATGCAAATAATTATTACAGCTATATGTATTATACTACATAAAGTATATACTTTAATTAATCAAATAAACTTTTTTAAACACAAATAACTGTATTGTATTTTTAGCTTTTTCTAACACACATTATTCCATAAATTTTCCTTTTTATAAAAAAAGGTTACCTACTGGGGAATCTATCTTTACATCCTCTCACGTGACATGTGTACGTGCCTGGTTAACAGTAGGTATGAATGTATGATACACAATGGCCCGTACGCGCAATCCACATCAGTACTAGTCTAACACGTAACTTACCTATAGACCCTTTGTCTTCAATGTATGATATAAATTATCTACATCCGATCGATCAAGTATCTTTGATATATTGTACTTTTTTTTTTATATGTCACTTTACACATTCTTCTACCTCACCACAACTTATCTTAATATTGTATAATTTATGAACTCAGGATAAAACATTATACTATTCTGAATTAGGACTAAATATGAAAAAATTACGATACACTCGTTATTCAAATTAGTTAATTATTAATTTAATAAAATTAAATAATTATTTATTTTTAGTTGGATGGATTAATATTGCTGATTTTTGTAAAAATCCTGATAAGATTTTAAATATTATTTACTGTATGTTAAAAATAATACCAACTAAGACAATCGAATAACATATATTTTTTCGTAAGGAAACTCTACTCTGATTGGTGTTAAACACTCAATCAATGAATATTGCGCAAACGTAGGACAACAGAAAAAAATCTCGCTTGAGCTTAGTTGAAAATATTACAAGTTTTATTTACACAAAAAAAAAATATGATTTTACCAGTCTAATGTTCTTGACACCACTGCATGAAGTAAAAATATTAAAAAATAAATAAAAGAAACGTGTCAGTCAATGTACGTGAACAATAGAAGAAAGACAAACAAATAATTAATCTAGTACTCCAACTAAAAGTTGTCAGAGAAGAAAAACTTTATCACTTTGGTTTGTTGCTGTTAATGGAAAAAAAGTTATTATACCTTCATCTTAAATAAATTAGTCTCATCGTGTAATATATCAAAATAACGCACATGCTGAAAAAAATGTTATTGTAAAACATTTTTTTGACAAAAAAAAAAAAATTAATAAATAAATAAATTAAGTAAAATAAATAAATAGATGCCACAAGATGAACGCAATAAGCAGATTTCTGTAAAAGGAAGTATATAAATCCTAACCTATATAAAAATTACAAAAATATTTTGAAGCGTTCATAAAAAAAAAAAAGTAATGATAATAATAAAAGACATAGATAGAGCATAAGCCGGCGAATTAAAAGAAATATATTAATTATTATCATTTAAACTACTATTGTTGTGTTATAGATTTATATAATATAGGCCGGAGTGGATCAAACCTAAACCGATCGAGTTTTAAACAAATATATAATATTCATATTCGTAATATAATGTATACTAATATGATGTCTATTAATTAATCGCCAATCAATCGAGTAGTGTTACCTAATCTAATTGGCCAATTTTCTAATAGAACACGTACTCAACCCGCATAAGCTCGGTACAGTGGACATTTCAACACGGAAGCGAAATTTGAAAACACGTCATGTGATTCATTTAACTTGTTACACTACAAGATACAAAGCGGGAGCGGGTTACCAGTTCGAACGTCATGTGTTCGATTTATAAACTGATCGAATGGTTATATGTTGGAAATGTTTTGTGTGCGAAACATCAAGTGTCCGAACAAATTTAAATAATATTTTATACGGTTTTATCGGTTTTATTATTAAATATATCAATAATATTGACCGGTATCCCCAATAATCAATATAATAATTGCTGGTTATCGTAAAATCACTCGACACAATGCGACTACAGAAGCCTAGTTGATTGCGTAGTTATTTCAGTTTATTTAATGTGTTCACTTTTAGAGTTGCTAATTCATTTGATTTTTATAATTTATCGTAACAAATAAATTTAATATGTTTAATGTGAGTGTCGAAAATATTCAAATTATACCTAGTATTCATGGGAGTATAATTTTAAGTTTAAATAATTTTAAATTTATAAAAAATAAAAATATAGTTAGAAAAACCGATTTGAAAAATGTGTTTTATTGGACGTGCAAATGTAAGTGTGGTGCGAAAATTAAAACTATCGAGTCTCGCGATGGCAAACATACAATTGAAGAGCAGTACTCAAAACCTGAACATTGTCATGGTCCTGATCCCGTATCTATTGAAGTAAAAAAAAAATAAAAGAAACAATTCAAATTATCGCACGTAATTCCAATCAAGAAAAAGCTATTCAAATTTACTAAACAGCAATTACTGGCACTCCAAAAACAATATCTAGCTCGGTAAGCAAAGAATAATAAACAAATGATTAAACGACAAAGAAAACCTATTTTAGAATATAAAGAACCACAATTTATCGAAGAAATTAATCCACCTATATCATTATGTAATACATTATGTGGTGATACATTTTTGGTAAAAAAAACCACAGATATTTTACTATTTACAACAATTGAAAATTGTAAGATTCTACAAGAATCAAACTGCTGGTCGGATGATGGTACGTTTAAAGTTTGCCCAAAACTCTTTTATCAAGTGTATATATTACATGCTTTGATTAAAAAAGATACACATGAAATATTTGTCCCTCTAGTGACCGAGAAAAGTCAAGAATTATAAACTCAAATGTTCTCTTTAATTAATGAGTACTGTATAGAAAATAATATAAATGTAACAACGAATACAAATTTAGAAATTATGACCGATTTTGAAAAGGCAGCTATTAACTGTATAAATGAAACATTTCCATTCGCAATCCATTCAACTTGCTTTTTTTACTTTTCTCAAAATATTTATCGAAAAATTCAAGAATTTGGCCTTTCGTCAAAATATACAAATGATGTTAGATTTAATTTACTTGCCAGACATTTACCAGCTATGGCATTTCTTCCCGCCGTTAATATGGTATGTATGAGTAGTAAATAAATATTGTTTATGTGTTGTTAGGTACAAGAAAGTTGGATACTTTTAAAATCACTTTTTAAAGATACTCATGAAGAAAAAAATTTGTTAAAATATTTTGAAGAAACAAATGTCATAGGAAAAAGTTGAATGCGTTTTAGAGGAAAACTCATAAGAGACAATTACATCCCACTGCTCTCCCCTCCAGAAATGCGGTCAGTGTCAGAACGATTAATCCAAGATTTACCTAGAACTACAATTACGGCAGAGTCACGGCACAGAAAAATAAATATAATAATATCGCCTTATCCTGGTACAAATATTTAGTAACTTATTTAAATGCATGCAGTTTCCTAATTTTTTTTTTTTTTAGGTTTACATAAATTCATACAACAATTACAAAAAGTTCAAAATGAAAATTAAGTTATAAGTTATAAAAGAGATGTTAGTTTATGGACGACGAACGAAAAAGACAAAAAAAATTAATATCAAATCGAATTTAAGATTGAAATCAATTCATACACGTCTTATTTTAAACGAAAATTACGATAAACTAAAGTATTTACGTGCAATCGTTCAACATTCAAATCTATAAATAGGTATCTAACATTTAATTTTTATGAATGACAAAATATTTAATTTTTAATTTTTAAGATCGACTAAACTACAAATGTTTTTTTATATTTTAATTATTTTTTTTTTTTATGTCCAACACTTTATCTTTCGTACACAAAACATTTCTAACATATAACCATTCAATCAGCTTATAATCGAACACATGACGTTCGAACAGACCGTATTCGAACTGGTAACCCTCACCCATACAAAGCCATATCACATAGTATTCTCATTTATGATTTTATCGACTAACAATAATTATATATCTATAATACAACCAGCGGTCGTTTATAGAATTTTGAATTATTATATAAACTATCTATAGTTCCTTGTCTCTTAGACTTGTAAAATGAATAAATAAATACTTAAATAAGTATATCTGTAAGCTACATATTTTATAGTTTGTACCTTATAACAGCTGGTATTAATTTTTTTTAAATTTTGATAAATTGTAGGTTCAAGCAAAGCAGAAAATATAAGTATGACATAAATTTAAATATATTGTATATCTTGTTAAATAAATGTATATAACAACTAACTATAGTTATTTAATAAGTTTCAGTCAGGCAGACTATTAGAGTAATAGTTAATAACTAAATTAATGTTTCATACGCTTTTAATCAATAACGGTTAAATACTTTATTAGGTTATTCAATAATTAAAATAATAAAATATTGTAAAATATTTTAATTTAATGATTCATTATATGTAATATACTATATAGTAGTATTAATATTCAACGTATTTATGTAATTATTCATATATTTGATTATTTATTTTCTATTCTAGGTAGTATCTAGTTTTAATTAATGTTTACTACGCAGGCTGTAAATATTTATTATTGGTAATTGCTTTTAAAAAATAAATAAATTGCATGCTACAAATATTTTCAAGAAAAAAATTGCAAATGTTAAATGGTTAAATTTTATATTTTTATAAAAGTTGACTGCTATGCAGTATATGGATTGAAATTCAAAAACAACTCTACATTAAAAACAAATAATAAATAGTTATTATACATGTGATTTTTAAATTTATTTTTGCAATCTAGTAACCTATCGTAATAATTATTGTTTACTGCACAAATTAAACATATTTATTCAAGGATAATTTACAGATATATATTTATTCAAGTATTTACCTATTAATTTTATAAGTCTAAGAATTATAGTTAGGAAAAATAATAATTCAAAATATTAGTACGCAAGTTAAACAAGTTGGTCATGACACGTTTTAAGATTTCACGATCAAGAAATTATAACCATTGAGTTATTTGACACGAGATAGAGGTACTCTTGGTGGGTCTGGATCGACATTTTTAAATATGAATATACGAATGTGAGAGATTTTTGGTGGAATTATTGAACAGGAAGATGAGTTATAGTGCAGAAACTATTCTATATGAGATGTACAGGAGAACCTACCAAAACATACTAATTATCAGAATAACAATAAAAAAAATAATAACAGAAATTTTGCTTTGATAATATGCCACTAATATCTAAAGTATAAAACAAAATAAAATAAAATGTTTATAAAATTACTGACTTTTTTAATTCGATTAAATTCTTTATGTCGATAAAAACATTGGTTGCGGTTACGAATTAAATGCAATTTACTTAATGGCTGAAAATTTGATAATTGTGCGGATATGTGAACGCATGAAAACGATGATCCGATAAAAAAAATAGAAGCAAGAGGAAAGGTAAGATGATAAATAATATTACTAAATGAGAGAATTGTGGAAATTTCAAATTGAGAGGTAGAATATGAAATACATAGATGTTTGTATATTTGCATATTTAGGTACCAACTACTATTTTGTTTACAAAATATATGTAACTTAAATATTTAATCACATTACATTTATATATATGTAGGTATTTATAATTATAATATACTTTAAGTACTGTATTCCAAGTTAAAATGGAAAATAAATTATCAACATAAATATTATTTATACTTGTTAAAATTCAATCAAACGTATTTAATAATATTTAGTAACTTAATATTTATCTTCTATATTTACAATTAATTGTCTAAATATTTACGTTTGAGAGTATTAGTTTTATGAAAATAACTTATCATTTTAAACTGTTATCTATTCAAAAGCCAGTAAAAATTTGTTGAAAAAAAATTAAATATTGATTTTTCAATAACAAAAACATCTAATTAGGGATCTAGTTGTTTCTGTAGACTTTATTTCAAATGTAACTCTTCATTAGATAGCTAAAAATGTTTTGTTAAATTTTAATTTGACGATAAAATATCGTTGTATAAAAAAAACACAATTCTGATCAAATGATACAGACAGATCAGCTTATATTTCAATGAACAATTTAAAACAATATATAAACAACACTTGTACTACCTACATTTTTCGCGATTTTCTACTTTAAAACTTGATTTCATAATTAGATTATTAATATTCATTTCCACTTACAAATTATTTTTTTGAAGACACGTCATTATATTCATAAAACTGATACATACCTTAGAATCTAATTAAACTTTAGTTTATAAAAAACCATAAACGTAATAATAAATATATTTTGAAATTATTAATAGCTCTAACCTCTAAGTATTTATGGTATGAAATCAATTTTTAATGATTTGTTTTTTATTACTTTTATCTTATGGTTACCTATAGTTAATATTTAAAATAATAATTAAATATTAAAATTTAAAAGAATTCAAAACATATTATTCTTCGATCAATTTGCGTATGCTTGGTCCTAAATATTGATTTATATTTTACCAAATATAATAATTTTTATTCACGTCATAATAAAAGTCAACAAATTTATTAACATAAATTAAATAGGGAAAAAATATTAAATTACATACAATTAAATATACTTTTTAATGGGTCTATCTATACTTTCAAATTCAATTACTGATAAATAAGACGTTCCTTGTTACCTTTGTAAATTTTTATGGAATAATTTAGTCATCATTTTAGCACATTAACTCCGAATAAATTATAAATCACAATAATAATAATACACAACAATGAATAAAAAAAGTCATTATATTTAAAATTTTTTTGACTAATTATTAGTTGACTACTTGTTATAAAAATAACATCATTTTGAGTAATTTAATAAATAACTTATTTATTCGTTACAACATTGGTTATGGTTTCGACGTAATTTTTATCCAAAAAACAAAATTGTTTCCATTTAATAAAAAAATGTTTAATATTTATAGAATTTTATAATATTCAAATAGTATATAAAATCAAATCAAGCGTATGCAAAATGTAAGGTGTACATAAAATAAAATTGTCAACAATATTATTATTAAATAGTCTTCGGAAAAACTTTTCGTCCGTTTGTGAACTTTGAGTATTTATTTAAATTTATCAATCGTGCAGTTCATTTCAAGCATAATAATTGTTAAAGTTAGCTTGATGATTTCACCCACCAAACTGATTTTTTTCCATTCTATATTATCGAATGGTAGGTATTATAATGCCGACAATAACTTCTGAAGTCGCGCGAAAACACGATATTTAATTTTCTCAAACCTCTTTATTTATTATTTTATGAACGCCTTATATGTATTGAAACAGTAATGCATTTTTATACACCTACCCAAATTCAAATAAAATGAATGAATGACTATTTATTTATAACATAATATTTGTATATAACAAGCTCGTTATTTAAATTTAATAAAATCAATAATATATTATGTTTTATACACATACCTATGTTGTCTACAGTTAAGGGTTTATTTATTTTTAATTTGAGTTGTTTATAATTTCTTCTTAATTTACAGTTAATAGTTTACTACAACTGTATTGTGTAACCTTGCACAGCATTTAGTGAAACGAGAAGAGTAAGTAATAACTAAACACGCTATGGTCTCTGTAATTCAAACTGTCTCTACTCTATATTTAATGTTATCCAATTAACTGTTTCACACTAAATCCGTTTAAGTTAATTATCGTCAAATTATTTTTGTTTCGTATACTATAATAGACTTCTATCAATTCTAAGTTTTGTAATAAAAGTTGCATTGTTAATATATATGTATTTTAGCTCTTTAACAAAAAACAACGTAAAAATACCTACGGCCACCTATTTGTAAATTAAATATTTAATTACATGATATCTGATGATATTCATCGAACTCGTTAATTATATATTAAGAAGAATATATAGGTGTGTCCAATAATATTATTTTTAGGAAAATTACTGTTTCAAATAGGGAGTAGAAATTGTTTCAAATTTCATCTTTTAATGAGGTGACCACCATCAGCAAAGCATATAGACACTGTCTTAAAGCAACCGAAAATCATGTTACACTGTTACATAATATATTTCGTTTTTGTTAGATAACAAAACAATATGATTTTAAACATACCATATAAAATTAAGCATCATATTCAACGGTATAAATAATATATTTGAAGGGCATACTAAAAACAGCTATAGCGAAACTTTTCGCAACTGAATGAGTAATCTGTTTAATTTTAATTTCTTAATTTATAAAGTTGTATAATCTTAAGTCAATTTTTTTTTTTACTTTATAGATTAAATTTTGTATTGTTTTTGGATAGTAAAAGTACTATACATTTTTAAATAAAATAATTTGTAGACGTTTATGTAATTTTGATATATGTTTTCAACATTCAAATTCTTTATTTGGAATCTAAAACGTTATTATAAATTTCTGTCAAAACTAAAATATTTTGCACTATAACTTATGATCTATAAATTATATTATGATTATCAATGTGTTTAAAATTATTATTCTAATAATATTTGACTAATAAAATATAAAATAAATTTCACGTTTAAAAAGAATGTATTATTTTCTAGAACGTGCTCATTATTATAATCTAAATCTCTCACAATTTTCGATGTTACAAATCCAACTCAACTTGTCAAAAGCAACGATATATGGGAAGTTAATAAAGAAACGGAAACTACCCAGATGAAAATATAATTGGAATTAATAGCATTAACAGCACATCGAGTTAATTTAATTATCAAGACATTGATTTCCTTGTATTTAAGTTACTCAAAAGATAATATATCTACTTAGACCTAAGCTAAACGTGGATTTCATAGTCCGTATTTGGTTAGAAGTTGTATGTGGCCCGTAAAATGTGTTTCTTTGCCCTTCCGCTATCGAATTATAATAAATATATTATGTACAGTACTAAATAATTCTAATTTATATCAGTTGTCTACCGTGCCCGATTTTTTAGTAAACTTATCACCAAAATTGTTTTTATTTATTATTTTAATTTTCGCAATATACCAACGTATATATTAAGACATATAATAAAGCAGACAGCAGTATAGCACAACAATACAATAATGGATATTGTTTTATATTCTATTGTTATTAAACATATTATTTTAAATATTGTATACTGCTAAATTATACAAAATCCAAAAATTATGTTTTTTTGTGAAAATACAAAAAAAAATCTATTCAATATTGTCTGTTTTATGTTTTTACTAAAGAATGCATCTACTCGCAAGATGTATATAGTTTCTCCTAAATGTATCCGGGGTAGTTATATATATATATGAATTCTTTACTCGTTATTAAATATGTATATGTAGTCGTCATATTTTGTTAGGTCAAGTAGATATTAGTTAATATTATATTTGTTTTCTATTTACAAAATGGTCATTAACATTATTTTATCTTCTAGAGAAATTGTAATTTCTTTGTCATGATTTAGTACAGTGTGTATTGTAAAGGATATCGTTTTCAAAAACTTTTTTTTAAATTATGCCAAATTTGATATATTTTCAGAATTTGACAAAACTTGATGCAATAATTTAGCTATATAAACTACGAAGTTAGTTTTTTTATATTTTTAATGCGCAAACAAATAATAAGTATCTACCCAAATAAAAATGAAAAACAAATAAATAAATAACAAACATAAACCAATCGCTTATTCAATGTTAATATTACATGAAAAATAAAATAATTTTATGGATTTGAATTATAATAAACATTAATTAACGATTAATAATCACGAATGAAACCAAAATTCAATACATAGTTACACACAATATCTTAACTTTTTGACAATCATTTAGTCTTAAGAAAACGAATAACCATTTAAAATTCTACGGCTACAACATATTTATATCTTTATTGTAGACTTTAATAACGTTTAAATTCGATCATCATTTTACTATTAATTATTTATTTTTTTTATGTATTTATTATAATTTGTAGTTTGACAAAAAAAAATGTATACAATTATTATATACCAGGGGTGGCCAAACCGCGGCTCGCGTCGTGGACTTTTGCGGCTCACTTCTTATCGTAACATTTTTACGAAAAATTTTTTAATATGAATTTATATATATATATATATAAATTATATAATAAGGGACCGCATATAAACGAGGAAAATTTTCATAAAAATATTAAATATAAAAATGATATAATAATATGACCTTTTTTTTTTTTTACATTTTTTCTCTTTCGTATATATTAATATATTTGGTGGTTCGCGAGTTTCTTCTTACTGGCCACCCCTGTTATATACAAATAAAAACTAAATAGTTGATTGAGAAAACTAAGTCAAGATTATAGAAATTTTGAGACTATAAACATAATTTATTTGAACTGTAAAAGAACTTAAATTTTGACTTCTTTTATCATATTTGTCTTCAGAGCATAAATTGAAAATGTATGTATTACTATTATTGAAATACATAATATATAAAATTGGCTACATCCTAATTGCCCGCGAAAAATTATGTGTCAATGTCTGTCTATGACATGTCATGACTTACAGATTAGGGTTACAGAACATCCAAACTGCATTCCATGTATAATTTTAATTATAAATACGTGTTTTATTTTACTCTACTGCCAAAATATTTCTGTATAAATTAATTCTATTATTTGCATATAAACTTTTTGAAAACATTTTCATAATTTATGCACTAAATTATTTTTGTTAACCTACTTACAAATGATTGTAAAAAAAAAGATAAAAATAGTGAATACATTTCGATTGCTGTAATACTTTGATGTTGCTGTAATTTTTAATTCAGTGGCCAATGTAAATAAATTATCGACGACACAAATTCGATTTATCGCTTCTAAAAGCTAAGTTTAATAGTTGCAAAATTTCTTCATTATATTTATAATCATATTTAATTTTAATTTCTAATTAACAATTTTAATATAGTTAACTGCGATCCTATATACATTATAAATGTAACTTTGTTAATATTAATGAATCATTTTTTTTTAAAAAAAATTGTAGTTATTATTTGTTATGAGACAAATTTAAAATCCATTAATTATTGTTTGTTAAAATTAGATATTTTATTTCACTAACAAAAACACTTAGTGGTAATATTATAGGTTCACTGATGTATTATAATTATTAAATACCAATATGCATACCAAAAGTTATAGACTATATTTTTTCAATTAGTTATTTTTTAGATTATATTCATACCTATTGCCGTCAAATTAATGTATACAATTTAATAAAAATGTAGATATAAGTTACAAATTAAATTCAATACATATATATTTATATACTATACTTCATTATTAATATCGATAATTTTTTTAAAACGTCATTATTACTTGTTTTTGTACATACATATTGTATCTATTATAAATGTATACACATACTGTAATTATACTACTGTATATTATTCATTCGTAATATTATTAATCCATAGTATACGAATATGAGCCTATGACTGTGATGTTAGAATAATTAATTATCTACATTTCTGATATTATTTGTGTGTGTGTGTTTCTGTATATATTATATATCTACGTAGATAATATTATCTACTCTAAATTCCCATCAAACAAACTGAGAGTCAAGTACTTCCATTGTCATTTGTCCAGTTATATGTTTGTATGTTCTCAGTATCCACAGTCGAGGAGGTAAGATTGTTAGTGATCTGCAACGCAGAGTTGAGAGGTTTTTTGAATGATAGCTCGGCAAATACAGACCCTATTTTGAGCAGGGATCCCTGCAGTTTCAGCTCTATTGTACGTTTATAATATATATACAAACATTATAAACTATGTATTCAAGAAAATATTTTCATAGAATATGACTATATTTCAACGATTACAATTTACTGTATTAAAAGAAAAAAAAATGAATAGTACTTGTTGTTGTCAACCTCTATAACTAACAATTATTATACAATTATTATACAATAATTATTATACACTTATGAATTTTTGTATATTTTCAGAAGTTAATATTATTTAATTATTATATCACAACTAATTCAAAGGTACTACGGTTATTACATGCATAAGGCTACAGTGTGCAATCAAACAAGCAACACGTAAGTTTCCCCAGCACGCACGCAACAAGGTTTCTTATTTATGAGGCAAAAACCAAGGTCATACAAATTTAGAGCATGGTCATTAATACTACTACTATTATTTAACTAATAGCATACATCGCACCCCTAACAAAAAAATAAAAATAATTAGGACTTGTTTTGGTCTATGTGCAATGTGCATGAATCAAAAAACTACTCTATTAGTACTAAACATTGTGACAATATCAGTTAAGATTTTTAATAAAGTAATTGAGTATACGTTGTTTAGTCTCCCGCCCACAGAGCAAATTATGAAATTGCGTTGTGTACAATAAATAATTATCAGCTTAAGTAGATTTATTATAAAAAGAATCATTTATTTTACATCGATATTATATTCCAATAAGTTACTATAGAACCATATAAATATATTTGTGCAATATATAAATTAATAACTAAGGAAGTCTATGTTATATTATAATGCCATATAATTTTTGTTCAACTTATTGAAGTGACACACTAACCGTGTACCTTTGATATACAATTTAATATTTAATAAGAATATTATCTCCAGTATAATTTAGATGTTTTTGGAATATTTTTATTTTCAACTAATCAAAATAAAAAAATAGATGTAAATATCTATATTAAATTATCCACAATTGTCAAGAAATTTATCAATTTTTTTTCTAAGTTATTTTGAGAATGTAAATCGTTTTTTAATATATAAAAAGTCCAACGTTATTAAATTTAAAATTTATTTTATTGATACTTGCGTAACACTAGGTCACAGAAGTGTAATTAAAAATTAAATCAATGATTACAATTCAATATGTATGTTTTATGTATACTTCTTAAAAAATATATTTGATATTTCTTTTTATTCATAAACTATTATTTTTTTTTTAGTATTTCGATGAATTTAATTACCAATATTTAAACTTTTAAAACGTTACTGCTCAGCAATTTTCATGAAAACATATTGAATTTTGCTTTAAACTACATTTCTTAGTACATTTATATATTGTGAATCATAAATATTAGAGAAATTGAATTTTAAACGATGTTAAAATAAAAATACACAGTAAATTTTCGACCACGAAAAATAAACAAAAATATAATAACTTCCAATCATAAATATTATGTGGTGTTTTTCTTTTGATAGAACTGTACTGTTATGAAGTACATACAAAAATATTTTCAAAATCAAAACAAAATAAATTTTAAATTCAAATATACATAATATATATATATATATATACACAGCATAATATTATATGTGTAGCGAAAACTCTACAAAGGATAGAAACTAATGTTATGTTTGTTTAAAGTTTAAATATATTCATAAACTACCTACACTAAAGGCAACAATATAGCCCAAATACGAGATCTTTTTTATTCAAATACGAATGTTAAGTATTAAAATGTTTATAATAATAAAATAGTTTACCAAAATTTACCAAAAAGTGAACATATTATTAATATAAATAATAGCGGAAAAGTGTGAATACAGAATGTGTGTCTTCAAAATAAAGAAGCTCTTCAGTAAGATAACTACATTATTCAGAATGTATATCATACTGATTAGCTGTATTGTTATAACGGCGTTTGAAAAAAGTGAAGTTTTTAAATTTTAAGAATGTCAATAGTAGTGAGTAGATACGTACAAAATATGACTCAGATATAAGGTACGTTTGAAAATCGTCATAACGCAATAAAACGTTCATAATATATTAATTTAAAATTGTCAATAATAAATTAATACTTATACCTAATATTTTGTACAGATTGAACAGCAATTAAATTATGTAAATTGTCTATCGTACAGTATAATAGTCTATAGAGTTATGATTCATCAATTAATATTATTGATCTCGTATGAATTAGTGACGGCTACAGATGTGTATAATTAAACATAGATTTATATTTTCCAACGATCCGCATTCTTATATCCTCATATTTTCTCATCATGCGCAACCTACTCGACTTTCCCATTTTTCGTGTATGATAATATCATATTACATAATATTATGTATCATAACAGTTGTTAACTTTTTTAATCCAATTCCACTATTCTGATAACACGGCGTTATGAATAGGCATTTTAAACACATCACACTGACTCGAGAGTTCATTGTTCGGTTATTATAAATTAGTAACAAACATTATACACTATAATACCATAATAATAAATAAAAATAATATGGTATAAAATGTAATTATGAAATAGTTAACTGATATTATTTTAGTCTGTACTATCAATAATTATCCGTTAAAATGCGATAAAATATAAGTAAATAAATATAATAAAAGTCACATATGATGACATTTAGAAAAAATCGTTTTTTAATTATTACCAGAGTAATTACTCGATTAAAACTTAATGCAAAATCACTGAAAATCGTTATTGTTTCGCTAATATTTTTGATTTAAAAAAAAAAATAAATTCTATTGTTAATAAAACAGATCTAATAAAATGTAACCATTGCCTACATAACCCCGTTAGCTGTACTGGATTTTATAATACAATCATGTCCATAATAACTACTATACTAACTTATTAGATTATATTTGGCTACTATTAAATGATTTAAATGAATCACAATCAAACATTATATTACTAAAATAATATACTTACGTACATGCAATATATAAAATAAATCTTTAATCTTTTGTAAGAGTACAGTCTCTTGGATTTTAATTTATATATCAGCTAATAATGGACATATACGACGTTTATAGTTAGCTACACTTAACAAGCTCAACATGAAATTTAAACCAAAAAGTAGATAACCGCTTTGTTGTATGGTAGGTGTAGAATATACCTCGTCGTTAAGTAAGCCACTGTAATGTATGTATTAAATTTTAATTCAACGATAAATCATTGCATATTATACGAAAAACGATTCTAAGCGAAGATAGTCTGGTTAGCCTATATTATAAAGTATATTTTATGATAAATGTACATTGATATGAAATAATTAATTTTGATATGGTAGTAATACGATAGGTGGGATTAATTTTTCCTAAAAATTTTGCATTTTTAATGCTATTAATATTTAATTATAATAGTAGTATCTACTTGTATATTATTAATATCATATAATATAATTATAACTATATATCCATTTATTGTACAATGATATTGATAAACAGGCAATAGCGTAAAATAAATCTAAATATTTTTAATATGTTAATAATATTATTATAAAAATCTTTAAGTGTTCACAAATAATGTTTTTTAATAAATTATAATAAAATAACTGAAATTTTTATCTACTGTGTTTAAATATTATACAATTATTTTCAAATTTCAACTGCAAAACTCTTTGAAAAAAATTGTATTTATATTATGTTTTAAATTGTTTGATTTTAAAATAAATTGCTCATGAGAGATTTAGTATTAAATTGCAAGCTTATTGGCGAGATAAAAAATATCATATTTAAAAATAACTAAAATTTAATTAAAAATCTCAAATGTCTATAAGCTATAATATATCAAAAACAGTAAAATAATTGTAAAGTTATCATACCATGAAACGGAAATTTGATTTTTCAGGGAAATATTGTCGTGCGAAATTCACAAAAACAAATTTCTCGAAAATGTTTATTTTTATTATTAAAGGGACGGCGAGACCTATTAATGGCTTTTACGTTTTTCTACTTCTGGTTATGTGAATAATAATATTATCAAGTGAAATTCGAAGCTAGGCTTGGAAATTACGGAAATTATATGCAAAATATTTACGAAAAATGTTTAAAAAAATGTTAAAATATTGATTAAATAAAAGCTAAAAAGACAGGTTTTTTAACCTTCCACGTTAAATCAATTTTTGGGTGGTAAAATTATTATATAACTTTTACTAGGTTTAAAAATTTACGTAAATAGTCTACTAAATATTCACAGTAAAAAAAATTCGAAAATGTTAATATAACATATTAACTAGGAAAATCTTGAATAGCGTATTTCTATACAATTCTATCTAAAATTCATTTTTCTGGGGAATTAATGTCTTGCAAATTTCACAACAAGACATACAAATTCGTACAAATCATTATGTAAATATTTTCTAAAAAATAATTTTTAAATTATTATTTTTACTATTTGGTTTGTTGAGATCTGTTTCTAGCCCTCTACATTATTTTTATTACTGGTGAGCCTTCCTAAATTATCTACTAAAAAAAATGTTGAAGCATTATAAATCTAAGCATCTCTAATGCTACAAACGAGTATGACAGACGTATTTTTTTTATTTTTTAGTAACATTAAAACTCTCTTACGAACCTAAAATATTCATCGATTTTTTTCAGTGCCATACTTTTAAGTGGCTTAGTCACAGGTTTAAATAATAAAGTCTGAAACATATATACAAATACACGCTGATTGGCCACTGCTGATTAGATACCTACAATACCTACATTTTGTTATTAGTTTGAGTATACTACACGCACAACAAACGCACTCATGAAATACACGCGATTATTAGTGTTTCTTTACTTATTAACGTGAATACTAAGCGCTTGAACTAAATTCTCATTTTACACTCATTGCAGGTCAACATTAGGTATCCTGGGAAAATGTATTATTAAAATTATTCCCATATTAATCAATTTGTATTATTTTAAAATATATAGTGGCTCTATTTAAGCTCGATATTGATATGGGTTATCCAAAATATCAATATGTTCTAAATTTACGCTAATAATTACCCAAACTGAAACCCATCTATATTTTTTTTTTATTATTATTACTAGAACTATTTATAAATCTTATTAAGAACTATAAGGATTACATAAATGAATTTAGACTCATAATAAGCACAAACCCTCTTATTGATAATTAATTTTCATATAATTTTATTTTAATAACCATACTTAAGTAACTTATATATATAGTTACCACTACTACTATTATTTTAAGTATAGAGTCAAAAAACACTTAAAAATAATCATAAAGAATTGAGTAGTTTTTATATCTATATATATTTATATATGTGTATTTCTTATATTATTTGAAATTAAACGATTTATAAATATTTTTTACGATAAACTTAAAATTAATTAATTATAAGAGTATTTTTTACTAGAGACTTTATCGATGTTTAATAGAAAATAAAAATAAATAATAATTATAGAACGTAAATACAACTGTAGGCTAATTTTTCATTACGTTACGATTTTTTCTACATTTTTTAAAAATCATATAGGTACAAAACCAATCCAAGGGTATGTTATAAATATAAATAACAGTATATGCGTACACATTTTACATTCAAATTTTTAATTCTATATCACTATAATAATTAAAAATGGACAATGGACATCTATAAAGTATAGTAAGAGTATTTAGTTAAATTATGGGAAATGAACATTATAACCAGAGCTCAGGACTTAATTATATGCCTATTTGTTTGGGAAATAGATAGGAGAAATCGGACCCGATATACATTTGTTTTGTGATATAATTATTTCAAATTTAAAAATATGTATTACATATCTTAGATTTGTTTTCTTTACATGTATTTTAAAAATATTTATGCGTTTTTATTATATATTCTATCATTATTTTATTTAATTAATATGGCATTTTTGAAAAATATGCATGCATAACCCATTTAACATTCTTTTTGACTCGTTATAAAAATTGTATATAGAAAACAAATATTTGGTTATTGCACCTTGTTCATTATGAATCTATTTTATCTGTATAATTGAGTCTGCAATATTATCGATAAAGTGACAATCAATAACTCGACTCCCCATTTTATTCGTTAAACACATTTTATTTTTATTCATCTGAATTTCTACAGTATTATTTTGTTTTCCAGTACTCAGTTATCGTAATCGTGTCTATGTGTTTATGCATATTTTGTCGTCTAAGTGTTCATGACTTGTAACTCGTGCAAGTTAAAGTGCTCGTATTTGTAATATTATTTTGTTCATCTAATAAACATGCCGAAAGAAAAACAATCACAAATTAGTCGGTTGAAAGATTTCATTTCGAAATTTGGGGATAATGCATTTTCCACGGATGGTAGAATTTTATTTTGCAAAGTATATGAACAAATGAATAAAATATGAACGACAATCTAGTATAACACAACATATAAAAACAGAAAAACAGAAAAACATGTAAAAGTTATTAAATGAAGGGCAATTTTCAAGAGAAGGACTCAACAAATGGTTACACAAACTAAAATATAATATATTTCGATACCTAATACCTAGATATAAGATGTAAAATTATTTTTGTTTTTAATTTAATTTATATAGGTACGTCTCTTTTTAATCAAAAATAAATATATATATTTTTATATATTTTTTTTTTTTATGTATACGTATGCTCATATTTTTAAAGTTCCAATCCTTGATTATAACATTGAAAAAAACTTATTCGAAACTATTACATTACTTACGTGTTCTAGTTACTAATACTCAAAAAATGTATTTACTTTTTATATTTACTTTAGTAGGTTTATATACATAAAAATTGTTGAATAAAAGGGGTAGTGACATTGGTAACTACTTTATTCTGCCATACACTCTGTTACCAAATAAGGTTTTAAAACTTCTTCAATATCCAAAGTTTTACCATATAAACCTTTAGATTCAAGCACGTATGATATTGTTTTAACTTTTTATTTTCCAAATTATATCATAAAATTAATATAATCGTTTATATAAAAATAGTTTAAATTGTTTTAATTTGATTATTTTTGAACAATTAAAGACATTTGACATTTTCGAATTATTATCTATAAATATTGATTACAATTGTATACTCCCTCGGTATTTAACGCTTGAAAATTGAATACAAATTTTCTCAGAAAAAGTAATTATTATTGTAATTTAAAAATATTAAATACTTACTATTTTTTTTTTTTAAGAATTTGAAATTAAAATTTTACGAAAATTTGTATTTTATGTAGTAATTTTTATAGCAAAGGCTTGATAATTTAATACAAGAAGATTCATAAGTTATTCCAACTGAAGCCATAACATATAAATAAATATATAAATACAATATTTTATAGTACATTTTAAGTCATAATTTGGGTGAAATTAGATATTTAAGTAAAGAATAACGATTTTAGTTTTTTTTTTACTATTAAAAAATATTATTTACGACTAATTGAAACTTATAACGTATATTATAATTATCATATTATTTTATAGACACAATGACATTTTAAAATGCAATATTTGTAGAAAAATTTAGTTCAGCTCACTGTACTACTGACTTAGGTACTATGAATTACTTCAATAGGAATATAAATACATCATCAAATATACTTAGTAATATAGAACGATAGACTATATCCGCTCAGAATTGTTTTTCGTATGCAATTATCTCAAATTATGGCATATGCATTACAGTGACTTATTCAATGACAAGATCTAGGTATGAACAAAAAATTCAAATTAAACTTTTGTGTATTCCTTCTACTAAAATAAAAAAATATACACTAACATTGTAAAACCAATACAGTGAAACCTCCCTTAACGGACACCTCCGAATAGTGGACAAAATTACGACCACTGAGAGTGTCCGGTAATTAGAGGTTTCACTGTATATTATTTTCTTTGCTAAGAATATAAAATATAATCCTAACGGAAAAGTTTTGTTTGTAATGAAATTGCATAAAATATTCACACAATGTAAATTATTTAACAAAAAGCTTAGTTAAATAATAACAAAAAAAATTCCAGTTAAATATCAAGTAAAAATATTTTGAAAGGTAGTAGCAAATACCTTTATATAACTTGAAATCAAAAGAAAATGGACGATAGGAAAAAAATGGTCAATCTTTTTTGTTTTTTATTCTAGACTCACGTTCAAGTTATATATTATATATAATATACATTCCAAATTCCACGATATACTATTTATAACAATAATAAATAATAACCCATAAAATGACGTTTTCTTTATTATCACGGTGGTTATTATAAAGTATTGCGTTTATAAGCTAAGAAAAAAATGTTAATTATAATATTAACCTTAAATACAATACGAGCTGTAACTAATTTTAAACAATATTAATAACTTTAAAATTCTTTATTATTGAATATAAAATTCTTTATATTCAATAATAAATCGGAATATTTTCAATTTTGAATGATTAGTAATTTATTATTCATATTTTGGGTATTATTCTTTACCTAGTTAATAAATACATTTATAATATAATATTATAACCAAATGTGTATACTATATATGTTATACATTAATACAAAAATCTTTATAAGATTTAAGGTAGTCATTCATAAAATGACATATTTCATTGATATAGATCTATATATGGTCCAATCTGTGGTCCGCTGAAGACTTTTTTTTGGCCCTTCCGAATACATCAAACTATATTTCATAATTTAAAATGGAGGAAAGTAGATAACCGCTCTGCTGTACAGTAAAATTCCCAATAATATACCTCGCCATTGAACAAGTCACTATAATGTACAGATTAATTACATTTTTATCCAATGGTAAGTCATTGCATACGAAAAATGAATCTGAGTAGAAGTGGTCAGTCAGACAATATTATATATTCGTAAATATATTGATATTAATTATTATAGTAATTTATTTTACTATTAGAAATATGGCATTAACTGCAAAAAAAGGCAACAACATAAAATTAATCTAAATGTTTTTAAAATGGCATTGTTTATGTAAAATATAATATATATATATATATAAGTTTCAAGACCCCACAGCGTTACAAATATTTTTGAATTAAAATAAAATAACTAAAATCCGTTATTCTTCTTTTTAATATCGAATTTCATCAAAATTTGCACTGTATGTACAATGTATATAAAAAAAAGTATATTGTTCGTTTTTGAAATACAACAAAATTATAAAATCGTTTTATAGGAAATCATTATTTTACGCATGAATATTCAATTTCTTCAGACGCTCATAAAAGTATTTATGGAATTACGTTAAACTTTTTTCTTTAACTCTAGTAAAAAAAATCTTAAAATAAACCTTGTTTTATACTTTCAGCCCTTAGTTACAAAAATTGTACACTATACATTTTCAACTAAAAATATATTAAATAGGCCATTTTAAAACAAAGGTTGAAACACTAATATAGATAATCAAATGATTTTTTTACAAATTAAATTTAGAGTATTACGCCACATTAGTGAAATGTCCAATTTATGAAAAGAGTTACGAAAAGTTAAGATTGAGTGTCCGTTTACTCAAAAGTATCTAGTTTATGAAATGTAAAATTAAGTGCTTCCGTCTCGTGGAATGGATAAAACGTCTTTTTGGTAAACAAACCTAAGAATGGATTTCAGAAGATGAATAAAGTTCATGAACTGAATATCCATTTCGTAAACGTAATATCAATTTCACTAAATGGATCCTACTTATAAATTTATGTAATATAATAAACGTGAGGGATTTCATTTTTTGTACATCACGGTGTATGGGATTTTGAACATCTAGAGAGAATATTATACATGTCAGAATGCTATAATAACTTTTAGAATGAAACGCCGACGAAGTCTAAAAATGATTGAAAACGTGCACTTGAAAAAAAAATGTTGAGCTCCACTCTACGAGAAAGTATGTGAGGATGACACCATGTATTACACAGGCAAAAGTCTGAAAAAGAATGACGAATAAAATTGTTGGATATCTGTAGCGCCACCGTGACTTGTGTAAAAACCACTCGAATTGGTATACCCTTAAATGCACGAATACGTGGTCGAATTCAAATAATGGATTAGGTGTTTCCGGAAAACAGTTACACTAGCAAAAGTTTTCTAAATGCATCTTAAATATTCACTTTCACACCACGTGAAACACTTATAGTCAATATACACAATAATAGGTGGTAGATGTGTATGTTAGTATATTGTAATGGCACAATAGAATATCGATGAAATATTTTCGTAAGAGGACAAAAAAATTCAAAGTGATCAAAAAACGAAAATAATATATACATAAACATATTATTATCTAATATAAATATTATAATATTATTCGGATGGATTTTCTTCTTTTTTGAGTTACCCGATTCTTACGTTTAAACAAATTTATATAAGTGTATACACGAATTTTCTTATTTCTATGAGCAATTCTAATTCCTAAGACATAATTTGCGCCTAAATATTTAATAAAATAATATAATTGTATCAAACGCATATTTTTTTTTATAAATATATACAGAGGTATAATATTCAATATATTTTTTAATGAAATTTCATTAGTTAAAATGCAATATTATATTTATGGGTAGTATCGGATGTCAGAATGGTTTTCCAAGGTAATTTTGTTGTCATAAATTATTATAGATTATTATGGCAACAGCTTTTTACTTTATATAGGTACTTACGTTTAAACAAAAGCCCAAAACGGTGGATCGAGGGACCGGAATATTACTTTACTATACAGTATACTTAAGTTATATCTATACACGTGATACCATACTTTTCTAATTACACTATCCGCTAATTGTATAATAAAATAATGCTCAAATACGATCAACTAAAGAAATTAAGAGAATATTATTAAAACACGCCATGCTGGTGCGATCATCGCTGAATCGATGTTATATTTTTAATACTGCACTCAGTGTTTATCATATTTTCGTAAAATAAATGTAATAATATAATCATTTATCAGAATATAAAATTTGATCATAGTCGTACTATACTCATACTTTGTATGTATCAGTGGTGTTACTGAAGCTCAAAAAGGGGTGCATAAAATGTATTGATTCAACTCGTTAAGCATATAGTATTTCTCCTGCCACATATTGATTATTGGTTTATTGAATTATTTTATTTGCTAAACAGCACTATTTATTTGTATTTAATTAAATCCTATTAATTTGCGCACATAAAATTATAAAATATGCAAAATTAAAATAAAGACTAAACTTCTATACAAATCCAATCATCTGCAAATACGCCATTGAATTGTACCGCAGAGGCCCGAGGATATACGTAAACGTATACATGCTTACAAATCGTTCCATGAGAAATGTATCACGGCAGACGTGTATGGATATTATAAAATATAGCTGACCACCATTGTACATAACCGTGTCCGATTTCCGCTTTTATCTGCGCCCGATAAATATAATATAAGTACGCAGTAATGCACTCGGTATGATATTCGCGAGCTTTCGGCATTTCAAACACAAAAAGATTTATTATGTGGTTAGAAATCACGGTGATTTATACGCTTTTTGAATTTTTTTTTTTTTCATGATTTGTCAATTTAAAATCTCAAACGGCATATTGGTCATTTTTCTTATAGTTATAATAATGGATGTCAAAAAAATATTTCTTACGGTCTATATGGTGTTATCTTTTATTAATTTTCTTTCATTCAATAAAAAAAAAATGTAAAACACTTTATTATAACCTACGGAAATATTTAGTATGCTGTAAATATCCTATGTCAAACTATTTAAAAAAAAAAATTAATGATCTTAATAATCAAATTAAAAAAATACTTGAGACACCGTTAATTACTTTTCATGAAGATAAACAGTACATAGTTATAACAAAAAGTATAAAACTAGTAATTAATAGAATCAATTTATTTTATAGTAGGATAAAATATACGAAAACTACTTAAAAATTCAATAATTTTAAATGATTTGTCATTTGTCTATAGTATATTTTCACTTTATAACACTTTAATAATAATAGAAAAAAATCATTATGGGTGGAAACCAATATTGAGTTTTTAAATTTAAATCTCTAATATAATCAAATTCGATATAATTTAAAGTTCCCGCTAAATACCAATATAATTTATTATTTAGGCCCTAAAACTACCTGTTCAATTTTATTTTTACTTTTGAAAGATTAAAATGTTTTTTATAATTTATCTAAACATTGTTTTTATACTAATATATTCAAAAATTCATAATAAATTATACTAATAAATAAAGACTTGTTTACCATAAGACTAAAATAATTTTAAATTTTAATATTAAATCATCATTATTTGCAATAATTTAAAGTCACCTTAATATTTTTGTTATTTTTGTATTAACCTTTTCAGATTTTAATTTATCTTTTACATTATGTTTGTTTATTTACTAAATGATTGGATTCCGAATCTAATGTTGTTTACATTTATGTATTTAAGCTTATTTATCACATTTTTATCATATCATTACCTTATTAAATAGGTAAGTATGATAACTAATAATAAACATATAAATTATTTTTATTTTAGTATAATTTTCTTTTGTTACTAGAAGTGACAAAAAAATAACATTCACAAAAATTCATTGATATTTGTTTGGGATAATATAATACATACTCGTAGAATACTGAATACTTATAAAGTATAAATATGGTCAAGGTTTTAATAACTAAAAACGTAACTACTTTTGTTTCCGGTTCAGTAATACAAACAGCATAATATGAACAAAATATAATTATTACAAGGTATTTTTTTCTTAAGGTTTTTAAACTTGAATTCATTTCTTCGATTGATAATCTTAAACTCGTAATTAAAATTGTAAATCAAATTAAAACTCTGATGTTTAAATTTGTTTCATTGTACAAAGATAATTTCAAAGGAACATGATTGATTTGAAGTTGAACAAAAAACTTTGAAAAATAAATGTATAAAATGATCAGCAGACCGATTAATTATAATAATGAATCATTTGAAATAAGACATATGTTCAATCAATATGATTAAATTAACGAGCGATATTAATTTGAGTAATTAAATTTGACAATAATAGTTTTATTAGTACGCAACTGTTTACGCTATATAGATATACTGAAATATTATGAGATAAAAACAATCTTTACAATTCGTACTGTTTTTATAGGCAACTATATCTAGTTGATGATTTAAGGAAACACAAAAAATTTCCCAGTACTTTTTCCAATTACAGTAGAACCTCGATTATCCGAACCTCCGTTATACGAACCTTCTATTATTCGAACTACAATAAACGTATCCGAACATTAAAATTCGTATCCACGATTTGGCTGCAGAAAAGCGCGTTGCAGCTCATCGTCAAATAAAAATCGATGATTTTGTCAAAAAATATAACAAACATTATACGTTCCTTACGTATGTAATGTATTTCAAACAACATAATAGAATATTAATGATAATAAATATGTAAAAATAAATAATAATAAAATATTATAAAATATTTAACTGTGTTTTAAAAACAATTTTTTTTAATCTCCAATATCCGAACTTTTGCATATCCGAACTAGGTGCGGTCCTAATTAGTTCGGATAATCGAGGTTCTACTGTATTAGGGAATGATAATAAGAACAGCAAAAAAAAATACAAAAATGTACGCAAAACCAATTTTTGGCAAAATTTGATTTTTTGTTGTAATTCTAAAAGAAATAACCGTTGAAATGTAGGCAGGTACAATGTTTTCCAAAACTTAATAATATCGTTTTTTTTAAAAGAGTGTATTATCACTAGGGTCTATTAATAGGTTTAAACAATGATTCATTGTCCATCGCAATTCACTCGATAGACAATGATTAGGTTTACTCGATATATACGAGTATCTATAATGGACTAAATGCGATTTCTCTGATATTTTTAATACGATTGTATTTATAAAATCCAATAATATACTCGCATGTAGAAAATTGTGTATTTAATTAAATACTGTATTATATTTGTAACTCTAGTATAAAAATACAGAAGGTACACGAAAAGATACTGCGTATTACCTAATACCGTTGTACCTATATAATATTGTATATATAATGGTTTTTAATGAAATTAAACAAAAGAAACGAACATAAAAATACGGGTAAAAAAAAAACAAAATAATCATTAACCAATTTAAAATAAATATGAAAATTTTAATGGTCTAGAGGAACTATTCAACTCGAGCACTAGAACCTTGAATAAATAATTAAAACCCAAAACCACTATTGTTCTTAGTAAAAAAGTTTAAAAAACTGCATATCATGCATCGATTCAATTGGAATTTAAAAACCCAATACAAAGGTATATTTAATGTTCTCATTTGAAGTATACAACATTAATTACTGAATTAAGCATCTATAATTTTAATTTTAATTTTATTTTATACCACACCTTCCTATATTATTTTCATAAATTGTCTTTTATATTTTGAACTAAGCAGCTATTTTAAGTTTAGAATATTTTTTTTGTTCTTCCTTTTTATATAAAAGATTTGAAATAATATAATGTTATGTACTTAAATTTTACTTAATTTTAAAAATGTACAAACTTATGTAAGATGTATTCATTTTACTTAAATTAGTAATTAGAAGTATTTATTTTACAATCAAGTATGTATAAATTAAATTATGGGATCAGGAATCAAGGCGAGTAATTAGTCTTAGAAAATAAACAGACGAAAGACGAAAAATGAAATATATTTTTATTTTTATAAAAAAATATCTTAACTTCTTCAGTCAATTGATATAGTTTTTTATTTATACGAGTAAGTGATTCCCGCTGAATAATTTATTTGGGTTCAGTATTATATCTTGTGAAATCAATCGTCACAACATGAACAAGTAATTAAAAAACAATTTGTATGTGTATGGCAATCGAAATTCAAACAAGTATTCACTGAATTATTAAAATGTATATGCTAGGGGTAATAGTAAACGATGGTAGGATTTAATGTTTTAAGGTATGACGACTAAATTGGCTTAATAATTATAGTAATAATATAAATATTTTAGAATTTTATGTTTGTAAAAATAGTCTGAGTATAAGTACTAAATTTAATATTACATATATGTAATTTTTAATGTAAAACCATTGAATATTAGGATTTCCTACCTATAATATTAAGTATAAATAAAGTTTAATAGGTACCTCAGAAACTATTTATTCAAATTGTAACTAAAAAAAAGTGATTTTTTTTTAAAAATGTATAGTGGAAGAGACAGGGCTGGACAGAATCTTAGACACTAGTATTTAAGATACGTATCTTAGATACAATTGTATCTTGTATCTTGTATCCAAATACACAATTTGAATGTATCTTCTATCGGGTATTTAAATACTTGATTGACTTGTATCTAGTATCTTAATCATAAGAAGATACTAGATACATTTAAAAATATGATTCATATTTAATTTATATAACAGTTTTCCTAATTGCCCAATAAGTAATAATATGTTTTAAGATTAGATTAAAGTAACTTTGGTGTCTGACGATAATGTTATGTCAGCCATTGGACATAATTATGCGTGCGTTAATTATAAATTCAATAATAAATTATTGCATACGATAAATGATATGAAACGTATTGAGACATTTTTACTTGAATTTGTCACCCCTCCCCCCCCAAAAAAAAAAATAATACCAACTATATACTTTTTACTACCATAGACCAATCTCAAAGTTAAAAATTGAATCATTTTTACTGATCTAAATGTTGATGATAGATAGATATAAAAAGCACACCACACATCATTTGTAAAATCTATAAAACGCTAATTTCTCAAAATCTAAAATACGTTTATATCACCACAGGACGATTTTCAAATAATATAAAAAAATCTAAGTTTCTGAAAGTATAATTTTAATTTTTAAGTATACTTAAAACATTAAAACAAAATATAATTCGGTTAAATGCGTTATTAGAATAAAAAAAACCATACTGATAAATCATTGAATCCCCTTTTTATATTATTGAGAAATACGTATAAAAAGGTACTCGACAAAAACTAAATTGTTAAGAAACTGTTTGATCACTGTCAAAATTTAAAAAATACCTATTACACGTTACACATATATGACATTAATATAAAATCCATATTCAATGATTTTTATTTTAATATGTTGTAATATTGTTTTCGTTTCCTTATTGTATTTCAACTCGACACATATAACTGATATATTTAAAAAATTATTCGATTGATTGATCGCTCAAAAAAGTTAAAATTATTATATGGCTATTCTTCGATCCTTAAACTTTTCAGTATTATGTTTCTAAAGTTGATGATTATTATTTTATTTGTTTTAATTAAATAAAAACATTGTACTTATTCAAAATGCCAAACTTGTAGAAGACATATGTTTTTTATTTTTAAATGTATTTATCAAAAATACTTTGCATTTATTTTAGTTGATGGTAATCACTCAATAATAGTATACTATTTTATATAATCACCGTTGGCCAATATAAAATCAATGTCCAAATGTACTTAATACATAATTTATTATTTTCTTATTACAAAGTACTAAATCCTGTTACAATAAATTTAATTATACTTTTTCTCTAAATGATTTTCATGATTTATTTTTTAATATCTTGTCAGTAAAAAAAAATAATAAGATTAATAAATCTTTCATAACTAATGAGTTGTCACAAGTTCTTAACTTTTCGTATGGTATACAATCATTATTGTTTAAATAATCGAATCATCAAACAAATAACGATATTCTATTTGATACGAATTTACACTATAAAGAAAAAAACCTACACGGCACTTTCCTTTTTTAGTATAGATCAAAGTTGTAACTTTATGTAGTATATTATTTTAGTTTTTAAATATTTACATTTGATAAACAATCTAAATGCGACTATATACAGTTTAAAGTTTAAATCAATAAATTTATAATATGATATTTTTAAAATTTTAAGAGTAACATAAAAACAAGTTTTTTTTGATAATTGTTTAAATTAATTATAAGTACTGTGCTATAACACACTATTATTATAATAATATTATACAAACCATCCTTATACATAAATATGCGTTTCAGAATAAGAAAGTGTATAATATGAATGTGACATCAACTTAAATTATGTAAAAATAAAAATTACTTACGACTAGAAATAAATTACACAGTAAATATGACATAAATTATTAAAATAATAAAGTTATTTTTTAATCAAAGTAACATCCCCACAAAATTACCAAAACCATTTGAATATTTAGATATCTAGGATATCTTCTACGCAACTTTTTAAATGACTCAATTTTCTCACATTATTATTTAACTTAATGTCAGCTACATCTCTACATAATATTATATTAAAAGAAAAAAAAGAAGAAAACAAAATAAAAATATTTGCATTTCAATTTGCATTTTAATTTGTGTATAGCATTTATAAATATAGTGTCATGGCATTAGGTATAATTCATATTATAATATTTTATTGAAACCAAAACTATTTCGTTTTCGCACGAAATAAAATAAATAAATTACATGACGAGCACGAAAATCCCGCGCTTAAGCTTTAAATCTGTATTGTTAATTATGTACAACGCACTGTTAAAATATTATAAAATGTAACAATATATGTACTAAAAAAAATTCTAACGGTAAAAGTTTCCATTTAAAACGTTACATCAACAAGCTAACGTTTGTGAAATCGTATATCATCTAAGTGCGTATATCTAACGCTTTGAAATATTCTGCGAAATGCCTACTGTTTAAACAAAAAGGATAATATTAATCGAGCGAAATTTCGCAGCCAATAAAACGCACAACACTTCCTTAGTTCTTCGTCGATACGGGTAAACCTCGTTACACACATAAAAGCGTACCGCACCACGAGAATATATTATTTTCTTCTGACATTTACCCGTAAGTACCTTTATTATAGATAGGTGCTGTAGTGTAGACTGCGCGCGATTGTACCGCACCGTCGTCAGGATTTTTCAAACATATCGTATTATTATGTTTAACACCGTCGTCCGCCCCTCTCGCATAACATAATGATATTATAACAAATAATTGTATTGTCCGCGTTTTTCTCATCGAGTTATTGTATTATTATGTCGCGATAACGCAATCCGTAATGGAATAAGTTTAACTGTGCGGCGTAAGTACTCGACAGAATACGCTACACGTATACGGTATACCCGGTTTAATGTTCCCCGCATAAGGTGTAACTATATACAATATTATAGGTACCTACGCGCCGTGTGCGTGTAGACCGCGTAGAGATCTTTTATTTTTCGTATTCTGTCGCAACCTTCGAATGGCTTTAACGAATATTACATCGTGTATTATGTAGAACACACTAAAGTATAATAGATACAAGCCATTTCTTTTATACAAATATTATGAACAATACATTTTTTGTTCGACGGGTTTTCTGTCGGTTTTTACTCCCGTATAATATACTAACCCATTGACTTTGCACTCTGTGCGCTATGACGATAACTTATTTACAATATAATACTTAGTCACTACTGCTGTATGTCAATATTCCAGCGTATATAAGGTGCATATCATGATAAAAAATAGTCTTAGTTAATTACAGTATTGTTAACCGATAATATTTTTATTTAATAAATATTCAATAATTGTTTTTAATCTAATAATCGTATATTAGGTACACGCGTATTACCGTTATTTTTGTTAATGCAATAAAAATGTGCGTTTTTAAAATAAACACTATCCAGTGTGAGATCATTAAAAAAATTCAAAAATAAAAACTGTTTTGACGACAAACGACAAACATAAAAAAAACTTTAAAAAAACAGTTATAAAACACTACGATATAGATAAGTACCGAAACCATAATATAATAATATATTATTTTAAGAAAATAAAACCCTTTTAGTAATATTATTTAGCTCTTATAAATCATAAATAAATTGTTTAACTTTCTTCATTCGCACTGTATGTCTAATGTTTATATTGCATGATCGTCATACCTATACCTATAATACTAAATTATGGTTATTGTTTTTTTTTTTCAACAATTATTTGTAAAATTGTACAGTAAACCACGCAGAGCGTATTTTTAGCTTGTATAGTATGATGTAATGAAACGCCTCTACACGGTCCAAGACTCACATCTTTGTATGACAGCTGCGAAAAAATATCAAATCATCGTATTCAAATATTTGTATATAAAAAAAAAAACTTCTACATAAACAGATTCGGTCTTGAAGAGTTCAGTAAATAAATACGTGCTTAAAAGTTATTTTCAATATTATTTTCAATTTATATTTGTATTATTGTAATTAAACAATTATTGGAAGGAAAACATGTTTAAATACTAATTTCGCTTTTGTATTCGAATATTATACTTTTTAAAAATGTATTTCATAAGTATTTTTCACAAATGTAGATTTTACAATATGCATAAAGCAATTTAAAAGTACGACTATAACTCTTACATCGTTCATTTCTCATCCTTTTCATTTGGGAACCTGCAATGCGTATGGCAATGGCACATTATCAGCCCGCGTACGCAGAGATAATATAGCAAGATACCTCTCTCCATCATTCTCTTTGATCACATGGGTACTTATTATTTTAAATCCTGCATGTCGTCCGTTTTGGTGATCTGCCAAACACATTTTGTTTACCGAAAGCTAGTCTCGAATATATATGAATATAAACACCACTGGAGAAAAAAATATATCATGATATTTACACGGAACATATAGGTAATGCAATAACATTTTATTCCGTATTCGGAGTTTTTATAATTACAACTATAATTCTTTACCATACCCAAATGGATTATTTAACTGAGTCAACGCGATCGTTAATACATCAATCAGCCACAACACGAGTACGTTTGAATAGTTTAAACTAGCGCAAACAATGGTGTATGAATTTATGTATATCTGTTGAACAAAATAAATAGATCATCTTACTTATATTATTTATGAACCTAAAATTTTAAAACCATTAGTGAAGTTATATTAAACTTGTACAAGATATACTTATAATTCTCAAAAATGTATAAAGCGTGTTGTATAAGTTTAAATTAAACATTTCAGTGAAAAAATATTTTAAACCACACCTATGGTTTTTTTATGACACACAGTAATTTACAATTGTTTGTCACTTATATCACAATTTACAAGCATGATTTAAATTAGTTTATATAAAATGTACTCTGTCATTTCCATTTTAATTATTTTCCTAACTATACTATTTAAATATTACAATTTCTAAACCACAACTCACCAAAAAAAATGTCTTCTCAATCGAGAAACGCTGACAAAAACAAAAAATTTACAAAACAAAATAGCTTTTAATTATTATGGTGTTAGAATTTGAAATAAACATTTAAAATTTAAACAAAATTATAAATTAATAGTATGAAAAAAAAATAGAAATACATTAAAAAATATGGACACAAATTTCGGAAAATTCTATTTATTTATTTTTGAATTAACATACTTATAGTTTTTATGGTTATAAATATTAAAATATGTAATTCGTATGTAATTTAGATTTAAGAATTATTTACATATGTTTTTTACCTATTCGGCTATTTATATCATTGAAACTTAAAATAGTAAATAGTATATATGAGACTCGTCAAACAAAATGCTTTATATTATCTATCCAATGTTTGAAATCCCATAAATAATTGTTCTCATCACGCTACAAACATACGTGTCTAAATATAATAAGCGTTGTATTCAAGACTTTATTGTAAACTATATCAACTACACTGGATACAACGAAGCAGCAATGTCCAATCTTTATCATTATCTACTAAAATTTATAAGAAAAAAATAAGCTACACATTTTAAATTCTATTACAATAACTTAAAATCATAAAATGTGAATGTGACAAATAGACTAATTTTAGTAAAAAAAATCATCAAACAAAATTGTTGGGAGCAATATACATTAATAAGTACATTATAATATTTTAGGCACCACTATGATACCAAAATAAATTTAGAATTATTCATATATTATGAATATTATGCATTTTCATATATATTAATGTTATAATTTAAATATGTGACACAAAAATTTAAACGATCGTTTTTGACAAAGTAGGTACCTTCACTGGGAGGTCTCTTCACTCTGTGTTTCCTGTGATGTGTAAATATTATATCAATTAAATTTATTGTTCAATTATTGCAACAGATTGCCTAATACAAAAGTATGTTTAAAAAATATAAATATTCCTTTATTCGATATTGAATGGTTTATAATTAAAATATCTAGATCATTTTGTTTACGTTATTTTACGGACTGAAAAAATGTTATTATTTCAAGCACATTTCAAAGTTAAGATAAAAAAAATATATCTTATTGACTTTAACAAACGACAAATAAATCAATTTTTGATTCTATAAATATTGAAGAACCATATGATATTTTCTTTGTCCTTAATATAATGTAAATAGTTGTAACAAAATATTTTTAAAAAATATCTTATTTTAAAATCCCTTACAACCAATAATGAAGAACTGATAGTAAAATGTTTTATACATAGTCTTTTTTAATACAATGGAATTATTAATTTTAAATTCTTTTCTTTAAACAAGTCTATAAATGATAAATTTTTAAGTAAAAAAATCATAAATATACTATTACATCGAATTAAATTAACTACATTTTTGTCTTATTTTATTCAAGTTCTAGTTTTTAGAAAGCACTAAATCAAAGATGAAATAAATTTATTACATGAATATAAGTAAGTATCTTTATATTATTTAAGTACATTTAAAATATCTTATTACTATGTTGAACATTTGTATGTAAATGTGACGTCGTCTTAAATGCAATTATTTTCAAGATAAAATATTGACTGACATTTAAGAAGAATATTTTTGGTATAGAAACATTATAATTACATAGGTATTTTTTATTAAGAGCCCACAGTTTAGTATCTGTTATAAGTATATTCGTTTTACAGTTTTACTTATTAACAGTAAGATATTAAACAAATAGCACAGTACCTATGTAAATACCGTGTTTCTCTCAAACTACACGGTTACTTCAAAACAAAAAAAAAGGTATTTATGATTCAAACATGATATTATGTACAAAAAAAAAATATATGGTCTTGTACGCTTTTTTTAGTATCTATAAATTCCTCCAATACGATTTTTCTCCACTTTCACTACTGTCAATAATAGATATTACTATATTAGACGTTACATTTTGTCGTTAACTTTTAAGTTCTTAGTAATAGATAATATAAAATATGATAAATTGCATATTTGATAAAATAAAAAATTATATTATTAATAATATTTGATAGGTTAATAAACAATACAAAAAAAATGTCTACTGATATAATGCATGTGAATAGAAACAAATAATAACAATAATGTATATTTTAAAAACGATTTTTTTTCAAATACTATTTAACTTAATAACTAACTTTCCTTTTTCCTCGTATTTTTTAAGTAAAAGCTTGTGTAAGAGATATGAATTTCTAGTATTAAAATATAAAAATAATATAGATATTTATTTATATATGATTTTAAGATACCTAGTCGATATTATTATCAAGTAATTTCAAAATATATCTAATATATATATATAATCTAAATTATTATACATATTGCGTTACACTAATCACGACTAGAATATATTATTACAATAAACTACAAGCTATACAAGATGTATTTATTTATTTATTTATACTTTTTTTGATTATTCCCAATCAAAAATAATTCGTTTTATTTTAAATTATCGGGCTCCAGTTGTAATATCCATTAACGAAACGACACCAATCTTAATGATTTGTATTTGCGTTAATTGCATTATCCTGATTTCAAATATCAATAAGAAATTGATTGTGTACTTTTGTGTTTCTGAGATAATGTGGGTTTCTACACAAAATAAATGTTTCTTTTTTCAGTACCAGCCACCCCGGGTACTTACAATTGCGTGAGCTTGTTTATTTAAATGTATTAATGATTTTACTACCTATATGCGTCATAATGTGTGTAGACAAATACTCAAAGTTCAAAGATATAAATTATTCATGATAGAATATTAAAAATAAATGTTTTTGTAGTAAAAAAAAAAACAACCATAAAACGATACTATACAAACATTCTTTTGTCTTTTATTATAATATTTATTTTGTGGGTTTAAGCAGCACGAGAAATCCGAAATCCGTAAATAATACAGTAAACCATTTTTTCATCTTGATAAGTGTGTATAAATTGTATTTATTACTTCAAACCTAACATCCACTAATTTATCATAGTTTAGAATTTATACGTACAAAATGAACTCAATTCATCGGAATAAGTTTATTATGTCTACAATAGTACAGTGTTGTATAATAATATTATTATTCTATCGGAATATCTGCAGATTTGTTTTTTAATCATAAAACTCGCATTATGTCAAAACATACAATATATAAATAAAAATTAAATAAGCTTTTAGTTAATCTTCAGTGCGCACAGGACAATGTATTTCGATTTAAATATTTTGTTAATATAAAAATAATTATATAATGTATTCAAGAACTTTAAAATAATCATCCTCGTTATCATGTTTTAAAGTAATAACAACCACTGGTTTTCAACAGAAATCTTTTCTTTATTTTACAATTATGATTCAGAAAATGTTTATGTTTCATATTTTAAACAATCACCGAGTTTTGCATTTAAATTATATTGTAGAGGAAAGCAAAGCATAGGAGTCCTTTATTATATACATATATACAAAATCTATTATAGTTATACATCATGCATTCCAACTCTTAAATATTGGCAAAGGAGGCAAGTAGGCGGACATGGTTGGCTTAAAAAAAATACATACCCTCAACGTTTCGTTATTAAAGTCGACTTAAGGTGGATTTTACTCCTTCCAATAGTATTTTAAAACTTTTTGAATCAATAAAATTGTTATTTTCAGCAATTACCTAGTTTTTAATTTTTTTTAAATTAAGAACTTTCTATAATATTTCATAAATAAACTGAAACGAATAAAAAATGGGAACTTATCCAATGTTAAAAGAACTAAGTTTGTGAGATACTTCACTACTTAAGATATGAATAGCTCTTGGGAGAGACGTAATTCGATTACCGATGTTCTATATTCATCGACAAAATGAAAATGTTAAGATTTTATCAAAGTTTACATTAGTTTGTTTAAAGGTAATGTTCTTATTTATCTATGTAATCACATTTTCGGAATATAGTGCCAAAAATCACTAAAATTTAAACTTCTATTTTAACGATTGATAAAGAATATTTAATCAGACATTTAAAAATGGTTCGTACCATTATTGTTTATTACGCAGTGAAACTATCTAAGTTATTTTATATTGTATTTTACGATTAAATTATTAAAGTATTTAATTTTTTTAAATTGCTTAGTTATTTATAACTATTAATAACTTCCATAAAAAGCAAAATATTGTAAAATCATCTGACAAAACATGGATAATGGTATTTATTATAATTGTTGTAATGGATCTTAATAAAATGTCTTTAACAGCTGCAATCAGTGGAATACGGAGAGAAATTTGAACAATATTGCAGCACAATTGAAGACGGGATAAAAATTATCTTGGGTGCCCTCTTAACTTGAATATTTTGACTATGTAAATACTTATTTTGTACTGACTTGCTGTACAAAAGGAAAGAAAAATTATTAACGAATAAATAAAAGTTATAAACTATGAAGTAATTTAATTATAACTGAAAAGCTTATCATTTAATTTTAATTTTTCTATATAGTTTTAGATTGTGAACCTGAATATATTAATTTAGTTTCAAAATTTATAACGAAACTATTTCATATTTTGGACTTTATATTTTATAAAATCTATTCAATATCATTGTTCATAAAAATATTTTGTCCAATCATATTTAGTTTATAATAAAACCAAAAAACTTGAACAGTAATTTACCTATATAAATGTTAAATGCCTATTATGTAACTAATTCAATTATTGTTTTCATCAATAATTTAATTTATTTAATCACAATAAATGTAAATATATTTCATTTTAATGTAATGAATAATCTAGTATATTTATATATAGGTATGTGCTTTTTCGAGTAGTGAAAGCTATACTCCCATTATACCATATTATACTAATACTAGGAAATCGTCAATGTTTTTTTTTATATATATTTAAAATTAAAATTACCATAGTTTTATTTCATTTATTTTATTTTTTTATTAAAAAAATGCTCGAGGAAGTTTTTACATAAAAATATTTAATGTTTAACATTTTTACATTGTTTGCCATTAAAACTTTTTAACGAAATTCTATAATATCAATTTCAAGATAACGCCTCATAAGTATAGTAAGTTAACAATAATGTAAAATCACTTTTTATGTATATATAATATATTATATTCATAACTAACTATAAGTAATTTATTTTCTCAATCCCATCTAATTTATTCCTCCCTAAATACAATATTATTTATATGATTAATACCTAATAATTAATATTTGTACAAGCATAAAATATAAATGCCTTTCACCATTTATTTTGATTTCAGAAGTATTTCAGTAGTCTTTTCGATCGTAAAAATATTTTATTATTTATATACCAATAATAATGTACTTACTTAAAGTACATCTTTAAGTGTAACTTTTATAAATGTAATTTTCAGTTGACATATTAAATTGCATAATGTTTCAGATTGATTTGATACATTATCATCTATAACCATAAACATTGTGAATTGCGATTGACGGAATTTTATGTTGTACTTTATAAGCTTTAATAATTGTATTAGGTTTTTTAATCTATTCTCAGTACTGTTCAAAAGTTAATTTTTTTATCATGTATTAAATTATAAAATCCAACTATATATTAGTTTATAATATTCTATATTTTTAAATCATTAATCCTATTAAAATTGTTATTATTATGCTTAACAACGAACCATGGCTTCGGCCTTTTATACTAAACACCGCACAATGACACGTGGACTCTGATACCAATGAATAAAAATAAGCTCACCATTTGATAATTTCCTTTTTGCAATGAATAAGATGTTGCAAGAAGTTTAAGATAAGGTCCAGTTTGAGTACAAAATAAATTAAACCATATTGTATGGACTTGACCTACGAATCAGTGATGTACCACATATGATAATTTTAATTCATTATAAATCCAAATAAATGTATACTCGTATAGCCAGGTTATGTACATAGTAGATTTTAAAATAATTGTTTGAACGAAATTAAAATTAAATGTTTTTGAATAGTTTGACGTGTTTTCGTTTAGTATATGAATCATTTAAAATCTTTTTTATTTATTTTATAATCGTAGTGAAATTTCTATATAATGTCAAAATTACTCAAAATACAATAAATCATATTTGTTAGATTTGGTTACATTTTCACTTGTTTGTGAACATTATATAAAATATACATATAAGTACAATGTATAAAATATGCTCAAGCCGTAGATAAATAATAGGAACAGTGTATCTCCTCTCACGATTACTAATACATTTTTTTTTTATTATTATTTCATATGTATGGCAACTAACACGTTGAAGCGTCGATACCAATAATCTTTAACAAAAGCTATAAGTAGGTACTCTGTGAACACATTTCAGTTACCTATGTCTATAGGCCATAGCTGGCGTATCTAATTTAATCATCGTGTTTAATGTGCGCACAGTGTAAAACAAATGTGCCATCTATAATAAAGCAAATATTTTACTATACATTATAAGCGAAAAACGTGCGTAGAATAATAACGAAAATATTGTAAAAAAAAAAATGAATAAATTAATTAACGAAAATAACAGAAGACGATTAGACGACAGAAAGACAGGATATAAAAATTATATCTTGAACAGATTATTAAGGTATTTAACAAAACATATATTTATACAACTAATGTGGATTTTGTATGAAAACTATTTTATATGTGTACTTGCATCCTGTAATATTTTTAATCGTTCCGTTAGAAGAAATAAATGGTGTTGGTCATTGCTGAATATGAAACTGAAAACCCATCATCGTATAGAAGTATAGGACACATTATATATTAAACGCGCTGCAGCTGTACAATAATAACGCTAATCCATTCCGTTAGGTTTAGATAAAAATTAACGACACTATTTACCAAATATACTGTTTTAAGAATCGTCTAATGATAACGGTCGATATAATAATTTTATCCTCCATCTAGACGTTACCTAATGTGTACTTCCGACACATATCTCGTATTCTCGTGTTCAATGAAGTTTGGAATTTTATGTGTATGGTACATTATGATAGTGAACAAAGCATCGAGAAAAATGAAGGGTACAATGAAGGAAAAGAAGAACCAACATCAATTATATATATATATTTAAACATTATCTTTGCAGCTCGGTGTAACGGTTTCTTGCCAAAAATTGTATGTTTAAAAATGTATCTTAAACATTTAACTGATTAGATGACCATTATAATGTACATAAAAAATAAATAAATGATGAAAAATTTCACTCTTTACTTTTGTAGCAAAAATCACTTTTATTAATGTGGTTAAAATGCGATAATTGCTTTTATGTGTTTAATCAGTATTTGTAATTACACTATTAAGTAAATACAAAATAAACAAAACCACCCAACGTGATTGAAAACTATACTGTGGTTTAGTGTTTAATAAATTATATTAGAAAAGTTAATTAAGAGATGTTGTAAAAAAAATGCCTATGAAATTATGGATGGTTAGGTTATGATCGCAAACTTACAAATATTTAATTTACTTTGATATATTATATCATTAAATAGTTACAAAGAGTTATTAAGTACACATTTAAACATTTTAAATCCCAAAATGTTCAAATGTCCTTAAAAACAAATACTATTATTCAAAAAAACTTTTTTGAATATGTTCGAGGAAATTTTGAAATAAAAATACTTAAAGAAAAGAAAAATATCTTTGAGCATTTAACAACTTCAAAAAAAAGTTTATCAAAACATATAAATAAAATACCCGCATATATGTATATTAAATAATAGCTTTTGCACTCTACTTAAAATATAATAAAATACCTACAAAAAAAAATATTAATTTATATAATAAATTATTTAACAATAATAACTAGAAAAAATAGTACATTAAACTAATGATAGTTATTTCAAATTTAACTATGGGTTTAAATCCATATGAACAAATATAGATTTAAAGAAAAATGTGTGCGTTTTGTAAAAAAAAAAAATAACGACAGGTACAAATTTACTGTAAATATGATCTATTTAGGTATTCATTTATCTATATCTCAGTGATTTATCGATAAAATTAAAATAGAAATAATGGATAAAATATTTATATATATATATATATTATAATATACCTTGATAATGATCAATATGATAATATATTTACATGTACTGAAACAATAGAGACCACACTTTACAGAATGATGAACATAACTTTAATAACTTATGAGTAATAATTATAAATTTTTCTTTCAAATTATATCAATAATTTATTTAAAGTAAATTTATGAAATTTTATGCAAAATAGAAACCGTTCAGCATGATGTACCCGCGTTTCAGAAAGTGACAATAAAATAGGCCAACATAGTCTACAAAAAGAAGTTACCATACTATTATAACTACATAGAGAATAATAAAATAGATACTTTAGTATTATTTACAAAACTTATTATTCCGTGTTTATCTATTTTAATTAATATTATTTATTAACAGTTAACATCAATATGTTATGTTTTTTAAATCATCAAATTTGTAAGTTAACTACCTTATTTCATAAAATTATTTATAATATAACTTTATCGTACAATTTAAAAATACTATAAGAAACAATTCATTTTTTTAATACTAAATTATTAATCAGCAATAAACTAGAGATTATAAATAAATAATACGTACCTAGAATATATATGTCGTGTTATAATATTATGACGTAACCAATGATAATTATTTGTTAAATAAATCATTGAAATATAAATTAATTTAATGTTAACTAATAGACTTAATAATACTTAGATGGTATAATTTTTAAACCGTTATTAATTTTTTTTTCTTATGTATATAAATCTTAGTTTAGTTTTTTGTTTACTAACCTTACTAACTTGACAAATTAAAAAACGATATGTTAAAAATGTGTTTTATACAGACGTGATAATATGCTTGTATATACATTCTTAACACAAATACAATATTCATGTCCGGGTTCGATAAATGAATAACCATTGCAATCGATAATGAATAGGATAATATCAATAGTTAAATTACCGCATATTATTGCATTTGAATTTAAAAGCTAACATACCTGTATGTGTTTATATTGCACGATCAATTTGAAATTATTATCTCGCTTTTATTTTTGTTTTAATTTCGGGTTTTTTTTACTTGTCTTAACATTTTCACGGGAAGTTTGAAAGACAATCATATTGAAACAAAAAAAAAAATTGTGATAGATTTTGTATCAATAATGATTATACAGTTTTCGTTTGCCGGAAATAAATAAAAATATTACGACATGACTCGTATAAAATCACGTAAATTATATCGTTGTATACGGCGCGACGTGTTAGTCGTTCCAAGCGCGTGGCACGACTGACGAATTTTGACTAACAACGCGCCTCCCTTGAGCTTCAACACGCTTGCGGCTCTATCTGGCGCGTTCTAAAGTTTCTTCAAATCATAGTCGTACATGCGTTTGGCTGATTGAAATGAGTTTTAAATGGTTTAAAGGTTCGATTGAAAATTTATATTTTACGGCAGGAGAATATTAAAATGTTGACATATTTCCTAGATTTTAAAATGTTTGTATAGTCTACTTTATGTATATATTACTTGAACACAAACATTTGAAATACATAACAAATTTATTGCAAACTCATATTATGTAATAAAAGTAAAACTTTTCTTGAATCAAATACTTTGATCTTTTTATCTTCTATAAATATAAACCAGCTAAAAACGTTGTTTAATTATTATACTTTCAAGTGGCAAAATAACTTTTACAATTCAAAATTCAAATACGCACTGTATTATATGTCGGTACCTTAACGCTGACCATTAATAATTCAACTTTTTTTTTTTATTATTATTTAATATGCATTTAAATAATTCAGAGCTAATTTATAATTTTAAATTATCCACCATTTATAAATTACTAGCTGTATTGCTGTATGTTTAATAATTGAAATATGAAAACTGTTTGTAATACCTATTTATTTAAAATAAATATTATATATGTTTACAGTTTATTAACTGCATTAAGTGCTCTACATAGAAATCGTATGTTAAAATGTATAGATACTATAGGTGAAACAAATAAGTAGGGCATTAAAAAAAATACTAATTAATACTATGTAAATGTATTTATTGTTATCAATTCTTTGTTTGCCTACTATAATATTACTTGTTATGTATCTTAATAAAATATACCGATTACCTTAAGTCTTGTAATACCTACTTACGTAAAAACTGGTAAAACGATAACTCAGATTTGGCACGGTAACGTGTTGTAGGATACTGGGGTCGCGAAGAATGTATTTTTATACATATGTATTAAATGCTTATAATAATGGTTTTAATATTTTTGGCACTCAATACTGCATGTGGGTCGTAAGACATTAGAAATCTCTTTTTTCTATTTATCAGTATCGTAAAATCAAAAAACCTCTGGCGTATAATATAGTGTAATATCTACACGACGGTTATGACTTATGAGTGTATTCTTATTTTCGATCGCAATAAAGACCACCTCGACATTGAAATGTTGATATTGGTTTTCACAAAGTGCATTTTTTTTTTAAAAAAAGCACAGATTAATTTTTGACACTAAATAAATAAATATACTTGTAGTCTATGTATATACTTATTTTGTCTGTATTAATAATATATTATATTTACAGTTAGATAAACAAATTTAAATATGATCAAAAGCAGTGGCGCAACTAGCGAGTAAGTTAGCAAAGTGAAACTTAATAATACAAGACAAGTGATGGCTGTTCGGTGGACAAAAAATAAAAATTGTTTTTTCCTATATTTTAATATAAACATTTAGGTATAGCTTAAAATGATATAGTTATGCGATTATAAGTATAATTATACTGTTAATATCCTATGGACAGGGCCGTATTTACGGAGGGAGGGGTAAAGGGTTCAAACCTCCCTTTAACAGAGTGGAAAATCTAAAAATTTCTAGCGTATTTTAAAATTTAAAATGTTTATTTTTTAAACTGAATAAATACTTAATATAGGTAATTTAGTAAATGTATAGTATAATGTCTAAGGTGTATTGATAGTGCCTGTAATGCATTTTGATAATTAATAAGAATTTTCCCGGTTAAATGATATCATTAATATCAGTCACAATTTTGTATTTACAAATCCACATACTACAATGCCTCGATGTTTTAAAACCGTTAGTTTTTTTTAATTAACGTTTTATAAAATATTTAGCAAGTGTGCATTCAAATACTTCAAAAAAGCGTTTCACACAAATCGACTAGTTATTTTTCTGGAGTTTACACTACTGTTAATGATAATAATAGTGAAATTTTTTCTCGGTCATCTAAATAAGCACCTATTATTGGTACCTATTGACCAAAACTAAGTAAGTATTTTTTTTATAAATTGGTTAAAATAATTTACTATTATACGGTATAATTATTAGTTATTATCATTTAATAGTATTCTTAAATGATAAGTTGATACGCATTTGCTAATAAATCAATGACAATTCGAAATTTAAGTGGAAAAAACCTCTATATTTTATTTATGAATTGTTTTTGGGAATATTGCATACATATTTCATATTTATGTCTAGTGACTATTCAGCTTACTATCTATCTAAATCTGAAACAAAATTTTTATTGCATTTCTATTTTCTTAAATAATAGTTAATAGCTAATAGCTCATTAGTTTATTCTCTTAGCTTGCCAATTCATTTTGTCTAATATCTAAGCTTTTTAAAAGGTTATTGATCTTCGAAATAATGATGTTGAATTGTTCGTAAATACTAATAGTAGTTTGATCGACGAGAAAAAGCACCTAGTCAATTATAAAATTCCTATCTATGGAACTGGACACTCCCCATAGAAAATTCCTAGCTACGGCCCTGCCTATAGAATATATTATACTACAAGTTATTAATTTAATAATATAAAATTATTACCGTAGTTATATAATAAATGGGGGCCAAGAATAGTGTTTTAAATATCCAATTTTCTTCCTATTTTTAGAAATTCGTAACTCAACGAGCCATAACCGATGAACGTTGGAGTGGTATCGTAGGGACGGATACGATTGAAGTTTTTATTTTATAGTATTTTCAATAAAGAGTCATTAGTCTATAAAGTCAAAATTTTTATTAATTAAATTATGTATTTATATAATGTATATTTTATTTTGCATACGTTTTTAAAAATATGATATTATTTTGATACGCTAAATGTTTTATGTTTATAAGTACAACTTCAATCTTTTTAATTGTGTTCACATTTTTAAGAGTCATGAAACAGTCAAGTTGTATATATTAAGCTAAAATAATTAATAACTAAATTATGTACCTTACTAACTAATTGTTTTTTATTTGATAAAACTGGAAAATATGATTGTTAATTAGAATGTGAATTTGTTTATTTTCTAAAAATAAAGAAGAATTAGACACTACACACTAGTCAAGATGACTATCAATAGAAAGTATCCAAGGCCTTGTTATAAGGAACAAAACACTTGTATATTTTACTTAATTGTTTAATTTAACTGTAGGCAAAGATGATAGGCATACATAAATATATTATACTTAAATGTTTATAAAATTTTGTATATTTTATATTTGTACATCTGAATTGCATTAGATTTTATGTACTATATGTATATTAATTGTCAAGAGTTGATTTTCTCTACTGTGATTTTTTATCAATATTATGTAGAGCATTTTGAAGATGATTTTTTTAGAGAGCTCTAGGAATATTAATACTGTATTTAACTTGTAAATTTGTAATATTTAAAAAAAAAATTAGCTTATAAAATTATTAACGATGCAATGGTTTTGATTATCTTTTAGGAATTGGGAAGGGAAAAAGCGGTTTATCTTGGATTGTTTAAAACTATTTACATTTTTGGGTTAGGAGCCCCATTTTATATTTTACTTTAAGACTCCAAGTGTCTAGTTGCGCCACTGATCAAAAATATATATTTTATGAAATACAATAGAACAGGTATATAGTAAAGTAAAATCTATGATATAGTAAGTGGGTACACAGTTGATTCATAACCAAAATAATAAATTAATTTGAAAGTTTGAAACATATTTTGTATTATAAAAATGTACTGTGTAGTTATAACTTATAAGAAAGTAGTTTAATTCATTTTAAAAGCATCATAAAATTATTTCAATTCAAAACTAGGCAGTTCTACACTTTTACAACCTAATTCGCAAACAACAAACTTCAAGAATCCATTATTCATTCATTATAAAAGGTATTTGTTTTTAGATCAACGATAATTCTTGTTATCTTTTATATTATCCAATAGATGAAAAATTAATTTTAAATAAAAATGTTTTACCTCCAGAAAAATATGTAATGTTCTTAAATGGTTTCTTATAAATTGTAATACCAATTTAACAGACATAAATTATTACAGATTTTAACCAGCAGTTTTAAGACTAAGAAATTCTATGATTATGTTGTATTAATACACAAATAACATTAATACAAATATTAAATATTGACAATGTTCGTTAATAAATGAAATTTCAATTATTTTTATATCAATCAAATCAATATGTAAACTAATCAAACTACCGGGCGTGTTTATATGAGTTATAACTTATGGACAATTATTTAAATGAAACATATCTAAGCTTTAAAACTATTTGGCGTTTGATATTATTAATGATGTTTATGCTACATATGGTAGGTACATCAATTTACAGTGTTTCAATAATGGCCAGTCTTATAGTTATCAATAGAAACTTGTATCAAAAACATTAATAACATCTTGAACATAGCACGAATGTAACTAAATCATTTATTCAAATGGCTTAGCTAAATAATAGATACACAGTACACGAACATAACATCATGTAAATTCAACCCGATATATCTACATTGACAAGAATAGTTTATTTGGCATCGATAAATTATAGAAAACAGAATTTGTAATTCAAAAATACTTTATCTACTTCCATTTTCTACTATGTTAAAGTTTAAAAAGTTGAACTTGATTCATGAAAAAATTTCGTGACTATAGCTGCAAAATATCTTATACTATAGAATTCAAGGGCGGCCAACTTGCGGTTCACGAGCCGCATGACTGCACGGGGTTCTCGTCATAGTCAGATGCGGATCGCGTCTTATTTATAAAATTAAGATTTACTTATTATAATATAACAATAATAATATAATATAATGTATTATTTATTATTATATTATTATTATTTTAAATTTTGGCTCTTGGTATCATTATATTTAGACATGTGGCCCACGAAACCATTCATGTTGGCCACCCCTGATATAGATCCTAAAAATATATTTAATATGGCCACCCTTTAAAACTGAATTACATGAATAATATTCAAAATTGTTAAGAAATAAATCTCACGATAGAAGTTTTAAATCAAAAATAAATAAATCATAAAAATGTAATAATACCTATTTCAGTATAAATAAAAATAAAATAATTCACAGAGGCTTATAATTTAATATTATAGTTTATAAATACAATAACACTATGTATTCTAAAAATATCTCTTTAAAATATTAATTACGTTAAAAATAATTTATAATATGCATTTATTTTATTTCCTCTAAGTTTCCAAGTTCCATTCTCCTTTTGTTACGTTGGTCACCTCACACGAATCAGAACATTGAAAAGTATCCCATAACCGTATTCTAAAAAAATAGACTGTTTATAGAATATTCTTCGTTTTTATGACATTAAGTAGATTTTGTTGGATATTATACAGCCTGGATCGTAAATAAAAATGTCTTTTATTTAATTTTTAGATGGAGAAATATCTTAATCGGTTATATATGTTCAGTGCTGTGAAAATACCTACGTAAAGAAAATACCAGAGGCTCAAGAATCTAAATAACAATTTAATTACTCTAGTCAATCTAGATACTGAATGTCTGAATGTATATGTAAATCCTAAATAAGTGTTTGTCTACTGACTAGTTACAGTATAATAATACGTTTATATTTAATAAGTGTATATTTACATAGAATATACAATATACATCCTTGTATTTAAATTTAAAACTTAAAACGTAATTGAATTCATAGTAAATTCAATCTTTATTTATAGCGAAATAAAACATCATTGACATAATTTATAAGTAAAAAAATATGTATTAATAAGTTTATTACAACTCCATTGATCAACTAAAAAGTCAAAAATAGACATAGGATCGCCATAATTTAAATAATAGATTATAACTAACTTATATTTGAATTAATTTAGTATCTTTTTCGTAGCTTATATAATTATAATTATCAATTATTCTCTCATTTTTAACTTTTCAATATAAATTTTATTGTTATAAAATATAAAAATTTATAAATTAGCCTCACTTTACAGAAATCGTACGTCATGAATAAATTTTAAAAAATATTCAAAAATGTCATAAACGTACGCTTAATTCAATAATTTATGTTTACAATATAAACTTATTTTAATTTATAAAGAATTGTTTTGCTTGTTACATATAGGTCATACAAGTACTTATTCAAATATTTAAATGATAATGCCTAATTAACCTTAATAATTTTACAAATTTTTCATTTTAATCAGACAATTGATTAGCAAATAATTGAAAATTAATTTTAAATGTAATAGTTATTATACATAAATTAATTACAAATGATATATAAAAATGGTCCGGTAAAAATATTCGCTGTAAGTACCTGATTTGAATTCTGAGTTCGCTTGTCAGTAATACATCATAACACTTTATGATATACCTAACAAAAAAGAGAATATAGTAATATTAGTTGTTGTATTCTCCATTTTTTTTTTTTTTTTTTTATTGTATTTAGAAGGGCACAATGATTATAATTCAATTGCTGGAATTATAGTGGTAATCTAATAAATATAGTTATATTAGTATTATTTTGTCAATATTATTGTGCACAAATTGACCATGGTCGAAAATAAAAATTAGCTATAGAATAACAAGGAACCACTCATATATGACTATAGTAAACATACGTTTTAAGATAACTTTAATATTATAGCCGTTGTTTTTGTCTATTACGTACGCTGTAGTCAATAATAACAATCTAAGATATATATATTGGGTATCATTGATACCACTAGAGCCAGCTTAATATCAAAACCACTCATCATAATTCAAAACCTAAAATAAAAAAAAAGCTATACATTTCTTCTTAAAAATAATAAAGTACATATAAAGTATAAATATGTTTTACTAGATCGGATCAACTAAACTTAAGCTCAACTGTCATTTAATTTATTATTTATTGTCATATGCCCTCACAAGTATATGTATATATAATTTATATATATAGAATATAGATATTTACGTATAAAGATAATTTGCTAAAAATTTAGTTCAAAACAGCACATTTATCAATAACATTTTTATTTAAAATCATTTTTTTTTTTGCGTGTTTATTAAAATATATATATATATATATATATATATATTGATTTAAAAAAGCAAAAAACCTATACGATAAATCGGTTATAGTGTATATTATATATACAAGCCCGGATTAAGGGGGGCCAAGGGGGGCTTATGTGTGTAAACGGCCCATAGTCTTCTCGACTTAAAATTATATTGGTACTTTTGTACCTTTTATATTATCTACAAAAATATTTTTACTGACGACGTTGGGGCCCGTCACCCGTCTACTGTGTTTACCACCATTGGCATGGTAAGTAGGGGCACATGACCAGGTTTGTGTGTGTGTGTAGGGAATAGAGATACATTTTTTTATCGTTGTATTTAAAATAGAATTATTGAGCAAATTTGTTTAAATGACAATGGTGTTCGTAAATATTCAGAATTCAGATACCTACCGGCTACAACTGTCTACTGTCTACATTATATTACATTATTTTATCGTATTCTGAGGCTTGTCGTGCTCTAACTATAAAATACATTAACATTACTCTAAGAATATATCTTACCATTCTTGTTGCTAATTATACTGCAGGTCTGCAGAGAAAGTATTATCGAAGTTGACCAGAATTAAAAATAAGAATAGATCTATAAAATAAAATAAAAAATAATGTATTTTTATGCCCGTTATCATACATATAAATAAAAAGATTTAAATTTGTTTTATTATATACTTTTATAATTTTAATGAATTGTTTCCATTGATGGGGCCCATAACTATGTATTAGCCCCAGGGCCCCTGGAGGTCTTAATCCGAGTTTGATTATATATTTAAAGTATTAAACCTTTAATATGGTTTTAATTTATCAATTATCTTTAAGCATTATTTCAATGCTTTTATCGTATTTTGCTTGTCAGTCTACAAAATAAATAGACTTTCAATATACCCATTGATGTAAAGAGAAAAATAAAACCGTTTTTGTCGTTTTAAAATCACAACCATGTAAGCCTTTTTTTATTTTATTTCAAACCACGCCGACGAATTCCACATCCAACGAACTCTTCCTATTCGTTTATTCGTTTTCATCTATAGTGTATCATTATTCATTATGATATACATCATGATTTATGGGCAAAACAAGCAACTCCATATTATACTTATATTATATTTATATATAGTTAAAAAGCCCCATACCTATCACAGGATGGTTTTAAGTTTTACTTCGATTACATATATCTGCAAAACAGAGTTATAAGTTATAACTTGTAATTATAATTTCTTAACATACTCGTATATTGTGTCGTGCACAGTAATTGTTGCTATTTTTCATCTCACGACATATTAAATATGTTATGCGACTAAGTCTTTCTCAGAATGATACTTTAATATTATTTTATCCCCCATTATCTTGTGCTGTACCAATACGTGCTGTGCTTTGGTATTATCCTTCTGGGCAACAATTTTTCCGTGTGCTTCCAACATTTTAGTTTAAAACAAATAACAATAATCTTTACCAAATAACCCTAACTTTATAATCCTTATGCAAATTAAGATAACATATTATTTGCTATTTAATTAATTATTATCTTACCGTAATCATTATTGGTACTTGATCAATACTTGAATAATTTGATTTAATTAACGTAAATACGCGTATATTGATAATACATTTAGTAACATTCAGTAATGGTAACATAATAATTTGTAAACATACAATAACTCACTCCGGTAATAATCTGTTATGTTATTAATTTTACAAATAGACAATGCGATATAATATCGATATATTCAAAATACAATCAATTTTTGAAACATAATATTAAGTTTCTGACAAATTACAATGTGGAAATAAAAACATTTTCGCCATAAATTTCAAAATTAATAAATTGAATGACAGTACCTAAATAAATAAGGAATAAATAATAATCCTTTCAATAAATTTTATTTTAAATAGGCAAGTACATAATATTAAATATTATTTATATTTTATTAAAAACATTTACAAAATAAATCATCATTCATATATATACTTCAGTAGAAAAATACGTAAAAATATGGGCAATTCTCATTACTCTTTATTAAAAATAGAGATTCTAAAGTTCATCGAGCGTTAAATGTTTCGACGTTTCGTATGATGAACAATGACACACACAGACATATATGCATAAACACACACCCACACATTAAATTAATACCATCATCATATTATAATAAAAATATGTGAAAATATAAATACATAAAAATAAATAAATACATTCATAAATATCAAAATTTCTTAGCAAATTTCCTGTAAAATCATGTAAAAAAAAACATAATATATAAATAAAAATTACACAAAAAATATTATAGTTTAAATAATATCATGTAATACTATACCTAACTATATTACCTAACTGTAATGTTTAGTTTTCTGTGATTGGATAAGTCGTGAAAAATTCAATATGTATAGGTATAGTGGCTTTTACCCCCTTTGGTAATTAGCAAGAGATGATCTTTTCTTCTTCGTACGCAATCTTAAGTGGATAAATAATATGTTTTTCAGTCTTATTTTGTTTTTTTAAACCGTATATGTTAAGTTTTTTATTAGTTTTTTTAGTAAAAATAATGTTTGTGGTGTGTTTATCATATAGAATATAATATGATTTTTAAATATATACAACAAGTGAACATGAGTTAGGGTATGTAACAAGCTCTAGTATAATATACATGTATATTAGGTATATTTAAATATCTATGTAAAGCAATAGCATTTATGATAATAATATGTAGATCATAAACGCGTGTGTGTTGTAGTGCATTGATATTTATAAGTACACGAAATCTACGAGCAGCGTATAGTAAGAATAAGTAGACATATTTTATTATATTATAATAATTTGTTCTTTTGTGAGAGCATGAAATAATAGTAAGTAAGTAAGTATGTATGCGACAATTCGTGATAATATATAGTATTATAATATTATTATAGAACAGTATACTACTGTTGATTTTTACTATTAATTAATTAATGAAATATTATTATATAGGTATATAATATAAAGTTATGAATAATATATTTACACTTACACCATTTATGAAATTGGTGTTGATAAAGTTATAAAATATATATTATGTATATGTTATATTTAAGTATTCTTGTCTATGTCCGTGCGCATATTGCACACTGAACTCCATGAGTGGTTCATTCCTGTATTTAAACGCTCCTACGATGACGGGGTAGGTTATGACTTGAGTGGGTGCGGGGAAGTTACCGGCGGCATTAATTGCTAGGAGGATGGGAGGGTGAAAGGAAGTTCTAGAACTTTCAAATTATACCTACTAGTTTTAATTGTTTAGAACGCTCCATGCATATATTTTTTGTTTTACTTAATCAGAAATATGGTAAAAAGACAGGTACGTATTTTTAATTTTTCAATGTATTTATTACCAAATAACTATTGTTTATTTTAGCCTTAAAAATACTTTTCTGTATTTTTATAAAAAAAATGTTTGCCTGTACTTTTCTTTTTCAACTTATTTTATCACTAACGCGTACTATTAAAACTAGAATAATTGTATTGGGTTCTAGTACGTGTAGATGAACCAAATAAAATAATCGAAGGATAGAACTTTAATTCAACAATGATAATACTATCGACATAAAGTGAATTACAAGTTATACGAAACTTTAGAATTATATTAACTAATCATAAACACTATTAACACATTGGAGCATATATTTTTGACGTTCATTGACTTTTCAAAATATTATAATTTTCTCATAAACCATTATAATGATGGTCCTGAACTCCTGAATAACTCATAATAAACACTTAAATAAATAAAATTTACTAATAAAACTAATTACTAACAATTAAATTCCCATAAAATCAAAATAGGACAAGTAACAGATTTATTTTAAGTTGTAGTTTTTGTAGATGTTACGCTGACTGCAGAAATTGCACTGCGTAAAACTAAAAATAAAGTTTTATAAACTTATAGTTCAAATTAGTTTATTTTGAAAAATAGTACTACTACGTTAAGTATTGCAGTAAAATATCAGGTAGGAAATGACGAAAGTTAGTTTTCTAATATCATTACGTAAATGTAGAGCAAGGTAATGTAAAAATAGGAAAGACAATTTTTATCCTTACCTATTTTTCTTGTCTAAACTTAAAATAATTATTTTTCATAAGCAATCGTTCATCATATTATATATTGTAGGTACATTTCCGGTAAATTATTTTCTATTTAAATATTTATTTTTACTTAAAAATTTAGGTTGAGTATGCCTATAGCTTATTTATGAATAAAAATGTGAAAAAAATATATGCTTTATAAAAAAAAATAATTTATCTTACAACCAGTTATAAACTGTAAGACTATAAGTTAATAAGAAATAAAATAAAATTATTCGTCTGTTGAATTTCTACAGTAAATAATAATTATATATTTGGATATTATTTATACCTTCCTAAAATTATATATTATAGTGCAAACTAGTTTGCCAGCACATAATATTATTTAACACTGTGATGTAAAAAAGTGTATTAAATTGTACTTAACATTTGTACTAAGACAACTATAGATATATTTAATTATTCTTAAAATGTAAATAAAAATATTTTGAAGTTGATATTATATATTTTAATAATCTAACGAATTAAAATTTAACAGATAACAGATTTGTTCATCTAATTTATTGGACTGCTTCCAGAGCAATGTCAAAACATATAACATTTAATTTTTTTTAATAAATCACTCTATCTTTAGTGATGTGTGTATATCCCCACATGAACGAAAATAACACATTCTAATATAAAACAAAATCTAACTTATTATTATTATAAAATATTTTATATACCCTCGTACTTCAAGAATAATATTATGTATACTACTTGTATATATAACACGTTCAACACGATGAAATGTAAACAAATAACCATAAAATATATGTATTCTAAGATAAAACATATCTCAATGTTATTACTAAACGTCAATTGATTAATCGGTTTCGTCAATGTTTTCTGTATACATTTTTATTTTGTTTATTTTAATTCTCGCATATAACAATATTCCTTTATAATATGTTTAATGTTCATGAGATTTTTTCATAATAAGCTTTATGTGTTTCATATGTATAATATTACGTGATTGTTTCAAAACCAATTAAATTATTTATATTTTAATATTTTTACTTATTTCTTCTATACAAATTTCTCTATTACTATATAAATATAATATTTTTATAAAATATCATTTCAATAAAATTAAAATAAAACACTTAATTTACGTAATAGTTTTTATCATAATTTTTGTAAATAACTATTGTAATAAGTAACAAATAATAAATTATAAATTATTTAACTTAAATAAAAATAATTATAATAACTACATTTAATTTTAACTCATATACACAATACTAGTAATCATTTGGTTTGTAAATATTTAAAATACCTAATATAATAATACTATAGCATTTTTCATGAACTTTTTATCATATTAAGGCAATTTAATTAACAATATTGTCTATACAATAAATGTATAACCATTACATCTTTACATTCATTCATTCTCGTTTTAATTACATCAAAAGCAGATTTATTTAAAATCGTATAAAAATTGTAGGTAATTTCTTAAAACTCAATTCAAAAAGATGGACAGTAACTTGATCTACTGTACAGTAAATATCTAATGAATCGCTATAATAGATAGGTTAAATTTAAATTCAATAAATTATTGAAAATCATTTTTTTAAACGAAAATTTGTGTATGAAAACTGAATTTGTCAAAAACTGGTTTTGTGTAAAAATCACTGTTTTTTCTTAATTTGTTGTTAGTTTTTCATGATTATTTTGAAAAATACTTGAAACTTTCGATCTCTCATCAAAACCAAAAAGATGAGTAATGAAGTATTTTTTCAACTACTGATCGTGTACATAGAAAAATAAATCACTGTTGTAAAATCAAAACATTTATCTTAAAAACTAAAATAAAATAAAAAGTAAAGAAATAGTAATATTAATTTTTGATTTGCAATATCATAACTTTAAAGTTGATACTATAATAAAAATATACAATTATTATTAATTAGTACACTTCATAAAATATTTATTTGAAATTTACATGAAATGTTTGTCCTCACTAAATCAACTCAGCATAGGTTTAAAACTATAATTTGAAATCAAAGTGAAAATATACAAGCTGTTGTACAACTTGTAGTTCGTAAAATTACTATACTTGATGGTTTGAACTTTCATAATTTCGTATAGTTACAACTTACAACATATACATATAACGTAAACAATTTATAAAACTTGTAATAACATGTTGTATATTGAAATATTGGAAACATAATAAATAAAATAAAATGGCTCATTGAATTCTCCCGATCTTCTATCTAGCATAAATTAACTTGTTTCAGCATACTTATCCAAAAACAATATAATCTTTAATGTCAAAACCCGCACTACTATAGCAAAAATATTACGTATAACGTATTACCAATTTAATGAATTTAAATTTGTAAATAACTAAATTCTGTGATCCTAACTTATAGATATTTTAGATTATTTTTTCCACTGTAAATATGTCTTTATATTATCTGTATCATTATATTTAAGTTGTATCGATGTTTAATATTATGTAAAAAAAATTTCCTTTTCAAACAATGATAAAATTAATAATAATTATTATTATTCACCAAAATACTTATCACGTTACCCATTAAAATAATTCCAAACAATCATTTGGTAGCATAACATGACAAAACTTGTAGTTAGTAAATTGTCTAAACTATATGGTAGCTTCAAAGTTTAAATTTATACAATTCCACAGTAGATTTTAATATTTAAATAACTAGTTATTTTTTCAATAAATTACGATGTATTGATTATTATTATGGAGTTAATTCACACAGATCGTATTGTACGTGATATAAATGTAGACAGTAATAATATTAACTTTTTACAACATTTTTAAAAACCGTAGATAAAGTAGATACACAATTAATTCAAATGTGTATTCAACTATAAAATAATATTAGATTTAAAGGAAGCCTTTCTAAATCAATATAACACATCTCGTCAAGTTTTAACTATTAGGTGACTTACCTTTAATATTCTATAAGCGCAGGTTGTTAAATATGTTCTTGGTCATTGTTATCCAATGTACCTACATTACAAGATAATATTTTGGTAATAAAATACAATGCATTTCAAATACTTGTATAAATGCAATGGTATACGACTATAAAATATATGGATTGTGGATGTACAAAATAATAATATGTAGGTATTATGTTTAATTATTTTTTGTTGGGTACTACCTAACCTAGAACCTGTGACCATACTGGAATTACTTGACAAACGTTCCAACTCATCGATAAACACTTTTAAATTTATAGGCATCTGCTACTACCTACTGGAAAATAACCCTTTTGGCGCGATTCCATTATCACTGTGACAGTGCGACAAAACCATGTTATTGTAAAGAGCAGCAACACCACGTGGTACTTATTAATATAATGCACCCGTCCACATTATCATCTGCTCGAATATATAATATTGGTATTGGTATACCAAAAGTATATAGATAACTTTACTAAACACATGGCGGGAAAAAAGATATACCTTTTGCGCCAATTCAACCCGCCTTTTTTGACAGCATACGAGTCGACCGTGCGTGAAACCGTACGTAAACCCGTGCGTGGAATATTTTATTCTTCAATAACATAAATGTATTTTGTCGAAATATTAGGAGATTTTTCAAGTATAAAGTGTGTAATGTGCTAGTAGTATGCACTATATTTTCAATTAGTTATTAATTATTATTACCAACGCATTGTGATACTTAGGTACCTACTCGGCAAATACTCGATTCATATCCAAAAATATGGTTACAAATTATAATGAAATAAAAGTCGTTGAATATAACAAGAATATTATAGAGGTTGATAGGTATTAATATTAAGTATGTGTAAGTATTTGTATTTTTTTAAACTATAAATATTATAAATAAATAGATACATAAATACACAGCATATGCTCTTTGGTACCTTACATTAGGTACCATTTCAACATTTCTAATAGAAAATAAATTAAAATTCACAATAACGATAACGCAGAAAAACAGTATCTATAGCCTTATATGTATACAATTCAAAATAAATTAGATAGTACTTTTTTCAGCGGTTTTTTATGTATTTAAACTTTAGATTAAAAATATGAGAAATAATATTAAAAATCACGACATTATGTCTTGTAATAAATAATAATTCTACCTACAAAAGCCACGACAACGAAAAGTTGTTTTCAATTTATATTTGTTCTGTTGTACGTATTTTAAGCAATATTTTGTCAAAATAGTATAGGTATTCATTGATAAATGTTGAATAAGCGATCACAATAAGAATGGTTCGTGTCATTAGTAGAAAAATTTACACTGCTGAGCCATGAAAAAAAATTGAAATTTATTATTTAAAATATTACACATATGAAGAACCTTACTTACTACTAAATCCTAAACTCAAATAATGTATATAAACTACTCCATGAGTATTTATATATAATATATATACTTATACCTATAGAAATAAACGAAATTTAAATATTATGTACCTAAAAGATAATCTAAACTACATTATTTAGATAAGATCATTTTATCATTTTTTTCGAAGAAAAAATGGTTATTGAAAGGTAAATTGAAAAGCTTGCAATGATGTAGAAAAATTTGTGAGATATCGAATTCATAAAAAAGATTGATATAATTTCTTTTCTTGTATAAATGTATAAATGTAAATCAATAATATTTTCTTATGGTGAACAAATAAGGTTTTTTTTTTTTTATAGTTATTGCTTCTTATACTTCTTAAATCTTATTCACCAATTTGGCCATTAGAGGCAAGATAGATTTTCAGTATTTTTGCTAGTATTTAACTTTGAGTGATGAAAGAAACAAAAAATTAACATTATAATATACGAAATTGCAAAATTTCAGTACATTTATACTTTGTAATATAATAAATATATGTGCATAGGTATTTATATACTTATGTAGAGTATGGAAATATAGATATTGGAAACAATCAAAATAATCAAAATGTTTGCAATTCTGTTTTAATTAATAGATAGATATTATGATGACATTAATTTTTGATTTTATATATTTTATGGAGGCTAACAAAAATATTTTATTAAAAATTTTTATTATGATTTTTATAATTTTGTCCACCAATGAAACAGGCAGCATTGATGTTCAGGAAACTCATATCCCTCTAAAAATTATATGAAATGTTTTTATATATACTCTTAAATATTGCAGGTGGTGTTTTCACCTTACAAGTTCGTCCTAGTGCCCTACTACAATTTCTAAGTTTCTGTACCACTATATGTCGGTATGCAAACGCGCAGCTGTTTGTAGGTGAATCGCCCACACATTACCTAGAACTTAACAATAATTATATTTATTATACGAAATATCATCACAATATCTTCTTAAAATCCGATCTCATGTATGCCTACCTACCTGTAAAACACCTTTTGCCGCCAAACCATGAATTGCAAGTGATGGGCGCCATCAGAATACGCACAGGTTTCATTGAACCTACACCACCCCTTTTGTCCTTATCAATAACACCACTTTTGATGCAAAACTATAATCAGTCAAAAGGTGAGTGCGGTTCGATGCGTGTCTGCTGCGTTCTGCGTGTGACCTAAATGCATCGCGTATAGATGCAGCCATGCACCATAACAGGTGATATTTTATAGAAGTTATTCATTCGCCTTTTCAATAACCGATCCAAGACGCCACAGCTGCATCGAAGTAGTATCGTCTCAATATACAACCACGTGGGTTAGGTTAGCCGTTAGGTACCTGCTACGTAGGATATTATAATATCGTACTGACGGGATCGATGACAATAATACCTGCATCAGATACGATCCGCATGATAACCTTATTTTATTATAATAATGTACATATTATGTTATATATTATTTTATTTATTATTGAAGAAAATAATGAGTCCCACTGAATACATTTATATTTATACGTACAACCCTGAACCCTTTTCCCGCGTAGTGAAATCTGTCCATTCAACTCTCCGAGCCCGCCATTTCACCTGCCATAAGATATATTAAATATCCCTCCAAAAATACGTCCGTTTTGCAGCCAGTTTATCGGGCCATTTTCATGATTTCGACATTCAAACTCGCAGCTATTTAAATCATACAGCTTTATGGTTGATTTTGCAAATAGTATAATTATACCAAATATTTATATATATATTATACATCTAAGTTCTAATAAAATAGTATACTAGATTGATTTAATATTTATTAGCTATTAAGCTGAGAAATTAGTAATATTATTTTTATTATTATATACAGTAGGTATACTCTTGGTACTCCAACATTTTAATAAAATAAATTAAGGCTCTTTAACAAGTAAAAATGTGATTTTTTCTGAACCTCTGTTATTTCTGTAGTCCTATACTCCTATAGTATCTGGCGAATTACGAGAATATATTATACATCCAAATATTTTTATCGACATTTATTGGAAAAAAATTTTGATTTTAAATGTCTACAAATACCTCAAAAAGAATCAAAATATTTTGAAAATTGTATTAAATATAGAAAATTCCAATATAAGCATTTCGTGAAAATTTCATGTATCTACGGTTATTTATTTTTGAGTTACTCCAATTGATTTTGCTAAATTTGGATGTAAAAATCCCCGTTTTTCTAAATATATTATATTAACTTTTCCCTTGAAAAGTATTAAGAATTTTCTACGTCTCCTAATTATTTTCAATTTAACCACTCCTATAGTTGAAAATTAAAGCGTTTTACTTTTCCTAAGAGGTGACAAACTAAAAAGTAAAATAATAAAAATGAATTATTTTAAATAAAAGGTATAAAAATCATACTAATTTGGTATACCAATAAACTATAACTAATACCTATACGGTCCCAGACATATTTTTAATTAAATTATAAATTTGCTTGTTAAAATTAGTTTTCATTTTTTATATAATATATAATATATTATACTTTATAAATAAAAATTATTTCAATTATTTATACAAAAGGATAAATTATAATTTTAAAAATTGAATTATTATTTATTTACACAAGATGTAATATTATGACATCTATACTGGCTACTATAAATTGTTACATAATTTATATAATGTGATTAACGACATTTGTATTTTTTGGCTATATAATTATATACTATATTACTATGCATATTGCATACAACACATAACACACTAATATAAATCGATTCGATAATTACGATAATCCAGACTAAGTTCCTAATAAAACAATATCTGAGCGATACGTAAATTGTCGATTATAACTCAATTTTTATATTGATTTTCTGTTTTGTATAATTCAATTTTACTAGCACAATTTATACAACCTAGTATGTAGTAATATAACACTTTTAGTAAAATTCCTATTAAAATCATGATTTTATACTTTTATTGAATAAAAACAGGAAATCATATCATTAATTACAATAAAATCTAACTTTAACTAAAGATCGTGCTTTAGTGGTAATATATACAATAAAAATACTATTGCAGTAAATTAATAAAATAACAATATATAAATAGGTAGATGTAATACAATAAAATGTGCGAAACCAGAATTAATTATTCATATTTACAATAGTAGACGCTACGTTTCCAGAGAACATCGTTATACTCATTCTTATTTTAATAGGTTGCGACTTGCGTTCAAAATTATTAATTTAGACTATTTAATACTCGAGGTATTTTATTACATATTATTGATATTATTATTATTCTTTATTATATTTTGGAGGATATAATTTATATTATCAATTAAAAAGACTATATAATATTATATTTATGCGTCCTTATTACCAATTTGCCATATGCACGAAATGTAATAAACTGATAATAATTGTCATCAATCCAAGATTGTATAATTTAATTTCAATGAATTTTAATCATACATTATTATATAGTGTTGAAACTTGATATAATAAAATACACTATGGACACAATTTGCATTGAATTTATTGAACTACTTAGTACTTAAATATCTTATATATAAGTAACCATTCAATTTTATTACATCAAATTATCGTTAACCGTTACGATTAAAAATAATATAAGTATTATTATAACTTCTATAAAACAGAAAATATCAATAATTTAAAAAACACCATACTGTACCTGTATTATAATTAAAATTTAAAATTTCATTAATTTTTTTTTTCATTCATTTCAAACCCCGGTGCATTTTATCAATAAATATTAAATACGTGTCGATCGAATTTATGAATTTATGATAGTTACTATTGCTTATTTATTATATCAGCATAGATAGATACTAGATTATTCGTTCAATTTGTATAATAAACTTACAGGTCTTTACTTACTAAAAGTAACTATCCTCATAAAAGGGTTGGCCTATAAGAGATCTATTGAACTTCGGTCTTCAACGGCGTGTAGGTGTATATCTTGCTTAGCTCATGGGCGTTCAAAGTTTCCCGTGTACAATCATCAGGAATAATTTATGTGTTTCATATTTTATTATTTATGTATAAGATATTATATACTTTTACACCGCTCATTTCCGATACTTTGTTGTTTGTTATAATAGCTGTATTAGCTGTATTTTGATTGGTCTAAGACACAGGCATGTCAAACTCATAATAATAACTGGACCAGACATATTGTTGTATGTAAGCAACTTATTGGGATAAAATGTATTCCTTAGCACCACATAATATTTTATTAAATTATTTATAATTTTTTTTACTCGTGTATTAAATATTGTTCAAGTTTCAAAATAAAAAAATAAGATTTATTAATTATTATAGATAGAAATTATTTGTTATTTTCATTTAATTTTCCAATGATACTGGTGACCACGGGTAAAAACCAAAAAAGGTGAGATCCGCGCGTATAAATAGCCGTGTAATGAAGATGAAGAGCACATCCCCTCCGTGATCCGTACAATACATTTAACTATTAATTTTATTGATGTATCACGTGAAATATTGAGAAACATTTAATTTCTAGTAACTATTATAAGTATTGACGTCGCATTATCATATATGATAATTAACATACATTTTAAAATCCATAGGTTCTATAAAATTTTGAAAGTAACGAAACTAAAATGCTTATAGTATCTTATGGCACCGAGAATTTTGCGGTTTTAATTTTAATAAGTAGTATGTTAATTGTAATAAAATTAACCGGGGGTCATATGGTCGTATGTTCCGTACGCTAAATAGATTTAAATCATGGTTGTGCTCGAGAGTGGACCAAAAACGCTCATGCTGTAAATTAGCGCTATTGTATATTTTACATTAATAAAGAATGGCTATAGATGCTTCATGCTTGTAGGCTGTAATGAATAATATTAGCTATTAACAGATTCTCAAAAATGAACAAGCAAAATTTAGATTTTGTTTAATAACTTCAATAGATATTGGTGTAAAATTGTAAACGGCAATATTATACTAGTATACCGTATACCTAAAACATATTTTTTTTTTCATAAATAACTGTAAATAAATTCATAATATGATGACTACAAGAAGTTAAAACTACTCGCATGCATGATTGTGATTGTGAAATATTCACATAATTTATGCATTATTTGGTAGATACACATAGGGTTAGTCAAAATTTGTTTTGTATTTTTAACGAATTTAAAAAAATGTATATGTTTTTTTTTTAGTATCTATCAATATACTTTTAAAAATTAGATTATTATAAAAACAAAGTAAAGATAGCAAACAATGTTCTTACCATAAGTTATATAATAGGTCAATTCAACGTAAGTAATATTAAAGCTAAACACAAAATCGGTTCTACTGAATGCAATTTTTCTATGTTGTATAATTTTAAGACATAGACAACATACACGGATTTACTGGATGCAATATGCTCTCAATAGCTAAAAAAAAATAAAGGATTAAGCTTATTATATTGTAGGCGGTGAATCGGTAAAAAATATACATTTGATTCATCAAAACAGTCGATTTATAAAATAAACACTTTGAATACAAAATTAAAACAATAAATACAATTACAAATAGTCCAAATAAATGTTAAATGTATATATATATATATATATATATTGTTGTATATTATATGACGGCGACTGGCGAGGTAATGTAATTATTTTAGACGGTAATGGCCATGTAGCCGAGTCGTAATATAAAAAAAAAATTGTATAATAATAGGTAGGTAACCTATCTATATCATTATTTTATCAAATTCATTTGGGCTTACCTCTGTATATATCATTTTATATTCATATACTATATTACACATACATACGTCAGTACCTATGTCGTTGTAACTCGAATATGACACGAAATATTTCAGAATATTAATTATTAACCATTACGTTAGAAATTTAACAGTGTAGGATACTCGTATATAATATCAAACAAAAACTCAACTATATATCCTATTATATATCAATGTTATATATGTTCTTAAATTTAAGTATAACTGTTTGTTTGACAATAACATATACACATAATAATGATACATTATATATATTGTTATATATATTTGTATAGGTAAGTAGGCAGGTAACCTACTCTATTTATTCATATTTTAGACACTCATAAAAGTTTTTTCTCCGCAATAAAGACTATTAGTACCTACATAATATTCATTTGGCATTGGCATTAAATAATAATAACATGATAATCATTCAAAATTTTTATTAATTTAATTTAATTTATGTGAACCATTATATTAATTAAGATTTATAGTGTAACATTTTTGAAATATTTTGGGAATATCCCGAGTGCGTCCCGTTTTTAATTTTTACCTTTTTCATAGCCCGAGTACGTCCGAAGTCTTATCCACAAATTATATTGAATACAAGATAAATAAATAATTTTTTTCTTCAAATTCAACAACTTACTTAACTTGCGTAATAATAATAAAATTTTATAAAATATATTATGACCAGTCACTTTAACTAGTAATCAATTGATCGATACATAAGTTTTTAATATTCAAATATTTTAGTGTATAGATTGTTTATGTTGAAACTTTGTTTTAGACGCAATTGGTCCATGCCCATTAAAATCTATACTACAATAATTTATATAGGTACTTAATTTTTACAGCTATTATTGTGAAGCACTGGAAATGGCAGGTAATTTTAACTTTGGTAATAATTTCCAATTGGAAAGGTATCCAAATTAGCTGGGACGTACTAGGGCTATGTCAAAAATATGAACGCAACTCCTTTCGCCCAAAAATGACCTTCCTGTTTTAGCCCATGTTCTCTTTTCGATCAAAAATTATAAAACAGTTTCCTCTTTTTGCCTAAAAATAATTTCATTCTTTTCGCCCACGATTTCACGTTTAACATTTTGGAAAACACTGTCTCAAAATTAGTTTAGGTAGGTATTATATCTATTTTATTGCATTACATATCAGTTATAAAGTTATAACTAAAAATAAATAATTATATGTACTACTTAACAACAATAATATATATTAATTTAAAATATTGTTATAACTTAAAGGAAACAGTAATGTTGAATAAAATATTTCATTAATATACCGTGAGAAACATTAACGTATCTTACCTACTACTTAGACACTTAGTACTTACGTACAATTCGCTATATTTATCAAACTTTAAAAAACTAAACAGTATTAATGCTAAGTTATTAATTAATTCAAAGTATAGTTGTAGACTGTATAAATCGATTGAAAATAATTAGGTTTGTTGAATTTAAAACTGTGTATACTATAATTATTCATTATTTTATATACGAGTATACATGATATTACCTATCTATACGAAATATCAAAATAAAAATTGTAAAACAGTTAATTAATTCAATTGTGTAATGTCCAAAGCATTGATAAAAGTTACCAAATTAAATCTTTCGATTTGTTAATTTTTTTTAATAATTTTTACTATTTTTACTTATATTGGGATGACTTAAAATCCAATAAGATTAATTTAAGATACATATTGGTACAGATATGATACATATAGTAGTTATAAGGGACGTTTTATTATAATTTTATTTTCTCAGAATATGAATAAAATTACATATACACACATTAATTTAGCCATTTCCACTTGTGGACGATGTAGTACCAATTACCTACCACAGCTAGTCAATGAAAATTATTTCTAACTACGGACAATGTACCCCACAGGCTGTAGAACAATATGCGAAGTATGATTATATTGTGTAAAATATAATTATATTAAAGTATAGTAATATGGTATAATGCTATATAATTAAACGAAAATTGTTTTAAAACTAATTTTTGGAATACCTAAATAAAATATAAATAAATTAAATGTTTTGATGAGGATTTTGAAGACTAATTCAAAAATTAAATTTTAATATTTAATAAATTATGATTCAAATGTGAATACCCAGGTAATCCATGTGTTTTTTTTTGTTGCTAATGTTCAGTACCTATTTATTTTCGAGTCTCGTAAAATATTTATACACATTAACATCTGTATTTAAGTATTGTATAAAATAATTTTGATTAAGTGTCATACTCGGAATATAAGTATATTAGTTTCTACTTAAAAATTTGGTGGCATACAGTAATCATAATATCACAGCAAATTTTATTTAGAAAAATTGTTTTGTTTTTAATCAATTTCTAGTGTTAATAGTTAACTATAAAAAAATAACCAATGTAATACTTCAATTAAATTTACAATGGATATAACTCATTTTATAGTAAAAATATTGTTTTTCACCGAATTATAAACTAGACATCACAAGTATCACAATAAATAACAATCCCAGCAATCTTAATTGTTGATATATCAACATTGCTAAAATTAATATTAACATCAGATATGACATTTTTACACTATTAAATGTTTTATAATCATTTTAATGTATAAATTTTAGTCTAAAATAATTTTAATGATGAATAATTACTATTCATCATGATTTATGACTATTTCCTTATATTGCATAATACCTTGAAAAGCCCTATTGTTGCTTCTCAATACCAGACATTAATCTTAATTTTATTACATTTTTACTTAATGGATCATTTGAGGCTCCTAACTTTCTGTCCAGTATAATTTCATTTGTTTCTCTGTACAACCTCAAAAACCGTTCTTTCTTAAATCAGCAAATGCACAGATTGCTACACTATGACAATTTTATGAATTTAAAATTTTTAGTTTTGATTTAATTATGTGATTTTGAGATTTAGATTATTTTACATTGTTTAACACTGTCAAATATATTTCATTGTTTATAAGTTCTATCAATGTCCAATATATAAAATATTGTCAGTTTAGACATTAACAAACAAAATAATAATTATTATTATGAAATTTATCAGTTATCAAATTATTAAAAGAATTTCATACAATTATTCGCTATTAACATTGCATCTAATTTAACATGGAACATAACAGTATAAGAATTTATTAAACTTAAAAATCGCACATGGTAATAATTATTATCTTTATTTTTTCAGTTTTCACTTGTTAATTAAAAGTGTAAATTATAAAAAAAAGTACATTATTACATATTATTCAAAGTTAATAAGGTACAATATTTATTGTGATATTTACAACTATCACATTTGTGATGCATAGGTATACATATTATAAATTATTGTACGATCACTTATGTGGCGTCCAGTAAAATATTATGACTATATTATTACATTAAATAATGACTTAGAAAAAATGTATGTTTACCTTAGCATAATACTACAACAATGTTTGTGCCTATGATAAATTATTAAAATACAAATTTGATAAAGAAACCAGCCCTAACTGACTATTGACTAGAATGGCCTGTAGTTCAATATAGTATCAAAACAATTCTTGAGGAATCATTTTTATTTCCCTTACTTAATTTTAATAACCAATATTTTATTAAATATACAGTACAATAATTATGTCTATATAACAATAACAACAATAATAAAACTTAATTTTAGAAAAAAAGCCAGTCTTCCTGGCTTATCATTGTGCACACCTGGTGCTTACACCTAATATAATTATTGAATAAAATCAGTCATTTTTTGCTATTTGTTAAAATATAGATTATGTTAATACAATTTATATAAAAAAAAAACTAATTTTTAAGAATATTAAGTTAAAAAAAAATATATGTAAATAAATATAAATGTACTCCAATAAACCGATATGTGACCAGACAGTCAAATAAAATTAAAAAAAAAAAAAAACAATTCATAACATAATATAATAATAAAAATGACTGATGAAAAATATTTAAATTATCAATTGTTTGGCAATAGTTATTTACAATAATAAGTAAAAAAGTTAACAAAAATGCCCAAGAAGACTAACAGAAAAACCAAGGAAGACAATATTTATTTGTATATCTTAATAACGTCTTTAATAACGGCACGGCAAATCGGACAACGGCCCAAACGCACCCACTGTTTCTTAGCGCATTCGTAACACATGCACAGATGTCCGCATGTGTACAAAGCACAGTCGACTGCTCTTTCAAAACAAATCGAACATTCTCCTTCGCCGGAAGGTAATTGCTGAGGGAAAAAAAATTAATTTTAAATTATTACTCATGTACAATTTCAAAGTATATAAAATCGTTATATACGAGCACACTAAATAATATCATTGTATTAAAACGATCATCTATGGTCAGTCTATATCTTACCTCTGGAAGATGTGGTTGTTGGACAACAGGTGCGACTCTTGGCTGTATCTGTTGGATGGTGACGGACGGTGGTCTAGCAGAGATTTGCTGATGCTGCTGCATGCCAGAAGACGCCTGCGAAAGGGCCGGGGACGGATGACACATCTGATTGTTCTGAGCGGCGGGTAGGTTAACGATGAGCACTGTGCCGCCGTTAGCGTCCGTGTTTACTTCTAGGATGTTGGACCGAACCATCGGTGGCTGCTGCGCGTAGCACACGGTCGGCGAAACGGCCGACGAAATCGTCTCGTAGGAGGTCGACGGTTGTGGTGAAGAATGGACGACGGCGTTCGGAGTGCAGCCCATGGACGGCCGAGCTAACATTTTCGACACGACGATCTGCGTGGTCGTGCCGTAAATATCGAACACTCCCCACAGCGTTTGCGAATGATCCACGCACATCAGCACGATTTCTGGGTTTCCGTTTTTGCTGCACAACACTTCGCCTGCAGAACAAATAAAAAACACAAATCGTTTAGTTAAGTTTCCGGAAAACACGCGGGCACTGCATCTCTACGATGCGTTTAAAATGTATGAGGCGCGATGCTAGTGCCAGAACAACTTGACCTCCATCGGCACACACATATTATTTATTTTAGGACAATATTAAAAATTTTATAGAATTATATTATTATTGTTTTGTAAATTTAATTTTTGCGGTTTTAAAATATATCGTCCACGTAACATCTGATTATATTGTGAGGTTAGTCCTTCTGGACACTAGGTGTTTATAATACGCCTCAACAAAATATTATATTTAGGTATAGTCAGTGAATATTGTGTCATGTACCGTTGTTGTTGATGGAGAATATCAACACGTCACCGGGTTTGGTCTCTTCCGCGACGTTCCTGCTCATGACCCAGTACTCGCGTCGGTCGACCAGCTGGTTGGGGTCGTCGGGCAGTTCACCGATTCCGATGCTGCTCGGGTCGCAGCACGTTACGCCGAACGAAAGGCTGCCCACGTACAGCTGACTGGTTTTTGTGATCTGTACCAGGTATTTCTCGCCGATCTGCAGCGGCCGTTTCGTGAACGTGTACCCTTGAAAGAATGCCGTCGACAGCCTAGTGCCCACGCACGGCACACCGTCTTTCATGCTGATCATCACGTGCCGGCCTTTTCGCACTAGTCCCAACGGTTCCACATTGATTGCTGCCTGGTCACGTGGGGGCGACGGAACCACCGCCGAAGACGACGACGAAACGGTCACGGCAGACAACTGTGAGGAGATTTCCAGTTCATCACTGTACAGAAAAAAACAGTCAATAACGCACGATATAATTATATATTATTATTGTGAAGTATTGCAGATGTAGGTACCGCACGTCACACTAATATCGATGATAATAATAAACGAATAGTATTCTTGCAGTTTTTGAATTTAATATATAAAAAGAAAGAAGTTACTTAATTTTATGAAAAAAAAATAAAAAATGTTTTTAAATTACACAAGTCGTTGTTGTCGAATGTATAGATTTTAAAACAATAGTTTTTAATTTTTAAAACGATATATATACTAAACTATTTATTATATACAATTGTTTGTTGTACCCCAAGCCCCTTTCTTAATTCTAACATGTTGCGCTATTGCGCGTGTATAGCGCGTGTACCGCCAATATATATATATATATATATATTTATAATGCAAAACAATCTCAATCGACTTTTATGTGATCCTATTCATCTTTCAATATTTTATATGATATAATTTTTTAACATAAACACGTACCTTCTGGAAGTCCTGTTGTTGTTAAGTTGTGGACGGCAGTCGAGAAACTCGACGATGGTCGAATTGCCGTATATGTCCAACAACACCCAGAGCGGTGACCTGGTGTCAATGCCCTGCATGAACACGCCTTTGGATTCGCCGTTGAGGCCATAGTGCACGTCGCCGCCAGCGTCAACGTAGAAAAATAGCAAGCCATCGTGAACCGCATGCCGTTCGCTAAGCGCTTTCGCCCAAAATCCCGATTTGCTGGTCAGATCTAGAGGAACGAGAGAAATCAAAAATAAGTATACAACTATATAAATTGAATATAATAATATATAATAGAAAATAATATCATTTCCTCGAAAGTATAGGTAGCGATCGCTTGTTTCCGGATACGTATACAAACAAATAATAGAATATTATTATTATTATTATTATTATAATTATTATATTGAGCACTTACCGGGACAAGCGTATTTCGGAACTTTCTTGACGTTCGACGGATCTTCGCTGGTGAACCCGAATCGGAGTACGCCGCTCCAATTGTCGGATATCTCCAGGAACTTGATGTACACTTTTTCGTTAATGGCTACCGGCCGACTGCTGAACGCAACTCCCTTGCAAAAGCTGTCCACCCGTCTAGCAACGAACCCGTCTTTGTACAGCCGGATATTTTCGCCGTGTACGTTATGAAACCTCAGTGGCGGCAAGTTAGGATTGACAGCGCCGTTGCCCGATTTCGGTGCTGCAAATGAAAAACGTAAAACCATTAGACAACTGTAAACAACCGAGTGTATATGTGCTTAAACAATAATAATATATTGTAGGACAGCGCGCAGAAGACCACATAATTTTAATTAATATTTTTTATAATTTCATCTCGATGCGACAAATTTACAACAATAATATAATATTGTATTATTGTGTGCCCTGCATATATGTGTGCGTATGTGTGGGTGTGTGTGCGTGTGGGTACGAACTACGAAGCGAGGAATCATCGAGTTTCTTTCATTCGGCAATTGTCACGGTCGAGTTTCCCACGACGACGACGTACGATAATAATACAAAAATGTGTTTCGTACGTATATATCATAATATTATATATAGGTATGCCATTACGATTGGTGTGGGACAATACGAGTGGTTCCCTACACACGATGGTGACTACGTATTATATGTGTACGATGACCGCGACAATGCACATGAAAAGCGGCCGCCGATGGCCGTGGGGTAGTCGAATGTGACATGTCATAAAATGGAACAATGAGATGACGAACGGAGGACCAATACGGTATAACAATAATAAAGCCCGGCCGTCGGAATCGAGTGACGAGTACAGTAAACATTTTTCGGTTCCAGTCGTATATGAAAATCATTTTTTATGAATGTTCTCGGTTATATTTTAATTACACAATAATAATAATCGTGGTGCTCGAGTACAAAAACCAGAAAGACATTGCCGCCGCCGCCGCTTTCTGATCCAACAATTTCATATTATATTTTTTACCGAAAGATTCAAATCGGACTACAGCGTCAAAATGAAATAATAATAAACAAAAAACTACTCGGCAGCTCAGATATGATTGCAGGTTTCGTTTGTGTATTGTTATATTACATTATTTATATATTCAATTTTCCCCCGGCAGACCGTGAACTACATAGTATGTTTCGCATGTGTGGTTGCCAGGTGGTTGAACGTGCGTTAGTGATTCGTGTATCCGGTGGCTTAAGCGAGTACGTAAAAAGGGTTATTATCATAAAACGAACGGCGGTCATATAATATTACATACGCCGTCTTGGTGGGGTGTAGATATATACGACTAAAATTTAATGACTATAAACAACGCGAAGAAAACGAAAACGGCCCACTAAATCGGTTAAAAATGTCATACGCGAAGAATATCATGATATACAATTTAATGTTATCTGTTTCAGTCGGGTATGACACACATATATTAGATAAATACAATAAATGCATACGAATTCGCGTATTATTATAATATGTATAAGTACATTATATATAATAATATCATAATCCACGATAATATGATATGAATTATTATAATAATAATAATAACGATATGCTTACGTGAGGAGGAGCACGCACGCTATATTATAACGGGAACTTTGACGAGTATCACGCACGAGTCGAAAACTCGACAACTGTGGAAACGGTGGTATAGATGAGTAGGGGATCGGGGATTTAGGCTTACCGCCCTACACGTTACCATCATGACTCCGCGTCAAGTGCACGCGTAGTACGTACTATATATCTGTATTTGTAATAAAAGCGTTTCGATTACTTGGTCACATTGTTCGCGGACGCACGAGCGACCGAAAGACAAAACCCGCGAGATAGTAAGGTGACGAGACAGATTGAGAGAGAGAGAGAGAGAGAGAGGGAGAGAGCAACATAAAAAACCAACCTATGATGAAAAAAATTATAATATTATATTATTATACCGCGCGCAATACGGAGGCGGCTACGACGATCCGGTCTTGTGCACTAGAAAATTTCGTATTACAATCGCGCGGCTTGTGCGATGGGGGAAGGGGAAGCGGTCCCATTGTATACGCGGGACGCGCGGTTTCCGGTGGCCCGCCCGCCCGCCCGCCCGCCCATCACGCACAACCGCGGCTGGTTCTTGCGCACGTCCGCCGGAAGTCCGAATTCGTAGAGCGCCTAAGACGACGTTTAAATACGACACGATCGGGCGGAACACAATATAATACACTCTTCAGCTGCGCAAGCGCATCGTCGGCGGTCGAGATAGCTGTCGGTATGCAAATAACAGGGGGAGAGAGAGCAAAACCACCAGTTAAAAAGAATGAGAAGCCGGAAATAATCATCGGCGGTCGAACGGTAATGTATTATTGTTCTTACTTTAAAAAATACAAAATAAAAATAGTAACCACAAAGCATATAGTTATAATTACGTATACGCAATCGCGTATATCACCGTTTTACATAGGTACCGTATTGCGACGCACCTCGATCTTTATTTATAATATCAATCTTAATTCGACTCATCCGAATCGATACTTTGATATTATATCTCATGTCTGTTAATAGACATTTTTATATTGCGATGTCTGTTGTTTCGTGTGACTTTCATATCGTAAAATTCTGATTGACCGTGGAAATCGTGGTATCATTTACTAGCCATACATATATATAATCTACCGGGATACTTGCAGAGTTTGGTCGTTCTCAACTTTTAGACAAAATCGGTCTCAGCATTCGTACGTTCCTAACACTATACGACTCACGTGGGTTAGCCCATATACCCCCTCCCCCGACACCATACAAGTGTTACAATCCGGAACTTGGACTCGACAATATAATTGACATATAATATATTTACACAGTCATAATAATAATAATATCAAATTATTATTATGATTATTATAATAATAATCACGACCGTCATCGTCATAATATCGGAAAACCGCAGCGGCCGCCGCGCGCATTTAAATGGATCACGTCGGCGTACGGCGGCGCTTTTTGTGTATGCGTATCAGGCACGGGCGGTTACGAATAATAAAAAAAAAATAAAAAATATAATAGTAATAGTTAGTAGTTATAATAATAAACCGTGAGAACGGAATGATGTCACTGTGCGGCCCGGAGTGGTGAGCGGCGAACGGCGAAAACGGTACGGCATACTATACCTATATACACTCGTCGTCGTAGTCGGTCGGCGACGTACTTATGCGCTGCAATAACGTCGTAGACACTGTACACATGCTCGTACGTACATGTCTCGTCTATTATCGGTACATTATTATATTGTTATAGGTACTCGTACATTATTATTATCGCGAAGACGACGTGTACTACCTATCTATATCGTGTGCCCGAGGAGAGAGCCGTCGCCGTCGTCGTCACACGTTAAATCCCAGCAAATTATCTCGAAGTTATTATTTTTATAAACGCTCGGCAATAATAACATCATTATTGACATGAGGTCTTATGGGCTATGTGCGCCTACCTCTATATAATATTTATACGGCGATTCGTTCGAAATCTGTCGAACCGGAATTACCGCGCGAGCCGATGTTATCTCGATCTTACCTAATATTATATATTTATTATGATATATGTATATACGTAAACTATAAACAATGTGCACGTCGCTTACGGCCGTCGTCGAAGTTGTTTCGCAGCATCGTATAATCTGTGTCGTCCTCCCGTGTCTCGCTCGATTCACGATCCAAGTCCGAAGGTCTATTACCGTATATTATTACGCGTATATGCACATATTATGTTATACTGGCGGCGACAATGTTGTTTTGATATTTTATTATTGTAAATGCGGCACGCGGTCATGGAAAAAACGACGAAAGGGCGAACGGGACGCTGCAGAATTACGTAACGGTTTTTTCCGTTTGGCCGCAAACCGTCGCGAGGGGTGAGTTCGGCGACCCGCGGGTATTGTGTTATTATAGTGTGTCGCGCGCGACCCTCGTGGGAACGCTGGCCATCTGTAGCTATTCTCGGCCGGCACTTTGCGCCGCGATGGACCACCGCCGCCACCGCCGACAAGGCCGTTAATCCTTGTATCGGCGTCGCGTCCCCGGGGGCTTACATCGCCGCGCTCGTACCGACGGCTTTGCTCTCGGCGGACAAGGGCGAAAAGTCGAGAGAAGACCAAAACCCGCGGGGGCGGATATAGCCATACACATTTTGCATTGCGGTCGTATAGCACACATACATATAACGATATAAGGGTGCGTTTGGATGATTTTACAATTTAAATTTTAAATGATCGACAGTCAAATCCACCAGATACACCCTTACACGTGTGAGCGCGAGCAACAGAACGCTACCCTCTCTCGACGATATAATGCGATCATGTGAAGAGTATTAATAAAACCACTACGACGTCTAGAAAACGTTCCTCGGGGACACCAATTCTCTATGTAATACTGTGCGGATGGTGCATACCTAGCATCATAATCTACATAAATTTCATATTCATGACGGGTGCGTAAATTATGAGACGGACGACGACAATTGACGTAGATCGCGTTAATTTCGGTTAGTTAAAGGAATTAACTCGACCGACGAATATAATATACGCATACGTCTATAGTCACCGACGGGCAATTTGTCATTATTATTATCATTATTAACGACCGCGGCGAGCGACGACGCACCGTAAACGGCCGACAGTAATTAACACGTCGGTGGCGCCGGCGTAATAATAATATACGACGACGGAAACTGACTTATACGACCGGTACGCGTTATTCTTCTTTCCTATCGGTTTTTATTTTTTTTTACGCAATATCTTCACCACCACTTGACAATACAATATACAACGAAACTGTCGATTATAACATTGCGTATAAAACATTGTGTGCACAGCTACTGAGAAAGCCGGAAAACGGAGGCGACCGTATGACGGCCAATGATTATTATTTACTATTGCGCGCGACGACGTCTAAATACGTATAAAGTTACATTGCGATGATCACATACCCAGGCCGATTTTCTTGCGGATTTTCTTGAGACCTTTCATTTTGAACTTGAGCGGCGCCAAGAAATGGTCAACGGTACACTGGCACGGCGGTTCGGGAGCTACAGCGACGGACCTGCTGACGACGTTGTTGCTGAGGTTATCGGCGTTGCCCAGTACACCCATTTAGCGGAATTTTTTGCGTGCGCGACGATCTCTTTTATTAACACAAAGTGCGACGGACAAACGTCGTGTCGCGTCCGATATCTTATAACGACAATAACACGCGGTCGGGAGGTTAATAGAACGGCGAGTCGACGTACAAAATATTGACTATGAATTTATTTCGATGCGCACGACGGGGATAATGGTATTATCACTACGGCGTTGTTACGAGTTACGAGTTTTTTGGGACGGTGAACGCGACGAGGAGCGAACGCGTACTGAACGTGACCGGCTCCGGAAAGGAACTGACGAGTGTTGCTGCAATGCTGCCGAAAGCGATCGCCCGCAGTACGGTGTGAGGGCACGCGTCTCCCGCGGGCGACATCTGCTCGCCCGGTGGTGCAGTGGTGGGGGGCATGCACTCGCGCGCAGGTGGTGCACAGCGCCGCCATACACGACGACGACGACAGCGATACGCCGCCGCCAAGCACGTCGTATATATTATATATATATATATATATTATTAAGTGCGTATCGTTATACGGGAATTATTATAATTATTATATATATACGCGTAATATTATACGGGAGAACGTTTTCACCTGGTGCGCGAATAATGGGCGGCGAGAGGGAATGAATTATAATAAAACGCGTAGAGGAGGAAACACCGGAGCGCGCGCGACCGAAGCGTGTGCGTCTCCTTTGACCGAAACAATGAGACCATCCGACCGTCGTAAAAAAAAGTCATATACATAACGTCTTATAGACGTCCGCCAAGAATATAATATAAATACTCTACCCCCTGGGAGACGTGTAAAGACGATTTGGTTCTCGGGAGGACCTGCTACAGACAATTATTGTGGATATAAACGACTCGGAGGCGTGCGTCTTACACCTATACGACTCGCAACAATTGTTTCCGACGAAATCGCATTCGACAATGCGCGAATTTCATAGGTTTCCACAAAGGAACAGGCCAACAGGTTTCTTATTCGCTCTCGACTCGCCCAACACTATAAAAATGTGATGCAGTGAATTTTTCAAAAAAAAAAAAGTCGTAATTGTTTCGAAGAACACCGTAGTAGAAGTTGACGACTAAAAACGCGTACGTTAGCATATACCGAGTAACAACTACAATTTATAATAATATTAATATGTTCCGGCAATACGGTGATTTACCAATAATTATATTGGTCATTTATTCAATTGATTTTGTGACTATTCACAACATTTGAGCGACAATCATTATAAGTTATAACAATAGAATCTATCGTTAGCAATATTATTATACATGGCAATACCATAATAATTTGTTATTATATCGTTAATAATGATTACCGAAACGTGAAGGAACGAGGACACCTACTGATGATGAGTCGACGACTTAAATAACCGTACAGACCACCCATTCTGTATTCACATTTCACAGTCTAATAATTGACTTCACTATTGGACAATATGCGGCACACATTCATACATACATTAAAAATCCATTTCTTTTCTTCGTAGTTCATGTTACTGTAGTACACATTCTGCTGGTTTGAATTTTATAATCATTTTGTCTACGATAACTTACTTTTAAAGGTAATTTTTCTCATGTTTGTAAGATTATTATTTAGTAATTAAACAGTATGTAATATATTAATATCTAATTAAACTCAATATGCTTAAAACATTGGGAACCTAATCTGTTTTGACGTGCTAAAATAATTATGCAGTCAGTTTCATGTTGACGCTCGTTTCATCTAAATGATAACCTATAGTCTATGAGACAACAGCTAACAACTGGCAAACAAAATAATTATCATCGATAAGAAAAAAGTACAAAAAAAATCTATTCGAACCATTGAATTTTAATCTAACAGATGCGATAAAATTACTTGACAGGAATTTTGTTTTTAAAAATAGTTTCATGTATATGTTTGAAAATATCAAAACAAATTCTTTTTTCATCTCAAATTATACAACACTAATTTATATTAAATATATTAAGAACAGTACCTTTAATGTTAATTTTTATTTTTAACATACACCTGTCACAACCACGAGAAAAAATAAAACGTTTAAAAACATGTACATCTGGACATCTGGTTCTAAGAATCAACAAAGAAATTATTATACGATCAGACATAGTTATTACTTTTTACCTACTATATACATTACACCTGTTGATCAATGATCTTACAGAAATTAAGCAGGAAAAAAATAATTTCATGGCGACTATATTTTCCTGTATCCCACGATCTAGCCTGTGCGATCTCGTATCACAATGGAATGATTTCAGGCATTTTTTTTTATTAGAACACGTTGCATTGTGACCTCTGCAACTAATTATTATTGTACGTGTAATTTTATATCATAAAAACGATTATTAACATTATTGACACTCTGTAATGATAAAAATATGAACAAACTATGAAATAAAATCTATTATACAAATATAACCATCGATCAACGATACACAATTTTTTTCTATTAAACAATTACCAAAAACCATATTTAACATTTATTTAATAATATTAATAAGAATTTTACGGAATTTTATCAATAAGTAACGTCATACTTTTGCACTTTGATATCATAAAATTATTGTTATTTTTTTATTATTATAAAAGCAAACACGGCATATAAAAAGTCACTGAACTCTATAATATACAGTAATATTTATTAGTTATTAATTATCCATATATTAATATATTATAGTGTTATTACTCGCGCGCATTGCGTATACATTATAATATTATTGTATAAAACTTAAATAGGTTGTCGAGCTCTATGCTATACATATTATATTATCTAAAATACGAATCGAACTACATAGCGATTCATTCAAAGTATACGTATACACTATACACGCAAAATGTATGCCATGTATGATATAATATATAAATTATAGTATTTAAATATGATGCAATTACAGGGAACCGCCTCAAGTCGGGAGTAGTCGTGCTGTTTGTGGTAAACGATGTCATAAACGCGCGTGCGTTACGGGATACTACAAACGCGGTCGGCGGTAACCAAAAACCGACTTGTTGCAGTGGCGATTAAGGGGGAAACGTCGACGAACAGCAAACCTATACAACACCGGCGGCGATGGCGATATCTTTGCAGTGGTAACACGAGAGTAAAACAAACTCGGGGGGAAACCGGCGGCACTCGACCTCGGACTTCCTGCTCGGGCGAAGATACGAGCGCAAAAGACTGTGAAATTCTTTACGGCCCGATAAATCACATCCGCCGGAAACGGTCACGGTGCTGCAGTTGAGAGCCACGCATGAAGGAATCGCGCGACGGCGACGACAGTGATGGTAACGGAGATTCCGCTGTATACCAAATAATATTACTGCGTAACTATGCGCGTACTATCTATAACCACCTCACCTATATGTTATATGATTGTACAACGTAAATCGTCGATGGTTTAATGGATTCGTCGCGATTTCAGTGCGCTCCGCGGTGACGATACAATAATATTATATTATACAAGTGATATAGATAATTCATATATATAACACGGAAAACTACGATGTCGAGAAGAGAATATTATTATTCCATCGATTAAACACAAGTATATTACGACGCAACCCGAGTTTAAAAAGTCGTTGGCATGGGGAGGTGATCGCCCCCGCGTTCTGCAAGTATAGGTCGGCTACATAAGACGTGGCTGGGCGCATGATGAGTATATATATAGGACCGACGATCGTGGGAAACGGTAAAAACCTGAGTCGTAGACGGTATTTAGACGGCGGTGGCATTAGAAAACGATTGCTGCACCGGGACGAAGGTGTGTGTGTGTGTGTGTTTATGTGTGCATATATATGCGTGTGCGTGTGTTTGCGTGTGGAGCGCGATTCTCACGACGTTGACCGCGGGCGCACGTCTGTTATATCGCGCGAGCCTTTCCCCTCTCGCAAACGGGTCATCCGGTGGTGGGGACTGGGGACCTGACATGGTCGGGGCTTGTGGGAAGAAGGGGTATAGAGCATCGATCGTCGATCGTCGATCGTGTGAATCCGTCGTGCGAAATCCTAAGGGGGCGATTGTATTTGTATAATGCTACAAAAAGTGCAGCACGTTTGTATATTAACATAGGCATATACAAAGCAGATGCAGCGTTATTTGTGTCTTGGCAACAACCAAAGACTTAAATGACAAACAGACAAAGACACAGATAACACTAAAAAATAGCGTCAATAACAATATATCAATATTTTAAAGGCAGCTAGCAACAAATCGTATTGAACGAAACTGAGACCCACGCACTAAAGGTTAAATCTAGCACCGGATAGACATCGTATAACGACGGTATTCCAGTTCAACGGAGTTCTACAATCACTAAGTACGATTTTAGGATTTTTTGTCATCCGGTCGCACGCACCGGACATCGCCATGCATTCGTGATATTATACGAACTCTCCTACTCATCGACAGCCGTGCCAAAATTGTATCAATTTTTTTTGCTCACTCAAAACGTCATTCAAAATCTGTAGAATACGTTACAGAAGCAAACTGTAGGGCATTGAAGGTAACAAAATTATTATCACTGATAACATTGAATACCAACATTATTTTATAAATAGAAATATTCCAATATTTTTTCTTTCCGATGTTCTGAAATATTATGTTATCATGATATGTTAACAGTCCCATGTATGTGTTAGAATGCATTACTTTATTTCAAGTTTATTACCAATTACCGTTTCATTTTAGTTTTATAAAATTTGAAGTATGTATTGATACATTTTACTGGTATTTCATTACTAAAAAATTCTTTATTTACTTTAAAAATCAATACTCAACATATTTCGTAGTCATTATGTTCCACATATTTAAAAATAAAAAACAGTCTGCCAAAAAAAAAAAATGCAATCTCATCGTTGCACGTTGGTAAAAATAGTGTAAGATACCCGAACCAGAAAATAATTATTAAAATCAAATTTTTCATAAGGGTGAATTTATTGAATTTAAAACTAAAAAATATTAAGTGTACCTACCTACGCTATTTACTCATGTCAATTCAACTTCTATGACATAAACTAAAGTCAATTTATCCTCAGTCCCTTCCCTCCGTTTAACATTTTAACTTTATGACCTATGAGCTTGAACCTACTGAATCCAATGGTTATAATTACGTTTATGTTAATAACTAATAAATAATATAAAATAGGCACGTAATATATTTCAAATAAATGTATAACTCTAAATGATTTGTTCTTAATGTTGTATGAGTTATCAATGATAAAATCAAGTAGTAATGATTCATTGTTAAACACAACTATAGCCATAGGTATATATTAAAATAAACGCTTTTATATAACGAATGATAGAAAGTGAACAACAAGCCGAGTACTTAAAAATAACTCCATTTGATGGACGATCAATAAAAATAATATCCTTAAATTTTCAAAATAAATTTAATCAATTACCAATGACGTAATTAAAACGTTAGTCGTTAATGCTCTTAATAATTTGGAACGTGACGATAATACGATATTAAATTATCATTATGAAATATTCTCAATATTGGATAGTTGTTTCAATACTTAATATATCAATTATCTGTATATAGCTAATTAGTAATTCATTAGTATTACAAAATTCATATATTTTTATTAGGCTTATTTCAAGTAACAATAATCAGATAAAGCGTGTTTAAAGTATATAAAATTCAATGTCTATATAGCTTAGATTCCATTTAAAGGATATTATAATTTTCTATAACATAAGAATGTGAGATAAGTCTTTTAATCAGAAAATTAAATTTTTAATGGAAAAACCTATAACGAAGTAGTAAATTTAGTTTTGAAAAACATGAAAAACTTACTACAATAATAATAATACAAATAAAATAAATCAAGAATCGCCCTAGAGCGTCCCGGTAACATTTTAATAGCCCGGGTGATTTCACCATATAGTATTGCTAATAATTTTGGTATATCCCGATTCCCGAGCGTATTCGTTATGTTATCGGTGATAGTATTTGCACTTTAGCCCGTATTCCTCAATACCTATAGGTACTTACTATTCGTAAATAGCATTAGCTTGAGAAATATTAAAAAATTCAACAAGACGCAAATAATTTGATTCAAACCTCTTATCAATTATCATATAAGTAGTAGGTACCTAAAAAAAATTAGATCGGACAATGAGAAAAAAATTAAATTCATATAAGATAGTATAAAAAAATACTAAGCTGAACTAATCTCTAGATTCGATTATATAAAAATTATGGAATTAAAAAAATCAACCAAAATTAAATAAATAATATTACATTATAAACATTACAAAATATGATGAGTTGAGTGAGTACACTCACGCTGCAACATTTTAAAAATGGTTTTAAGCCACAATAATATTAATTAATAAATAAACAAATGTTGTTAGGATGTTTATACCTCAACAATTTAGTTTAATCTTCACACGATGCAAGGTGGGTAACTCTAAATGAACTGGGACGCACTCGGGCCACGTTAAAATATAATATTTTTTCTTGGGACGAATGGGACGTATTCGGGTGATACTTTATTTCTGACGTACTTGAAACATTTAATAAGTGCCATTTCTAGACGCACTCGGGAAACTCCAAAATAAACTAAAACCCATAAATCATAGTTCATATTATGATATGCACATTCATATTATAAACATATATATATTGATTATCTACTGGTATAACTATATATATATAACAATGTATACAACTATACAAAATAATAGCAAAAACAATAGAATACGTTATAAATTATAATGTTAAAATAATAAAAATGAATACCATAATATTATATTTCGAGCTTACGCATTCATTTTAAACTTGGTTTTATAATATAAATAGAATTAACTTTTTTTTCTTACTACAGGGCCAGATTTAGGAGAGTGCTGAGTGGGCTGCAGCTCAGGCCCCTCCTCCTCCAAATTCGAGGCTCCACAATTTTATGATATTTAATATAGGATACAGGACAAATATTATGATGATATTATTTATACTAGTTATACTCTATTTGATTGTTTTTATAATTATTTATTATTAAATAAGTAGTTAGTTGTTACTACTACTACTACATAATATGATAATAAATTTTATTTAATAAGTAAAAAAATATATTTCCTTGTTTATGTATAAGGAGTCCCCATAAAGCATTCCGTCCGGGGGCCACCACATACCTAAATCCGCTCCTATATTGTATATTGAAACAGTGCAAAAATATAACAACACGAAAAAAAACTTAATATATTAGAAAAATGTAATTAACTTAAAATCTTTATTAAGTACTGAATTAAATATTAGTTTATTAAAGTGCTTACAATTATATTAATTATTAATTATCTCCAGCGGCATATTTTAAAATTACACTTTATCTATATGAATATGTTTAAAACTAAATACAATACTAAACTATTCAATATACAATGCACACAAACAGTTCAATAACCATTGTTGTTTACTTATATTAATTATTATTATTTTATACTGTGTCAATGTTTTCATATAAACACGTCATCCATACATTTATAATATACTTCAGAATTTAATATTTATTTTATCCAGATGAAGCCGGAAATAAAAATTAAAATAATAATAAACAATACCTAAACATTACCTACACAATAGGTAAAGCCGGTTAAGGATTTAGCTAATGAGTAATGTGTGTAAGTACTGTAAATTATTACTGTATAACGAAGATATAATACTTGCAATATCCGACTATTCTATTAGGTATTATCTATGAAAAAAATTGAAAAAAAACATGATTTATACAATAAATATAGATAGATAATAGGTATACAATAATAGTACCTATATACAATAAAAAAACATCATTTATTCAAATTATATGTAGTTTATTGAATTTAATAGACAGTGCTTTCCTCATAATAAGTTTATATTACATTCTACCCAATATTCAGTTCTTTTAAAAATAATTATTATGATACTAAACTTCTGTCTTCAACATTGTAATTTCGTGTTATCGACCTAAATCAGCAGGTAAAAAATATAATAGTACACATTTTGTTTAGCAAAAAATCTTAAAACAACATAAATTTTGCTTTTTAGCTTGTCACAATTGATTAAATAAAAACAATATATAAAATAGTATACAGTCATTAATACAGTATTAAACTTATAAATAATAGGTACACCGAAATAAAAAATATTCGAATTATCATAATATATTATGTCCAAAACAGAAAGAATTTTAATTTATTATACAAAGTTCCAGTTGAATTAAAAACTTTTTCCCTTTATTATAAAAGATTATTAAATACTCTCACAGTACATTTTTAATATTTTTGAATGACGGGAAAGCACGATTCGCGATAGCGTGGGAGCGTTTTGCCTATGGACAATTCTGCGGCTGGTACGACTTGTTGTGCAAGGTAATAAATAAGGTAACTCTGCCACCGTTTATTATTACGGACTATACTCGTAACAGTAAACTCATCTTAAAGATTTAGTACAAATTAAATAAAATAATAAATCTATGTTTGAATAATAGAAACATGAATATTTCTTCAGTATTTGAAGCAAAAACAAAAAATACGGTAAACAAAATAATATTAAAAATGATATATTTTTGGTATCTATTTGATGACAATTTTAATAAATTAAACTAATGTATTAATTTACTTATTTTAAACTTTAATTATTTTTAGTAAAGGACCCACACTATGCTTACACAATTAGATGATGCCTACACAATAATAAAGACATGTTTTGATCATATCATTTTATTTGTATTTAGATGTATTATATAGGAATACTAAAAATATGACTACACTATATACACTTTATTTTTTTTTACCAACTGGAAGCATCGTGTATGGGATCCCTTCTATATGTGAGAAGGACAACATCTGGCGTCATACGGCTATCGACTCTCACAGGGGAGATAGGATGAAAAGCCTTTAAATATAAAATGTACGACTAAAATAATTACGCACACACGAAAAAAGTACCCCTACAAAGCAACTGTTGCTTGCACATGTTGGGAGGGAAATAAACAATGAATTTGGCTACACAGATCACACCGGGAGAAGTTTCAAAATAAACTTGTTGCCCCTGTATATTTAAGACAAATCGACTTCTAAAAGTGAAACTGCCAAAACATTATACAGCTCAAGTAATCTTATATGTAGAAAAATTGTATTTTAATTATATTTAATAAAAATGACTTCAATTTTAGTATTAAAAGTTGATAATTTTATATTTACAATGCAAATTCACTACGAAAAAATTATAATGTAATTATATTAAACAAAATCATTAACTTTTCAATATAGGTAACTACTAAGTACATGAATAATTATATAGACAATTAAGACAATACATTTAAAAAAAAATATGACAATCTGAAGAGTATAATAATTATAGTGTACTCTCGATTATCCGCGAGCGGACCATCCGCGTTACGGATTATCCGTTGTCTTCCGCGGAATCATCTACATACCCATATGTATACAAAATATATATATATACATATATCTTTATATTATACATCATAATCGGTTTAATTGGGTTGTGATAACCGATTACTCGACGCAAAATACAATACGATTGTTATACATATTAATACTTTTTGGTAATTGTTGATACGTTTAATGAAAAAAAAAGTCCATCGAGTTAGGTTAGGATCTTTGGAAATATTTCGTCCAATGTTATAACCTAATAATCAAAATATCGCAATTTTGGTTGTTAAATTTCAATTTCCAATCTATTTTTTATTATAAAATTCAAAATATTTTCGTAATCTTCATTTTGCGGATCGAGAGTAGGTACACTGTGTATACGACATATATACATAGTGTCTCAAAAAGAACACTTATTTTAAATCGGTAGCCATTTTTTTTGTTTTTATATTCACAACATTGTTCTCATTATTTTTTTAATCTACTGTGATCACAGTTTGCTGTTGTGTAATCAGTTTTTGCTAAGTGTCACCATAGATCGAATGTCAAATGAAATACGTATGTTATTTGTTAAGACCTTTTACCAATCTAACCAAAACGATGCGGAAACTGTGCCGACGGGACGTTGCTTCTAATGAGTTACCGATACGTCAGCCAATACAAAATTCGAAAAAACTGGTTCAACTATTGATCTCAAAAGCCCCCGATAGGTCAAGGCGTCCTGCCGTCCTCATAAAACTCACCAGAAAGAGCTGAGAGGCAGTTATTGTCAATTTTCTCGACCGGACTTAGGTCTGTCAACAAGTTATGATTATATAAACTACGAGACACTAAATTTATACATATATATTCATATTAAATAAGTTCAAAGAAATGATAAAATAAGATTTTATAAGCATTCATATGTATGTATTATGTATATTGTATATTTTTGTTTCGTTTGCACATAAATGTGTAACGTTCTTTAGTCGATTATTTTTCAAACATCAGATAAAAACCCGTTTAACTACGTTTGTCTAGGCCATATAACTTGCTATATTTTTTGTCATCAGTTTTTTCTTCTATAAAATTACATATAATTAAATTAATTAACAATTTTAATATATTATTCTAGTTTTTTAACTTTGGTGAGAACATTTTTAAGACCTTAATTAATAAAATAATAAAAAGTAAAAAGCAAACATAAAATGTTGATAGAATGATTGCATAAATCAGCATAAAATCAAATAATTTAAGTAAAAAATTTTAAATTCAGATATCATACTATATATATAATAGGTGATTGAATAATATATTGGAAATATTAAAAAATAACCTATACTAAGAATTGATCAATAAATTAATGACAAGTAACGATGCTTTTTTCTCGAAATTCATTGACTTTCTTCAACTGCTCGATACAATTAATTATAGGTACATAAAAAATAATGAAATATTATATTATTTTCACTTAAAATTGTAGTATATAGGTATACTATCGAATTAGGGTCAGCTGTAGATCGATAAATAATTAATTCGTTTAATTTAAAATTTATTAGAATTTCTAAAGTATACAGTTAATATATATTAAAACACCAGACATTGTTTCATATTCTATAATATTAACTCTCAAAGAAACAGATTATAAGTATAAAATATTATATTTTATATTTGATATTATGGTAATAATATTTTTAGATCAAAATATTTTTTATATATTGTGTTCGTATTATTAATTATCAATGAAAACGTAAGAAAAAACAACAATTTGGGTTACTCTTAAAAATAATAACTATTGCGTGGCTACGATCAAAGTTGAAAAACTTAAATCGAATACTTTGAAAAAAATGAACATTAAAAAACGATGTTTGATAACAATTGAGCCATGCATTCATAACGAACTCATATCTCAAACTCGAAAAAAACAATGAGAAAAAACTAAAAGAAAAAACTAAAAGAAACGTATTTAAAAAAATTAAATAATAACGCGGAATGTCATTCACGATTTTGTTAACGGATATAACAATGTGAAATTATTATTATAAGACGTGGACCGGAAACGACGACTACGTTATTATAATATTATATTGAGGACAGCGGCCGGACGACGCACTTGTGAAGAGAAAAACGAATTTCCGTGTTCGCTACGAGTTGTGATGGTCGGAAAAAAAGATAAATTATTAGAAAAACCATAAAACAAAACAGTTGAAGACATAAACTAAAAATCGAACCACTCGAGAACCTATTCCGTAGACAACGATTACGTGTAGCCGTGTGTAGATACCTAAATATTATACCAAAATAACGACGTTATATCAATATACGACGACTTTTGATATTTCGTAATATGTTGCCCGTTCAAAACATATTAATATTATCCAAAACCCCCTCGATTTTCATTTACAAAAACGCAACACAAATCTTGTATAGATTTCCAAATATTACATGTATATCATATCCATTACTTGCGCTTATATTTACGTTATCCTTCGGACTATTTAATATGCCTATATTATACAATACATACAATTTAAATAAACAAACAACAAACAAATAAAAATCTCACTGTATATTCTCTTAAATAGCTTAAATCTTTAAACGCATCTTATTTTTGTCATATTATACATATTATAGCATTGTTTTTGACTTATATATAATGACCAAATTCAATTATCAAATCAAATATTTTATTAAAAAATAAACTTTGTCGTGTATCGCGAGCAGTTTTGTGGGTGGGGCCGGAATCGGATCCGTCACCGGTTGCGACGACACGCATCAATAATATAATGGCCGGGGCACGCGTAAGCCCGAGCGCGTGCGGCCGAAAGGGTTGAGAGTAAGAATATAACAATAATAACATGTATATGTGTACACGATCCGCCGATACGCGTTTTTGTAATGTGTCTGTAGTAGTTAAATTGTGTCGCGATTTAAGAGGAGCCGAACGGCGGTGCGGCCGGACAGCAGATGCACCGCGCCAGCGATTTGCGGGACAAGCGGCGCGCGCCGAGAAAACAACTGGCCCGCAGTCGGCGTTCGGCCGTAATTATTATACTCGCGCGTATAAAAATCCGATGGCAGCGGCGGCAGCCGCCCGACCTGCTGTGGCCCAGAGCGTCGGGGGCGACAGCTGCTGTTTCCGATCGTCGCCTCGCCGTACACGGTTTACGGGTAGTATAATATAATATATTACACTATTGCTGCCGTCGAGCCGGCTTCGGTTCAGCGGCGGAGTAGGGCCCGCGGGGGTATGGGCACGCGTATCGACGGTCCCGGTCGCGTGCCTGGTGTTTCCCGCATCTGCCCGCCGCCACTGAACGCCGCCGGGCGGTGTCACCTGGCGCGTACACACGTATTTTATTTTAGACGTATACACACATTATGCACAGACACCGACACACACACACACACACACACTCACACACACGCCCGCCGATACCCGAACACGCTCAGTCAGCTGTTCCTTTGTACGGACATTTATATTTTTATACATTATTATTATTATTATTATTATTATTATATACCTACGAACGGGAGGAAACCCCCGCGAGGTCCTGTACAGATTCTCACGATTGCGCAACAATAGGAGACGAGCTCCGCCGACGACCCGAAGACTGTACGGGGCACACCGTTATTATATCGTTTCGGCGACTCTCGAGGGATATACTCGCGGACCATATGATCGACAAAGAAACTGCGTTTCGCGCAACAGCTGATCGACAACGGCTTTTGTGAGTATATATATATGTGTGTGTGTGTGTGTGTTTCGTGTTTTGGCGAAAAATAATGCGTCCCCGTCGGTCCCGAAAAGTCTTTTCTCCGCGTGAGATCCGATACACCGCGGGTCGCACGAAAACACGTAATATATTTCCATTCGTGCGCAACATAATATACCGCCTATAATGCGCTCAGTGCGAAAAATGCTAATCAGATACGAGATGCGGTTTCGGGGGACAATCGTTCGGTTTTTGTGTTCGAAAACCGCAGGTTTTTTTTTTCCGAGAAAACAACACAATGCTGCGTGCACGGTCTAATAATATTACATATGATGCCACTGATTTATAATATATAGTGTATATACTGTATAGGTATTCGGTATATATATATATATAGGTACCCCACGTTATAATATGACCTTATCCGCGAAGATTTCGGACTTCACAAGCACGCGCCGTGAATTTCTCGTCATACAGTCTCGAGTCGTACGGGGTAACCGAAACTTTCCTGTCAACCGCTATAATATACTTGCCGTGTATACGATTAATATGAAATATGATGGGTATACCGCACGCTATTATGTATGTTATAATATGTACCTCCTATTGTACATATATATATATATTATTATATTTACGCGGAGCGATTTACGATACGCGAAAAGGGTCTTGAAAGGATTACAATGAAACCATCGGGCCGCATCGATATTCGTATAAGAATGGGGTTGTTGCCCCGATTACAAACGGGTGTTGTAGTAAAGGGTTAGTGCAGAATTATCAATATATGTGTATAATATAGTGCACCCGGGCTTCAACTGAACCGGACCACCACATTTGGCGCCATTATTGGTTTGACGGAAAAAAAGGTGTTTTATTGAAATCATTTCTATCAATAAGATGAAAAGGGTCACGAAGATCGACGACGGCGATGTCTACACAGTTAACCCGCTTTAAAGATTATTGACAACCGCATTGAAACCGCGAATCATAATTTGTTTTAAACTTAAATACATAAATAAACATTTTAATTTCATTACAAAAACGAACGTGTCTGTACTAAAAAATGTCAAATCGATATAAAGCATTAAAATACTTCGGGAGACGTCCAACTGCGCAACATTTATAAAACCGGTGAAAAAATGTATAGGTAATCAATAGCTACAGAGAACTCTGGCACAAGCCAATGTCGATGCTCGCATTCGGTTTTTTTCCTACGTATAACATCGGGTGTTATTCTGGCACAGCTGCTAGTAATACATTACACGCCGAGAAACTACAGCCTAAATATAAACCCACGTCGTGCACATAAATTCATACCACAACTACCTATCGCTGGGTAATATTATACAGTCGCTGCAACTAAGTGCACTGCGAGTATTCTTGTCTAGGGAATTATTGACGATATTATAATATATAACACTGAATAATAGTGAAAATAATAATTTATTGTTGGATTCAAAGGAAAATGGCCAAATTATCAATTAAATATGATAATAATTATATTACAGTATACGTTAAACTGGTATGCAGTATGCATCACCATACATTATGCAAGCAACAATCAAATGAATTTAAGACCAACAATTTTAATCTAACCTGTGAACTCTTAAAATCACCGTGAATAAATTAATATTAATAACAATCTTAATCAAAGAAAAGGAATTCGTTTTCTTGAGAAACAAAGAGTATTACTTAAAGTAATAATTATTATTTATTCGTAGTTCGATGAATCTATATTATTATTATTACTAGATATAATATATATATTTCAGAATCAGTTCTTTATAATATAATGTAAATATTTCATTTAATAAAATAGTATTACTAAATACAAAATTATATCATTTTTTGGTTTGGCTACAATTATAAGTTATAATTTTATAATAAGTTTATAGCATAAACCATAAATAAGAATTTGACTAACTATTTAAAACTTGCTATAATAATTATAATAATTCATCAGAGATAATACATGTACTACATGCACTATACACAATGCATTATATACATGTACTCATAATAATGTATAATATAGTAATATTTTAGTATTATAATGAAACGAATTATTTCTATTGAATAAGTGATATATTTATAGGTATAAATATAATATAAATGTATATACATTTGTATATAATATTATGTATCTAATTTAGTTAGCGTAGGTAGTTCAATATTGCTATATTGTTTATAATATTAAATCTAAATCCATATTCCTAATGTTTAATTTCTGTAAAATAAATTGACGTCTTGAATCTATATTGGGCAACAAGATAGTGTAAAATTGTAAATATATAATCTTAAGCATAAATCTCAAACACATTCATCCTATATCAGTAAATAAATACCATTATATTATTATGTTAGGTATTATGCCGGTACTTTTATGTTCCTTACTAGTTGGTCGAGTCAATTATTGGTCTGGATAAACCTGCACTTATTATTCGTGCCCAAGTATCGAGATTGTTACATCGAAAGCGTGACTGAGAACACCAAAAACCGGAATATTCGTCTATGAAAAAATTATATTTTCTTATTTAATCATCAACGAAAGACCGTGACGGGGGCGGGAGGAATACTTGTTATATAATGTATTAATTAAAAGTAATTTCATAAATTACATTTCATCATGAACAATTGGACGACTAAAGGACTAAACTATTATCTATTATTATTAAAATATAAGTATCCCTATTTTTAAAAGAATGTTATTTTTTCTGGGCGGTGATCGTAGATTCGTAGAACATACAGACCGGAACTTACCTGTCGAATTGTACACCACGTCCCCCACCACACTATACGAAAGAAATAGGGGAATTTTTTTCATTTAAATCCTGTTCCGGTTGACGAGTCCCTTCGCATTTATACAGGCTTCGGGCATTACGATAAATAGAACAGCTGCAACATGCACACGGCCCCCTTGGTTATTATTGCTATAAACAGGATTTGTTTTTTCTTATACACTCCGTACGAGGATAAGATAAAAGCAAAATGTGCACGTCTGCTGCAGACATAATCTGATATAATACAAAAACAAAAAAAAAAAAACAGCAACGAAATACGTACTAAGTACTGCTGATCGACTGTAGTGGTTTTCATTTAAATTTAAATCTAAAAATACACGTACGTGAAATTAAATTTTACTCATGAATTTATTTGAATTGAAAAAAAATATGGCACAAAAAAAATTTAAACCGGTATTTAATTTTTTTATTTAACAATTTTGTAGGAAATGGAATAATCTATATAAATCTAAAAATAAATAATAAGACAGAAAATTACTTTTAATTTTGAGCGCCTAGAAAACATAATGTGTACAATCTATAGTGTATTATAATTTATAAGTAAATTATAATGCTGGCACACGAGAAATTATATCATATTAACAATTTGAAAAATATAACTAATATATTTTGAGTGAAACCTAAAGAAAAATTATATAAGTTTTAAAATAATTTTTTAAATAAGAATTTTATTTAGTTTTGAAAATGAGTAAATAAATGGTAAATGTACTTCTATTTTAAGTTGAGATATTTTATCTAATAGATACTTTTTGAGTATTTAACCTACAGGAACTATTAAAAAGAAACCCTTTTTTTTGCACAATATTTGTTAAAAGAAAAGAAATTATAAGTCATGGTAGTTAACAGTTTTTCTATTTTTATAGCCTTTTTGTAAAATAGTAAAATACAGTGGTCCACAAAAGTTAATTACAACAATTATTGTAATATAAAACGTTGATCTTTTACCTAAACCATTATTCATAAATCATAACTCATAATACACTGAATTCACTAACCGATAAATACAACAACAAAAAACATTTCTCTATGATCATTACAAAGAATTAATCTTACAATTTAGAAACTGGCCGTATTACAATAGGTAAAATACAAAATAATAGATGGTCGACAGATACGGTATAAATTACATAAAGCCACTTTAAAATAGTTAGAGCAGATGTACAGTATACACCAGATACGTCCAGATGTACACCCACACAATACTGACCACTGGGTGACCAGTACCTGAATTTATTGTGGTAGGGCTTTACTCTAGACTCTAGAGCCTAGGGTAAGAGTATCGATACAATTTACAATGGACCACCGTATTTCACCGTAGTACATTTTTCCCACAAAATGTTACCTCATGGTAAATTAAATAATGGTCAAAAATATAGTGTTATATAAAATGAACATTTGGTTAGTGTTCAGTGCACTCAGCTTGCTCTGCGAAACTACATACTTATAATAGCCATTACACCCATTTGACCGTATAATATTATTGTGTCTATTGTGAAACGTTCCAGATTGATAAAAACAGAAACTATATAGAAATAGTACCATAAATTTAATGTTAAGTATGGCTAGAATGGACTACGACAACATAATACAAATGATCCGTTAAGAATAAAAGTCCATTCGCCCTGCCTCTCACATCAAATCAAATATCCAAAGCGAAAACACAAACACACCCCTGTTTATCTATTAATAGATAAACGAAAATAATACAAATAAAAAAAAGTCACATCTTGTCCATAGAATAATAAGTAATATGTATCAAGTATGTGTTGTAATAAATTGAGTACTGATGTTACTGTGATGGATGTATTGTATTTTGAATTCAATGATGAATCATTAGATACAAAAATGATTCAGTGACGAGAGGTCGTATGAAGTGTGCAGTGTGACAGCCTTTATTTCTAAGAATATTTTATAATTTTTTTATATTATTATTAATAATTTATTTTTATTTATATGATAATCTAATTTTTGTCAAAAACATCGAATATATTGAATTGTATTATGATATTATTTTATTATATTATTGTTGTTGACTTATTACACGTTGCATACCTTAGAATAGTCCATGATAAGAAATTGATTGTTTGAAATTAGTATAAATATTTTGAAAAATTCATTGCGTATTGGGTATAAATGTATAATAGATATAATATAAAATAATATAACGTAATGGTAAAATATTTTATGTTCCTGAGATTAATTTCGTTTTAATTATCATTTATCATAAATAACTCCTTTCGGGGGAAAAAATGTATAAATAAATATTCAATTATGTCAGAATTCAAATGAATAATATAATATTGTATGCATTAAGAGGACGCCATACCCGCATGTGTTGTCTCTGTCCCACTAACGTACAACATAACACATTTTCGTTCAGCTGAATACATTTTGTGATGTTAGCTTTAAGATTAGAGTCAATTTACCTATTACCAAATTTGAAGGTAAGAATATTATTTAGACAACGACATATGATATTATTGATATTATCGTTTTAAAGTGAGTTATAAACATTTTAAAGTTGTTGTACTTTACATAGCTGTAACTCACTTTAAAATAATAATATCTTTAAAATCATATGTCACTGTCTACATAATATTCTTACCTTCAAATTTGATAATAGATAAATGTACTCTAATATTAAAACTAACATCACAAAATGTATTCTGCTGAACGAAATTTGTTATGATGTTCATTAGTAAGACAGAGACAACACATACGGGGTATGGCGTTCTCTTAACGATATTTTTAATTGCTGTAGCCTGAAAGAACAACTTATAAAGAATCCAAATACTAAATGTTAAAGTTTTTTTACACACGAACAAAAATCCAATTCGTTCCGTTCAAAATGTTAAAGAAAAATTTATAAACTTTTTCATATTGCTAATAATTACTGTAATGCTGTATTGTTAAATTAATTTAAAACGGAGTAGGTAAAACTTATCAATAATTGTTATTATAACTGTTATCTTATTATAAATGGTATCTTCAATACGTAACAATAGTGTATCAACATATTTAAAAACGATTTGATATATCATCAACTTTGTAAAAACCAGAACGTTCTATTTTAAGTGAAAAATTTAAGAAAATGTCAATAGATACACTATGCGTTTTCTTTTTCTCGCCTACCTGGAACATAGCAAATTTGCGTACAGTAGAACTAACCTGGTGTTTTCAAATTTTTTTTATTAATATACATTTCATTATTAATTAAATAAAATTATTTTCGATAAGTGTAACGTATATAATACCCCGGGTAATATCTACTATGAAAATAATTCAAACTTATTTGTATTTTATTAATTATAACCAAAAACTTCAAAATGTTTAATTAAACAAGGTATTGAATCAAAAATACTCCATATAATTACTTTAATCTAAGAAAAGTACTGACATACAAAAATTAAGAATAAAAAAAATGAAAAGTGTATATAAATGTTATTATTCTATATTTTTGTACAAGTTAGGCATTTATTTCTTAGAATCAATCCTAAAAACAGTAGAAACCACCCATAACAGTTGGCATAATTTCTTTAAAGAAAAAACAGTTATATCTTAGTTTTGTCTTAAGTGGTTATGATATTTATGGACTAAAACGTATAAATATACTAAAAATGAATGGCCTGGATTAAGGTCTAACCAGTGTATGCTGTAGTTAACAAAACCGCGCCAGACCACGGATTTAAGGGCACCCACCCACGTCCATCTATGATGTTTTATTTTTCAATACAAAATATAAATTGCTTATTAATTCTTTTTTTTTAATTAAAACACAAGAGTTTATGATACAAGTAAATAAGATTTTATCCGTACTGAAAACCGTGTAGCTGTAATGCTGTTTAATTGAAATCGCTTACATCAGTAGGACCACAGTGTGGAGAGCTGTGGGCAGTGAGGATAGAATGGGACCGTTGTGAATTTATTTTATTTTTATTGAACAAAACATGTTAAAAGTTTGTACGATAAATGTATAAACACAAATTTCACATAAAAGAAATATTTTTACAAAGAACTAATAAAAAGGATAGGTAATCAATTATTTTACATTCAACGGATACCGTAGCTCATAGTTTCCTATCCGGATCTGAGTAAAATATATCTTTTTAATTCCTCATAAGTGAGACGAACGTCTAATTATTACCTTTTTGACTTTAAAAGAAACTAATTACTGATCTTACTGAATATTAATATAACAACAAACTTATTGAGTTTGAACACTGAACGTAATCCATTTAAAATGTTTAGTGCTATTTATAAATCTTCAATAGCTTACTTTTATAAGTCGTGAATTAGACATTCATTATTATAAAACAAAAAAATAATATCAACATAAAATATGAAAACTAAATATAAACTGGTGATAGTTAAGACATTACATTGTAATATAACAGAAAATGATTATTGTATTATAACACACAATTTACAGAACGGTTCATAAATTACATTCAACTCTAAACTTATAGATAATGTATGATAGATTATTCATATTATGAACTCACAAAATGTTACCGTCAGCGATTGCAAATTTTATTTTAGGAACATCCGGATACATAATAATTATTCAGCATTGAAAACGTTTTTATCAACGTTAACATTGCATGACATGTAAACTAGTAAACTGTAATCGGAGCGTCTCGTTATTTAAACATCCCACAGGCACTATAATAGTAATTTTTCAGGATAATATGCATAAACCATAACCCATTACGCTAATTCAATGAATGTTCACAGGCCAATGTGGTTGTAGAAACGTTTTGGGAAAAAAACGTAGAGGCGAATTCCTTGACAAATACCACGCCGCAGAACGGCAGTGGAGTCAATCGTTAACCGTTACCTACTACGCTAATTACGAAACTCTCACCCTTTCCTATATCATAAAGTTTGAACCGTGAAATTTCGATCACGTCCCACCGAAAAAAAACACACGAACAAGATTATATTCTCTACGTTATACGTCGTGTACGTACGTATAATACGAAATATTACAGATCGTATAAATCATATTGTAAAGTAATCGTCACGAACATACGATTAACCAGACCTTCATCGATCTACCGATAATGAGATATCGTCGTGGGTACTATTTCGGTCTTACGGAAAACTCATTTATTTTGTTATTAAACTCGTTATTTTTTTTTTTTCGAGCTCGTGCGTGATTCCCGAATCAGAACGCGAAACTCGACGGGAAGCGCAGACGGACAGAGAGCGCTCGCGCGCACACACACACACACACAAATATATTTAGAAACGTCTCTTTCGAGTCGGTGGCCCCCCCAAAAAAAAAAAACCCCACGTGGTAAAAAATCACAATAATTAATAGCTTTATTTTCTACCGTCGTCGTGATAATAGTGTTGCCGCAACGACCGTGATTTACGAGAACGTGTACAGCAGCCATCTCGGCAGAGAACTTTAAACCGTGCGGGGGCCCACCGGTACCGTCATGGGTTGCTCGTCGGTCGGCTTCGTCGAGACTCGCGCAACAACAACGGAAATAATAATAACAATGGACAATACGCCCGTTAATCGTCGCAACGATAGTTCGGACACGTAACTCCGTGACGACGGCCAATCGTCGGGTGCGCGTTCGAGACGAAAACCCCCGTGTCGGGCGGTGATGAGCCGACGGTGTCTGAATACAACAGCAGTAAGTGTTCGCGGGAGACCGGCCGGACGAAAACCGCACCCGACGGCAACGTGGTCCGTCCGTTGGTGTCGGCGACGGGTGACCGAAGGAAGTCGCGTTATTACTGTTATTATTATTATTATTATCGAAGACGACACGCGGTCGCTCTCACCTGATGTGTTGCTCTCCGTCTGTCCCATAACAGCGATGGTGGTGTCGTCGTCGGTGCGCGTCTCCCGGACGACGGCGATGTACGCATTTATGCGACGAAAACGACGCGGCACGAACGACAGAGGCAAAAATACGGCGACCGCGGCATTGATGGTATGACGTTACGTGGTGTGTACACAACAGTGGTACATTACATTACAATACGTTGGTATTCGAACGGACAGACCGTACCGTATACCACCGGTATTGTTATAGTTGCCGCTACTACTACTACTACTACTACTGCTATTATTGTTATTATAATTATTATTGTTATTATTGCACCAATCCGCGGCCCCGATAGATTCGACGGCGTTCGGCGGGGGCGCACGACAAGACTCTTGCGGACGAGCTGCAGTGGCCGTCGATGCGATAGAGGAGAGTTCGGCGGTGCCGACAACAGTGACGATAATAGCAATAAATAATATTATTGCGGCCGATCGCAATGCACGCGCACCGACTCGACGGCACGTCCTATCGTATTGCGATAATAATATATCACTATTATTAGCTGATAAGCGAGGCGGCGTTTATTTCCCCTTTCCCCGTCCGCGGTGACCTCGAGGCGGCCCGTTTTAAACCGACAGCGCTATCTGGCGGCCGGGTGACGGCGACCCGACCGACGTCCGTTGTGTTGCCTAGGCGCTCCGACGCCGCGGCGACCGCGATATTGACACGTTTTTTTTTTTTTTTTTTTTTGTTTTTTTGATTTGCACGTTAAATCATCGCTTTTCGTCGAACGGCGTACGGACCGATTTATTTTTTTCCCCGCAACACTCGCTGTCCGTTCTTATTTTTAGTCCGCCCCGTCGTGCACGCGGCCAATCATTCGATATCGCATGTTTTATTTTAATGTGCCCAAAAAACAATAACGATAATGATAATAATACGACGCAAACCGAACGTATCGCACCACCGGCTGTCTGTCTCGAGTAAACCGTATTATTATTATCCGTTGACGAGCGTAAATCGTAAATATCGTAAATCATTGTTGTTTCTATCGCCGTCGTCGGTTTCCAATTTTAAAACGCGCGTACGCGGTAGTTCAGACACCGGGGCAACACAATAATATAATATTACAATATTATGATGTCCGATCGTCTGGATTACTGATGCAGCGGCAGTATATATTCGCCAAACACCGAAATACATTTAAATTTTGCGTTTAGGACGCTTTCAAACGATCGAAACGCGTCCTGGCAATTTTCCAATCTTCTCACAACGCGTTTTGGAAAAATACAATGAACAAAAGCGCACGTATAGCGTGCTCTAAAACAACCGCGCGAGCACATCATAGACCGAGTTGTACAGATATTTTTATACTATACTATCAAAAGTCTGTTGTTCTTGTTACACGTCATTAAAGTCGAAAATGTCCACCGGAACAAATAATATCTCGACCACAATGTTAATGGTGATGTTTACCGCCGATCGGCCGATAGCCCTTGCCGAACAGGTTTTACGTAAAATTGTTACATAATATACGTAAAAACGTTTAATATAGTTATGTTTTTCGGGAAGTAATTTAAATATCGTGTCGAGTGATAATTACTAAAAGTCTGAGAAAAAAAATGGTTTATTTAATACTCTTTTTTTAATTTTAAATGAAATAGTTGTAAGGTGTATTTTAGTTTCTTACAATCGAGTAAATTTTTATTAGGCATACGAGACGTGAATGTGTCTTGCAATTCAATTTAATCCATAATATTCTGATTATTATACATTTCCCAATCCAGTTTTAAATTTTTTAAATCTGATTTTATCGAAATGTAATCTGATGTTTGACAATTGACTGTTGATTATATATATTTTATTACCGGCATCTGTTCAATGTTGCATTTTCTTACTAATATTTTATTAATACTATTAGCACTGGCTGAAGTGGTTCAAAAAAAGAGGGGGGATGGCACAAGTCCAGTTAATTTTTACATTATGCGTTTTCATAATATATATAAGCTCCAGTACAGTACAGTGATAGCTAATCTACCTCAATGGTTAGTGATAAGTAAATAACTTATTTCATTAATGTAAATATTGTATTTTAAACGACCAAGTGATATTTTCGATTGCTGGTTTTCAGTTAAGATTTTAGAAAACAGATTTTTTATTCAACTAAGATTATATTAAGTTATTTTTGTAAAAAAACTAATCGACCTGTATAAGAAACACAAATGATGAGAACAGTACTATAAATAATATTTATAAATTTAAGAGGGATTTCAGGGATAATAGTAATTTTAAACAAAATAAGTGGGGGGTTGGAAAATTACTATTATAAAAGTAATTGCTGGGTAGTATTCCATCACATTGTTCGTTCGCTGACTATGAGGTAATTATTTTTAAGCCACATTAATATACAACATTTATTTTATAATTTATAGAAAACTATATTTTGATTTTCGCTCATGCGTTTTACTTATCTCCAATACATTTAACTCACAAATAAATATTTTTCATTAAATTATTAATACTATATTTTATTATAAAAAGAATAGTTTATCAATAATTATATATTTAAAAATTAACTTATAAAATTAAATAAAACATAATAAATAATTAGCAAATATCTGACAAAATTCCAAATTAAAAATAGTCATTTGCTGAAGTCGATTTCATAATTGGCAGTTTAATGGGAACCGATTGATGCAGCTCTTGCTATTCCTTCTTCGATTCGTTTTTTATCACCCAAAAATTGTTTCGAAGACAAAACTTTCATATCATCATCAAATTCGTAAACGAATGGAATACCCGAAGGGATGTTTATTGAGCAAATATCATTATCTGATACTCCTGATTTTAGAAAAAAAAAGTTAAGCAGCGATGATTATTATATTTATCGTGTAAAAACAAAAATAATATTTACCATCTAAGTACTTGACAAGACTTCGCAAAACTGTACCATGAGCCACGATTAAAATTCGTTGTCCTCGTTTAATATTAGGCACGATAAAATCATCCCAATAAGGTATAACCCTCTCCATTGTCTCTTTGAGTGATTCAGTAGAAGGGAATTTTTCACTTGTGGTGTATGAGTGAGCCACGATTTTTGGGTGACACCAAATGTCCATATAATATGCATGTGACTTGTCCATCACTGGTGGAAGAACATCAAAACTTCGTCTCCAAATTTGTACCTGAAAATAACAATTAAGTATTATACTGTTATATTCAAATGTATATGTAATCGTGTCGATGTAAATATTAGGGTACAAAACTTACAATATAAGTTTTTTATCATGCTTTAAACTGAATAAAAATGTTAAAATTGTACTAGAACTATTAATTAAAGCTGATTATCATTGAAAACCTTTATACAGTGTACGTTTTATACGTCTAACATATAAATTATGGATCACCATCAAGAAATTCTATACATAGGTAACTATTAAAAATAATATCTTTCAAACCTACATTTTCAACTAATTTGGGAAAATTAGAAAAATGTATATTTATGCAATAATATTCAATAAAAAATTGTATTTTATAAAGATTTTTTTTTATTTCGTAATATTTCAAAAAGAAAAAGTTTGAAAGTTTGAAGTTACAATTTAAACAAAATCATGAATATTTTATGATTATTTTTAAATTTTCAATTTCATAATTAAGGCTTGAAAATATCAAAAAAAAAAAAAATACATACATTTTCATCTATAGATATATCAAGTTTAAAATTGAACAACATAGGTATAACCGAAGATATTTCCTCTAATAATTTTATTATTATTTTTTTTTTATATTAAAAAAATATTAATTGATTTTCAAAATATTTACACTAAATTTAAGCTATTTTTATCGCAACTCTAATAATACTATTCTATACATTTCAGTATTAACTTAAAATGTATAAGTAAATAACTAAAAATAAACATTATAATTGTTACAGTTTAACCTACCCTATTACTAATTGAAATATAAATTATACAATATTTTTAGAAATGGACACCTAACTGCACATTTTTTTGCAATGGTGTATAGCATTCAATTCAAGTTTAACACATCCATTATAGTGGCCTATTAAATTATGAGATACCATAAATTAATTATACTATACAATAGGTCGATTCCGGTTTTTTTTTTATTTAATACTCAAAAGAAATAAATTAATCCATTAAATGTATTGCTATCTTATAATGAAACTCAATAGTATCAGAAATAAAATTTAGGAATATCAACATTTTAGTCCAATCTTACTAACATTGTAATGAGTAATTTTTAATTGACAACTAAACATTTTAATATTAATATCATAATATTGTAAATTGGATTAACTGTCCGTTATTTAAAAATAAGTAAATAAGAATATTTTAATATTCTAAATAAATAAACATAGAAGTCAGAAATATACTTAGCCGCTTAGGGCAATAAAATAACTAAAAATCTAAAAATGTTCATTTGACGATCAATTGTCTTGGCGACCAATTGTATTCGCGATCAATTCGCCCGCGATTAATTGTTAGCGACTAATTCATTGGATACCAAACTTACCAATGTTCATAAATATTATAGTACCTGATTTTCGCCATATTTTTCAGCTACTTCAGCTTTATTAAATCCGGTCAAAGCTCCGTAATGTCTTTCGTTTAATCTCCATGATTCTTCTACTGGTAAATTTGGCTGACCAATGGTTTGAGTGATTATGTTTAAAGTTTGGTGAGCTCTAGTCAACAAAGATGTATAAGCTTTGTCGAATTTATAATTTGATTGTTTCAACAATTCTGCGCATTCGATAGCTTCATTCATACCTAATACGCCAAGAAAATAATGTATTATAAGTTTCATAGTACATCAATTAATTTATCAAATATTAATGTAATTAAGAAGTAAAAGAAATCAGTAATATAATGTATAATACAAGAAAAATCAATACATATTACACAGTAAATATTGTGAAAGTAGACACAAATTCTATTTGCAATAAATAAATTAATATTTTTATTTGTATGTCACATAAAATAATATTAGACAAATATGACTCAATTATAGTTAAGAAACATTTTCGAGTACTGTCAATAGTTGAAATTAAATTGATGTTTTACGTGTTTATAAAAAATATGTTGGAATATCTGCTATAATTTATTAATTTATAATTATTAACATGATAAAATAATTTGTAATATTAATATTTTATAACTGTCTTAAAGTTATTACTATTATAAATTAAATTATTGAATTCATAACTTGTAGTTGTATGATAATGTATATTATTTTAATTACCTCGATCAGACAAATGTGAATCGTACCACCCACAAAACACGTTGTTTTTAGACCATTCGCTTTCGCCATGTCTGGCCATTACCACAATTCGTCTTCCTGTCATTTCTGAAATATTGCAAGAATAATATTAAATGTTGTTAAATTTAAAATTAAACTAGATAAAATATATTTTGATTATATACAATGATATATTTCGATATTTAACACCATACTATAATAAGACAAATAAGTGTACAGAAAGGGAGTGATACAAGACTTGACATAGCTTTTATATTTAATTCAAGTGACCTTCTTCTTAGGCAGAGATAATGTTAATGTTTATTATGAGGCATCGTGGTACCTACATCAGTATATTTATTTATTTTTTAAAACAACTATTTTATTACACTTAAATAAACAATAGATTAAACTTTTAACTTTTAGATATGTAAGATCATCATTATATCAGTACTATTATTAGTATTATTATTTCATATTTATTACACAAATGTATGCTTCAAATTATAATAAATGTATTGTATTCATGATATTATTATTACTATATAGATTATTAAATAGTTACATTTAAATAATAGAATGAATGAAAATATATTACTTTTTATATACTGAAATAAAAAAAATAATAATAATAATATAAAATATATATTATTTATAATTTTCAAAATTACTTGTTTTCTTATTAGGATTTCGAACCGAAATATTTTATTTTTATTTAACGATTTTCATTTTTCTACATTTTTTCACTTTATAAAAACCGGTCAACTTTTTTTTATGGTTCTTACATTTTCCAATGAACTAAAACTGATTCATTTTAAATTTGTAAACCAGTACATTTCAATGTTTTCAATTTGTTTATTTTTGATTATAACAAAATAAAAAAATATGTACCTACATATTCTTACATATGTTTTTCTTATAATTAAAAATGGAAATCAATAAACCTAATTTAAGTCAAATTATTAATTATAATAAAAGTAAATAGTAATTATCTATACATATCTAAAAAAATAATTAGTTAAAATAAATATTGTACTTTAGATCTATATTTGTAAGATTTTAAAACAAATAATTAAACAATAATTAGAAATAAAAACATAAACGATCAAAAATGATTATAAAAAAAATTACAATAAATCAACTAACATTTAGAAATTTGAATTACTCGGTTTAAATTTGTAAACACTTTATCGAAAATAGGCAAAAATAAAAAGTTGAGCAAAATTATTTTTGTTAATCATTATTTATTAGAACAAAAACATAAAATATCTAGATTATGAAGTCTAAAAAGTTAATAAAAAACCTTATTATGTTATGGATACATTTTTAAAAATAAAATTTTGATTTTAAATTCTATTAAATTTTGATTTAGTTTTCAATGAAGTTAATTTTTCCAAAAGAACTGATTAATGAAGAAATCTATAGTAACCAATTTAATCCTTAGTTTTCTCTTGTCTTATGTAGACTACCAACATTTTTATTTTAAACTAATTTAACCAATAACACTCTTCTTCTACTATGTATCTAAAATTTAAACAATATTAATTTCAATTAAATTAATATAGGTACTATGTTGATTTTATAAATTCTCCATAATATCCTTTTTTTAAATATTTAATAGACCCTGTTATAATTATAGATATGCCATTGGGTTTTCTAAATTTTAAATTTAGTTTATTAAAAAAGTAAATTATTTTTTTACATATTTCGCATTACTTTTATTCATTTAAAATATCCAATAATTTGAAACATAATATTAAATATTATTATTAATTATAATTAGTTATTACATCTAATCAATCAAGTAGTTCGATAAAGGTTAGCTTCAAATTTATTTTTGTAATTTACTAGCTTATAAAAAATATTAAAACATAATATTGTAGTGTATAATAATTTAAAGGGTAGCCTTAATGCTTTTCAGTGCAAAATAAGCATTTTCTAATACAGAATTGCATAACATTACGGTGGTTGAGCATAAAATAATACTTCCTACTGATTACTATCATTATTAATATGCCTAAACATAGTACAAATTGATAACGCGTTTACAATAATTAAATCCCAAAAACGTATACGATTTGTAGAAATAAGCATAACTATAATTATTAATTATTGCAATTAGTACATTTTTTCAAACCAATTTAACCACTCACGTATATAATTTCATAAGAATTATGAAGATATTGAACAAAATAATAACATTCTTCAACCACAAAATTAATATCATGTGTTTAGCAAAAATATAACTTATAAGCGATTATATCATAAAGGAATCTTCTAACTGCAGTTATCTTATATCTAAATAATTGTAATTTTATTTTAAAAAATTAGAGGTTTTTTATCCATTAAGCAATATATTTAAAATAATAAAATTCTCACACAAAAGTAAGATAAGCTCTAATTTGAAAAAAAAAATTATCGTTACGACAAATTACTGACATACAAAACTTAAAATTAATAACAAATAGGTAAACTTAACAATAGAACACGATATTTCATAGTAATTAATAAAATAAAATAATTTTTATTATAAAACAACAAAATCAATAAAAATGTAATACTAATTAATGACTAGAAAAGTAGAAAATAATAATACGTATGTATTAAATCTAAAATATAATGAATCTGTTTTAATTATCGTCGCTCAAACATAAAAATTAAATAAATTACTGAAAAATATAAGTATACGATGATAACATAACTTTAACTAAACAAAACTAATTAAAGTATTAATCAATTTTCTTTCGTTATAAATATCGAATGATAAATAAGTATATTTTTAATTTAATATGTTTTATCATTTTAATATTTACATCATCAATTTTCTTAAATTATATTTATACCTATCTACCTATTTAATTCTGTATGAATCTAATAATTATTTTGCAATAAGTATACAAGAATTATTCAATAATCTGACACACCAATTAAAATTATAAATTGAAGTCTTTTTACATGATGTCTATAAATACAAAATTAATTAAATCATGAATTAATTTATTAATTCCTATTAATTTCCCTGACATGTTATATCATGAATAATTATTGTGTAAATATGTTAATATAACATTCTTCTAAATGTGCAAAGGAAGTCAAAACAGAAGATAAACATATTTTTTTAAATAAAAATGTAAATAAAGTAATATCCAAAACAATGAGTAAGTAAGTTATAACTTACAAACTATAAATATATTTTACTTATTCGTTGAAAGTAAATTGTTTAAATTTTATTAAAATATGGAAAACCCACAACATAAGATTGCAAAAAAAACTTTGTTAAATTCAATACACTCAACTAATTTAAAGTAGCTTATATTTTACAATAATGTTTGAATATTTGTAATAACAGTTTAATTAATTGTTGTACATTTAAAATATGTTTTTTTTTTAGACTTTTTAGGTAATATTAATAACAGAAACGTGTATATACGTATAGTTGTATAATCCCACTTAAGATTAATATGGTTAGGTATTACTATATTATTACACCTAACTATGCAATAATTTTCGTAACGGTTTGTTATGTAAATATTGACACAAAATAAGCCATCATAAATTCTACCTATGTATATTTTTAAATATGTTTTAATATTTTTGTTTTTAATAATATTTTACGGTATAACTTAATGAACAGTTTATATTGCAGTCCTTAATGATTTTATAAATTAGTAATAGAGACAAGTGTGACATAATTCTAAATTCGTAATTTTAGACATTATACTAAAAAGTTAATAAAAATTTAGTAGGTTTCCGTAAACCAACAAATGCAATAGGTAGATACATACTATGTATATAGTATTTATAGCAATCATATAACTAATAATTTTAAGTATGAGTGTTTAGCGTATCATATCCATTGTTATGACGATTAAATTATATGTAAAACTATTCTAATATAATAATGAATTAATAATGTAATAATAACAATAAATAATTAAATCGAATAAAAATCAATAATACAATTTTAACTAACTATTGATTTTTAAAACAATTATTATTTCAAATGTAGACAGTTATTACCTTAAAACATCAAGAGTAAACAAATTAAAAACACTACACTTCACGACTTTTGTCTAGCATAATAAATATAAAAAAGTATTCTATCTATTAAACCATACTATAAAATCTAATATCTAGTTTCTATAGTGTTCGTATAGCTAAGGCTCATAATATTTTCTGTTTTGTAAATTTTTAATTTTCTTGGAGCGATAATTTCTGATCTTCAATAATTATGTATAAATACGATATACATTTATACATATATCCATATTAGACTATTTTTATTATTAGAGATACAATTATTATAACAGTAAAACACTTCGGGAAAAATTGTTTAGTTATTATTAAACTGCAAATTTTCCGAATCCATTCAAAGTCTAAGCGTACGAAATTATGGAAGCAACAGACGAACATGTGTAGATAAATATATTTATACGAGTACCTATATAGTACTTATCGTAATGCCATATTTATAAATATAAAAAACGAAGGTCATTATTGTGATCATCCATAATATATTCAAATAAAAACGAAAAAACGAATTAAATGTCTGTAGTGCACATTCGTAATATAGCTATATATATAAATTCATCAATCGGTATCAAAATTTTTAATTGAACATTTTTTTTCTTTAATAATATTATATAGTTCTCAATTTATTTATGGATTTAATCAAAGTTGTTTTCTATCAAATAATAATTTTGAATGACTTTTTTAATGTAATTTCTAGATGTTATTATTGTTATTTCCGATGCTATATTATATACAAACGATTGAATTGTTGTCAGTTGGAATGCTTTAAATGTAAAGGATACCACGGCTGATTGTATGGGAACGAAAGCCGGTCTTGAAGTACGGAGTTAACTACAGTAATCAAGAGATGAGATAAATTAGCTGGCGTATTATTATAAGAGGAGTTCGAGGACGTTTGGAATTCCTCAGACTCGGGTTGAATGAATTACTGCAGTGATTTACAAAAATTATAATAACAATAATAATAATAATAATAACTCGACGTAATATCGCATTGTAACTCGACTCATTCATTTGCATAGTTTTAAAATAATTCATTAAACTGTAAAATAAAGTAATTACTACCTGAATTATAATTAATAACCACATTCAGTATAATTTATTACGTAGGTAACATGATAGCAAAATAAAAATGTGTTAACGTATTTATCAATAGCTGCAAACATATATTTACACACTTATATTATGTAGGTTTTATCACACGTATGATAAATTGTTCAAAATTCATTAAAAATAATAATATTATTTACATTAAAAATTATGTTAGCAAGGTATATCATTTATCTAGCCATAAATAATTTTTGTTTTTAAATACTAAATAATAAATAGAAAAGTGATACACATTTTAAGTTATTATAGCGATGCGTTTACAAAAATAATCATTTAACTACATATCTTTTCGTGTAATTTTTTTAAACAACTAAAACATATTATCTATAATCTAAATTAAGTTACAATTTTTAAATATATTTTCCTATGAGAACCTATAAAATGCATAATTAATACTTTATGTTCAAACCACTTTTACAATATACATTAGATAAAAAATATAATTAATCAATAGATTATGTAAATACCAAATGTGCATACTATCACTCTGTATTTATATAGAATGTGCAATGAACCGCGTCTTCGATCACAATGGTCTATAGTTTAAAGTTTGTCACACTTGAGCAGTATTATTATAGCATTAAATTAATTTATATATCAATTATATAGTTTTGTGTTTCTGTTTACATTTTATTTAAAACAATTGAAAAATAAAAATAAGAAAAAATGTGTCTGCTATACTAATTGTAATTAGAAGGTAAAGTTAAATCTCTTGAACTTAAAATATACATAATAATATAAACACAAAAGTTTAGAAAACAATTTAGTTTTGTAATTATCTAATTAACGGTCAATAAACAAAAACCATAGAAGTACTTTCCACAAATATTTAAAAAAAAAAAACGTACTAATAAAAAGGCCATACGTGTACTACCTTAAAATATAATTATCTATATAATATTTGTATATGTATATGACATATGTGTACCTACACACTATAAAAGAAAAAAGTATAATACTCTACGTCAAGATATAAGTACTACCGATATATATTTAATACTTTATTAACACTATTGAGTTATAGGTTATTAAATTGTTCTGCTCTAATAATTTTAATACAATTTTAAACTTAGATCCGTAAAATATGTATATATTTATGAAAATTTGGCATAATAATTATAATATATAATAAACGTATAGATCAGGGATTCTCAAACTTTTATAAACACTGTACCCCTTTTTATCAATACATTTTTTTAGGTACCCCTTCTTAGTTATTAAACTAAAATATATATAAAAAATTTAAAGACTTACATACATGTTGGCTAGACTTGTACCCCTTAAAAAATTTCGAGTACCCCAAGGATTACGCGTACCACAGTTTGAGAAACACTGGTATAGAGTATGTGGTTTCCAAAATAATTACATTTTTACATAAGTTACATATTATTAATCCTATACATATACATGACGTATGAACACGTCATTTCTTCTAATAATTAATTAATAATTTATAAAAAAAATTTCAATTCATTTATAATTTAAAATATACAATAAGTACCTCCACAAAATGTAGTCTAACTCATTGGTACTTTAATTTGTAAGATATTAAATATATATTTACAGCATATTGAAATTGGTTAATTCAGATATTTATGCTAGTATTTTTAAAGTTTTCTAATAAATCATAAAAGAGCAATCCTCATTCCTCATGATATATTAAAATATTCATTATTCATGCATTAATTAAATATTCGATCATTTTATAGAAAAATATAATATATATAATAAATAATATTGTTTTAAATATTATATCCTATAATAATGAATAATAAATACGACAGTATAATCGTAGATACACGTACATGGATATATTGTTATGTTTAATAAAACTGACATGTAAGTAAAATAATCAAATAGCAAAAAAAAAATCATAAGAATTATACCTACATTTTTAATAGTTAACTGACGGCATGAACTTAAAAAACTCGTTACCTAATAATAAAGTGATAAATATAAGTTTAATTATTAAATTATTAAAATATTCTAATAATCGATCAAATTCTGGTAGACATTAATCTACTTACTGTACCTATGGATTACTTAAAATATATTTATGTATACACATAAACATAATAATTGTTTACATTACATATAAAATATAATTACAAAAATATTTGAAATAAGTAGTTGCATTTAATACATTTTTTGAAACATGCACTAAAGTAGTATCCTTATTTAGTACTTATATAAAAACAAATTTAAAGTTTAAATTGTCATTACTTATATCCACTTTAAACCCTGTTCTGCCGGAGGCATTTTCCTCTCTATATATACTTATACGTATATATTTAAATTGATATTGTGGTTTTATAATATATAGGAATCTTATTATATATATATTCGTAAGTCATAACATAAAAAAAAACTGCACAAATAATTCCTTTAATCATTACGGGGTTTCCAAGGTACCATGTTCTATTAAAATCATATTATATATTTCATAGTATACTTTGAAGTAATTTTCTTTTTTATTTAAACACGATTTAATAATCAATATCCGTCCATTATAAATGCACTATAAAACGAAACTTATTTTTGGTTCACAAAACATATTTTATTTTTTGTTTGAATAAGAATATATATATCAAACACTAGCAATAATACAAACAAAATACAACTGATGTGAGAACTTGAGTTAAATTATTGGTGTACTCTTTTTTGTAATAATTATGAATTCGAATATTGAATAAAAACGGAATTGATCACATATTATAATCAAAAAATTAATACAAAAACGAAAAAGCTTTTAGTGATATTTAGAAATAATTTATAAAGTTCAATTATAAATTCTAGTACATAAAATTTATGAAAATTACCCGTAATAAACATATATAAAAAATAAAAGAAAATTTGTATGATCTGCAATTTTTATCGTCGAGTTGTCAATAAGAAAATAGAACGACATAAGTGATTATCATGTTATTATTGCCAAATTGTATTCATTATAATTAAACGTATAATATAACGTAAATATTTTATAAATTATATAGCAATAATTAAATGGTAATATTATAGTTTTTGATACAATATTAATATAAAACAAATTTTTTTCAAACAAATAACTTATTTATGAATTTAACTCTTATTTCTTATTTAGCATTACAATGCTTTTATACAAATTAGCTTTAAAAACATAATTTATAGTTTTTATTATTATTAAATAAATAAAAATAGTAAGCCATAAACGTATTAAATAAACTTAATACAATTTCATATATTAATTTCGATCATTTACAATCTATGCTACTAATATATTACGTGGTAAAAAAATAAATTACATGAGATTTATTCATTTAATAAGACTTGATGGCGAGAGGAAAGAAGAACCACCCAGTGACGGCACTTAAATTTATAATTTTATATCGTTTCAAATGTTTCGATGTAATATAATATCCACGCAACATTTTTTAATTATTATTTTAATCTATAACATAATAAATTACTTAAACATCAATCATTTTAAGTAAGTTCATAAATGTTCGCTTAAAAAAAAAATATGTGTCCCTACTCGACTAGTATTTAATTAACGAATAAAAGTAAGATGCATTTTTTTTGTTATTTTAATTGTTAACTGGCCACAAAAGTAAGACAAAGCTATGTAATTAATTTAATTACTTCATATAAATGTATAAATATTCAATTATTTTAATAATTTTTATATGATATATCATAATATTATGGAAAAATATCATCAAAATAATTTTAAAAAAAAAATGATAAGAAAGCTTTATTCATATGGATACAAGTATACAATACACTTTTTCATTCTTAATCATTATTTTATTTCATTATAGTAAAATATTGTTAGTATGTTACTATTATATTACTTATTTTGGATCTAAACACAACTGTAATACTTAAAAGCCCAAATAACTGTAAATCATTATTTGAATATTGTATTAATAAAATTTAATGAAAATTAAAATGTTTTAATACATATGATCTAATGTAGGTACTTCCAAGTTAATACTTGTATCACAATTCTGTTTAATTAAATATGTAGGCACCTATTTTACTATTAATATGCCTTGCCATAATATATCTTATACTGTACTAAAGACTAAACACGACAGTGCAGATAAGATTATGTGGTTATGGTTATTTATACAATTATACTACACGAGTATGCGCGTTTTTATAATACTAACGTTGATATTACAAATTTATACAAACGAAGATAATAATTATTCTTGTTGGTAATATAGTGCACTGATGTCTGATACTTAAAGTAAAATAGCCAAAGTTTAACATTTTTTCTTAAAATGTGCATGTTTGATTAAATTAATAAACTTTAATGCTGCATTATTAAATAGTTTATATTATTTTGAGTATTGTATAGATTCGTTAATTAAAATTAAGATTAGGTACTATTTTATTTCATTTTCTATAAGTACTTGAAACAGTCGAAAAACGATAATTATAATAATAGCATTCTTACTTTAAATCCTTTTTTTTCGGATAAAAAATAAAGTCTGTTGAAGAGAAATATAATGGTTATATAACAGAGCAGAAATCAAATACTTAATATTAGTGCATAAAAAAATAAACTCTTATAAAGACAATAATAAATTGTATTATAATATTATCTTGCACTGTCAGAACTGTCGAGAAAATATTTGACAATATCTCAGGAAACCCGCATAATTATTATATAAGCCGTAATTACACTGTTTTATAGATTAGGTTTAGATATTTTTACTAACGTACCTACCGGAATTCTGATACCTATTGTACTGTGTATACAATTTACGCATCAACAATTAAGAGGACGTAATAGTGGCATATCATGTTGTCTCTGTCCTACTAACGCAAAACATATCAAAATTGACGTTCAAATTCTTTTTTACTCTATAATATGATTATCAAATATAAAAATAAGAATGTTAATCAAAGCCCCCCACCTAGGCTTTTTCACTATTTTTTAATTTTAAGCAATAGACAATAACCTACGAGGAACCCTGGATAATAATATTTTCGCGTTTAAATTTGATCACAGATTGCAATTTCTTCAAATGTTACAAAAACGACGGAGCAGAGAAAACGAATCGTTCTGAACGTAAAATTGTCAATGTTTAACGTTCATCAGAAGGGCAGCAAGTCGAATTACCCGTCTGACGCGTCACGAGGTATAACGTCCTCTCAAGTGCGTGATATAATAGGTACCTATTATGCAACTATATACAATGCATAGTTAATGTTTACTTCGCCGTGCCCGCGACATTGGCCGGCTGGCACGGTAATATAATAAGTACCTAAACCTAGTGTATTATAAGTGCATATCGCACGGACCTTATTCGCGCACCGTCTCGATATCGCAGCAAACAATGTCAATGCGGCGGAGGATTTCGCAGCTGGAATTTCGAGAAGCCGGTTGACGGCGATGTCCGCGTTTACGCCGTGTCTACAGAACGCGATCGAGAGGAAAGTGTATCTAACGGGCTGCACCGGAAGTCGGGGAAGGACCGAAGAAGAGCAGAGACAGAGAGCATAATGAGAATAAAATAATATTAATCTTCGTTATCGAATAAGTTATCAAAATTCCATGTAATAATAATAATTAATATAATAAATGATTGCGTTCCACAATATTATTATACTCGTGTGTTGTGTGTATATATATATATATATATATATTGTAGTGTCGAATAGCAACGTCGAAACACGGTGGATCGATAGAAAAATTAAGTGTCGGCGCCGTTATCGTCGTCGGAGTTTATGATTAAAAATTGGCGCCAAAACAATACGCGGCCGAAACATATTTTCGCTGTGTACATATTGTACTCCAAACAGTCTGACACGGCGCGAGACACGGCGACGGGATCAATATAATATTATTATTCGACGACAAGCGACAACGACATTGTTGTTATTTTTTTTGGTTACGTCGACGGAGATAAGACCAAGACGCAGAGAAAAAACAAACTACATCGGTCATCGACATAATTTTACATATCATGCACACACGTACGGTGTATTATACACATAACACACCTATATAAACGTAAATAATTGTTCTAAGCACAAGCACACGCTGCAGACCGAGTCGATTGCGACGAGACAGAGCGGGCACAATAATAATAATAATAATAATATGTATGGTATGAAAATATTAAACGCGGTCATGCGAATACGGAATAATAATAATAATAATAATAATATTATAATGAAAAATAACTGATAGTGAAGATAAGATTATAATTTTTATTATATTACCTATTATATAATATTTTCGGACGTGGTACGTACCTATAATATGGTGTTATATGTGTATATAGTTATATAAATGCAGGACGTTAAAAATTAAATAAAAAAATAATATTAATAATAATAAAAAGATAACAGTAACAAATAAAATAAAATTACATAAATAATTATGAACAATTACATTAAACGGAAATAAAAAAAATAAAAAAAAAAAAATTAAAAACAAACTGAAATAGTAAAAACAAAACAATGTGTAATGTTTACCACCTACTTGCGATAGAGCACTACTGATATAATAATATATATCGTGGCCGTGTGTATGTGTGTGTGTGCGTGTGTGTGTGCGTGCGCCGATCGCGCGCTTGCGTGTGTGTGTGTGTGTTTGTGCGCGCGCGGGTCGCAGCGCGCCGCCGCCTTGCCGTTCGCTTGCTCACCGGGGCAGTTCCAACACTAAACGTCTAAACGTGAACGGCCGTACCGAAGTTATAATAGCGTGGCACAGCCGACAGGCCTGCCTGCTGGTGCTGGCGCTGCTGCTGCTACTCGTAGACGGCGGCGGCGTGGCGTTTTGTGTACGCGCGCACCGCGTGTTTTGGCTCTTTTGCTTCTGCTGCTGCCGCTGGTGCGCCGACGTTATTATTGTTTACGGCTGCTGCTGCTGCTGCTGCTGCTGTTGTTGTTGTTGTTGTTGTTGTTGTTGTTGATGATGGTTTTTATTTCGAATATATGCGCCGATGGACCGAATCTGCGCCGCAACCGTTGCATCCGATCACTGCAGACGGGACATGCACGGCGCAATTGGGCCTTAGGCGGGGAGGGCTCCCTCCCCACTTGTCCGAATTCGTTTTTCCGGGGGCGTTTTACCTGTGCGCGCCGTTGTCGTCCTACGACCGACGACTGACGACGGTGGAGGGGTCGTCGTCAGGGTGTGCGGGGGAATAATGTGACCCGCGGAGAGGGGAAGAAACCGGGTGGCCGTCTTACGCGCGCGTAGTATGTGCTGCCGCTGCAGCGCCGCTGAGTGCGGTTTTAACGGGTGTCCTCGGCCATGTTATACGACGTGCACTATACATAATGCTGTATTATACATTATTATTATGTTGTTCAATATAATACCACTCTACACGCACGACACGACGCACCGGAAACGGCGTGGATTATTATTGTTCGTTTTTGTGAAAGAAATGTACACCGAGATAGGTATGCGGTGTGTCTGCGCGACGTCGGCGGCGGCGGCACGGCACGAGGAGGGATGTAGGAATGTTTAAAAAACAGTGCGTGGTAAAAATATTGCTGATGAAATATCCTCCTGTTTTTCGACATAAGGGATGCCGTTACCTCGCAGTGTTCGGCGCGCGCACACAAACACGCACACGCACATGCACACGCACGATACGAAATCGCGGAGTTTGGTGGTATTATCGCGTGGCGCTGCCGCCGAATCACATGCAACGTAAATACACGGTCGTACACTCGCACCATGCTCGTTTTATCGGGTCGATCACAACGAAACGCCGCCGCGCAGGCCACCGTGTGCAACAACGCAGGCAACGCCAGACAGACAGACACATACGGACTGTGTGTCGAAAATCCTTCGAGTGTGTGTATGTGGGGGGGGGGTGTCATTGGTACCCCGAAAGAATGGACTCGAGGTCTGCACCCCTCTCCCTCTGAAGCAAGTCATATCTCAAATTAATAAAAAATCTAAACTTTTAAATTTTTTTCAATTATCTATTTTTTTTTTCAGTAGGATTTTGTTAATTCACGCCACTGGTGTGTATCGTGTGTGTATTTATGTATTGATAGAAAACAGCTCTCTGATATTTCTTGTAGCTTCATAATGATCCAAATAATTTACTATATCACAGTTATTAATGATCAGTTTTTTGTCCGAACACTACATTGATTTCGCATAAAATTCGTAATTTCCTGAGCGACACGTTGAGATTTTCACGGCCGTTTGATCGGCTTCGTGTGCAGTCACAGCGTCTTATCTCACTTTCGCTCGAGCAAAAATTCTTCCCTTTCGCGCGAACAAAAACTAGCACGTTCCATGTACTACTGCGATGTAGTTATACTAATCCGTTCTCCTCTTGACACTCGACTACGTTATCAATTACTCGTCATTAGTTAATATTACATTATAATATTACATGAATATAGCCAGATAATCTTTATATACAACTATATAAGAGAACTAAAATCAAACCACCGATAAATAATGCACCACGATTAAAACGCGTTTTACCTTATTGTAACTAATAGGTAATAATATCGAACGCCATTAATATAATTTATACACGTCGCCATTTAATCGTTTTCGTATTTCTTTAAGTAAGTAAGTATATATATTTTTCTGTCGAGAGCAACCAAGTGACGTTATCCCGTTTCATTTACTTACGTCTCATGCCCTCATATTATAACAAATGCAAACGTTTTTCAAAATTGTGGTAACAAACTTGTGTCATATGCGAGCATTTAGAGATAGACAATTTTCATAAGTTTATGTATACATTTAAAAAAAAACCTATACAAATTTATTACCAGCTTCATTTATAATAATGAAAATAATAATACAAAGTACAATGGTCAAATCATTACAACATGTCATAATACGTCGATCTGTATAAATTAACATTTACATATTTTCATACTTATATAATCGTTTTTATTATACGTCATTTATTGAAATTCGCATAGCGATTATTTTATAGTCATTAAAGTGAACTTGTGAGTATCGATGTAATTGAATATCGCGATTATGTAGAGCTCGAATTTGTATATATTTATAACATTAAGAATATGTAACTACATTGCATAACCATTACTATTATATGTTCTAAAAAGGTCAACATATATTTAATTTAATTTATTTTTGAATTATAAATAAAATAAAATAAAAATTATATTCTTATAATTACAAAACATTATTGATTTACGACTTAATTACCTTTATCGCAATGGATTGCTCATAATATGTACATTTTAAAAATATGTATTATTTATTAGAAATAATCGCCAACTTGGCTGTCGAAAACTGACTTATATCGGTTAAACGATACTTCTCCTGTTACAATTATCATTGAAGAGCATTGTAGAAATGCACATAATCATCTTCTAATAATATTGTATATGTTTTTGTATCTTGTATTTTAAATAATATAAATAGTAAATAAATATTATGTCTAATTAAAATATTATACAAAAGACGTCAAATAAATTAAAGTTCAAAATAATCAAACAAATTGTTTATGTAAGGGCAAAATTCAAAAAATGTTATTGACCACATTTTTTGAATTCGTACATAACAAAACAGTAACGTTTAATTACATACTTTATGTAAGGTTTTAGATTTTGGTTTTTTTAATGAAAAACAGTTAAATATTATATATATATATATATATATAACCGTATTACTCAGAAATATACAATTTTAAATAAAAAAAAAATATATTGTCCAATATATGCTAGTAGTTTTAGAAACATGCTAATATTGCGAATTTAAAACGCTTATACTTAAAGTAGACAAATTATCACTTTGGTTTTGTTAACATTTCAACATATCAAACAATTATTTTCCATAATGAATTTATTTCAATTCAAAAAATGCTACATGTAAATGATGGACTTTAAACTTCAGTAAACTTTAATTATTAGGAAAACGGACAATTTGTAAACATTTATTTTTTCAAATAAAACCATCCAAGTTTGCGGCTCAGACACTCTATAGTTAACGTTTTATAAATATATATTAATATGTATATCATACTCAAATTTATTCAAAATTTTAAACGATTAGGTTTTCAAAAAAAAAAAAAAACAAATGACCAAAAAATAAAATATCGACTCCAACAATAGACCAAAATATAATTAAATTTATAAATTACACATAATGATAGTATAAATAACAGATGTTCCATTTTTACAAGCAATACAAATTATATAAGTAAAATCTACTTTAACTTACCCGACGATGTAATCAAACATTTTTTTGGATTAGGGCTTGAAATTATTTGAGTGGTGTGAACCACCACTTCCCCCATTACTATCTATACATTTAAATTATTAATAAGTAGATATTGTTTGAGATAGCACATCAGCAACAAATACTAACTAAATAATAAAATACTGCTCGTTGCATGTTGGATTTTCGGATATCTAATAAAATAAATCACATTAAAAATGATAAATATGGAAGTATCATATTATAAAGATTTCGGTATTCCATCAGATAACATTTTATCTAACAATTAGTTCATATAAATACATGTCATGTGAAGAAATACGCGTCTATACTAGTTAGACGTAAATTCGCTATTATATTATATACATAGAAAATAGCAAAAGTCATTTAATAGTCATATAATAAATAGGTATTTTCCGGATTAGAAAATCTTTTTTAATTAAACATATTAAAATTAAATATGAAATGCTCAGTTTTTAGCCCAATGACTGTGTTTGAATCAGATTAAAATATAATATACTTATATAAATTTTCAATTGAACCCTAAGTTTACAATATCCTTAAAAGTTTCAAAAGTTAAAGTAGTGTCACTGCATGATTTTATAACATGACTATGCTTTATTTCTTTTTCAACTAAATTACTATTTTTATAATATAGAACTAAATGATTGTAAACATTATATAATTTTAATAAAAAAATATTATTTTACCTTAAGAGAAGGATGATAAACCACGCTAAGTCTTGACACTATAGTTCTCTATATACCTGTTAATTTTAGACTTAATGATTTTTACTACGTATGTCAGAAAAAAACTACCATACAAACATATTTTAGTTTAATAAAGAATTTCCTTACAAGTTACTAAACAAAATATTAACATATGTGACATATTTTTCTTGTGAACTAAGTATATATATACGTGATATGAGTGCCTCTCCCTTCCAATCAAAAATCCTGTCCACTTCTCGTTATCATAATTTTTATCACGTACAATACATTTAACTACTGTTCTACCTATAGCTACCTATTAAGGGGCCAATATTGGCAATAAATATGTTGATATTATAATACAATATAACTTTTTAAATAATAATCAATACTATTATACAAATTTTATGATTTATCGAGATTATCTATTTTATGTTTTAATTACGAAAATAAACAAAATTAAAATTATAATAAATAGTAATAATAATAATAAGTGTATTAAAATATATTTAATATTTTTCCTTAACATTTTATTTTATTTTTTACACAATAAACATAAGACTAAAACAAACTCTTAGATGTATATTTTATCTATTTGCATTTCATGCTCAACATACCGATAAAATATTACAATTATTTTTATTTGAATGAGTTACAACTTACAAATCATAAAAGTCATTAATTTTAATAAAAGTATTTAACTGTTATTATTGCCCATATATAAATATAATTTGTTATTATCACTTGATCTACATGACTACATCATTTAACAAAATCATATTTTTAATTTTTAAAAATGCCAGTCAAATATACCGTAATCTGTATCTATATTATTCAAATAAAAATAAAAATATTATTTAAAAGTTAATCTTAAAATATATTATAACTTACTGTTCATTTATAATAAATTTAAAATTACAGACTATAATAATATAATTGTATGTATATAATATATATATTGTATATTCAGTATTTTATACACTATGTAGTATAATAATTAGTAATAATTAATTAGGTACATATAAATATTAAATATTTAACACTATATGTACCTACGAGTTTATTTATGACAGAATATTTATTTTTATTATTGTAGCACGTCTGTACACTAGACATAGTAAAAGATTTCGTTAAATAATATACATGATATATATGTAATAACGACATTTTCATTGTATAAAAATATATTTTATGTCATTCTTATTATAATTATTATGTATGCATTTTTTTTAAAATCTTTTTTAAGTGTCAAGTGAGTTTTTATCTCAATAAATTCCCCAGTGTCCCAGCAGATCATTAAGTTTGTTAATATTGTATTATTTAATAATAAAGTATAAAATAATTATATGATTATCGCATTATATGTTATCTAAATGACTAAGTCTATAATGTTTCAGGTTTATCTAAAAAAAAAAAAGATTATGATGTCCTGATTTGACAACTTCAAAATCTGGCAACCCTACTTATAAGTATTATAATTTATATCTTAGTTTATAGTTATTAGCTACTATATTAACAAATTTAACCCATATAAAGCCCCTCCATTTGTATCTTTGGATTTTCTTCCATAATTCACTAAAATATATGATTACTTATAACATCCTATCCCAGTAAAAATTCCTAGGTATGCAGTTGACTGCCGTAGTCGGAATATATTTAATTTGTACAAAATAAACAAAATTTACTATTACCCATACACGAGAGTTTGATTATTTACTACAAGGATTGTAATAAATATATTATGTGACAGCTACACCGTAACACCAATTTTATAATTTATACCACTATCGATTTATACTATTATTTCTTTGGTTTATTACTATTTAGAAAATATGTTATATTTGACATTATTGTTGAAGGCGACCATCAAATATCATATGTACGCAATAAATATTCATTTAATATGTAATTAGTTATAATAATATTATATTGTTAAATGCTAAATATTCTTATGATAATATATTAATTTTGATAAAATTGAATACCTAAATCTATAAATCTAAGAATGTTGCAAATTGATTAATTTTTATTCATAATGTATAAATCTTTTAATTCCTCAATTATTTCAGAAATTTTCATTGATAAGCTTAAAATAAAAAAAAATCACATAATTGCCTATATTATATAATATAATATATTTTATAGCCTATGATTTGGAATGAAATCTATTGAGGAAAACGTGCAGTGGAATGTAAAAATTTTTTTGACGTACTTTCATGTGTTTTTATAGGATAAATATACTAATAAACTTCTTTAACTAGGTCAAAATGTAGAAAATAATATACACATAAGATGATATTGCAATACGATCTCAGGTTTATTTTTTATCTAATGAAAACAAGTAGTACATTTTTAGTTATGGTAAACCAAAGTAACACCAAATTCTCTTTCAATGTCATATACATATAATATTATAGAATTAGTTATTAATTTTCCTATTTATCTTCAATTTATTATGCTTAGATTAAATATTTGTAGAAATAAATGTATTGTATAACAATTATTAGCTCCCTTATTTTAAACGCAATCTAAATTTTATAATATTACAATTAAATAATTTTCATACACTAACAATATTCATTAACCATTCGAATCGATTAAACAAACATATTTAAGCATATAGCTTATCCATAGTTTAAAAACATTTAAATCAGTTTTTTTAAACCATTAATTAACATGAATGTTATTGTAATAGATATTAAAAATCAAGCAATGCTCAAATAAAAATGTATTTATTAAAGTAAAATTATATACCATGCCTACATGAGGATATTAAAGTCTCTAACAATCTTATAAAGGATTTGAACCGTTTTAGAATTTATATAAACCATAAATCACTATGCTAAAACTCAGATTTTGATAGTAATTTAAAAACATTATTGTAATATTTTTAATTAGTTAAACATTCAAACTAGGAATATATAAAATCCACCATTTGATTAAAAGTAACAATAATTAAAATAAGAGAAGTTTTAATCTTGCATTAAAAGTAATGCGTAGGTACATTACTTAAGAGGTCAAGAGGATTTATATCAGTAAAATAAACACGACAAAACCAAATAACCGATAAATGAAAAAAAATTTAATTAAGTATCACAATCTTTCGTTTTGATAAATGTCAGACGAAAATACGGAATGTTTAACTATGTACTATATCTATATCTAAGTATAATAAAAGTGATAAATTTGTATGAACATAAGTACAATACGTACACCATTTGAGTAAAAAATTACTTCTACATCAAAAAAAAAAAAAAGTTATATGAAGTTTTTCCCTGAAACATCAACATGCATATACTTAAAAGTTATAAATATATTACTAGTTTGAAATGTTAATTTATCTCTATTAGTTTAAATATTTATAAAATAAATATATGAAATTCAATATTATTCTAAAATGTATTCTAACTAAAAATATTTTTTTTATACATACACTTTTGGATAAAAGTGTATCACAAATATGGTTGTATATTGCAATAATTCCTATAATTTAATTAGCTAGCTATAACCTGTAATTTATACATAAACAAAATTTAATTAATCAATTTGTTTTTTTGTAGGTATTTTATATATCATATAGGTATCATGTTTAAAATATGATGAGTGTTGAATATTTGTATGTGTATGTGTAGATAATAATAACATACAAATATTAAATAACAAAATTTTATTGAAATGTTTGAACTGCAATGAACAATTATGTATTTACGCAGTAGGATGAAGTTGAATTACAAGTATGAGGGTTTGATGTGTCCCCTTGAATTAACTTTATATATTATGATATAGTTTTACATCTTAATAATTATAATACAATTAAAAAATATTTTTATCTTTACTAGGTGCTATTTAATAAAATTCCATCTCCCCTCCTTGAAAAATTTAAAATACAAATTGTTTTCACAATGTACACAAATTATTTTTATGTTATACAAACCTAGTGACTGATTCAATATACTTTTAATATGAAAATATATGTGATCGATGTGTCCTATATGAAAATTGTATGAGCAAAATCGCCGAGAATCTATATACGGTTAAGAAATCAATAGAGGCTACACTGCGTATACAATTCGTCAGCATCGGGGGAAAAACAATAAACACTATAATAGTGGCTCACAATATAGGAACAACTACTAAGGTTGTACGTTAAAATATTAAATTGCCGGCTTTAGTGACTCATGGACGTTTCTATGCGCAGTTTACGTTATATGCTCTTCAAGTAGACGTCAGGATATTGTATGCAGAGATCAGTTTAATTGAGTAATTTCATTAAAAGTATTCATAATAATATAATAATAGTGACAAAAACCGAACCTTGGTTGTGCACAATATCATTGAATTCGTTTTAAATTATAAATGTCAATAAAATACTCAATAATTTATTTTAATAATATGATAAACACACAATCAAATGCTTTTCTACATGTGCCTAGTTTGAATAGTAAGTATCCATTTATAATTATCAGTTATCACGCATATATTATGTTCCAAATTTTTATTTTCTGTGGACATTTTGCCTTCTCGTTTACTATTTGTTCGAATGTCAGATGTAATATACTCTACATTAATTAAAGAACTGCAAAAATAGATATTGTTTCAATTAATCAACAGCATCGGCCACATTATTATACAATGATTCATGATACTATCAGTTAATAATATGGTGACGAGTAGAAGCACAATTGATCAAAAATTATTTTATTTTATTATTTTTGTATTTTTATTATATTGTACTGCTGTACGAGTATAAGATTGATTTAATCTCTTTCAATACTGTAAATTAGATTTTTCATTAAAAAAAATGTATGACAAGTTCAAAATTATAAGATTAGCTTACCATTATTTATTGATAAAAACGTATATAAGATTTCCCAAATGTATGTAACTATATAATAATTATATAGGCTTAATTATAATTCAAAATGACTTAAACTATTTATTTAAGTATATACTAACTTAACATGAGGATAAAACTATGATTATACTTTCTTATATAGTTATATATAATTATTGTTCATTTTAAATTGATAACTTTTTGATTCATTATTTATTTTTCATTACTAAAATATGACATGCAATAGTCAAGTTATATGAGTATATACGCATAATTTGTATTTTTTCATTTAGATACGTATTAAAAAAAAATCTGATTAAATTATAATACTAATTCCACTTTTTATATTAAAACTAAATTTATTAAACACAGATCAATATATATTTGTCATTTACCATTAAAAATTAATTATACCATCATATAAATCATCACTATTAAAAACATTAAAATTTCTTTATAGTATCAACAATATGCGATTACAAACATTGAATTCCATAACTATAATTATATACAAATATAAATAATTTAATATTATATTTACACCAGTATAACTGACCTATAAAAACATACAAGACACCTTTCGTTCTGAAGTCTTACCAATAGTTTGTTAAGAGAAATTTGTGTACAATTTATAATTAAATAATCAAAAAATATATTATACATATTACCATTGGAAATTAGATATCTAAAAGTTAATTACGTTTAACTACTGTAAAAATATGTTTAGAGTTTATACATAACATTAAACGGATTCAATCAAAAAGACAATCAAAATTGTATTCATAACTTTTGACAAATTACCAAAAAGTGACAAAATCTAGAAACCAAAATGGTATGATTGTAAAATTTTGAGTTGTTATATTTTACGTTTACGTTGACTGTACATGCATATTTTGTATGATAAATCATAAATGATAATGTAGTGAATGCATTACGTCGTCGTTAGTGTATTAATGTCGTTAACTCGTTACTGATAAAATGTCACTGTGGCTTTATTATATTGAATTACTGTATGGTATAAACTATAAACCATAAACTCACAAGGTATAATGACGCGATCCATTTGACCACCAGGAGAATTTATAAATAAGTATTCTGTTAGAAGAAGTAACGTGAAGGTGCTAGTCCGCGAGGTCATCATCTTAAATAAGGCATGATGGTAATGTCAATTGAAATTTGAGGTTTATTATTTATTATAATGCGATTTATTTTTATTTTTATTATTAGTTGTAGATACCTATTGTTTATTATTTTGTTGTTGTTCCTCGCGAATCGTGACTGCGCAATGCGCGTCCGCGCGGTATAAAAAGTCAAGGACACAATCGTACATTTTACAAACAAACCACACACGTGATTCGGATTTCAAAGCCACTCTCTGTTGTGGCGATTACAATCTAGAATAATATTATTATATTATAATGTCAATCACGGCTTCCACGGTCGTTGTACAGACTAGTATTGTACTGATAAGAAAGCATCGAGACCAAGAAAGCAGGAAACCATGTAACGCTATGATATGAATAGAAACGTTCAATCGAAAACTAATGACAACCATCATGCCCGATCAGTAATCATTATATTATTATGATACTAGGAAATATCTCCCTATTATATAATCTTGTAGAGGGTCTATACTCTCTGGTGTATTTATGGGAAAAGGGCCTTCATTGAATACCACTCTCCTAATAAAAATAAAATGGGAATATTAAATTTGTTCCAAAAGAACATTTGTTGAAAAAAACTATCTACAAGTATTGAATACTACACTGACAAAATATATTTGATTGCTATTCTAAACGGGGCTGATAAAGAAAAAAATATATTTTATATGACACTATAAAATATTAAAGTAGGCATTAAAATAATTATTCAAAAATCTATACAGTTTATAAGCCCCACAATGGAATTTTTCCTCGAGTACTATACTATAAATTATATTACGGTAATATTTTACCAAAATTAGCCAGATATGTGTGTAATATGGATACTAATAAAAATACACAATTATTACTTCTTTAAAACCTTCCTAAAAAACTTGTATTACTTTAATTGTAATTTTAAATTGTAATGATTTATCGAATGTAAATACTCAGAAACAACTTTGGTCTCCAAGTATTAATCGTTCGATTTCACTAAATAGCAAATATTTGGATATAATATTGCCAAACGTTAAAAAATATTAAATTAATATTAATTTAATAATACCTACTAAATTTAATCAATTGTACGATTTTAATTATTTTGATATGATTGTGTCTTATTGTTATCTACTCGTTAACGGGAATTGAAAATGTTATCCATAAATGTTTTAAAAGTCTAGAACACATTTTCTCAAGATCTAATAATACAAATTATTTTTATTATTTTTAAATTGATATAGTGGATATACATATCTTACTGGGCACCTGTCATATGATCAATGCAAATTGACGTTTTAAGTTTAATGATATCGACTCTCTCCCTGTAAAATAATTAATACACCTATGCCAGAGGTTATACAAATACGTCTTAAAATACTAATAATACTAATACAATATTTGTAACTTAATAGTTTATATACTATTGATGATTGAATTAAAGTATTAAAGTTTATAGTAAATTTCAAAATTTAAATCATATAGTAAGCTATAATAAACTGAAGGGAATGACAGGGGCAGGATTTTATAATGGTAAAAAAACGTATTAACTTGCATTATAAGCTATATCAATCGATATAAAAAAAAATTTAATTTAATAACTAGAAAACGGATTTAAATGTTTTAAAAAACAACGATATAATACACTCATAACAGAATTTTTTTTAAATGCTCTTAAAATTATTTTTAACATTAAAAAATGTTTTTAATTAAATAAATTTTTATTCTTAGGTATTAATTACTTGTATCATTTTCATCATCTTTTAGTTCTTCTATCTTGTTTTTACTCTAAATTATTTCCAAAAAATGAATATACAATTTAGATATAGATACATTCACACGTTATACCATCGATTATAAATAATATTTAGCATTAATAATCAATGGTTATATTTTTACCTTGTGTTTCATAATAGCACTGTATAATCAAGCGGTGTTAATTTTTATCGAATTTTATCGATTCCCGTATAAAAATGAATCAAAAAAACATAAAATTCACTAAAAATGTCAGAAAATGCAAAATAGAAGTTACATTTTTTAATTTCTTGATATATGAAATTAACTTTGGAAAGCAATGTATTTTTCGAAAACATTGCAACATTCAGAAAAAAATGCATTTTTCATATAAATCCGTTCCCTAGTTATAACAAATAAATACACAGAAACTTTGGACTTTATTTGTGTGAACAGTGTTGTTATAGTACAAAAACTTTGTAGTATGGTTTAACATGAATAAAATAATTTAAAATATACAAATACAAATAGGTATATGTACAAAGAACGGTTGACTGATGAGTGTTAATTGAAGACTTCAATTTACAAAATTATTGAAAAATAATAAATTGCAGAAACGATGGACAGCTACATTTACGGGGAAAACGAAGAACGAGCGTGATGCCGATCAACGGCAACGCGTTGGCCAAGTACTTGGTCATGGTGTCGCAAGTGATCGCTTGGTGTACGGTCAGTGCGATGTTGTTACGGAGGGGCTTGAATCAGGTGAATGCAGCATCGCAGCAGCCGCCGTCGCCATCGTCGTACGACGGCAACAAACCTTACGGCGGTCCGGACACAATATTTGGCGACAGCAACGCGACATCGACCGCAGCTACGGACTCTGACCACCATCAGCATGGGACGTTGGTAGTGACGGAAAAGTCGTTTGGCGAAAACGGTGCGCCTGCCGTGGTGGCGGGCGTAGTGATGATCGCGATCGCAGTGATCATGTTAATCATCAGCCCTACGATCATGGTGATGAAAATGATCGAGAAACGCAAGAAAAGGATACTGGACACGGTAAGCATCGTGCGTTAAAACGAAAAACCAAACGAAAACTTTGTTAAATAGGCGTTCTGTGGATTAGGGTGGGTTGACTGCGTTTAAGAGTTTCGGGTGCTGAGATTTTTTCGGTTCTTCTTCCCTTAAAAAGAGACATCTTGATATCATTGTAGGTAATTGAACGCATTAATTTTTTGGTTTATTATTATTATAACATTTATATAATATGCATTTGCTTGTAAATAATTTCCATAATATGTATTATAGATAGAGTCATACTGTTTAAGATGACTTATAAATATATAATAATAGACAAAAAAAAATTATGCAATAATTCATAACTTTATTACTTCCCTCAACAAGCCAAGCAACAGCATACGGTAGAGCTAAGGAGTTAGCTAAAAAGTTCGATATAATATACTCGTAAATTATAATTAAATGTCCACATCATTCTAATTAAAGTTCCTTGAGTACGATATGAAACTTTTCAAATTATAGAATCTCTCTCTCTCTCTCTCTCTCTCTCTATATATATATATATATATATATATATATATATATATATATATATACACGTTCATATTTTAAGAATCCTACACGGGCAAATAAATAGCTACAGAAATTGAATTTTTTAAACTAAAATGATTTTTTATTAACTAAGAAATATGTGCTTATTCATATTTTCTTTATACTAATATATTTATAATTTACTTAATTAAAAATACTAAAAACCAGTAATGATAAACTTATAAGAAAGCGTAGACATATAAACAATATTTTAAACAAATTATATTTTAGATTTACATAAAACATCCATGAAAATAACTAATAGCCTTTGTAGTCAAAGTCAAACAAAAATTAATTATTATAATGAAAACGGATTTTACATTTTATTTGTATTCATATTGTTCGAAATTGAAATCATTAGAAAATAATTACCTATATTTATATTTTTTATAAAATGTTCCAGTAAAATAATATTATAGTTATTATTCTCATTTTAGGTACATTGTTTTTATTTATAATTGTATTAAAATATGTTTATGGTAATGTTTTAAGTTTTGAAGCTCAATCAATTTAATATAATTTCCACGTCGTTATTATAGGTACTCGTAGTTACTGCAACCATGCATTTAAATTAAACGTGATCAGGTGCATCAAAAGCACATTCTGCACTTTGTTTGTAGAGTTTTCAATACTCGACACACTCTATACTTAGATAGGTCAAGTCATTATTAAAGGCTAAAAATATAATGGCAGAGCTATAATTGCTTTCCTGCGCTGTATATTGTATTACCATTGATTAAGTATAACTGGTATTAGAAATTAAGTTTACTGTATACTGTATAGATACATGTTGTTTTATTATAAATTATAATCATATGGTATTATCTGCCAGCAGTAATAATTATTGTAATCGAAACGCATTTGTTCTATTTATGGTTCATCGTTAACAGAGTAATTACAATTTCTGACCAATTAATCATGTTCCGAAACTAATACGATACTTATGTCATTTATTTACCCCCGTGTATATCCAACTAGTTTTTTTATTACATTAATATGATAATTTATATTTTATTATACATTATTAAAATATTTGAAAAAAAGTTGAAATAATTTCTTATTATTTACTCTGGTAAAAACGCCTTGAAAAGTTGAAAATAATAATGATTTGAGGCGACTGAAACTGCTAGACAAGATAAATTTCTTAAATATTATAAATTATTTTATATTTCTTACGTCATATAAAAAGTATCTATTACTTATATTCATCGAATGTTTTGAATTAAATTAACGATTGGATGTATAATATATAAAATTATGTATTGTTGAAATGCTTTAAAGCAGATTTTGATAATAGTATATAGATTATAGATCTTATGATTAGCCACGAATTGATACAGTAAGATACCAGAAATATCAAGTATATTAATCTAATTGAACATATTTTATCGTTTTCTAAGTAGGTTTAGAATATTATGAAAGGCTGGGTATTTATAAGACTTTTTTATACATAATAATACAAAAATAATAATATACCCTTACATGTTTTTTTTAAATGTATTAATTTGATTCTACTAAAAAATACATCAATTTATCTACCCATATAACATATAGGTATGTTGAATCACGTTTTTTTACACGCTGTATACACAAGTCACAACTACACGTTTAACACACTATCTGTACTGTATTGTTCATAAATTATAAAAAAAATTAATTCCTTACGCATGGTCGAAATCAGTGATCATAAATCACCTATCATAAATTATTAACTTTTCATAGATACATTTTTTTTTAATTTCTTGGTCAAAAGTTTTACCCGTTTGTCGCTAAACTCGATCACAAAACATAATTATGGGATTAAAAATTAACTATTTTAAAGCTTAATATTTGTACATCAAAAAATTACAATCAGCATTCATATATAATTTGTTTTTAACTGTACCTAAGTCTACGATTAATTGTTACCAGCTATTGTTGATGATGTCATTGTACTAATAATAAAAATAAAGGGCCTTTATGGGAAAAAATATATGCTCTCTCTTATAAAATAATGACAATACACTAAACAATTTATTTTGACAAATATTCATACTTGAAACAATTCACATAAAAACATCGACAAATATACAATAGGGATAAGATAATAATGTTACAAGTCTACTTCATTATAATTTATAACAAACCACAGCAATAGCGTTTTGTTAAATGTAGGTATACCTATTACATCGTATGTGTGTCAATATCAAATACATTTTAATTAATTAAATTAACCAACGATATATTTTGTTTATATAGGAATTAGAATCTCCGCCTAAGTACGAAGACGTGGTAGAAAGCGCCCCAAGATATTCGTCGTTATTTGTATTTAATAATGATGGTGAAATGGCATTGGTGTCTGAAAATATACCACACAAAGAAATGGATAATATTCAAAAACAACTTGTTTGAAATAATTAATTTTATATTATATTATCTACTACAATATACTTACACTGCCACTACATCGATTGGCCTAAATCTACAGATAGTCATCCAAAAAATATTATTTATTCATGGTATGATTTAGCGTATAAACCTTAACTTATAAGTTAAAACACATAAACGGGAGAATATTTTTAATTAAAAGAGATAAAAGATATATATAAAATAGTTATAATTTATACAATAAATGTAAATAAAAGTGTTGTATATATATTTTTTATATGTATTAATATTATATTTTATATTTTCCATACATGATATTTGACATTATATTACAATTTGTAATATTTTATGCAATATTGTTAAATTTAATCTTTTTTTCAAAATCAGTAACAGCTCACATAAAAATTTTTTTTGCAACATTTCGCATAAAATTGAATGAGTTGATTATATCTATATAAAGATTATTCTTTCTTAAGTTTAATCGAAATTTAATAATATATTAAATAGATACTTACCAAGGGTACCAAACTAGATAACATTTTCTACCAAAAAAAACCCCTTAAAATTGAATATACAAACACATTTGTTCACCAAAACGTCAATAAAAACATAATAATAATAAAAACGGAGTAAGTCACTCTCTATCTTATCATTGGGTAAATAACCATAATGGCATAATGGATATGATAAATTTGTTGAATTTGAGTTCAATGATAAAACATTGAGTACGATGAAAAACAATTATAGCGGCGAAGATCTATTAGCCTACATAATCAATGTCTACAAAGTAATACTCGATTTTGGTATATTTCTATAAATTACTTATTATCCTATGTATTTTCAATATTTTATAATTGCTGTAAAAAAAAAAATTACTTCTTTCAACAGTTATTTATTATCAAAACACAGAATGTTAATAGTTGGTTATATTCAGATTATACTAATATCAATAGTGGAACTTATGTATATTTTACAGTCCGTATAAAGTACTAGATCTTTCCTCATTTTAGTATTATTATTCTTAAATTTCCATTTCTCATCAGACTTCTTTTTTTAGGAATAGCCCGAACAGTACAACATTTATTAAAATGGTTTCGATAAAAATGTTTTTTAAAAACAATAAAGATATGTTTTGATTCATAATAAAAATTATAATCAGAATTAAACACTTCTAATCCCAAATCACATTTCCAAACACAATAACAATTATTCTTAATTACTTAATTCAAATTAATTAATTTCTAGATTAAAACATCACAACTCACAACTTATACTTAATTGTTTGTTCAAAATATAATACCATCGTGTTCGACATAGTACAACACTACGTATTTTAACATTTTATAATACAACGTTTATACATATTACTGTATGGTGTAACAAACGACCGGTTTTTTGGATTTTTGAATAACATTATACAAAATATAATACTACTCATTATTATAAATTCCAACTACATTATATTCAAATAAAATACGGCGTAGTAAATATACAAGTACGTATTATTTATATAAATATTATTTGAAATAAATCATCCAAATTCATGGACGTATACTTAGATGTTAAAAGTAGATGCACATATAATATTATTAATAGTATATTAGTATCTAAAATATAACATTAAGTATATAAAAAATAATAAATCCTCATAACTTAAAAAACTAAGTATAATATGTATCCAAGCTCACATGTTTTAATTATAAAATTTAACGAATAATTATAGAAACAAAGTACAAAAAAATGCAAGCTGGATAATAAGTAAATGGAATACCAATAGGTCATTGCCTACTGATTTAATTAGTATTTACTGGTTTTTAATTTACAACCTATAAATACGAATCAAATTTAAAAAAAAACCAGTGAATTCACATCTAATATATAGTAGGTTCTGAGAGTATTTCATTGACAAATTCTACTAAATTTTAAAAAAGTATTAAAATTGAAAACTATACATTCTTAACCACAAAATATTTTTCAAATATTCGTGAATTTATGATTTTGATGATATTAGTAAAAATTTAAACTTCAGACTCTTATAAAAATTGAAATACAGCAGATTTTTAATATGTCAATGTCTCAGATTTTTCCTTATTTTAAACTACATTTAAATCCCCTCAAAACTATAACACTCAAAAACATTTTATTCTTCATAATTCGATAAAAAATCAAACGCTTTTCGTTATTTTAAACACTAAAACAATATTTATATTACGCTAAGAAAATGAACAAATAAAAAAATTGTATTAGAAACTATCGAAAATCCCAGCGAAAATTAAGACGAACCACAAATTAAGAAAGAAATCACTGTGGTTACAATTCAACAAGCTAAACACGTTTTAAAAACATTAAAACATTTTGTTTAGACTACCTGTATTATACAAGTATGGAATATGGCACTTTTTCTACATTATCCGACTCGGAAGATATCGTGGAAGGCAAAAGTAATAAAAAACAAACTTTAATGACAGAATTTTTTGTCAAATTAGTTTATTAAATATTTTATTATTTTTATATTAAAATTAATAAAAACTCGATGTCTCAAATTTTTCAATACCTCGATTTTTTTCTTGTTCCCCTTGAGATTCGACATAACAAGAATCTACTGTAGTTTTATGAAAACCTTGTATTACATTTTAATGTATTTTGGTTATGAAATCAAAAGTATCATCTATATAAAATGAAAAAAAAAATCACAAACATTTAAAATGTCTATATAAATAGCTTAATAAAATCCAAAATATTTTGAAAATTATACCATCATGTCAATATAAATACTATAAGCGAAAATTTTAAATATCTTTAAATTGATAGTTTTTAAAATGTATGCTACAAAAAATTAAATAAAATTTTTTATAAAAACTGGTATAGGAAATCTAAATATATTTATAACTTACAACTGTTTGTTGTTAATTTTCTTTAATATAAAGTGTTCTTTTATGACCATATATTATATCGTATAATATGTATTATATATATTGTATTATTGTATGTATCTAGTGGTTTTTTTTTATCTATTATTACAAAAATATAATAGTTATACTAAAATATGTTAGCAAAGTTACATGTACCTATATAGCCATTAGCCATATAGGTATAGGTATACTCATTAGTTAGGTAATGAATTTGGCATTGCTTCATAGACTCATAATATACATACGTCATACATAAACTGTCATAAACATTATATTATTATACAGAAAATACAGATGTGTGTGGTGTAATACTACTAATTGCTATTACACTTCCTATGCAAAAGTCTAATTATGCTTTTAAATATTTTATATTTATATCCATAATAAACATAATTTATATACCTAGGTAAAATTTATAATTATTAATCATAATTATAGTTGCATATTATTATGGTTATTAAAAGAGGACCATGTAATATTTATTTAAACTTTGTTATTTTAATTAATCAACTATTTATTTAAGATCATGATAATAATGATAGTTTTATTCTGTTGTACGAATATTAAGAGTAAAGATTACGTTTGTAATATTATGAATTATGATACATTGAAAAACACATCAATTATAAATATGATATATGTAGGTATAAAATTATAATAGAAGGTTTACAAATTGAACTAATACAAACAAATTATTGAAATACAGGTATGATTTCATATTTAAATAAAATAAAAATCTTGACATTGTTGACAGCCATTTAGTATTTAAAATTAATATCATGAAGATGATTTTCTGTTATAATGTAACATATTCTAGTTATCAAGTATTATTGATAAAGTTTGTTAACTATAAATATTATAATTTATTAATTTGTTTCTTATTTTAATTTTTTTTTATTAATTCAATTTAAAAAAGTATATTAAAATATATAATAATTCAAACATGACAAATATAAAAGCTTATAATTAAATGAAGTTATAGACTTTGTTATACACACATTTAAGACATATATGCTATACGGGGCTAAGATATGCAGCAATTTAATATTATTTTAAAAGCAGATTGACTTTGTTAAATTTTTAATTTACTAATTAACCTTTCAATCATTTTACATTCTACAATAAATTGATAAACAAAATATGTTCAATATGTTATAAAATATTTGAAATATAATAATACATAAATACAACAATATATTTCATTTAACTTAATATGATAACAGTGGATTATATTTTATACTAAAGTTTAAATATAATATAGGTACCTTGATAAACGTTAGTATTTTACAGTAAATGCAACGTTATCTTACAGAAAATTATAACCATAAGTGCCTATACATAATTTTCATTATCATTTGAATATTTGATGTGTCTACAACAACTATAAAATCTTTGATAAAAGCAGTTAGCTTAGTCTATTTAGAATTATTAGATACGTCTGTAATCATGAAAAAATTGTAAAACATTGAATGAAATTCTTTATTTAGATAAGTAAAATGCATGTTTTTTTATTATGCTAATATAGATAATTTACGTTGCTCATTTAAAGGTTCGTTGCATTTTAATTGAGATATTTAAATAAAAATATAATATGTATATTGTATATACATTTAAGCAAAATTTTTCACCTACTCGTTTTTAAGATTAACTTCTTTATAATAATTGCACGAAAGTCTAATGCGTGTTGAAGTCTAGACTCTAGGATGCATATTTCTGTATTAACTTTGAGTTTTAACCTCATTATTGATTAAAGCCTTAAAAAATCTTGTATCATAGTTCCGTAACTTTAAAAACAAGCATTAATTTCTCAAATATATAAATATGTATTATATACCAAATGCCGTTGTAATTATTGTTGTACAGAAATAAATATGTAATTGTTTCTTGCATTATTTTTAAATGCACCCACAAATAGACTTAATCATTCTAATTACAAATTTCCGATGATGATAAATTAACAACAAATGAACCACTTCTATATCATTACTTAAAAATATAGATATTGGTAGTTTTGTGGCCGAATTTTACGTCAATTTTTAACAAAAACACCGACCAATTTACCTATATTTAAATAACACATAGTTTTTTCTTTTATAATAACAATAAATAATTAATAAAAAAATATAATTAAATTTTTAAAATAATACAAAATGTTCAGGTTGTGCAAAACTGAATAGTTATTTCAATCATTAGAATTACGCACTAATTTGGACTAAGTTAGTTATTATCTGCGTACAGAATATAATAATTACACTAAGTAAGAATATTCATATCGAATACGAACTTCGGTAATAAACAATAACACTAATATATTGTATCCATTTATCATGGAATATCCAACGCCGGTTTAAGATCTACCTAAGGAATTTCTATTAAAGGAAGAAACTATATTATAAATATATTATAATATCGTATTGAATATTTTAACTATATATGATGCAATATATCAACAATGTTCTTATACGTGGCTTTAAAGAATAATAACACTCGTTTTCACATGCTGTGGGGCAATTCGGTTATAAGAAAATATTTTTATTATACCTATTCCGTTTCGGATAAAAAGGTAATCGTCGTCGGGCATCCCCGCCTCAGAGCCACACCCACTAAATCCCCACCAAATACTTGATCAATGCTGTTTATACCTTTGTAACGACGGTGTTGTAAACTGAATTCATATGCCAACGGACTTATGGTGTTCATACGATTACAATATCATTATTCGTAAATGACAATATGCAAATCAAGAAAACAAATAATATGGCTTGCTTGTTCCTTCGTTTAGTGTTATGAAGACTAAAAATATTTTTTAGATTAAAGATCGGAATAAGCACTGCTGGAATTAGAATGAATATTTTTTTTTTCTAAAAATTTTTGTGGCATAGAACAGAAAATGTAGACCGGAAACGGCAGTGAAATGTAAACATAAAACCGATACGTCGCTTAAATATAATTTCCCCTCTTGGACAATCATTGTAACAAAATATTTAAACACATTGATATATATTATAGTATAGCATCCGCTCACCATGACGTCTGTGTTTACCTACCTGCACCTAACAATATTATAACGCTACCCCAACAACCGTCCACTTAATGCTATATATAAGAAATAGATAAATGTTGATAAAATTTCATCGTAAAATCATAAATAACTCAAAGATTTTAAAATAATGATTGTAAAATTTGAATCCAAAAATTTGTAATACTATTTCCATTGCAATACAACATTACGTCCACAGACATAATACCTATATATTAACTATTAATAAGCATAATTCAATATATTATGTCTATGATTTCGTTCATTAATAATGGCGCCAAAAAATAAATTGGACGGTAAAAATGATGGATAAAAGATGTAAGACGTTCTTTTGAAACATCCGCATAACAGTGAACTAGTGAACTGCTATACTGAACTCATTTGCCGATAACCCATTCCGTTTTAAATAGATGCAAAATAATGCGTTAAAATCAACAATACTTAATCAGATTTAGTATAAAAGAGTAGTGTTATAAACAGTCCAAAATTGTTTCTATATTATTTATATATTACCATTGATGAGTCTAAGTTTTACACCCTTAACAAACATTACATTTTTTGCTCCAAACTTACACCGTATTCATAATTTATACGAGACACTCATAGCACTTACATTTTTAATGTTCGTAAAAATAATAATAAGATATTCAATTAATTCAATTTTTTTAATGTACGTAAATACTGAATAATTTAGCCACCAGTAGCCATTATTAGACTAAAATAATTAATTAATTAATAAAACACTAAAACAGTATCAAATTCATAAATTTTTGTTACTGTTTTATTTGTTTTCAGATGTTTTATAGCTCTCATAAAACAGTATTTATAATGAATGCACAAATTATTACCTTTATATTATTAATAATAAAAAAATGCATTTTAGCCGTGGCAGTTATTATTTTTCTAATACAAATTATTGTATTTATATAATTTATAATGATTTAGTTTGTAAAAAATAAATTCAAGGCTCAAGCCACTCAAAATAAATAGTTATTCAGCCTTGTCTATTAAATAATAATATTAATAGGATGACTGAACATAATGGCTTCGCCATGGGGACTATATTATATGAGCAGATAGCATTTGAGTCGCTTGACTATATTTTGGTAAAACTAATAATCGTGCCTATAGGTTTAATATTATAGATTACTCTATGATGTGTATTATATTATAGATTAACCGACCTGCGTGTGCACTCAACTGGGCAGCCATCGTAGTGGATTTCACGAAAGGGGCGTTGATGTAATCGTTGCCGGACGAGTCTTCAAAATGACGGGCGTTTTCGTCTAGAGCACCGCACACCCACAGGAGTACCTATCTATAACGATAATAGTCGTCATCCGTTGTCGATATAGCCGTGATTGTCGAGGACCAAGAGCACGGCGGCCAGTAATCACACTTGGCAGGTGGCTGCAACAACTCGTCCCCGGCCTATTGTCATTATGTAATATAAGTTCCAGGCATTCCAGCGTTGCCAGATCGGTAGAATTCCTGATAAATGCGATGGATTTGAACCCTCTTATACAATTGAAGATGTAATATTAGGTGTAGGTATATTCAAGAACTATATTATTCTTGTATTGCTCTTTCGTACGGTTTTCAGAAAGATTTATTATTATTATTATTATTATTATTATTATTTGTGAAACCAATTTCGGGAAACATGAATTTAACGCTATCGTTGTTAGTCATATTTTATATTTTTATTCATTCAATGGCAACAATGTAATAATGAAGACTACAGTATACAAGTATATGCGGTTGACGAAGTACGGGGGGATACCATCCCACTACTATTTTAGTTTACATTTTCATCCCTCCACTTTCTATCCAAAATAATGTGAAAAATAAAACCACAATTTACCTATCTAGTTTTAGAATTTATTTTTTTAGTATTATTTATGATAAAAAAAAATAAATTTTTTTAAGAGGAAAGAACAGAATATAATTATTTATAGATTATTAAGAATATTTTCATATATCTTACACTATGGCTTATTATGGATAACTGCAACTATCGAGACTATAACAATTAAAAGACTAGTCCTGCAGGTAATAGAAAAACTGTAATGGCCGCCAAACTGGCGAGTGTAAACTCTACTGCCGACCACTTACAGGTCAATTTTGGGTACATTTAAAATCTACCTGACAACTTAGATTATCAGTAAAGTGTAATAATAGATTTTTAATAAAAATATATTGGTGATAATGTATTATGATCATAATACTAATTAGATTTATTTTTACTGTACATTTAATTGCAATATAAAAGTCTACAATTAATAATTATAGCTTATGTAAATTTCGCAATATAATTTTAACAGACAATTTTCTAGAGGAATTAACTAACGACCTTTTTTACCGGGTTGTTTTTAATGGTATCAATTCCCAAATTTACGTTACCACTCTCGGATAATTTTAAGATATTTTTAACTGAGCACTTTATTTATATGCGAACAACATTAATTTCGTTTTTTGAGAGAAATATTATGGAAGATTTTTGATCTTTCAAAAAAATGTATGCTTGTAGACATTATTACGATACCTCTATTATAATTGTTATAATTTATAATTTAATAAATATTAGATTTAAATATTAATTTTAAATATGACCATTATTAAAAGAATATAATATATTGTTTACCAACGTTTTAATTCCTTTTTTTGTTGAAGTATGAAAATAGCGTTTTGTTTAGCAATATGCCTATGAATTTTAGAATTCCATGATGTAATAAAATACTTAATTAATTTATAAAATCTAAGTTATACAGAATTCTATTAGTAGGTAACAAAAATAATTACTTGCTTTCTTTATGTTTCAAACATAACTTCAAGAAAAATAATATCACAGTGTGTAACCAATACTCAAATAGGCCTCTGTCTCTCATAGTCTCATAAATGTCATCTAATACAACAACAAAAATTCCGTGAATGACGCGAATACCAACAGTAGGTATTTGACGTATTAAAAATAAAAAAATTCATCCTTATTAACATGCATACCAATCTGGTTTTTGAGTGGTTAAGAAATATATAACGTCGTTTTACACAAATTTTATAGAAAACTAGCATAGAAAATGAATTTTTCTGTGTTTGTGGGAAAACAATTAAAAAATATTATACTATAGGTATAAGGTAGGTTAACGCACACATGGTTTCAATTCTCAATACAATGGAACTGTTTCTCTATTCAATAAAAAAAGAGGAATTGATTCTTAACATCATTATATAGAGTATATAGACTCTTCAGTTTGTTTACAATTTGTTTTATATATTGTATTTATCTATGTATTATTATGTATTACATAACTATAAACTACATATTATAAAAAATAATAATATACAATAACGTTAAAATGTCTTTTTACCTATCGCTAACAGGTATATTTTTTAATGTTTGTTAATATGTCAACAATTTGTTAATCATGCACTGTATAGTAGTGTAGTATCTGTTATATTATAATAAATTGATTTAATAGTTATTTATTTATTTAGCTGTGCACATTGTTTTTTTTTTTTTAAAAAAAAGCTGTAGTAATTGAAATAATACTTATTTACATTTTAGATTCAGAATAATCAGTGTTACTCTTTTATAATTATTCAATATTATAGTTAAAATATATTTACCAAAACTTTTTTTTATTTAGCATAAACTTATGAGTATTATTCAGTTATAAAAAAAATTATTATAAAGCACTATATATATATTTTTAAATTACAAAGTATAAGGGAAACTGCACCTCCCGGTCACAAGAACGTTCGTGTGGTAAATTGATTACTAGTGTTAGAGAATAATTGACTGTTCTATGGAATTCTAAGTTTACAAAAACCAATTTTAATAATTTATTTCGTGTTGATTTATAACTGATCCTCCTCAAACCCCAATGCCATACTTAATTAAGTACTAAACTATGGCATAATATATTATGACCTATAATATTACCTATGTAAATTTTATCTTATATATTTAAAAATTGAATTTACTACTAAATGGCATAATATATTATGACCTATAATATTACCTATGTAAATTTTATCTTATATATTTAAAAATTGAATTTACTACTAAAATTATTCATATCAGATAATACCAACGATTATATAATTATGTATATATATATATATTGAACAATAATGAATAAAAATAAAAAATTTTATAATAGCTTTATGGTACAATCACAAATTGTCTGCTCAAAAAGAAAGCTAAGTATGTCCATTGATTATACATGGTAAATCAATGGTATGTCATAGTTTCGTTTTTATAAAAAAAAAATAACTGAATTTATTATGTATTTATATGGAAATTATATTTATATACAACTATAAATAATGATTTTTTCATGAATACTTAATCTTAATACCTATGTTATCAAATACTTTGTAAAATCTATAGTCTATACACAATACATTTGAGAAATTTAGTTTTTTTAAAGATCTCAAATACAACAGTCGGAATCAGATTTAAAATGTTAAATCACAGACTTGCAAGTTATGTAAAAAAATTATCGAATTTATGTAGTTTATTTATTTTGATTCTGTAGAGAATTCGAATATTTTTCTAACCAGTAACATGATAGTCATCTGATAAGCCCTTGAATTATGTCTCTTCACTCATTTTTTTATTTTTATCGCTGGAGTACCTTATATCTAGTATAATATAGAAATCTGTGATTATCATTTCCAGATTATTTATCTATCTATATTGTATAAATAACACATACATCAATGTACTTCTAAAACTATACAGATGACACTAATTATAGTGATGACCCAAATATATTAATAATTAATATATATATATATATATGATGACTGATGATAATAAGAGCGTTATCTGGTGGTCACCGGCGGTCTTCGGTGGGTGGCTATGATTAATGACTAGACTAGGTATTTTATTTAAGTTGTGGTGTGGACCGCAAACTACCTACGCTACAACCAACATAAGTGCGTAGAAGCACAAAAAACATGATGTAATGTATGAAAGACCTCTGAACTATAATTTTACAATTGTGAATTATAATCAGAGCATTTTTTTTAGGAATTTCTATGTCCATATAAACACAATGCAGAGAAGTCCAGTGGACACTAATTTTACTTACATTTTTATTTAATAGAATAAATCATACATTCTATAGATCTCTACAAAAGATTTATCAAAATAAATTCAAATTTTTTATAAATAATAAAAGTAAATATTAATAATTGTTCTAAAATTTTGATTGAATCAAAGAATAATAATATTGGTTTACACTTTACAGTGATGTGTGTGTTTTTTGTGAGTATGCAAATTTACTGTAGTTTTGTATTAATTTAATTTAGGTTATAGGTTAAAATTAAAAACGTACAGTATTTTACAAAATAATTGGGAAAAAACAAACAGCAAATTAATGAAAATGAGTAGTATTACACAATATCGGTTTTTGGAAAAATCGATTTTATTTTTTATTTTTTTATGTATTTCATTTTATTTTTTATTTTATTTCAAAAGCTAATAACAGAAAATAATTGAAAATTTCTCCAAGTTTTTATATGATCACTTTCTATACAAAATATACTTATAATTTTCATTTTTCTTTAAAAAATTAATTTTTGTAAAAATGCTTGAAAATTTAAACAAGTACTTTCTTGTTAAACGAGACACGGGTATAATCATGACTACAACCCAAGACTAGCTCTGTCATTGCGACTACCACAATATATACAGGTTAAATTCTTCTGAAACAATAGATTTTTGGAGGACTACATATATCATGAAATTAAAAATATTTTTTGTTCAGGTTTCTGATCGAATTATAATCAAATATCATTAGATAAAAAAAAATAGAACAACAGTTTATTCAGGTTAATGATAAGCATACAACTAATAAACTTAAAAAAAGTTTAAAAAACTGGTATTGGTTTTAATAATTTGACAGTAAATTATAGCAAACAATTTTTAGATCTTCTCTAAATAGAGCATATACTCAAAATATAGAATATCTCAGCAAAATTACAGAACAAAAAACATCGCGGTATTACGCGTCATCATTTAAAAACATATTTAGCTGAATTCTTGTGAAGACCGAATGTAAAAGGATGTATAAATTCACCGAAATTTGAATAACTCAAATCTAGTTTCCTCCAAGAAATTATTACCAACGAAACTTTTCTTAAATTTAATATTTTATTTAGAATTATCAATTTTGTTTGTGTTGTTGTGAACTAGTTGCGGTACATCGACAACGACGATAATATTATTATTATTTTATTCGATGCGTACCATGTATGACCTTTAAAATATACTACTTCTATAAATGATTAGTGTATACTTAAATCATTTTTTATTTCATTTTTTTTCTTATCCTTTGAGTGTCATCATTCATAAATCATATTTTATATTAAAAAATGTTAATATGATTAGTTGATATAATTAAAAATTAGGTAGTCTGTGATACTAAGAAAGTGGCCAAATTTTGTAATCTTAGATAACAGGATTTTGATGTTTCATAACACAATATGTAATCTCGTATAACAAAAAAATACCAAAACGAGTTCCTCGTAAGTTGTTTATTTGCCAACTAAAAAATGATTGAAAATTTATAGTTACAATATTTTTTTAGTTTGGAATTCCGACGAAATTCGTAAAATCTCGAAAATTTTTAAATTATTTTATAGTTTAAAATTCATTTAAAATGTTATTTTATACTTACGAAATGTATTCAATAATTAATTCAAGATTCTTTATAAGTTTTTCAATATTTATAAAAAAAAAATCTACGGGAATGCCAAAATAATTTTTTATGGTCATAAGACATTGTTACGATTTTGAATATTTTGTTGTGATATTAAAAAGAAATAACCCTAGATACTTCAGATTTTAATCAAACGTTTGTGATCATTTGATTTACATAGTATAGTTATCTAAATATTTTAACTCTTATTTAAGTTTATTATTTATAAATTTGAAATCTTCAATTTTTTTAGTTTATTTTTATAAATATGGATTAAATTTTTTTTGCTAAGTCTAAGGTTTGAAAATATAAGACAATATAAAACTTTCTCATAATCAGTTGATGTCAAATAAGGTAGCCATTGATAACATTTTAGAAGTGAGGGTAAACAAAAAAAAAATTTATGCGTTGTAAGCAATTATTAGATAATATTATAGTTATCAGTGGCGTAGACGTCATTTTCGAAAGGAGTGATCAAAAAAAGAAAACGGCATAGCAAAATGGGCGGGGAAAATTGGAAAATTACATGATACAAATAAACGAAAATAAAATTAGATAAGTATTCAGTATTGACAAAATTATCAAAATTCAATAGTTCGATAAATCATAATATTACAAAATATTACATTATAGTGCATAATGTATAACGTAAGCAAAAACGAAAAATAATAAAAAGCCAATTGGGGGGATCTGACCCCACGCCCCCCTTGAATACTCCACTGATAGTAATATTTATTAAATTATAAGTGCACATTATTTTTTTAGAAAGAGGCAAGTGCCCAGTCTGATTTCTCCCTATACTATAGGTGCCAAAGTTGACATGATAATATTTTAATCGTATTCTTAATAGAACATAGAACACTTGTAATAATATATTAATATTACCTGTATTAGTTATTAGGATGTGATTTATAGAACTGTTCGTTGAAATGCACATGGATGATTCACAATATTAATTGTTGATCTGCATAAATCATCACTGAAATTGGACCATACTGTAAGTTGTCGTATAACCTATGCGCTTTTCAGCTAAATTCTTTTCTAGTCCTCCCTACACTTGAAAATACAAAAATCGAAAAATCGCATAAAATAACTGAATTAAGTTAAGTTCTCAAGAATCAATTAGATAAATGTTCACTATTTTCTTCAATTTATGACACGCCAATACCTCGTATAATTACACGTTTTCATATCGGATTCAAATAATATTAAGTTATAATTTTGTAGGTAAATAATCGAAATTAAACGGAAAACCTCATATTAAAACCTAAACGCCAACTTTACACTAAAAATACATTATGGTCGTCTCGTCTATTGCCCGATGGTCGCTTACCAGCGTACGACCACAGAATATGAGTACCTATTATTACTATTATTTATTTGTATTTACTTTGTGCCTCCTACTATAAAATCTGCCACGCCGTCAGAGAAGAGAGATCCACTACTATAGTGGCACTATCGTCATAACGGCAGCGTTATAATGATAACGATATAATGTTATAATGTCTGATGATAATTTTGAATACTCAGCAGAATCGCTTTATTGGCCCGATCCTTAGGCTTGTAAGGTATTTCAAGTGTTGATACCGGTTACCCGGTATCTAATATTTGTTTATTACCGGTATCGATCATTAACCGTATCTATTAGATACCGGTTACGCGGTATAGCAGTATTTAAATTTTAAAGTAATTACTAATTATCGTTAATATCGCATATTACGTTTCTCAGATATAATCAAAAATAACATATACCATATTTCGTAAATTCGTAATCGGTATTTTCGGGGAATGTAGAACAGTGTTTAGTGTTTACAAGGAAAAACCATCAATGAAATTTTATTTTTTTTTTTATTTATATTAACATTAATTATGTTTGTAATTTTATTTTAGTCAAAAAAAAAATCACAAAACATTATTTAATATCTTAAGCAGAGAATTTATTATAAAAATAAAAAACAAAATCGATTGACGTTTTACGATTTTTAAGGTCCAATTATAAATAGAATGTTACATAATTAAGTTTGTGTTCAATTCTCGGGTCTTACAAGTACAAAGAAAATTACATACAATTCATTAATTATTAAATAACATTTTCAAAATTGTATATTTAGGTAACCTAAAAATAATCATCATCATTTTTTACTTAAAACTTTCATAATATAATGTCTTATTGTATGTTATTGTACTATTAACATTTAAGCATTACATTATTTAGACTATTTACTTTAATTCTAGATTTTTTCCGGAATTAAATTATTTTACAACTTTGATTGTGTTTTTTAATTAATGAATATAGCGTAGGTATATGTTTTGGGCTAAATACAACTTATTTATTTTCGCGTGACCAATTTTGCGTCACAGTTGTCATGACAGTCAATATAAATAATAACTTAAGACATATTTTTTTTTTTTGATTTCGCGTTAGGTACAAACTACAGAATATAATTAATATAATTATTAATTACGTTACCATACCAACTTCGTTGATATATTTTTCTTGAATAATTGTATATAGCATATATACAATATATACTATATAATGTTTCTCTTTGCTGCTAAAGATGTATCAAGTGCCAACTACCAAATTACGTTCGTATACGTTAATTTGTTATGATTTTTACAGTTTCTAATTCCTGAAGTATTCGTGTGGTAATTTTTTATTTAGTTTTAAATAATCTATAAAATATATATTTCTAAATAAACAATTATAATTTTTCTTTGCGTTTGTTAAAATTTCACATTTAAAACCTCTTAAATCTTGAATGTCTTGTATTATTTTAAACGTCTATATAGGCTTTAGCACAATACAAGAAATATAATAAAAATAATAAAGTAAATATACTTACTTGCACATATATGTGCACTGTTCATTTAAAATAAAAACAATAAAATATATTAATTCACTTAATCAGATATTTGTAAAAAAAATTATTTTAAAATTTACAAGATAAAATAAAAATATAGGACTTTCAGGAAAATATTAGGGAATCATAATATAGGAACTATTGGGTTGCCAAATTTTTTGAGTTGAATATGTCGACATTTATTAAATTATTACATTCACTCACGTCTCACAATATGGTCCATGGGGTTACCTGTCCTATTATATAATCTAACCTTTAGGTAGGATGTTCAGTAATTTTTTATAGAGAAGGAAAGGCAGAAACGAGACATATATTAAGGGATATTAAATTGGGGCATGGGCCAATTGCGCCTAACATAAAATTTTTGATTAGAGTCAGTATACCAATTGCGCTTGTATAACACTTATTAAAATGGTTGAAAATCAAAACTTATTTATTGATAAGTAAATAATTATAATATAATATATTATATAACCAAGGCTCGCCGACTCGGAACCCTAACCTGTTTGTTGTGGGCGTTTTGGCGCACTTTAATAACCTATGGGGCATAGATTGCACGTAAGTGGCGCGTCGCACTCATGTAAGCTAGAAAACGTAACATTTCATAGCATTGTATTCTGTATTATTGATAAAATTATCATTAAAATTTGCAAAAACATCAGTGTATTATTATTATTGTAAAAAAATGTAACTTGTAACTTTAATAACAAAAAAAAAATGATTCATTTATATTATATTATGTATTAATATTCACAATAAAATCGGTTAACGTTTTCATTTATTTTATAATAGTTATAACTAACTAATACGTTTCCTTAGGTAGTGTGAAATATTTTGAGCATAATTGGTCTATCGATCTTAAAATGTATAGAACGCAACTGGTCTATCGACTCTTAACATTTATAGAGCGTAATTGGTACGTAGGTGTATATAAAATGGTACTTTTAGGCGCAATTGGTAAAGTGTCAATTGTGCCTTGTTGTTCCAGAAACTCAGATACTCAGTATATGACATAGTTCCATTTAAAAGTTTTAACATAAAGTAAATATCATTAAGTCGGCGTCTAATATCCAAACATTCCAAGTGTAGACCCCCTTGCATCATTTTAATGGTGTAGACAAGAAAGAGGGGTCACCAGAAAATAAATAAACACTGTTGTTTGTAGTCAATTTATCGTAAAAAATATATCATTTCTGATTACACTCAAGCGATTTGTTTTAAACTACCTATTTGCGACGGATTCCATAATACTGAAAAATATTCAAGTATTGGTTTGACAAGTGAAACAAATAATGTTTTGAGACAGATTTCATCCTTGAACTCTTTTGTATGTCTAATTAAAAAAATCAAGATTTCTTAAGGCTCTATGGAACAGACTTATTCTATATGGTATGAAAACATCAAGTTTTATTCAAAGATCATCCCGAGATCTTTAACATTGTTGACTTCTTTGAGTCTATCATCAAGAATGAAATATTCATATTTTAATTTTAATTTTCTTCGAGTGCGTTAAAACAAAATTTTGACGCATTTCGACGTGTTTAATCTAAGGATATTTTTATTGAATCAAATACTAAGTCTATTAATATAATTTTGTATTTCAATAGAGTTATTAATTGAATTTATATTAGCATTATGTCTTTTTTTATTTCAGTGGCATCAATTAGGGAGTGGCAACTCCGCAACTCGTTTAATTATCACAGTCTAGTAGTCTATTATTTAGCTTGAGACAGCACATTTTAAAACTATTAATAGATTTTATTTTTAAAGTCATTAACGTGAATGTTGATACAAATTTAAAAATCTGGAAATTACCGATAACCGATTAGTTGGTTGTAGACAAGATTTTTGTTGATTTTTTTTCGAATCTAATTAAAGCGCCGTTAAGATGATACCAGCATAGTGTTTCTTATCTCTGCGCAACATAGTAAATTTTACATTCACAAAAATTACTATAACCACATTAATTTCTCAAATTAGAGTGAAATGACCTATTATAAAATTTAAAGTCAGAACATTATCTAGAGCATCTCATAAGCGTTTTATTATATTTTTATTTTAAAGCAAGTTATGAACTTTTTAAGATGTATAAATAATTTATAATCCCAATAGTAGTATAATTAGTTCACGGTGCCTTCTGACCAGCATCTTTGTTGATGTATGGATAATCTTTATAAATAAAGTTTATATTGTTTATTTATTTTTTTGTTGTTAAATCAATTTTATCCAAATTTCAACTATTATTAAAAATTATAGATCTAGTTGATTTAACAAGGAATAAATAATATATAACCATGAAATCAGATACAAGTTATTCACTATTATATAACAAAGCTAAAATGCACTCTTTAAACCTTAGTATAATAAATTAAATGCAGACTAAGAAAAAGCTCTTAGCTGTGGACTGTGGAGCTATCATTGAAAATATTAACAAGAAAGACGAAAATTAACAGACAAGGACAGTGTAAAACAACTTATTTCTGACGAAGATGAAAACGATAAAATAAAATCGAGAATAGAATCAATGTTTTTAAATCTATCAAATACTGCTGAAAATCTTAAAGTTCAAGCTAAGAAAATTAAAAATTTGTCTAAAGAACGATTTTTTCAAAAAAAGGAGGTTAGGTTTAAAAAAATTCTTGATGTAGATTGGATAAGATGTGACTTTCCGTATGTTCTAAGAGTAATACTTACTAATAATTAATCTTAAAATTATAAAATAATTTATATGAAACCGCAACCACCTGATCTCTCAATTGGCCTCAAAAACTCTTCCTGACAACCCCACACGGCATCTTAATTGCAACTGGTGCAGAGATCTTCTCAACCTATAAAATACATTTATAGTACCCATACAAATTTTATTTCATTGTAAAAGGCGACTCGACTGCGAGCATTCCTTCACGTTACTCAAAGCCTTTTTTTTTTTATATTTTTTACTATGCCTTATCATATTTACTTATTGTATATAATGTACAGATTGTAAATTTTCAATAAACGCCATTTATATCTAAAAAAAAAAAAAAATGAAATTGAAACAAAAGAGAGCAGACTTCGTTAATTTTACAATTTGAACCAATTCACAATATACAAAGATGTGTTTATCCAGGCTAATGAGCTACCACCTTAACAAATTTCTGTAATCAAAGTGGCAAGAAAATATTCTTACCTAGGTTTTGCCAAGGATATGAATGTATGATAGGTGTACATTATAGAAAATCAGCTAGTGTAGATAGAAATTATCTGGTTAACTTTGTAACTAAAAGTATCATAAAAGTGGTCTAGGTGATAGTGAATAAAATAATATAATGTTATCCCTTTGTACCTAACGTTACTTTTTAGAAATAATCAGTTAAAATAAAACTATTAAAATAATTATAATTTAATTATAAATAATATTAATTCTTCAGTAATAGGTACCTAACTGGAAAATAGTTTAAAAAATGTTAATAGCAAACTAATATATTAAAAGCGTCTATTTCAATTTTTTTTTTTTAAATAACTGCCAAGATGTTTATTTAATTTTTTAATTTTGAAAAATTTGAAACATAAATATAACTTTGTTAAATCTATAGTCACTTGAAACTTCAATATTAAAATGTCATGAATAATAAAAATTCATTTTTGTAGTTATTATTGAGAGTTGGTCCATTAAAACACACATGTTTTGATTCAATTTATTTGTCTTAAATATTAGGAAATTGCAAGCGATTGCTAAAGAAGTGAACTATTTTTTATATAATTGACACTACAATCTAAACACATTAACCTGATTAATATTTTATTTTGGGTTGGTATGCCATTTGGTGGACTTATGAAACACTTGAATGACGTCTCTAAATTGGGTGATAAAAACTGTATAAAAACAATACATTTAGAAATCTTTAATAGTATATCTATAAGTATATAACATAAAATATAAAATTGTTTAAAGAAAATTATTTTATTTCTATCTTTTGTATAAGTTATGATTAATGTTTAGGTTTAGAGTATACATATACATGCTAATAAAAATACTACCTACTTGTTAAAAAGTAAATTTAAAGTAAAGTATTAAGTATTATTATTTCATTATGTGAAAATAATTGTGACGTTCAGTACATATATTAGTTAAAATAATCACTAGCATTGCTCAAACCACTCAACATTATTCAACTTAATTACTAATTACTACAAGTTGTATTATTTATTAATTTTCACTATAAATGTTGTGTATTATCCAGTGTTTACCATTCATCATATTATAAGATGCATTTTTGTCTGTTTTATTTATTCTTAAAAATAATGTTGGGCCAAATTATATAATACAGGTTACAGACCAGTCTGCGTTCGCCAACTAGCTTACCGGGCTTATTTGCTCGAATTAAAAAATATTTTTGAATTTTAATTTAATATTGAAAGGAAGTAATTATCTTGAGTAAAATCAAGTTTATGTATTTAAAGTAAGTAACTTGCAATTACAATTAACAACATTCATTTTAAATAAAAATAAATATCAATATATTACAATTGTTCATTTTTTACAGTCTTTTTTTTTCTTAATAAGTATATGGTATTATCTTTAAAATAATCTTCTATTTCAGATAATTTCATTTTATGTGTTTCAGGAATAAACAACCATACAAAAAAAACTGTTAGTATTGATATGAAACTATAGAACCACAAAATGCCTAGCATACCGCCCAGTACTCCTTTAAGATCTTCATAAAAATGTACAGCTACAAACATGACTGCATTACACCAAGCCATAATTGGTCCAAGAAATAATCCTTTAACTTCAGTTGGAAACATTTCACTGGGCAATATCCAGGGAATCAGCATTATACCAACAGAGCCAGCCGAAATGTATAGTAACATACACGATAAAGATACCCATGTCATAATAATACTATTATCACCTATCAAAACAAATAAATATAATTAAACTATAAATATTTAAAACTGAATAGTTATGGTTAACAATATTAATAATTAATAAAAAGCATAGGAAATTTCAAGAGATAATAGCACAAAAATGTTAACTAACTTACTCAGTCTTTGACATTTAATTGTAGTTATATTAATTTTATTTACCTACCAAATTATGATAGTGAATTAGTGAAGTTATTATTTAGTGGCTACATTTTATTTACTACTTTTCTAGCAAGTAATAATAACAATATGCTTGCACTTTTAACTAATCCCAACTTTACATGAACATAATACTTAAGTTATTGTTTCACTTTTTTAATTAATTACAAATATGGTTTATACCTTATGGCAGAATTTTTTAAACACATAAATCATTAATTTTTATATATTCAATACATGGTCATAACTATATGTTTATTGTTTAACTGTTTAAGACATTTTCCCCTTAAATCACATGTTAAGGTAGTATTATAAAATCACTTTCTTGAAAAAAATAATATCTTTTTTGGGTACTTGTTTGTTATAGCCCCGCCATATAGTGTGCCGTTATTGTTCCTACAATTATCATATTTAGCTCGTGATCAATGACCTATAATCAAAAAAAAATATAAGACCAGGCACAATAAATAATATTGTCAAATTGTTGGAAAACTTACAATAATTTGCAGCAAGCGGGATTCCAACATAAATACTGTTAACTATAGCTACTATAATTTTGTTGATCTGAACAAAGGGGCACACACCCAAAACATCGAGCGGTAGTGGGGTTCTGCTAAATGGGGAAATAAAAAACGTCGTGGAACAAAGAAATTTTCTGGAATCCTATTCAACAAAATTAATATGGAGAACACGTCTCGGAAAACAAGATACATTTAAAACTATTTTAAAATATATATCTGAGTTCTGACTTCCATTCTAATTATCAAGGCTGTGAATGTAATGCATTTGCATGTTTTTTTTGCTACACCATATAATAAAATGCATTTGGCCAAAATTTGATTTGGCTTATTTATAGTTCAAATACCAAATCTTATTTTGCATATTTTCCACATTTCATGAGTTGGACTGGTTGGAGCATATAAATGCATGTTCTAATGACTTGTTTGTATAAATGCTTTTTTTTGTACTATTCTATTTTTAATCAGGTAATTAATGGACATATTAACTATTGTACTCTTGAAGTTGAGATTAAATTAATTTACTAATATCAACAAGTACATGATAAAAATTGTTGATTGTACAATGCAATAATTACTTTAAAGGTATAAAATATATAATTTTAAGTAAAAACATATTCTATTCTAAGCATATATTTTTTATAGACCTTGTATATGATGAAGATCAAGACTAGTCAAGCCTGATAAGTCATATACACATGCAATCATACCAATTTATAATATTACTAACATTTAAACTAAAATTAATAAAAAATAAAATTAAAAGTTAAATTTTAATAGTTTTTTTTTTGCATATTTTAAGAATTTTTAGAGTATAGTTTTAAGCATATTTTGTCAGTTTTTAATGCAATATGCATGCATATTTAATAGTTTTTAGGTACGTTAAATTCACAGCCTTGTTAATTATGATAAAATAAATATTATACCTATACTTACTGATAAATTATACATATTTTTTTTTAATTTATAAGTATAAAACATTTATTTTTTTAACCTTTTATTATTAATAATACATATTATTTATTTATTTATTATATTGTTTATTTTATTTATGGTCAGGTGATAACAAACACAAGTGGCAGGGCGATTAATTTTATGCGGCGTACTGACAGGGCAATAACAAATAAATACCCTTTTTAGTATGTAATAATTAAAATAAATTAAAATAATTAAATAAATAAAAAATAGAATGTAATGATTATAATTAGTACCAAGGTAAGTGTAGTTGTTAAATGTTTATCAGTAAAGTTTTTTGTTTTTAAAATCATTATTTATGTTAGTATCATATATTTTTAATATTATTCATCCCAGAATTTGACAGATACATTTATCATTATAATATAGTTTGTTCATTGTGATACCTATTAATAAAATTAAGTTGGTACTCGTAATATTTAAGAAACTTATTTTAAAATGTATTTTGTACATTGTATATATTATCTCTTAACTTGAGAAATGATTAAAGTAATATAAAAATTATGTTACAAGAACACTCAACAAACATAATTAAATATTATGTATAATAAAAAATAAAAGAAAGAATATATACTATATACTTATTAGACATAACTTAATATAAATTATTACCTTTAGTTCTAAAATAAAAACATAATCCAGAAACAAGCAATGTAATTGCCATGATAATACCACTAATCATACACAGTGGACGTCTACCATAATTATGTAACATTCCTGTTGCCACAAAACTTAATAAGAACCTAAACAACCCAAACAGTAAAGTAGCATATTTTATGTCGATACCTTGAGTAACTTCCTTTAATATTAAAACAATAAATTAATAAAAAAATTGTATTAGCAATATTTAACATTATTTAATTACTTGCAACATTTTAACAGCATGAAATTGAAATGTATAGATTCCAGTAAATTGTTGTAAAACAAAGAATACAGTCATAAAAAGGACAGGTTTAAAAACTGTTGGCTTGGATAAATGCCAAGCAATACGTCTGAATACATTGCTATTTTCAATATCTTTATTAATTAGTAAATCTTTTTTTTCTTTGATATTTTTCATCTCATTAAAACTTTCTTGTACACCTACACTCTATAAAAACAAAATTTGTGGTAAAAGCAATATATTAATATTTTAATTTAAATAACACAATTTTGAATTTATAAATGTATAACAATATTCAAAAATAAAAATATACCAATCGTAAAAAATGTAATTGAAAATAACTTACATATTTAGAGTTTTTAAAATATTTTAAAGATTTTAAAGCTTTAACATCTTGTCCTTTATGAATTAACCAAACAGGACTTTCAGGTGTCCAAAATGCTGTCATGATAACGGGTAAAAATGCTCCAACAAATGCTATCCATGCAACTATACGCCAATGTAGATATAACCCAGTACAGTACATTAATAATATTCCTAAATAAAAAAATAATTTAGTTTTGAATGTTTTGATACGCTATAATTTTTAAATAAAAAAATAACTATAATCACAGTAAAAATTAATAATTATTTTACAAGATATAGAGTTTACTGAAAATTAATAAATATTTTATTTATTCATTATGCTATTCATTTGAGTTCAAAAAGTGTATTAATTAAATTACCTACCAAAAGATAACATCACAGAACCTATTGACATCATGGAACCTCGAAGTTTTGGACTAGATATTTCTGCCATATATACATTGGCCGAATTTGTACCAACAGCTAAAAATATAGTATTAAATATGAAATAGAATATGGTATTGTAAATATATTTAAATTTTTAACTAATGAATTATCATACACATTGCAAAACCAGTCAATAATCGTCCAACGATGATAATACTTGGATTAAAAGCAAGTGCAATTAACATCCATCCAATAAAACATGGCCATAGAGAAAACTTAAATGTGGATACACGACCAATTCTGTCCAGTGCAAAAGCTATAAATAGACATCCAAATGGAGCAGCTATTGAAATACTGCTGGCTATATGTAAACATAAGAACATCTGAAAAGTTATATATAGAAAAAAATCCTTATAAATTTAATAAATGATTTATCAATAACCATTAAATTTATAAATTAATAGTAAATAAAATGTCTTAGTAATATATACAATTTAGAACATCAATAAGTAATGCATGTTATAAATAATCTACTATAATTTATGGTTGTATATTATAATAACATTATTTTAAACATTTAGGCTAAAGTAGAAGAAATATGTTGATTGTTAGTCCAATAATATTACTCTATTATAAAATGATTCACAAATATTGAAAATTTGAATGTTTTGTTTAATAAAATAAAATATATAATATACATATATTCCATTGTGTTTATTTTAATTTTTAATAAAATCTATTAAGACATATTATGCTTACTAATCATATTTATATTATGCTATCGATAAATCATAATTAATAAGTATTTCACCTCTTTATAGCCATAAAATAAAAATGTAAATTATTAATTTTCAAAATAAATATACTTGAACTATGGTCAGAGATATAAAACAAGAATTTATGCTTACACTAATAATTAAAAAAAAACTTAAAAAAAAAACGATTCTCACCAATCCAGGAACATTGAGATTTGCTTAATTTGCCCATATCACTAGTATATATTTCAAGTTGTGGTATAAGTATTGCAGAAAATCCTAAAGCAAATCCTGTATGTAAGTTAGTAGTTGCCACAGATACACAAGCTAAAAACTAAACACAATTGTATTCAAACATTATACATTGATGAATATTACTACAGTAAAATTACCTCAGCCCAATTAAATGTTTCCTTTTCATTTTTCATTTCATCCATTTCAAATACATGTATTGGTTTTTCATTTAGTTTTATACTACATGTACATCAAAAAATATATTATTAAACAATAATCAATAAAAAAATAAAGTACTAACAACTTAAAAATATATTACTTTTCTTCTCCCATTATAGTGAATTAAAATGTACTATTCAATGAAGTTAAAATCACTGATTTTTAAAGTTATAGCTGTTATATTAATCAATTCAAAAATCCAATCAATACCCTATAACAAAAATTATAAATTTAATAAAAAAAATTATCGAGTAATAAAGTATTACTAGGTTTATCAGGAGTAGAACTAAATTGTTAATTCATTTACTGTGACCAGCATTTAGCGTATTTTTAAAAATCTGAGTGTTATAAAATATATATTTTATTTTATTCCATTCAATCAATTAATTTTTTTTAGATTATTTTGCACGTGACATAAAAATTTTTGAATTTATCTGTTTAATTGAAAATAAACAAGTATCTAATTAAAAAATATTTATTAGAAGATCATCTCTATAAAAAAATCCTTTGATTATTTATATACCTAATTTAATTGTAAATATGTACCATAACTATGTCCTATTAACTATAATGATAATAAGAACTATTACTATTATTATTATTATTTGTAATTAGGTAGATAGCAATAAACCACTTGATTGTGCAATATTAAACTAAATTAAATTATTATAATAATTTAAGTTTATAATTAGTAACAAATACTACATTATTTTATAGTCTGTAATATACCTCCTAATCAAGATGATATTTTTAAAACCATTGTCAATTTAAATATTAAATGCATGCACAATCTTATATTATAATAGGACTAAAATAAAAACACAATTATAGCTCAATGCCTTACTAGTTACTATCTTAGTTAGCACATTATACGTGTTATATTATGTTGCAAGCGCTTATAAATAAATTGTTTAAATATTGCTTCCAACTAATATCCTTTGTTATATTTTTTCAAGTTAGTCTTAAGATATGTCTAATAAAAGAAAACTATTTTTCACAAATATCTAATCACACTACATTAATAATAGATAATAAGGAGTTAAAATTAAATTATTACATATTTTTGTATTCATCTAGGACCTAGGTGAATTATAAATAACATTTATATAAACTTTAGTAATATGTTTATTTAGTTTGTAATACGTTAGTTATGTACTATGGAGTATGGACATTACTTATAATAACCATAATATTTATTAAAAACATACATATTTATCTAAAAAAAAAAAAAAATAAAGAATAATTGTGTGATTAAAATCTAAACGAATCTGTGCTGACTGTACTTACATAGGTAATCATTTAATATAAAAAATATATCATATTATTTTCACAAATAGAACATTCTCCTAATTAATATATAACAGATATTTTAAATTCAGACCCAAGCTATGAATGAAATATATAGTAATGGTTTTAAAATTATGTGATTTTTTCTATCTAATCACTTTTTGTAATAGATAAAATAAAGTTAATACAGCAGAGTGCCTTTTGTGATTTTTAAAACTATCCTTTTTTAATAATCGTATTGATATCATCGATTATTGAACAGTACTTAAAGAAAATACAAGTATTGAAATATACCTATTACCAGTATTACTTACTATAGATTTTCCATGATTAACTAACAGTTAATCATGAGATTTTCAATATCCAATAATACTAATACATTATATTATTATATACAATACGTCAATACACGTGTTTTTTTCATTAATTATTTTAAACTCATAATATTTAAATATTAAATAATATCATTACTTAACATTTAGTAGTTGGTATAATATTTAAACAAAAACTATGAGTATTTAGTTGACTAGCTATCACAACCACAGTATCCATTACTTAAGGAAAAGTATCACCATCGCATATTCACATGTCACACTTGCGGAAATCCATTAGTGACAGACACGATTATTAAGTTATAAAGTTCTTTATAGTCGTGGTGACGGGCATCCATATACCAATTATTTAAGTAATAAATTACTACAGGACTAATCAGCGGAATATCCGAAATAATCCTATTTATAGAAAACAAATTGTTATTGCAAGAGAAGGCGTATTATAGTACTATACATTATGTCCGCATATTTGTCGGGGATGACAATTATGAATTAACACCAGAATTATTCCATATCGCCAGTTAATATATAATAGTTATGTATTAAGATAGCCGGAACGAAATATTATCTTATCTACATCGTAGCTAAATTATATTATTTTAGTGTTTCTATTAATTTATTTTTTATAATCGGAAATTTTTAAATGTAGAATTATTAAGACCTTATGGGGCCGCTACACCAGCATTTCTTTACTCTGTCTATCTCCCACATAATATAGGAACAAAAATACTCCGTATTTCCACGATTACGACTCTCTGATTCAATTTAGGGCAAAAGCATCTTTAATATATTTTATAAAGAAGAGTATTTTCTGTGCATTGACCGGATAGATTTTTAATATTTACAATTTTGAATAAATTATTAATGGTTAAAAATAATTGAAATTATTTTAAATTAAAACATACTTATATTTATAAAAAATGTAAATATTAAAAATCTATCCGGTCAATGCATAGAAAATACTCTTCTTTATAAAATATATTTTAAGTGCTTTTATCCTAAACTGAACCAGAAAGTCGTAATCGTGGAAATACGGAGTATCTTTATCCCTATATTAAGTGGGAGATAGACAAAGAAAACAAATGCTGGTGTAGTGGCTCCTTACGTACGTTTATGTAAAACATGAACTACCTAACTACTATAATCCTCTTCTAGATATTATGTGTATAGGTAAAAATTTGTAAATCTTCCATCATGTTTTTTCGTATTTATTTAATAGATTGTGAAGTATTGTTATTATGTCTATAAACTATAAATAATGCATTTTTGAAGTGGGACTTTTTTTAGTAGCGTAAGAAAATATCAATAGATGTATTATACATATATTTTTTTAAAAGCCTCATAGATTTGTAATTGATTTTTTTATACCAGTCCGGTAATGTAAATATGATTATTTATAGAAGCTATTTATAGTATTTGGACTATAGTGCATTTTTTTAATTATTAGAAAAAGACCAAAATTTCCTGGTACGAAAAATGAATAAAAAAAAAACAACGGCAAACGAAGCAAATAAGAACATAAGTGTCATAAGCACACTACTATTACATTAATACACAATTGTTGAATACACCGTAGAAGCTGCCCTATGAGTGCAAAATTTATCGTAATATTATTATATTGTAGTCGCATGAACGTAATTGTTTAATAGACCGAATAACGATCGTTCAACACGATTTCTAAGTCGCGATACTCACGTTTTGGCACGTGTCAAATCCAATTGGTAAACTTGTTTACTTATCCAACTGGCGAAAACTAAATTCTAGCGCGTACGACATTCCCATACTGCAACAATATATTCTCGTATGATAATAAATTAATAGCTAATGACAAGTAATGATGGAACGGAGAACGACGATGGGCCTCCCGCACGAGCATGCAGCAACCTACGTCCAACAACGCATGTAGACTGTCGAGCGCGGAGTCGCACAGATAACTAAGTAACGAGTCGGACTAGTCGGAGACAGGAGTAATGCCGGGACAGTCATTGTGCTCGAGTATAATATTATTGTGTAGGTACTGCCTTAGACGTTGAGTTTGATTGTTTAAGAGTTTACTGTGTATATCTTAGTCCGTGCTGTTTAGATATAAACATAATCACAACGTAATATTATCAGTTATCACAGTAGTCCATAAATTGTAATTCGCCAATCGGCCGTTGCTGTGCAAAAACACTGTTAAAACAACAGTCACAAATCACAATAAGAACGTCGATCTGGTTTGCGCATGCGCTACGTTGTCGTCGCCGGAATATTGTAATAGTTGGCGGGTAAACTACTAAAGTAGCGACACCGACATACCGTAATTTTACATTCGGTTATATTTTGTATAAACAGATCTCTGAGCATTATTTTATTTTGACAATCATAATATTCTGATTAGTAAGATATGTTACTATTCTAGTACTTTTTACTAGTATTATTCGTATTACACAAATATAAGGCTGTAATGTTGTATTCTACTCATTAGGATAGGGCCACACGTCCCACATTATAGTATTATACGGAAAAGTACCGTATTTTAAAAGTCTGTCCCGTTGTCCCGATATAAGCTTATATATTTTTCATTTTCAATTATACCTATTTTATTATTTAAAAATAAAAGTTCTTATTATATAAATATAACTTGATAAAAACGCAACTGTCGTGATAGCTGTGATTGTGCTTTGCTGATAAATAAATTGCTGATAAGAGGCGCTGTCTCCAGAAGTCCAGCCGGCGTGTAATAGCCACACCATACGTGTAACTGTATGAGTATAAGTTGTAGTACAGAACTACAGAATTAACAATTCGATGTTCTGTGTTAGTAGATGTCAAGTTTCTGTTAAAATTTTTTTTTAAATAAAAAATATATATTATATTTTTAGTGATAATATAATAATGAAAATAGGTATTCGCGGTACAACGGTATGTGTTATTGAATCGTGAATATAGGAGTTTGGAGTGAATATTATAGAATATTAATTGATCCCTGAACGACTTAAATCTGAAGAAAATCTATCAGTGTACTAGACGAGCATATAATTTTTATTTTAGATTAAAAATTATATATTTAAATTATGCCTGTAAACACGTTTATTCGATGGGAAAATTTAATGGACATTTTAACCCATTATGGTGTGAATAATAGTTTTATGGAAACATTTAAACAGACTGCTAATAATGAAAAAATAAATCTCTGTATGCAAAATGAATTTATCAGGTACAGAATTTCTTTTTACAACTATTTTATTATAATATAAATGTATTTAATTGATTCTGTGGTGTTAATGTCTATAACAGAAGCTGTCTGGAAAAATGGTTAGATGATTCAAAATTTAATGAAAGTCTAAAAAATTCAACCAAATCTAAAGAAACTCGGCTAGCAGCTAATGAAGAATTCAAAATGAATCGGCTAGAGTTGTGTTGTAAACTTTATACTAAAGCAGCTCAATTTGCACCATGTGAAAGTATAGAATTAGCATTAGCGTTTTCTAACCGTTCAGCTATGTACCTGAGGTTAAACAAATATCAAGTATAGTTTATTTAAATATTTTTGTTAAAATAAAAATGCTGTGTAAGTTTAATATTATTCTAGGAGTGTTTAAAAGATATTGATGATAGTCTAAATATATTGGAAAATTCAGATATTAATGAAAAAGAAGTTAATAAAGGTCAATTAATTATTAAATTGTTAAAACGTAAAATTGAATGTTTAATGGCTTTGAAGCAATATGAAAGTGCTAAAACTAATTGGGAAAATATAATAGAATTATCAAAAAATATTTATAAAATACCATTAGAAGGTAATGCGTTAAAAAAATATTTTATAATACAAACATTATTTATTATTAATATTGATATCTTATTAATATAGATCAATTTATCAAAAAGTGCAAAATTTTGTTGGATTATGATAAAAATGATTCTAATGTAAATACTGTTGAGCATGTCAATGAAATGCTTACTGAAGATCTAATTAAAAAAACATTGGATAAAAATGAAATAACTCTTCCATTTAAATCTTCCAAATTACAGCTATGGTAATTATGGCGATTATTAACTATATATCTATAAGTAGTAAGTTAAGTAAGTATATTCTGACAACAATACTTTATACAAGTGTATATTTATGACATCTATACTATATCACAGTATCAAATAAAAATGTAATGTTTATATGTTTAAAAGGACATTATATCTGCTCGGGTCAGCACCTGCTTCGACAATTACAATATTAAAAAACGTCTATGTGAGGCTATGAGTAATATTCTTACCTTTAAATTGTATATTAGGTCAATTTATTCTAATATTCAACTAGCAATACAATGGTTTTTTCTAAAAATAATATTTGCTATAATATACAACATGCTTTAGTAAGACTAAGACAGAAAATCGGTATGATTTTTTTCTTAAAGGTTATTAAAATTTACTATAACAGCATAATGTAATAATCTTTTTTACCTTGCCTTACAAGCTACAAGTAAATTTAAATGTTGATTGAGAATTGTTAATTAATATTATAAATGTATCTATTTACTGATGTCTAAATGTTATTTTAGTTATACAGAAGCTAAAGGAAGACATTTTGTTGCTTCAACAAAAATAGAATATGGGGAACTTTTAATATTTGAAAATCCATTTGCATTTGTTTTACTACCAGAATATTATAATTCATTTTGTTATAATTGTTGTGCGCCATTAAAATATTATTCTATACCGTAAGTGATATTAACTTTCTAATATATTATTGATTTTTACGATAAGATTATTATGTGAAGTAAATACATTTATTTTTTAGATGTGATAATTGTTGCACTATTTTGTTTTGTGATAATAAGTGTCTTCAAGAAGCAAAAAATTCATATCATCGTTGGGAATGTAAACAGGGAACATCAATTTTTAAATGTATTGGCATTGCCCATCTTGCTTTACGTTTAACATTAGAAACTTCTCTAGGAAACCGCAATAATGAACAAATTTATAATCTTTTAACACATATTGATGATTTTAAATCATTAGAATTGTATCAATACAGTCTGGTAATTTTTCTATTTTACAAAAATTTAATATATTTTCATTATCAATAATATGATAGATTAATACAATTACTTATGATTCTGATAACTATAATATTATGACTTAAAAGAAATAATAATTATTGAAAATATTAATTTTGTTTCAATTAGTCCACTAAAACTAAGTTAAATCAATGTTTTATAAGAACAGAAATGTAACATTTATAATTTGGTTATTTTAGACTGCCACTCTTTTGCTTATATACTTGCAAAGGAAAACCGATTTCTTTGAAAAACATCCAAATTTTATGATAAGTTCTGTGGGCAATGAATTACTACATCATATGACAAGATTAGTCTGTAATGGAAATGCTATTTCAACTCATATGATGTCAGATTATGAATCAGGATCCTTTACTTCAATTATTGATGAATCGCAACCACGTATTGGAACAGCTATATTTCCTACTTCAAGCTTATTAAATCATTCATGCGACCCAAATATATTTTCAAGGTAAACTTATTGACTTAACTTTTAATTCAATAATTTTTAAATTGGAATAAACTTTTTAGTAATATACTGAAGTATGTAGTTATTAAAGCTTCACGAGATATAAACAAAGGAGAAGAAATTACTAATTGCTATGGTGAATATACAATAATACTTAACTATAATAATAATATTGTTGTTAATAATTTAAAAAATTTTAGGACCTAACTTTCGACGCATGCGATTAGTTGATAGACAGGCTTCTTTGAAAGAACAATATCATTTTGACTGTAAATGTTGTATTTGCATGGATCCACAAAAAGATGATATGTTTTTTAAAATAGTCGAGGGACTTGTATGTTTATCGTGTAACAATGAAATTTCAGCAACTTTATCAGATTTAGATGTGAACGACACTGTTTATTGTGATTTATGCCTTAAACAATTTAGAACATTAGATTTTAAGAAACGATTACTTAAAGCTGACAAAACTTATAATAAAGGTAAAAGTAACAACTAAAAATGAATACAAATTACTAATTAGTTAGTTCTTTAGTTTTTACAATTTATTTACCTATGAATTTTAATATTAATTTTATTATTCAATTAATTTTTTGAATTTGAGTGTAATTAAATAATACCATAGAGTAAATAACATTAAATACACCATGGCAATGCTTATGCATATCATTTATCGCTCATTTTAATTTTAATTTGACTTGCTAGTGGCACATGAAGGCAGGAGACGAGTAAATATTTAATTCCCACCTTCTAACTCTATGCGTCACTAGAGAATAAATTTAAATTAATGTAATAACTAATAAGTAATAAATGAGTGATATTTAATCATTAATAATATTCATAACTTTTGTATAAATTATGAATAAAAACAGTGCACGCTCTAAATATCCCCACAAAAATTATTTTAATTTAAAACAATATTATATTTAATTACAACTTTAAATTAGATATACATTCCTATTAGTATATCTTGAATTATAAAATATTGTAATAAATATAAATATATATCATTTAATATATAATAGTCAGTTTTCATTCAAAAATAGAATAACATTAAAAAATTATCTGTAAAATGTATGTTTTTGAACACTATATTTTGAATAATAAAAAACAATAAAAACTTAAAAATCAAAATAGTTTATGTTTATAAATATAATTGTTTTTATATATTTAATATTTTTAAAATTTTACGTACCACCTATCTGATTCTTTGTCAACCTTTATATTTTATATTTTTTTTAGGAATGAAACAACTAGAGGCAAGTAATTTTTTAAAAGCAATAAATGTTATTTCTGAAAGCTTAAGACTTTATACTCTTGTTTTAAATCAAAAAAACTCAAATATTGCTAAATGTGAAGATAGTTTAGCAAAATGTTTTGCTTTAGCTGGTAAGATAATTATATAATATTATATAATAAAAATTATTACTATTAAAATGTATGTTCATTAGTCATTACTAAACAAAAATATATATACATATCCATTGCTCTTTAATCGTCTATTTAAAATGTATTTGTTTATAAACTTAACAATTAACATTATACATCAATAATTCTATTTTGTTTAAAGATAATTTATTTTTTTGTATGTATATTTCTTTTTCATTTTATTTTACTATTGCCTAATTAAATTTTTTTCTTTTTATTAATTTTTGAATTTTGTAATTTAAGGAGACTTCGAGAATTGTTATATGTATTTGGATAGAAGTTTTAATGCAATAGAAGATCGCTTTGGCAAAAATAGTTTAGAAGTTGCTTACGAATTGGATAAAATGTCAGATATCATGGTTAACAACCTAGACATGAGAAAGAACCGGTAATTAATATAATGTGTTAATATTTCCATTTATATTAATTACATTAATTATGGCTCATTAATATTATATTTTATATATTTTCATTCATTATCCCATTACAATGAACTTTGTTTATTATTAAAATGTATTTATTTATGATTCTTATTATTCATTTACAAAATATAGTTCCTTATGTATTAACTATTAGATAAATAAATCAATTTCTATAATTATTTATATTTTAAAGTTAATACCATAGGTCCATAGCTATAGTAATATATATTATTTATACATCTATTTTTTAACTTTTATACAAAAATTAATGCAGTTATTAAATGTGAATTATTTTTACTACAGTATCATTATTTATAGGAATTTAATTCATAAAGCATTAGAATACGTTCGGAGATCAATGAAAATATTTCATGCCAATTTATCTGCATGGGATATTCCGTACAGTGAATCTGGTATAGCAAATATCAAGTATAAAGAAAATATATTGTTACAATTTTTGGAAGGTAGGTTTTGAAATTTATCTCAAATCTAAATATTGTAAAAATTTTATTTTAACTAATTTGTAATAATATATTATATAAAATTGAATTTTTGTATATTTTCTCATAATTTGTATACAATTATATACATAATACATAATAATCTATATCATATTATACTAAGAAATAAGAACTATTTTAAGGTTTTGTATTTTTTATGTATTTGATTATATTATGTTACCTCTTTGTACTTATTTGTCCATTTATTTGAAGCTGTACTGTAATTAAATCAACTTGTATACTATTTTCAATTTTAATTAATACATTTGTTTCGTGATATTTTATTATTTAGAATACCTTTGTCAATCTCATTATGCTTTACTCAGTAAGGGTCTGCTATTGTACAATATCTAAATAAAAACAATCTGTACAACAATTTGCAGAATTAGTCATTGAGATAACAAATTATTTACTACAACATAGCATGGATCATGTAATAGGACAAATAATCAATTAGTTACATGAACTTATATTTCACTTATTATTATATTTGTATTAATTATAAGTCTATAAGGATGCTCATAAAATATAAAGTTAGAAACATAGTGTAAATTAGGTGGTTATCATTTAAGTTAAGTTTTGTTCAAAATTGTTTATAATTAAGTTTAGCAAGTTTGGTTATAGGTAGTTTAAATTATTAAATCTTTTTACACATTTTGGTTAATCACATACTAGATAGCACCAGTAATTATAAATAGAATTATATTTGGAAATAATTATAGAAAGGTTTAGCCAGTCCCCAGATGTTTATTCTGTAGAACCAGAAGTTCAGAAGGATCTAATAATGGTATTGTAAATAGTAAATACACCATTTAGATTTAAGATGGGGCAAAGATGGAGTTAGCTATTTGCCATATTTGTTTTTGAAAAAATATTATAATCCATTAAAAACCATAAAATTTTAGTTTGCATTTAACATTAATTGTTTTTTGTTATCTATTGAATAAATGATTTAAAATATATTAGATATAATAAGATACCTAACAAATAAAATTTAAAATAGTTACAGTCGCATAATATATAATGATTAATTGAAAATATTCTATAATGTTAAATGATATTTTTTTACAAATCTCAAACTGTAACATTTTACTTAAAAAAATAAACTAAGAAGATATGATATATTTATATTGGACTGCTATTCTAACAACCTTATGGCTTATAGTAGATAAGTTATGCACTGCATAGACCACTGGCTTAATCCATGTATAAATATCGATGTATTTGCAGAAGATGGTTTTAAAAATCGATTTTGACATCGGAGTTCTATAAACTAAGAACTACTGATATTAAGTTAACGAGTTACGGAGTAGGTAACGAAAAATCGTTTCTTTTTTTTTTGTTTTGGTACATAGGCGGAGATTTGATTGAATTTTAGGGGGGCTTAAATCTTTCTTTACAAAATAAGCCGTGGGGGCTTTGCTCCTCACACCCCCTCACTAATATCAATATATACAAGGGACGCCATTTATAAGACTCACAGATACAAGGTTCAGTCGCTTGTTAGACTCAAAATCGTCTGGAACGATCCGGACGTATCCAAATACATTATAAAAAAATTCGGTCCTCACCACTTCGCTTTAACACTCAAATTTCGTAAAAAAATAAACATTTTTGGTTAAAATTTAGAAATAAATTGGTTTTTAAAAATTACATATTTTTTGGGTTACTTCTTTTTTTAATTTATGCTTTTTAATATGTGTATTTACTACAAATTTTATCGTATTTCACATTTTTTGCAATTATCGTTATTGTAATATGAGTACGAGAAATATATTTTCGGAATATAAGTTTATAACTCGAAACAAACCAAAATTAAAATTTATTTTATAAATACATTATAAATCTTTTATAATTTTTTATTAATATATAGTAATTTATATAATATGTATTATAATTTTAATTTTTTTATCAGAATTTTTAAATTTATTCAATAATAAGTATGCAATATGTAATATTATATGTATTAAAGTGAATTAAAATTAAATTAAAATTCATAAATATGTAATTCAATTTTTTTTTCCATTTCGCCTATATGATTCATTCGGTTATAAGACTCACTTTGTGCGTGTGAGTTAAGTGAGTCTTATAAGCGACGTCCACTATATTACCTCCAATACGAGTTAACTACTAAATAACCAACTAATTACCAACTAAAAAGAAAACCTACTAAATACGCATTACTAACTACATATGTACTTTAAAATAATTTATTTATAATACAATAAATATTTTATTATTTTAGTATAATAAACCTATTTTGGTTAGCAAATATATTAATAACGTTCTCAATACCTACTGATATTGATATCTTTTTCAATGTACCTATATAATATTGAAGAGTTATTAAATTTTTCAATCCGTCGCGACTATAGTAGGTATATGTTGTAATAATTATTATATTGATTAAATTTCGGGAAAAAATATATTTTGTAAAGTTCCAAGATTTTGGCAATTGCCAATTGTTGTAAAATAAGTTCGACGTCCGGCCGTCCACAAATGACTTTTAAAAATGTTCAATAATTTTGGGGAGGCTTTCGATCTTTTTGGGGGGGGCTAAGCCCCCCCAATCTTCGCCTATGTTTTGGTACCAAGACCATACGATGGTATTAGCAGTTCGTATGGTAAATAATAAATACTTTATCCGTACGTTTGGTTGCCTATCTAAGCTGCACTTATAATCAATTATAATTAACTTTTTCATTATAATATATATCTCAGCTAGGCACGAATACAAAAAAAATTCGTGGGGGGGGGTTATAACATTTAGCAATACAAATTGTGCTGCAGCATAATAAAACAATTTTTTCTTCGTTAATCGAAAATATTTGGGGGGGGGTGAACCTCAGTGGGTGCCCCACCTGAAAATTTGGTTTGGTTACAAGCCTGTATATTTTCCAGTAATAAAATATTTGCATTTGTCATAAAGTTTACTTGAAAACGACTTTGCAACTTAATTTTTTTTTAATTTAAAGTTTAAATCCTTCAACATTTGATTTTAAATTTATTTAAATCTTAAAAAAATAATAATATTATATTTGAAAAATTTATTTAAAATGTAATAAAGTCAACAACAATGCTGGTGATCTTTATGACGAGTTAAATTAGTTTTCAGAAATTGGATCAGGTAATAAGGATAGTTAACACTATTAAACTATAATTTATACTTAAGAGGACGTTTTACCCGCAATGTTGTCTCTGTCTTACAAAAATAGATCATAGCAATTTTTCGTTCAGCAGAACACATTTTGTAATGTTAACTTTAATAGTTTAATATTAAAGTAATTTTACCTATTATCAAATTTAAAGGTAAGAATATTATCTAGGGCATCTCGTAGGCTTTCATAGTTTTATTGATATCTTAATTTTTAAGTGAGTTATAGTTATGTAAAATATTAAAACTTTAAAATGCTCGTAACTTGCTTAAAAATTAAAATACCGATAAAAGCCTAAGAGATGCCCTGGATAACTTTATTACCTTTAAGTTTGATAATAGGTAAATTGACTCTAATATTAAAGCTACACTTCACAAAATGTGTTCTGCTGAACGAAAATTTGTTATGATCTACATTAGTAAGACAGAGACAACACATCCTCTTAATACTCGCATAGTGTATAATTGATATGTGTGCAAGTGTGGGAGAATTCCATTATATTTTTTGTACTAAGTTACACACACGAATTAAAATATACCTAGGTATATTTTAATTCGTGGTTACACACTAAAGCTGGACATTTACTAGTTAGTGTTACTTTTAAAGTAAATATAATACCTAAACGTAACTAAGATAAACCTAATTCATATTTAAATAAATGAATTTTTTAATTTATACACTAAACTATAAAAATAAACCAACTTCTTAAGTTTTAACTAAGGTAACATTTAGGAAATTCCTGGAACTGACTTATATTCCAACTTAGTTTTTATGTTAAAGTTATTTAACTAATTATTTACTAAACAAGTTAAAAAAATATGAATATGTCTAACTTTGAATTATACATATTAATGATCACTTACTACGCACCAGTGGGAGATTGTACTTATCTTATTTATATATAGGTATATACAAGGTAATTCTTTTATCCTGAAACACTTATTATTTCAAAAAGTATTCATGTTTTTGAAAACATTTTTTTATATAGTTTCAAGTTGTTAAAAATTAACGGTTTTATTAAAAAATTATATTTTTAAATATTTTTTTAACAACTTGAAACTATGTAAAAAAATGTTTTCAAAAACATGAATATATTTTGAAATAATGAGTGTTTCAAGTTAAAAGAATCACCCTGTGTCCCTATATATTGTAATAATGTAACCCATTCCGAAATTTTTTTCTAGATGCGCCACTGCTACGCACACAATTTGTACATGTCAAAACTATGGCCCTAAATGAATCAGTAAGTATACGATTAATTTGAGATTACCAAACGCTCACTACCACAAATTTAAGGCTTAAAGTAAAGGGAATTTTATTTTGTTCTTTATATGTATTGAAGAAAGGATAGTTGATTAATAGCTACCATGTAAAATGTACTGTGTTTCCAATGATGTAACCTGAAATTAAAATACTTATAGAACCATTCTCATTTCTTTTCAGTTAACTACTTAAATACTGACATGAAAAACTATCATATACAGCAGTAGTCCTGTGAGTTTTAAAATTGGGTCGTGATGAATCTTCTTTTAAAATAAAAATTAAGTTTATATAATTTATATTTTATATTAAATCACAGTAAAAGTTAGTAACACTACAAAGCATTAAGCAATTTTTAGCTTTTTTTTGTTTTTCTATAAAGATAACGTGGGTCACGAAAATGTAGGCCTAAAAAAGTGGGCCATGAGTCCAGAAATGTTGAAGACTGCTGTTAAGTATATAGTATAAATAAATTATACTTTGAAGTATGGATTATTATTATCTTTGCATGTGCAACAAATCAATGTATAAAATAGATTAGAATGTATTAGTACCTATGAAGTCTATTATTTAAAGAAATTTCTATATAATATATAATATTGTTACTAAACTATTTTTAATTTAATTTTTGTGTAATTAGTTCTTATTATTATTAACATACTTTTTATAAAAATATATTTATACAAATATTTATTTTTTAAATATAAGTGATATCCTACTGTTTGTAAGACATACAAATTAAAAAACAATTTATACTCCACACTAATAGAAATTCACTATTAATTGGACCATTATATTTTCGTGCAATGTACATCTAATTAGTGGACATTTAGTACATGGATATACCTCAATAATAAGCTTATTTTTTATGATAAAATATGATACATAATTGTATGGTAGAAATAATAAACATTTTAAAGACAAGAACGATAAGAACTAAAAAATGTATTAGTTTATCAAGTATAATCATATTGAAATTGACAAGGGCGAAAGAAGTAAGGAAAAGACAAAATTCTACATAAAATATTAATGTTGTTTCGTTTATTTATTACATACTACTACATCATTGTAGTAGCCATAATCTTAACATGTGAAACATAAATTCAGAATATGTTTAACACTTTAACTGCAATTTGTATAACATTTGAATTTTATAAAAAACAAAAATTTAGTATAATTTTGTAACAAATCAATGATTATTTTAAAAAATCTGGTATACAGTGATTAAAAAAAAATAACCGAATCAAAGATAAAATTGTTTGATAAAAGTTACATTTAGTAAATATTTGTCTAGAGCATTGATTAAAAAACCGTAGTCTATAGACACACATAAATGTAAACATCCATAATGTGTTATTGGTTAACAATATTCAGTAACAATTGACTATAATTTTAAATAAAACATAAAAAAAAAAATAAAATAAAAAAAGAGACTAAAAGTAATGAAAACAATAAGAAACAGGCAACTAATATAAAAATACAAGGTTAATCTTTTATCAAACATTAATTATTTCAAAATCTATGAACGTTTTTGGAAATATTTTTTTACTTAATTTTTAGTTGAATTAAAAAAAAATATTTTATTTTCATTTATTGAATCACAACATACACTTTTTATTTCATATTTTGAAGTAGAATATTTTTCTGAATATTTCAATACAAAAATCAGAACTAAGATGAGTAATTTATGAGTTATAAATATTTAAAGTTTAGATGAGTAGAATGGTACAAAGACCCCACAATGTTGGTCTACTATTCCGCTCACCAAAACTTTAAATACTTATAAACTCAATAACTCATCAACTATTCATTCAAATTTTTGATTTTAATAAATGGAAATACTTCGAGGTAATATTTTGCTTCAGAATATGAAATTAAAAATATATATTGTCATTTAAAAAAGTAAAAATTAGAAAAAATTGTTTATTTCAACTAGAAAATTAAGCAAAAATAAATATTTTCAAAAACATTAATATATATTTTTTAAATAATGAATTTTGTTCGATAAAATAATTACCCATTATATACATATAGTTTATGGTCTATAAGTTAAGTATTCTGTTGTTTAATAATTTAGATGTTTTTACTATTGAAGTATTACATTTGATAATTAAGCTAAATGGCTTAGATAAGAAATAAGACAATTGAATACATATAAGTAGTAAATAATTAATTTTTAATCTTGACCCTGTATTAATTAGAATAAAATAAAAACCAAATTCAATTTTATGAGAAACAAATATTAATAATATTATTGAGTACTTTTTGTTATAAAATGTATAAAAGTTGCCTATTAACAAAAAAAAAGAAAAAAGAAAAAAAGAAAGACAAAAAAGTTAAATTATTATTATTATTTAAGGTAACATTATGATATAAACAAACAAAATAAATTAAAATTAAAACTAAACCTCATTAAACATAAATGCAAAACTTTATTACTATTTTTATGTTTAACAAAAAGGAGGAACTTTCAGGCCTAAGTGATTTTTAGTGATCACCACACCCTACGCGAGGATAATAAATAATTTATTAATTCATCAATCATTGATCAGTCATTTGCTTAGAAAATAAACAAAACAGTAATGTTTTGGAATTATTTATAACTTTGCTATAACTTGGTTTTATTTTTTATAAAATATTTTAAAAAAAATAGTACATACATACATTATATATAAATATATATGTATATGCATATAAAGTACATATTCATTTTGAGCTTCTTACTCGTTTTGACAGTCAGTCTTGTTACAAACATTACGGAGGGTATGTTTTTCAATTATTTTATTCACTGTCATCATCTTTGTGGCATAAATCTAATACTACCCTGTCAAATTCTTCCATACGTTCATCAAAACATTTAATTTGTTCAACAATTTCGGACAGGTGGTTGTAGACATTCAAATGATCAGGACGAACTTTTAATGATGGAGCACCAAGAAATTTTTGATAGAAGAGTGCCAATTCAATATTTGGATTTGAATCAGAAAATGCAGCAGGCTTAAATTGTAACGGATTGTTGTCACAACTACGTCTCCGACAAAAATCTTCAGGTGATTGAGGTTTCACAGACTGACCCTAAAATTATTAATTAAATATTAGCATACAAATATAGGTAACAAAAAATAAATTATTCGACTAAAATATTAAAATCAAATAACAAACACCAGTAAACATCAATTACATTTTTTAATTTCCCAATGTTAATGAAAAAAAAAAAAAATACTAAAGTAAAGTTAGTCATTAATTAAATTACCAATTCTACCAAAATAAAATCACTGATGGCCTCATTGCTGGATGTATTCATTGAGTGATTGAGTTTGTTTTTGGTTTCAGCTGAATTGACATTATTGGAAACTCCAGTGCTTATCACCACAGCATTGCTTACTGCAGAACTCTTGTTATTTTGGATAGAAGATGTTATTGAATTATTATTTTCATTAGTCGATTCCTGGACTTTTTGTAATTGATTACTAGGCACCATGTGTGGTGGCCAATATTCGGCTCGTTTCCTAGGTTTTATGAATGTATCTTTTGGAAACTCAGGAATACGGTATAGGGTAAGATTCTTAACTTTTTCTTCGAGACTGTCTGAAAATGCACCCACAGTCCAATCGTCCATGATGTATGTTCTAGACTGATCACTAAATTTGAACATAATTTAATATTTAATTATATTACAATAATAAACAACAGTAAGAATATTATTTGGGCTCCAGAATAGGATAATATATTCAAACATAATAATTATTTGTTATTTTTTTTTTTTACTTTCATTAGCCACACAAATGGTTAATTACATGTGTTCAAAAATAATACTTTATTCTAGAAACCACTAAAATGAAAATGAAAAAATTATAATGAAAATAAAACTTACATTGGAGTTTTGATTATCTGATTGTGTCGTGGGCTATACTCTTTTCGAAAATGATCACTTTTCAACATAATTGGATCTTGTTGAGACGTTAGTGTCATAGAGGTACGATAACAAACTGTCACTTGAATGGTCCCGATAGGCATTGACACTTGGCCAATTTGTAATTCTTTATATTCTTTTCCTGTAACATGGTTAAAACAAATCAACATAAATATCAATTTATCACGCCTAGTGACTAGTGCATATTATTTTTTTGGCAGCCTTAATTTTCTTTTGTGATATTTGTTATAATAATTATAGAAATATGTGACTTTTCATTATATTATTGTCTTGAAACGTAAAAATAAAAATAATTATTCATACGACACATATACACTATACGTTAAAAATTTAAAATTGAATAATAGCCTAGAAATGAATATGGAGACTAGTCAATCTTTAGTTGTTAGTACTATTGTGTAACACGACCTCTAAAATCTATGAAAACAAATTTATTGGCAATAATTTGGATGCACTTCGGGTCATGACATTATCGATATATATATAGTATAATATAATTATTACATGTACCAATATTTAGTCATAATAGTAAAATAATAAAGCTCATTTTTCCTCTTTATAATATTCATGAAAATTATTCATATATTAAAATACACGGAATAATTAATAACTAGCAAAATAAACTAAGTATAGACCACAATACAACATTGTGATGAATATAATCTTGATGCCAATTTTCTTGACTAATACTGATATTCTTAGTAAGATACGATAAATCGCTAAAATATTAAATATTATAATCATCTTTAGTTATAATATTATGTTTTAACATATTAGCGTAATATACTAATATGCAACACATAGCATATTCTTATCGAGAACATGTTATTTATATCATTAAAAATTCACAAGACTCTTGAAAGAACCATGTTCGAGAAATAAAAAAACATAAAACTTATTTCTTGTTTTGTAATGCATTAATTTATCATGCATGCATATCACCGAGAAAAATTATAGATACTATATTAAGCAGGCTGCAATATTTTTGTTATGTAAGTCTCCTCCATTAAAACTTTTTTTTCAAATCGAAAGGCAATCAAAATATACCTCTGTTCTCTGTTGAGGGTTTTTTATCAGAAACAAGACTTACAGTATCAGAAAATTTATAGAACTCTTGTAAAAAGTTAAGTTATCTATACTCGAATCATTAGCGGTGAAGTATTGTTATTGAAATGTATTCGGAATATATATTGATTATGTTAGGGAACTCGACAAATTATGCGATATTGTTATTTGTTTGTTTAAAATTATTCTAAATTAAAATTATATAACTCTAATACATTATAAGACTCATTACGTCAATACGCCACACACTGATTGCCGTATATATTGTATTGGTTATATATATACTAACATCTAACACAAAAAAATAAAGATTTATACCGCCCTCTTCAAAACTCCTAAAATAAAATTGAGTAGTTCTAGTTGATTTGTACTTTATTTTAAAATTAAAATTTTAGATGAAAAGTTTAAAAAAATATTTTAGGCGTAAATAAGACATATTGTATAAGGTACGTAGTGTTGATTATGTATTAAAGAAATTTCATAACTGTTTTAGAAATATATATGCCTAAAATTCTTACAGCATTTGCATAGATTAATCAAAAGGTTCATCACAAATAAATAGAAAAAAAAGTATGTCATAATAAATGTTGCTTATAACACGACGCCTGTAAATTATTTGCAGTAGAAGTTCAATTAAATGGCTATTGAATTTAATACTTTATCGCATGTAGGTACAATATTTCATCGTATTAAATGTATTATTTATTTAGACTGAAGTTCACGGTTGTGTATACATTATACAATTACTTAAATAATATATTTTTATAGCATTATAACTTGTATTTTTATTACATTTATTTGTAATACTATGCAGTTTGATATTGAATTCTCCTGAAAGAAATTTAATTAAACTAATAAATAATATACAGTAAATACGATTAAAAAAAAAAGGTAATAGTTGTATATTTTTACTTAATATACCTAAATACCTAATCATGGTTTAAGTTAGATAAGATACAAAAACTGAAAACTAGAAAGAAGCATCTATTCATCTACTCTAGGATGCTACAAAATTCAAGTGAAAGTGGAAACGTGTCATCGTGACATTTGACCTCATAATGAGTAAGAGACATTAAATACGTAAAATACAAATTAATGTTCCACACAATTTTCGTTAAAACTAAATAATATTACACATTTATAATGTATACATTACTATATTATAATTTCACGTTATTAGGCATAAGGTTTGTATAAAAAAAACGTCAGTTCGAAGTTCTTTCATTACGTCATGATCACCGGTAACTATATTATGGCTTGTACTCTGTAATATCACCACGTCACAAAGTATAGAGGTGTAAAAAAATCGGTTAAGTTTAACTGAAATGATATAAGATTGTACTTTCTAATTATTACAATAATAAAATACATATTATTTATTAGGTATTTGAAATAATCATTTTATCACAAAATATTTATTTCGTTTCATAAATCATGTAAAGTTTACTTGTTTTTAAATTTAAACAATGTTAATATTTACATCAAACATTTTGAACAGTTTACAATTAATCTAAGATATACTTTAAATTTTCACAGAAGAAAAAATATGTAATGTAATCTGTCAAAATTCGTTTCGCATCGTTAAGTATTATTTTGGTATAATTTTAAAATTTATCGTTTTTGATTTGATTAAGATTATAAATATACATGATGGCTAGCCGTACCCGGAAAATTTTTATGTAGAATTTTTTTTTGCTTGGCTAAATATTTTTTAAAAACTAAATAAGCTTAATAAAATTAATAATTATTGGCACAAAATAATTTTTAAAATAAATCTAACATAATATAATTTTATACGAGTGTAGAAATTGTTATATTATTTAAACGACGTATAGTAGCCATGTATCTTAACTAATACATATATCTGACATTCGTTGGTGTTTAAAGAATTTATTATTGTTTTGAGATAATTCAACGTAAACAAAATATTCAACATAACCGAAAAATAATTTTCTTAAAAATTTAGATTATCACAGATATTTTTAAATCTCTCATAGACCATTCAATAATTGTCAATAATTAACTACGTCTAGATGCTACGCAAAAGGTGATTCAGTTTTAAATTATTTTTTACTATTAACATAGCTGACTAAACGTTGAATTATCTGTAATTCTGATAAATGAGACGGGAGTTTAAACTAGAAAAATGTTATAATATATTATAACAAAGACGGATGGTTTTAGAATGTAAAATAGTACTGCGGTATACATAAAACGACATAAACAAAATAGTTAACTATGGTACTAATTATAATACGTGATAAATAATTGCTTTAAAAGTTGTCATAATAATAAGTAATAACACACTCGATCACTCGAAGGAGCCAATCTAAACGAATGATTTACTCACAAAAAATATCCACAAATTAAATTTTCCTTTTAATGATTTTAAAAAACAGAATAAAATGATGTTACTCATATAATAAATAATATATAGTTTTAGTATTATAAAATTGGAGAAAAAAATAATAATACAGAATCATAAGCGGTTATCGGGGGAGGGGAGGGGTGTAAAATATGTTATACTTGTGTTTAGAAAGGAGGTGCGGGGTGGTCACTAAGATTCAACTAAATATCCGCCAATGTAACATAATATAAACATGACAATATTTTATGTTAAGAAAAATATATTTTAAATGGTAGAATGTGTTATATTTATATATATATTATATATAATATAGTGTCTAATAAAGCTATTTAAAATTTATTGTTTAAATGTCAATGCTATTCATGATAGTTTTCATTTGAATGTTGTTTAAAAGCGTATAGCAGCCAGCAGGAATCACTAATATTGCCATACCGGTTTTCGTCAGTTCGTCACTATATTATAATCACGTATTCACGTTCACGGTTCACGTATAAACTGTATAATTAATCATAATATTAAAATGTTTAAGCAAAATTGTCTACAAAACTATATTATAATAAGTTACTATACAACTTAAAGTTACTCTTATTAATATTTCAAATTTAAAAACCGGGAAACTGACTTCTGTTGTATAGTAGGTTTTGTGTCTTGTTTTTTTTTTATTCGTGTGATAATAAGGTATCATACTGGTAATTATACAATCGTAATATACAATTACTTATATATTACTTATACAATTATTTAGATATCTAAAGTATATTATCTTTAGATTGACCTATTCCAAACACTCTTAACAACTAGAAACTACTCGTTTGAATTCTGATTTTGATATTCTCTGATTTCAGTAAAATTAACTTCTAAATAATAAATAGTAAAAACCAGGGTTGTTATTTTGAAAACAGAGGTTTGTAGAATAAACATATGATACACAAAACATAGAAACTTTGTATATATTAAAAGCTTCAAAAATTAGATTTCGATAACTTCATTATTGAAATAAAAAGAGGGAACGTGTCAAATGAATCACCCGCTGCATTAACATAAGATATAGACCTCGTTATAGTTACAGCTAATGTGTAAAATTTAAATCTTATCATAAATCATTGTATACAAAAACCCATTTGCAGAAAATAGGACGGATGAATCACATCTATTAATTAGGATTAAATTAATTATTATCAAAAACTGATGTTTGACAAATTCCTTACAAAAAGGAATTCGTTCCATTCCTCGTTCCTTAGAAACAAGAAAAGAATTCGTTCCTTAAGAAAATAAACGAGGTTCTTTTTTAGTTCCAAATAAAATAAAAATTCTTAATTAATCATCTATGTTTTTTATATAATATATTACATTTATACTTTATAGACAGTGCCGTTTTTATCGCAGGGGCAACAGGCAGTTGCATCGGGGGGCAAAATAACAAATAAAACAATATTGGTTTTGTGTAATTGGGTTAATCTTATAAAAAAAAAACATATATTTGGTCACGGCAAAGTTTTAATGACAAAGGTCAAAGAATCAAATTTATATTAGGTAGGACGAAAAATATATTTTGCCTTGGGGCGCTGACGAGGGTAGTTACGCTACTGTTTATAGAAATAGCAATACTGGTTAAATGAGAAAAAATATTTATATATAATAATTAATTAGCGTTGTAAATTATTTACGTATTTCTGAGTTCACTCTTCAATTATAATATATATTTACAGGTAGGTATACATTATTTTATAATTTACTATTTAGTTATTTTAGTAAAAAGATTTATAATATTGATTATAGACTAAAGTTTTTTTCATTTATTCATTATTTTTATACAATATTTATCAATATTATATAATAATAGACTATAAAGTAATTTTGTTCTGTTTTAAAAGAACTAATTTTTCAAATAGTTCATCACCTAGTCTGTAATGTTTAACGGCCATTACATTAGAATCATTGGATTGAGTAGAAACAGATCTCTCGACAAGAACATTTGAAGGCATTGGAGTATTGTACACTAAAATACTTTTATAACTTCTAAATTAACTTTTTAATTTTAATTATTTAAATATCTGTGTAAATTGAAACACGAAAGGAACTAAAAATGTCGTTCTTTCTCCTTGAAAAAGGAATTCATTCCTTCTAAACACTTTCAAAAACATTAATTAGTATAGTGTATAAGTCAATATAACATACTGTAGAATGGTATGAATATATTGTACAAATATAAATAGAGCTTAATAGTCTAAATATTATTAAAAATGTCGATATGTATAAATAATAATATAAAATAAATTCTGTCAAAATGATGAAAAAATTCAAGTCTCTATAAATATTCTTTTATGAACTAAAAAAAAAAATAGAAATCGAAGAAAATTTATGTTGCGTAAATAGTTTTATCGCTATTTTTTTCGTTTTTCCCAATTACACGTTAAGAAAAGCGTATGGATTTTCGTAATTTTTAATCTCCAATATTCTAACTAGAACAATTTGTTATCAGAAACTACCTTTAAAGTTAAAGATTGAAGTAAATATTCTACTTGATGACAGAAAAAAACATTTCACTGTATAACCAAAACAAATTTCACTCAAAATACATTCAATAATTATACAATTAGAGTTTATATTGTTATTGTTTTTTTTTTTAACTTATACTTATATAAACTTGCAGATAAAAATATCGAAAGTACTAAACTTACTTTTTCAAAAAATATAATTTATACATCAATGATTATAACTTTAAGATTGTAAAATTACACATAAATATTAAATCATAATTAGATCAATAATGAATAAATCATTATTTATACGTATATCAAAATCACGAAAATTTTCAAGAAATTTTAAAGTTGAAATTGTTGTGATTTATACCTAAGGTTAAAAAACCCAATACAAGGTTATGCATAAGTTTTCCTTCAAGTAACTGTAAAATAAAATTCCAACATAAATATAGAAAAAATGTTATGAGCGTATGAAATGAAAATTTTTTTTGAAATCATGATATATTACAATTTAAATATAGGTAATAAATAATACTATAATATATCCTACTAATTATCATTGACTGACAAATTATCTCCGTTCAGAATCGTTTTTCGTATACAATGATACCTGTCATTGCATTCAAATTTAACACATCCATTATAGAGACCAGTGACCTAATCTCCATCTCTACTATACAGCAGAGCAATACCCACTTGCTCACTTTTTTTTTTTTATAAATACATATAATTACTATCAAATTGAGATTCGAATCCAAATTATCAGATTATTAAGTATAAAAGTGAAGTTCTACTACCTAAAAAACTATTTAACTCCAAATTATCAATAAAAGGTTCCTTAAAGAATTTAACACATTGAATAACTATGAACTATTTAAAAGTAGAAATATTATATATTTTTATTATGTAATTTACATCTAATCAGTAAATATTAACTTATAAGTTAATTTTTATTGTTTTTAATGAATTTTCTTGAATGTCATTTTATAATCAAAATGAAAACAAATAAATGAATAATTATTTAAAGATGATGAAATAGTCATTTTAAAGATATGAAGGCTATGCATCTAAATAATATGTTGTACACAATATAAGAATTTTGCACCAAATGGAAATATACAAGATCTTAGTTTACTTACCAAGAGTATGAACTTGAGGTTCTCCAGCATAAATTCGATGATGAATTTGAAAAGAATCATGTGATTGTTGCCTTGAATATCGGTACGCTGGTATTACTCGAGAAACTGACACTAATGATTTTAATAAAATTCCTAATCTGTTATATAGTGTATAAACTAAGTGTCGAGAACAAAAGGGATCAAAGGCACTTTCAGCTAATAAACCAATACTCCATGTTTCTAATGTCATCGTATCTCCATCAACAGTTTTCAAAAATATTTCAACACATAAAGGAACAGAATCTCCAAGTCCATTGCTTAAGGCTAGTTTTGTTTCGGTTATTACGTCTGGGATTTCTTTTATTGCAACATTCATCTGAAATAGAACATTTAAAAAAAATTATTATTAGTATTAACAAGTTAATACCTAGCGTTTATTAAATATGGTTTTATACTACATTTATTCATTTAGGCGTACATTATTCATTTGTTATAACTTTTAGAATATGAACATTAGTTTTGATAACTAATTTTACTGAAAACAAATAAATTAAGAATAGATAAATAATTTGTTTATTATTAGTGAATATTTTTGTAAAGATACGGTTTCCCTGCAGTGCTATTCCACTGTTTGGCGTTGCAGGGAAATTGTGCCTTAAGATCGCTATCTTATTTATGACACCAAAACATTTAGACTTTTATAATTAATTATGATTATCATAAATTCTCATAGTTAATAAAAATCATTCAAATTCTTTCAGCCAAAATATTCAAATTTAATGTTTATGGACATTTTAACACATTTTAAATTAAATTATTACAATTAAAAAAAATATAAAAATAAATTAGTTATAAATATTAATTTTTTTTTTTATTTAATTAAGATTATATCAGTTGTTGTTATTATCATAGAGATACAAAGATCTATTAATTTTTACATAATTTCAATCAGTTTTCTAATGTTTTTCAAAATTTTAATAAATATTATCTTTAGATTTTAAACATTTTATTTTTTAATAAAAAAAATATTTTTCTCCATTATGATGCTATTCTGGTTATCCAATAAAAATATAATTGTTTTCCCATCTTTCATGAGATCTATTAACAATTATTAAACTTTAGTAGGTATATTGGTAGCCAATATAAAAATTATAAATGTAATGATTAACTTAATTTTTATAAAAACAAAAAAGAATAAATTACACTACTTGTTAAATTAAATTAAATAACACAATATAATATAATGTCAACATAAGATTGTATGAACATTTTTTATTTAATAATAAAATTTAAACAAAGTACATTCCATACAATAGTGAACTTGTTTTCAAGGCTTTTATACCTTGCTTAACAGGATTTAATAAACTAGATAAAATTATGTACATTTAAACATTAAGAATACACTAAGTTCCAGTTTATACCACACATTTTATAATAAATAAATAATATATATATTTATTTAAATGAATATAAAGATACTTAATTAATATTCATAAGAAGATCTACTAATTGTTTTTTTTTTTAATTTTTAATTAAAATTAAAATATAATATAAAGACATAATAATTTAATGTGTGATTTAGTGTAAACATAAAACGTATAAAAAAATGAATAAAACACAACACAATAATCACTGATTTTTTTTTTGTTAAGTTCTTTGTATAAATCACATTTTTATATATATTTTACGCATACAATTACTTGTGTTACTGTTATGATTGGGCAAATAAATATTATGATGTATAATATAATATATATTATATCAAATACCATTTAAGTAATTGTTAAGTGGAATATTAAAAAATTATGTTATTGGTTTTATAGTTATAATTAAGTTTTGGAAAACAGTTCTACGTGTTTTTGTCCAAAAATTATATAAATACAAATTAATTCAGTTTTTTTTTGTTCTCCAAATAATTTAAAACTAAAAAAAAAGAAAAATAAAACTACAAATGGATACATATGATTTATTTTTTTTACAACTATTATCAAAATATAATTATAATAATACAAATATAATATTTGCTCAGCTTGTGTATTGGGATATATAGTCCTTAAGTGTCAAGACCTAAATGTTAACTATACTGTTAGCAACTTTTTGCTTTTATTTTTTTTTTAATTTATTGATATTAGTTTTTAGAGTTTATTAAATTAAAAAAATTCTTGCTTAAAGACTTGCCTTATTATTCTAGTCATTCAGGCAAATAGAACAAATTAAATAGCCAATTAATTGTGATTCTCAAATGTTAATAAAATTATTATTTATTTATTTAATGATTGTATGGTTGGAGAAATATAACTTATAACAATCAATACAATTGATAATTTTAGTAAATATCATGTTAGTAAAATTGTCTATGTAATTAATTTGAAATTCAATTATTAAATAAAGACTAAAAGCTTATTTAAATTATTGTAGTATAAATATTGAAAATATTTTAAATACATTAAAAAAATTAAAAAATTGGTATGTTATGGAAAATAGACTACATAGTACTAGTAGTTGTAGACTACCATATGCATCCATATTATAGTTTATTATAGTTGTAGAAAATAGTTATAAAGATAGCACAAGTAGGTTAGTAGAACAGCATAACAATTTATTGTGATAGATAATAATCCAGCCACCTTGTAATATTATATAAGGGGTTTTGATTTAAATTAGGAAACTACTCATTTATTTTAAAATAACTTGAGTGGTAAAATAGACATGATGATTTTGTATTTTATAAGTGATTTTAGGTCTTTGAACAAAATTAGTATTAATAAGGTATGAGTAAAGATGGTTATCAAATGTCTATTGTGTAATACAATGTTTAATTTTTCAGATTAATTATTAAATTTAACTAGATTGTAAATTTTTTACATGCGAAGGCCAGCAGTAAAGTTATTAAACAAACTATATAAAACTCATGTAGTAGTTCAATTAGTATTATTACTTTGACTATTATATTATACATTACAGTTCAATATAAATATTTTTAAGATTAATATTTGTATACATTAAGGAAATTATTTGCTATTTTAGCTGTACTGACTTGTAATTTAATGTAACATTAATAGTTTATATTTCTTTAAACTTTATTAAAACATATTAAAAACTCATCATTTATAAAAAAAATTGTAATACATTTTTGTTTTATTATATACCTACGTATTAACTATATTCTTAAGCATTTCAAAATAACTAAATCTTACTTAAAAGTGAAAAATTCTATGAAATGTAATTATAATATAAAAGTAATTTATTGTTGCTTTATTCAACAATAGTTAATATTATTAGATATTGTTTTGCATATTTTCAGTGTTTGATAAAATTTAACATTTGATTCTGATAAGGAAAAATAACTTAATTAAATATTGCTTTTTAAGTAATTAAAAAAAAAAGTTAATAACTGCTTAAATTAAAAGAGCAACAAATAAAATACAAAAAAATGTACTGAAATTATGTGTACATACATACAATTTTATATTTTATTTAACATTAGTAAACCAACTAATACACTATCCACATTAATTAGTCATATATGACATTGCGTTAACTAATTACATTTTAAATACAGAACATTATCTAATCAGTTGTTATTGTTTGTTATCTAACAATTTTAAAATTAATAAGAGTTTCTAATATACTTTAAGTTTTAGTAAATTTTCAGATAATGATATATTAAAGTAACAGTGTTACAATACAAAATAAAATAATTAAATGTATATATGTAGGGATCTACATTGTAAAATAACTATTTCAATATGTTAGGTATAATCAATATACTGGTTTAAAAAATGTATACCTAATGAACATATTTAAGAAATATTTGTATAATTTATTAATGAGAATTAGGTAGTTAAAAATCCTAAAGGATTTTATTAAGCATAACTTAAGTTTTTATTGATACCTATTTGATAAAGAATACATATATAAATAATTTAATTCCAAATTTTTCCCTTTCTACAAGAATATACCAAAATATAATGTTATACCTAGACATATAATGATATAATTAATGAAGTATCAGTTTCGCAATAAAACAACCTACCAAATCTAATTTTTGGTTATCACCAGGATAAAATAAAGATTGGATTCCACCTACAACATATTAGAATTATATTTATCAAATTACTGCATATTATATTTTGTTAAGTTCTATAGGATGTCTTGTTTTGGCCAATTTACCTTTAACTATATGGACACATTTTATACATACTTAGTATTCTAACTCACAACTTTATGAAATGTGTACTAAAAAAAAGTTACCCTATGATTTTTGATTATCATGCCTGAGAAAACTAATGGCTAGATTTTTTATTAATTTTAAGGTTTATTCTATTCAAAAAATGTTTACCTAATTAACTGAACTTTTAAAAAATTTTATAAAAATATTTATTTAACTAAATTTATTTAATATAAAATGGTTTGTAATCATGCTCACCGAACTATTCTGATTTGTACAATAAGTATGCAATCTTTCACCCATTCTTGATTGTACAATTATTTGAGCTGATTTCATAGTCATAAGTTTAGTTAGCTGTTCCATTTCTTGTCTTTCCTTCTCGGCTGACTCAGTTAATGTTCTTGTATCCACCATTGTAATTTTTTATACTTAAGTAATGATTGCAAAAAAAAAATTTAATTGAACCACAGTCACTTATTTAACACCAATTTAATATAAAATTCACACATGGACAAACTATTAATAATTTTGAACATTCAAATTGTCTTTGTCTTAAAATTATTAGTTGTGTCACTTTTTTCTGCATTTTGCAATGATCTGAAACATTTAAATATATATTATTAATATAATTTAACATTTACATGTTTAGAAATAGAAACAGTTAGCAGTGATATATTAATATAAATCTGGGAAACCTACACCTTTTTGTTTTTTTAGTAAATATTAATTAATTAGCCTACATAAAGACTAGCCTATTGGGAAAGTTTTTATTTCCTGATAACCAATTTTCAACTTTTTAAATAATATTTATATTGATTGTGTTACCTATCTATATAAATAATAGATTAAATAAATATTGCAATTATGTATATTTAATCGATGATACAATGAACATGGTTTTTATAAAAACCATAAAATTACTTGGGATCTCGCACAATAACTAAGTATTTAATAATCTTTATAATTGAATTTTATAATTGTTTGATATCATGGTATAGGTTTTTTTAACATTAACCACTATATTATAACAACAACAGATTGAAAGAAGTAATTTCTTTGATAATAAATTTGTTTTTGTACTCATATGCATTATCAATTTATATTATTACACTTTTTTTATATGAAACACCTTTCATTATTTCTTATTAGTTATTATCAACAAGTGTGTATAGGTAGATATAATTTAAAAATAAATCTTATTTATTGCAAAATCTTTAGGAAGTAAAAAAAATTAATTGATTATTATTTAATAGTATTGACGTAACAGCCAAGTTCGAAGAGAAGTTAATTAACCTCAAAGACTTAGTTATCTAAAATAAAATACAAATAAGCAGGTACCTATATAAAATATTATAATTAGTTTACAATGTATAATATAGGCATCTATTCTTAACAGGTGAACAACATGTTTATGTCATACAAAATAGGTACCAATTACCAATATAATATGGGTAAACTGATAATGTTTATTTTAAATATACAAAAAAATATTAAATTGTATTCTAAAAGCTATTGGGAACCTATCTATACAATAAGTAAAGTTTGTAAGTTTGTGATTTGCTTGTAGAAAGTAACATCTGGAACTACAGAACCAATTTAAAAAATTCATTCAACAATAGAAAGCTACATTATTCCTACGTGACATAGGCATACATCTATGTATAGGTAATCGATCAAAAAGTCCGTTTTAAAAAAGTTGGACTAAAAGTCTGGATTTAGTTTTTAGTTGGACAAAAGATCCGAGCACATTTTTAGTGTTGGACAAAAAGTCCCAAAATACAAAATATTTTAGGTATATAATTAATATTTATTTTAAAAATTTAAAAATGTTTGTAGACATTATATATTATTATATTTTTTTTCGATTTTTTTATTAATTTTATAATTTATTATTAATTTTAATAGGTACGTATAAATACATGTATTTAAAAATATTAACATAGGTACTATCACACGATATCTTAAGAACAACAATATCACAATTTATTTGTAACTAAATACATTTCAACAAACAATGAATTTTATTTTATTTATAAACAAGTCAATTAAACTAAAACTAAAAAAAAAAAATAGTATATATCATAAAAAAATATAAATTTGTCATTACTATAAATACCTAACTATAGTGGATCTCCGTAATATTTTTATTAGTTATACGAAAATATAATAATATAATGTGTAGAAACATTTTTAAATTTTTAAATATTTAAAATAAATATTAATTTTTGGACTTTTTATCCGCAATTCTTATGTATATACATAAATAAATACAGGTGAAAATGAAAATCTTTGTCATGCAATGTATTTATCATTCGATTATTCTACCTAATTATTTATTTTATGAAAGAATACATCACAGAGGAGGTTTTAAGCTTATTTTTGATTTTATAGGTTAATGAAAAATCAAGTCATTAATTTTTTAAATAATCAACAAATACTATGCATACAAAGATATTTTTTTGTGTTACTAATTATTAGAAATTTGTATTTTAGTGAATAGGTTATGTACTATGTAGTAAGACAGTACCAAACATTTTCATCGTTTTTAGTTCATACTATTGAAATTTTATGAGTTATTGGTTTTTGGTTCAAAAAAAAATCAAACTTGGTTATTTGAAGAAAAAAAAATGCAGCCGTTAAATGGTAAACAAAAAGAAAAAAAAGAAATTTTGGAAATATCATCTATTCAGAAAACCAAAAATATTAATTATCCATACGTGTTATGCTAAATGTTAGCATTCAGAAATCAAATTTAACACTGATATATTTTTTACGGGCAACAAAGTGCACAAGGAAAACTAGTCATATATAATTGGATTATAATATGTTGTTGTTAAACAATTTAAATTATCTAGAAACATTGGTAAATAAAAAAAAACGATAAACGAGTTGATTTTCATAAAAAGATTACTTAGATTAGCTAAACTTATTAATTTTACCCTGATAGTTTGACTTCTCTATTTATTCAATTTTAAATACCTACTTTATTAAAATAAAAATCTATGTTAAAAAACTAAAACTAAAAGGTTATAATGCCATGTACATTTTATATCTAAATACAAGGCTAGACAGTTGTTAAAATGATAAAGTTGTATTTAAAAAAAGTGGCACTTAGTGCAGATTAACCACAACTACTGCTGCTGAGATTACTTTTATTTGACAAAAGGTACAAAAGGTAATACATTTAGTTTAATTTATTAAATATACCTTATGTGATACCAATATAATATTAAAATTAACCTTAACTTAATAAACATTTTTTAAGTTATTAAATTAATAATGGTTATCAACAAATTTAAATTTAAAAGTAATAAATAGATGTAAAATTTGGTTTATAGATTTAAAAGGTAATTAACAAATAAAAAATGAAATATTTAAAATGTTTTCAAATCAAACTTGATTATAATAAAACCAAATAACAAATATTTCTGGGAATATCATAACTAAAAAAATAGCATCATCAGTATTCAGAACATTCATTAAAAAATTCCTAACCTAACCTAAATTTATTTAGGTATTAAGAAAAATAATGAGCATGTATATTTTTTCAAATTAATAAAGCAATGTTCAAATGACTAAAAAAAAAAAAAAAACGATGTTTAATGTTTGTCGTAATTAAATATTTGAACCTATACATTTTTTTATTTATCAGCATACATCCAAAATTGAGCTCAGGACAGATTATTATAAAACGTATATAAAAAAAAAAAAACCAAGTGCATATTAATTCATATTACCTTTTATGATTTATAACAATATATTAAATCAGACGGAGTTAATATCGAAAAATTAAAATTTCTTATTAAATTAGCTATAGTAAAAAACTTAAGTTCAATTAACGGAGTAAATAAACTACATTGTGAATGGTAGGAAAACGTATAAAATGTATTTGACAAATAAGATTAGAAATTAGAGTACTTGGATTAATAATTCTTAACTAATCAACAGCACAATATCTGTATACCTGATATAGTAATAAATTTGATAGAAATGTCAAAACCCATGTAGAATTAAATTATTAAATACTGTTGAAAATTTAGGTAATTACCAACATTATTTCTAAAATATTAGGTGAAGCACTAGGATATAAAACAATAAATTGTAACAACTCAATGATTACATGATTTAAAATAAGGATAAAATATATAGTTATACTTTCATTAAGGAGCCGCTACATCAGCATTTGTTTTCTCTGTCTATCTCACATAAAATATAGGAATAAAGATACTCCGTATTTCCACGGTTATGACTCTCTGGTTCAGTTTAGGGCAAAAGCACCTATAATATATATTTTATAAAGAAGAGTATTTTCTGTGCATTGACCGGATAATTTTAAATATTTACAATTTTGAATAAATTATTAATGGTTAAAAATAATTGAAATTATTTTAAATTAAAACATACTTATATTTATAAAAATTGTAAATATTAAAAATCTATCCAGTCAATGCACAGGAAATATTCTTCTTTATAAAATATATTTTAGGTACTTTTGCCCTAAACTGAACCAGAGAGTCATAATCGTGGAAATATTGAGTATCTTTGTTCCTATATTATGTGGGAGATAGACAGAGAAAACAAATGCTGGTGTAGCGGACCATTTAACATGATAAAAATCGAATTAAATGATAACAAAAGATTTAATTCGCTCTAAGTATTTCCCACAGTAAAATTTGAACAACAACTTGCATTTTTCTCTAATCACAATAAGAACATTATTTTAATACATTGTTGCCATAGGACTTAAAGAATTTATAAAACTATTTTTTTCTTAATTGAAAAATACAATTTTTTTAAATGAGTGTTCATGAATGTGTTCTTTTGGTACATTGTATTATTATATGATGGTATATATCTTAATTTATTTATTTAGATAATTTTACATTTTTATAAAATATCATTAATTATTGGTAGTTTTAATAATTATCTAATTTTTTTATTAAAAATTATAAAAATATAATATGATTAGGTAAATTTGTGGTATCTAAGTATTTAAATTAATTTTAATTAAATACTATAATATATTAAAACTGTGTGTATGAATCAATTACATTTATTACATAATAAATCTAACATTTACATGCTGCAGAACTTGCTGTATTTTATTATTTATAAATTTTATCAATAAAAAATACTCATTTTCTCTTAACTCAACTAATATTAATTCCATAGACAATATTTTTTATGTTCTTCTAATTTTTTATCACAAATTATAGTTTAATGTAGATTAATAGTTTCAGTAATCCTTTAAACTAGCTAACCTACTCTCTTCCCAAAGTGTACCCATTATTCTAGCTATTACGAACACAGTTGGTAGATATATTGTTAAAATTTATTTAATTTTTATTTTATATAATTTAGACTAGGTACCTATGTATAATACAATATAACATTAATGGCTTAAGAATTTGATTGAAACCTCGATTGAAACTAATAATAACAATACAACTGGTATCATAAAAGTAAGAAAACTATCTAGGTTAGGTACCTATCTATTATATATTGATAAAGGTTACTACTTACTTAGAATTATTTCTTTATTTTAAAAATTATGATTTTTTAAAGTTTTAAGACAAATTTCTTTAAATTTATGCAAATAAATATTTAGACATGAAACATGATTTTAAATTTATAGAATATCAGCATAAAATTATTATAATATATATTATGCATTCATACAAGGTCACAGCTGTGAAAATATAGTTACCTACCTATTTATATATCATGAACAAGGTTATATACAGCTCGATATAGGTAGTTGTTAACTTGGTGATTAAATCATAACAATGGTTTCTTCATTCTTTTAACTAGATTTTTAAAAGGACTTAGAAATAAATTTCATGTACAGGTATATTTAATTATCAAAATAATTTTAAAAAAAATGAAAAATCTAAATATGTAAGCTTAAATTCTACATAGAAATAAAATATATACAGATATATATCAAGATGTACATAAATTACTATTGAAATACTCAATACTAATCACATTTAAATTTGACTTTTGACTTATTTATTTTACTATACATAGAAAAGTGAGTTTAAATATATAAAGTATAAATTATTCTTGTTATTACCTACCTATACCTATACCATTCAAAGATATTTCTTTAAAATTATTTAAGTAATTCCATGTTTTTAATTTTTTACTAAGTAATTATAGATAGTTTCTTTTTAAATTAGGTAACTAGATATTTTGAAAAGCTCTATGCTTTTGTTTCTATGACAAGCATAATATAAAGTTGTATATTAATTATTAATCTATCACCAAGTTTTTTTTCATCAAGCTAATAGAAATTAAGTTTATATTATCCAAATAACAAATTATATCATGATAAGTATCTTGGACAAACAACAAATAACTAACTTTTGAATATTCTTAAGCAAACAAGTATAATAAACAGTGGCATATTTAAGAGGGGGGGGAGGCAACAGGGGCATCTTTTTTTTTTACGGTTTTAAGGAAAGCTAACATATCTTACTGCATTTATTAAATTAACCAATATTTCATTTTAAATTTTAAGTCACTAATCAAGAAAAAAAATCACAAGATTATCTATAAAATACCTAATAAAGTTATGTTATCCTCTCGATTATTCCTTATATGACCACATATCACTGATAATTTTCAAGTATAATTTGAGTTCATAATTCATAATATAATTTTCTTATCTGACTAATTTTACAAATAGTGACTTGCTTATTTGCATATATGATAATTTTATTATTTTGTTATGCTTTGCTTTTTCAACTTAAGTTAAAAACTTAATTGCAGTCAAGTAAAGGACAAGATTGCTTAGTTGGATTGGCTTTGCTAAATATTCATAAGCACGGGAACATTCAAATAAATGAAATAATTGATATGTTTGCTGCCATAAAAAAAAGAAATATAGACCTTATATTATAATTATTTTATGATTTCCTATGACTCATCTGTATTAAAATTTAAACTTTTGAGCAATAAATAGGGTGCTTTTTATTGTGTTGAATATTTATTGGATTATAACTAAACAAGTTTGGACCAGTGTCTTAAAACCCTAATCAAATAATAAAAAAAAATTATTGTATTCGAATTTCCTTACATTGTAACAGCGAGCAATAATTCTATTTTGCCCCTCTCCCCTTGAAAAATTATCCCAAATACGCTACTGATTATAATATAGTTTAATAAGAACTACAGTATACAGTATTTAAACAACTAACCTAAATATCATAAGCTAATATCAATTTAAAAATAATGATAGGATCAAAGTAGGTAGGTATTGTATTGTCATTCAATAGAACTATGCAGGCAATCGTGAAATCAGCTGTGCTGTATTATGTATAGATTTAAAAAAATGCATTGAACACAACATGTTGTGCAATATAAGTACTATCCAATGGAATGCAAGTATTCTAGGTATTATATTTTATGTCAATGTAAATAATGTAAGTAAACATTATACAACCGTGATTTAAACTAATTTACACTATTAAAACCTATAACTCACAATACTCACTATTGAACTTATTTTAAACATTATGAACACATTGTACTGTGATTATTACTCAGTATAATTTACATTTACAAATTTACAATTTGTGGGATGATTAAAATGCAATGGTTAACATTCTAGATCTAGACCCTCCAAAGCTGTATAGGATTGATGTTATATTCACAGAAATTTTTAATATTAGAGTGAAACATTCACCAGATATGTGGGTAGGAATCTGTGGGTCGTAAAAACATCTACCTACCTACCATCTGTTTTTTCAGACTATCTCAGTTTACGCCAGCAAAGATTATAGAAACGGATATTTTTTACAGTATAGGTACGAAAAGGACAAGATATAAGGGTGGTGTACTCACTCATTGACATGTTTCGTATGATATTATTAGTATTATTGTAAGGTACGCCACCGAATCAGAAGGGGTATGACGGGGACGACGATTGGCTTTTTGGCGCCACGACTATCGACGACACGCACGCAAACCATGTAGACGGCGGCCAAACGATCGAACGACAGCAGCCTGCTGTGTGACACTCGCGCTCAACCACACACAAAAACACTTTTGGCAGCGGAAGCGTGTGAATGTAAATTTGACCGCGAGTCGAACGAAAATAATTTTACAGACAAAACGTCACAGCGGACTGCGCACACTATTCAACTGTCAGGCGGTATCACACTATCGAGTACGCACATTTAATGTACATGTGGATTTACGCGGTATCTTCGCCGAACAACGACGATAATATGCTATAATTATAATATACCGTACGATATGAAAAATGTGAATAATATCCTTGTCGAACTTGTGGCTGATGTCACTCGAGTTATCACGTAAACGAGTACTATTATTATTATTCCCGCGTCATATTGAAGTGTGTTCGTCAAATTTCGGTTTTTATTTTTAGACGACGATAATGATTGATAGATATAAAATTATATCCTCGATTACACTGTACGCACAGACGGGCGGCGGCGGCGGCGGCGGCGGCGGTGGCGGCGGACAGGCGGACGAGGTCTAGACGGTCGTGGAAAACACGCTCGTTTGCGCTATCGTCGTCGATACAGACGTACAGTGACAGTGTACACATTACACGCGGATAACTAAAGTGCGCGCGCCTGTGGTGGGGTCGTGTTTCGGTGTACGGTTACGTGACGAACGCGGTGGCGGCGGGATCGGGGAACCCTACATAGTCTGCCGACTGGGCGGGGCATGGAGGCGAAAAAAAGGAGAAAAAAAATAATAATAATAATAATAATATTGGCCAGCGCGACGGGCGGATCCGCAGCCGAGTGCGTGACGTGGTGCATGCCGTCGGGCATGTGGAAATCCGAAATTCCGCGTGAGCCGCAGACGCTCGTCCAATCGGCGGCCGTTACGTCACGCGGTAAATATGTTTTCGCGCGTGGTGGTCAATGGTCTTCGGTCACGAACTCGCGCGACAACCACCGCGGCACAGCTTGCTTTTCGTTCGTATAGTCGTAGTTGTTTTCCACTTTTCCAGTACCCACGAGGTTGGTCGGTCGCACGAAAATGATAATAATATAATGTTTTAGTTGTAATACAGAAAGTATAGGTACACTGACAGTAGACAGTAGTACAGACGTACAGTACACACGTTAGTGACTTTACTCTGTTGTCAGTTTGTACTTGAACCGCTATTACGATTAGGTAATCAAATAGACACAATATAATACATAAATATATGTGTATTGTCAAGGCCGTATTTAGAATTTTGGCGCCCCGAGGCACTCATAAAATGGCATTCCTCTTTTAGGGGCGAAGGAGGGGATCCAGTGTTAAATAAACACAAACTAGAAGTATTAAACGTATCTTACTTGTATAAGTTGTATTTTATCTAAATTGTACGTATAGGCCTAAACTATGCATAAATTTATTATAATTTATAATGGTAAAATTCCGCATGATTCATACATACATGTGTATACTCTTACATCACTTGCAAGTTGCAATGGAACTATAAAATGAAACAACACCTATTAAATAGACAATAATATATAAAAAAAAGTATATTTATATTTTAGTATAATTAATTAAGATCGTTAAGGTGGTTGGCTAATAAAAGTTGTAAGAATATACTTTTTTCAAACTTCTTTTCGGAGGAAAATATCCTACATTGACCATAGGTACTTTAAATATACTAAATAGATAATAGGAGACAACGTACCTAGTAGGTACATTTTAATTGTTGACAATATTTTTCTGTGGTAGATTTTATTGAAAATATTTTAATTTTTTTAGAACAGTAAATTTAAAAAATGGAAATTTATACTCGAGTATAATAACATATACATATATATATATTAGATATATAATTCTAATACCTATTTATTTTGCCTCTTCTAACAAACACAATGAATAATCAGTTGATGAGAATCTTTAAATAGGATAAGATATGCATTTTGTTCGTTTATAAATATTATTTATAGACTAACTATTTTTAGCAAACTTTTTTTAAATAATATATATTAATTTACATTCTTCATATAGCGTTGTTTCGTTGTTTCACGGCTCACGGGGGCTAATTTTTCGTTAATTATTAAAGAATAATGTAAAGTCTGTAATAACTAATAATAATAATTAATATTAATTATATAGTCCTGTGTATGTTATGTGCTCTGTACATTTACCGTCACATTTCACATATGTTTAAACCTTAAATGTTAGATGTAAACAAAATAACCAGATTATGATGTTACCTGTAAGTTATAAACTCGTAACATGACGTATTAACTGGTTTTGAGACCCGGTCGTACAGGATAAATTACTTCTATTTATTATTTTGATAATTATTGTGTATTCGTGTGCTGTAAATTGAATTAATTTATTAAAATTTCTGGGTAGGGGACGGGAATGCCTATTTATTATTTAATATTAACTAAAATTATATAGTAATAATACTAATATATTATGTACATCTTACACGCATATCAATTTAAAAGATGGGTTCAGCCGTTCAGGATTTACAGAAATTGAATTATCATATCTGTAGTATTGGTATTAATCATTAGATTATGAGTGGAGACTGTTTGCATATGTTTCTAAAGATATCTAGTACTAGTGGTACTTCTATGTTATTTCGACTACCCAAATATTTCCATAACTACCTGTTAGAATAATCTTGAGAATCTCGACTTCTTCCGTATAGGAATCTATTTTATAAATATATTTTCCCGCGTTATAATCTGTATCATTGTAATGTACAATTTTATTTTGTTTATTAATTTATAATAATATAAATTTTATAATTATAAGTGTACCTACCTATTGGATATTTGGGTATTACTATTATAGAATTATATAGTACCTAATACTACTAATATTTGTTAACCATCTTCTACGATAGAATATAGATTAAAATAATTTGTTGCCAAAAAAAAATCGTATATTTTTTACTATACTAGCTGTCTATACTCATTATTAAATATTATTTTATATAATAAAAAAGTAGTAAAAAGTGAAACATTTTAAATGCCTTTTCATTACACGGAAAAGATAAAATATATTTAAAATTATATTAAGTTTAAAAATACTATTATAAATATTTGCTGGTAAATGAAAGTTAAATTTATTTTTCATTTAATAATCTGCAGTTGTGCTAATGGCCAAGCGGCCAAGTCAAACAGCCTTCTCAATTATTTGAGTTTATGGTCTTACCTATGTCATATATTAAATACATACAATATATAATACATTATTAATTGGTTTCATTGGCTTTTTTACACTATTACTATGTAAAATATTTAAATATTACCATTTTATATAATAGCCTGAAATCATTTTTCATCAATTACAACTCATCCAATTTATCTTGACACTCGTTACTCGGCAACCGCTAAGATTTCAGAAAAATTACATAATTTTCCGAGTTTCAAACTACTATTTCTATTTTAAAATTTTAACGGTTCATGAGTCGTGGCTGTACAGCAGCTGTTGTCGAGTAGGTAAAATATTTTTTATTCAAACAATTCTGTAGTAGTAGAAGTCGCGTAGTAGTTGGTCACATGTACACATGCCCGCTTATTACTTCCTAGTTCCCCCGTTTTTCTAATAAGAGAATTTCTTTATCAATCGAAACGTTATACAACGTTCAAACACGGTCTGGCTACACTGGACTATTGGTTGGATCCTTGCATTTGAACATTTTTTTTATTATCTGAATTGAAAAACCGGAAAACATTTTCATTTATTATCAATTGATAGGTATTTACTATTTAACTTTAAACCTTAAGGAAATCGGCGTGTGCCGTGTAGCATTAATTCATAATTATATATTTGTATTGATGTTGTTTAATAATTTGTAATTACTAATTACTAACTGTCTAGTGTCTACTGTGTCTAGTGTTAAAAGTTCTGTGTAGTGCACGAATTTATTTAGGACGTGTTAATAGCCACTTCGTATGCCAAAAGTTCGCAGAAGTCGTAAACCTCCCCCGGATGGGTGGGAACTTATAGAACCTACGCTAGAAGAATTGGAACAGAAAATGAGAGAAGGTAGGTTCGAAGAACTATTTGTTTCCCAAAGAATACTTGGTTGTTAAGTTTCTATTGCGACATCGTCCATCATTATATTCCATATAGACCCATTAAAATACTACTATGTCAGAGGAAATTTTTTTTAATCGTTATAAAATTAATGAATAAGGTTCATTGGCGTGCTCAGAGTTTTGTGTCTGATGCATAATACATTTTTAACTGATTCAACAGAATAATAAATAGTAAGTTAACCAATTCCCCAAATTTTGGCTTAGGTGAAATTAGTATAAGTGTGCAAAGTAAAAATGATTTACTCACAGTTCATTTGATTATATGAGTAAAATATTATTTAGTACAAAAACATTTTATTTGTATAAGTATGGGTAACTTGCATGGTTGTGTTTGTATGTGTACGTCCAATATATATGGATTTGTTCATCAGTATAAAACTCAGATTTATCTTGCATTTAATAAATTATTTTATTATTTTTTATTTGATCAATCATTAACATTGATAATTCATGTTTTTATTTTATTTTAAATTCTATATTTAGAACTTTACAATAATATAGACAGTTGCTAGATACTATACCTTTACCTTAACTTTTTAATAAATATTCACCAGTCCACTAAATCCAAAATAAATTGTCAGGTGCAGTGAAAGTACCGTCAAAAAATTAATGGTGACATATTAGAAATATCACAAAATATATTTTTATTTTGTTGGACTGAAATAAAATAATTTTCTATTGTAGCATATGCATATATAAAAATAAAAACTATCACAGTGTATTACCATTTCAGAGTAAATTTAATTAAACAGAACTAATGTCAGCTATATCTGAAAACCATACTGTTTAAAAACCTATGTGCCATCCATAACTGATAAAAGCGCTATGATTGATTTGTCTGTTAAAAACTGATAATTGCACCTATCTTGTTAAACTTGCATATAATCAAAAAATTTCCTTATTTTTATAAACAGTTAATATATTTTTTTTTAAATAACAGTTAATTAATAAAAAAATTAAATTATACAATTTTTTTCTCCATAGCTAATATTGATTTCAAATAATAATTAATTGTTTTTAGTAATAGTTTTTTTAGTATATTTCTAAAAATGATATACTAATATTACATTATGTGATTTTTTAGCTGAAACTGAATCTCACGAAGGAAAACGTAAAGTTGAAGCACTGTGGCCAATTTTCAAAATTCATAACCAGAAATCAAGATATATTTATGATTTGTTTCATAGACGTAAAGCTATTTCTAGAGGTTTGTTTATATTACATTATAGGTTATAGGTACAAATGTTATTTAATGTATTTCAAATCCATATTGCAAGAAAAAATATAAAGTAAATAGATTAAAATGTTTTAAATTGGCAAATTTATCATTTTAATTGAAGTTTTAATGCTATATATTTTGTTAAATATATATATGTAAACATGTACTAAACATTTTCTAATTTTTTTAGAAAAAAGTATCAATTTTAAGTTGGGTTTTAAATTAAATCACTTAACATAGTTCTACGCTATTGCTATTTAGTAAGAAAAAATTGTTACACAATTTTAAGTTAGAAGATTATATATTATATTATATTACTTGGGTCAATATATAATATCTAGTTTTGACTAACATTGTTGCTTGAACAAATAATTAAGTATTTAATTATATTTTATTTCATAACAATAATAATTAAAAATCAAGTTTGCTTGTATTTATTACTGTATACAATTTTATAGTTAATATTTTGATATAAAATAATTAAAGCATACTTTAAATTATTATCAGCTTCTTTTTTATTATAGAATTGTACGATTTCTGCCTGCAAGAAAAAATTGCGGATCAAAATTTAATTGCAAAATGGAAAAAACAAGGTTATGAAAACTTATGTTGTCTTCGTTGTATTCAAACAAGGGATACAAATTTTGGTACTAGCTGTATATGCAGAGTCCCAAAATCTAAATTAGAAGAAGTAATTGCTTAATAATTTAACATATTCAAATATAACTTTTAAAATAAATATATAAGGTATTTACATAAGTATTATATTTTTCAGGGTCGAATTGTGGAATGTGTGCATTGTGGATGTAGAGGTTGTTCTGGCTAAATAAACTCTGAATACTGGTTAAATATCATTGTATTACTTTTATTCTTAATATGTGTAAAACAAATTTATTTCTTTATTGTGTGCGGTATAAGACTGAAATTAAAACAGCATACTAACTAAAACTTAATAAGTTAGTAATATTTAATGTCCATAATGATAATGTAAAGTATTAAATGCATTCATTTTCATTAACAAATATTATTTACTTTTTACTATTATTTCAATAAAAAGTGCATTTTGACATATTATTGTTTAATCAAAGGTATTTTAGTTAGTATTTTTATTTATATGGAGTGTATCCATTTACTATTTATAAATAGTGTGGATACAGGTCTGGATTTAGTGAGAGGTGTTACCCCCCACAAATTAAGATACCTGATTAATTTTAGTCGACAAATTTGTTATTTTGACATAGTAGTCGGCAAGTTAGCATTTATGATTTTATTATGTTTTATGATAATATATGAATATTCAAATATTATTTATTTTAATATTTAATATAATAGAAAACAATAACTTAAAATATAGCAAAATAGGAAGTAAAAAATATTTGTATAAAATATAATAAATATTTGATTTGATAGTTAATACTTGTATTTATAGATTACTATCTGCCTGCTGCTAGTCAGCAACATATCTAACTAAATATATAAATATTCCCATTATAAGTCAATACTTTATTATTTATACACCATCATCGACTCATTTTGTATATACCATGTATATTATATAATATTTTTTCTATGGTGCTGGTGAAAGTTTCAATTCGTCAAAACCTATTAAAGGAAAGTTAGATTCAAATTTGATTTATTGAATATAGAAATTAATTTTTAGAATATACCTAATATTACTATTTTTATTTTATTGTTTTACTGTGTTAGTATCCAATGAATTGATGTCAGTGCACTGTTTGTTTTCTCTCTCTGGCCCATGTATAACATAGACAAAACGCATTTATGCAGAATCATTTTTTTTTTTTTTGCTTTTGGGTACCTACCTAATCTTAGAGTGAAATCATCTACAAAAACAAAAGAAAAAAATTTATTTGAGGGTATGACATCGATTTGTCTTCATATTATCTCAAACAATTTAAACATTATTGAAAATTTACATTTTTATTTTTATTAAAGTTGAATATAAAATCAAATAACAATAAAATATAAAGACTACTTAAATCATAATAATTTTAGGTAAAAGTAGGTATTTATCTGTTGCATGTGAGGCCTGACTGTCTGAGTGAGAAAATATTTTAAGCCTAAAAATGGAGTTAGCATGCTTAAAAAATTACCTTTTTTTAATACTTATATGAAACGTGTGTAGCGGATAATGCGGTACGGTAAACTATTAGACCTACGTTAATTTTATACAAATCGTTCTATTTTTAGATTATAAATAAATAATTTAATTTATAAATACACAGAATTGTAATTATTAGCGATATTAACATTATTCAATAATCAATAATAATGCTCCTACTATAATCTAAAAAATTTTCATTCTGATGAGTTATATAATAAATTGTAACCATTATAATTAGAAAAAAGTTCCAAATAGTTCGGCCACTGGCCTATTATTATAAATTAATTTGGGGTCCGGGGGATTTTTGCACACCTAGCATCTCCAGCGTTGCTGCACTGACTACATCAGTAAATTATATTACATCCATGCATTTATAAAGTTAAGGAAAATAATTAAAACAATTATAGTAGTTCGGAATATCTATTTAATAAAACAATCTTTTTGAAAAATAAAATTTTATTAGGCTGATTTAAGAATAATTAATTGCGTTACCTATTTGTTAATTGTGTGAAACTATTAGCACAAGCATTCAGTGAATATTATATTATAAGAAAGTTTTCTAATATTATTCATTGATTGAACCTACATAGAATTTGTGCGTATAGTCTTTAAAAAAATGTAAATAAACCATAATTTTGTGAAGAAAATTAACTTTTTTCGTATAAGAAAATGTTTGTATTGCATGAAAATAAAAATATTCAAAAAAAATTATAAATACCCAGATTGTAGTAAGATATGTCACCGCAATTGCCTAAAGAACTTCATACCAACAACAAAGCGTGAATCAGAAATTCAGAAGTAATAGAACATTTAGAACTACTAACGGAGACAATTACGGTATAAAAAAATTAAATTTTTCAATTTAACACTTTATTTTTATTCTTTATGGTCTTATACTTTTTGACTTTCAATAAAAATTCTTAACATTTCGTAAAAGTATGGACTCGGATACTCGGTCACTCAGTAAGTCACTTATGTGCGACACAGTGACGTATTTGAGATACCTAATTTTTCATGGGGATAGGAGGGTGTGGGCAAAATACAAAAATCTCCCAGCTATTAAAATATAAAAAAATTTGAATATAATAGTTTATTTTTTTTTATTTGGTTAGGGTTTTAGACACAGGTTCAAATTTGTTGAGTTATAATCCAAAATAAATTCAACACAATAAAAATCACCTTATTTATTGCTCAAGAATTTGAATTTGAATATAATATAGTCTATTTTTTTTCGTGGCTGCAAATATATCAATGATCTCATCTATTTGAATGTCCCTGTGTCTATCTCTATGAATATTTAGTAAAGCCAATCCAACTAAAAGATCTTGTCCCATAGTCGACCGCAACCAAGTTTTTAACCTAAGTTGAAAAAGCAATGCATAACAAAATAATGAAATTATCATGCATAAGCAAAATAGCAAGTCATTATTTGGACATAAGTGTGCAATTGGTTAGTTATAGCATACAAGAAAATTATATTATGATACCTATTAGGTATATTATATTATATTCAAATTATACTTAAAAATTATTAATTTTGCATCTTCGAAAGTATTTGTCGGGAACCAATTCTCGGATGTCAATTTTCAGGTATGGGAACCAATTCGGATACAGCCCTCTAAATTATTCCAAATTTTACACAGGAAATAGGTACCTAATCTCTAAAATATATTTAGTAAGTACTTACTTAATTTGTAAAACGTAAGTAGTAGGTAGTTGTAACTTAATATAAACATATTAATTAATATATTTATAATTTTATAGAAAATAGTTTCTATCTTAAGCTCCTGGGGGTTCCTAGGGGCCACGCCCCAAGCCTGTATTTATAAAATGTTATATATTGTTAAAAAAAAATACTATTAGCTATCATAGACACATACAATAAGTTATATAATTTATAAATTACGGAAATGGCAAGAATAATAAGGAAAGTTAAAACTAAGGCCCCCTAACCAAATTTCTGGAGACCTGGAATCGTCTCTACAATAAATTCAATTTTTTCCTCATTAGTATCTTACGTTCTTTTTTTAAAACTACTGTGACTTAACTATAGAATAACATTAATGTTAATTTTCTTTATTTAGATATAGATTACCTATTTTAATCTATATATTTGGCGCAGTTGTTCAATATTAATGTACCTACTATTAGTAAGTACCTACGTAGGTAATACTAATACATTAATATGGGTATGTATATGCATATTATAGTTTTTCATAATAATTAAATTAAAAAATAATAATTTTTATCAATATATTTTTAAGTAATCAGCGTGTATTATGATTATTAATTACACTTTGTGACCTGTGGGCTTAGCTTTATAAATTATAATCTACTTGTGTATAATTTTTATAAATCAATTTTAAATTGATTTAAACATATTTAAATTAATATAAAGATGATCATAATAATTACTGAATGTTGATATGGATAAATTTGAAATTATCGTACAAATCTCTGGTACCAAGCTTAATTATTGTGAGTTTATGATTATTATTAAGCGTGAATTAAAGAAATAGAAAACTTTGATGTAGAGGTGCTTATCTACAATAATTGCGTACTTAATAATATGATATAACCCTTGATAATTTATTTTTTATAGACATTCATAAACATTTATTGCATGTTGTAGTTTAAAATTAAATTGATACGATTAAATGATATCTACACATATATGGTTGCAGTAGATAGACGTTCAACAAGAATGGTAGGTACACAAAATTATATTTTTGCTAAATAAATACATTTACTTGAAAAATATTAAAGTTTTTGAAAGCAATTTTATGTCTTACTATTTTTATCATTAGTATTTCATAATTTTTGTAATGGTAGCGTACCTACATTTTTAATTTCATAAAGCAGAATATTTTTCTGAGATTTGTTTAAAAAATCGATCGAACGAGTAATAGTTATTTAATAATAAATTATTATAATAAATGTTTATAAATAAAGTTTAGAAAAATTAAGTAGGTAGTGGAAAACCACTAATTTTGTGTACCTATGCCTGTATTACTTATTTACTTCGTTCATATAAACTTGCTTATAACTACTTATTTGAAATTCGATTTTTGTATACTGAAATGAAAATGAGTATTTATTATTAAAATAATCACTCTGTATATTTATGGTGTTTGATTTTATGGTTAGGTTTAATGTATCATAGTAGGCACTTTATTACAAAATAAATAATTTTGTTTTATTCGTATACTTAGATGTAAATAAAGTAAATGTTATGTAAATATAGGTAATATTATTAATTATGCATAAGTATATATCAGGTGATATTTTTATCATGAACTATTCATTATTTCAACAATTATTAATAATTATTTTGAATATTTTTTTTTTTTATAGGTTGGTAATTAAAACTTATAAGTAATAAAAAAACAATTATTTTTTTATTATTTTTATTTTTATGATTATTTAAGTTTTTTACATTTTTGTACAACTTAAACGTAATACACGTTTAATTTTATATTCCAAAGCATAATATTATTTGGAGTATTTTTATAAACAAAAAACAAACACAAATTTCGTACGAGTACTTAATTTATGAGTAATTATAGATACTTATTTAAAATTCAGATACGCTGCAGGGTTATGAACCAACATTTAGCATTACATATACTTCTACGGCTCTAATCTACTCCGTTAATCAATTTTTAAATATCATTAAGTCATAAATTTTTAACGATAAAAAATAGCAATAAATATCATATTTTTGTGCTTTTATAACTATAATAATTATTTCAAAAAAAAAAATATTTTCAATAACGTTAACAGTTTTTGAAATATAATGATTATAAAAATAATAAATAAATCTATACAAATGTGAAATAATGGTTCTAGTACTAAAGTGAGTTTTTTTAACCAAATTAATAATAATAAATACATAGTTTTAAACATAATTAATTTAATCAGAGATACAATTTGGTGGACCCTAACGATTAAAACTAAATAATAGTGATCCTAACCTATACTTAACCTAACATAACCCTCTCATATTCAATTACCTATAATTTAGGTTAGGTTATGTTAGGACCTATAGTTATTTAAGGTCTTATATATTTTAATTTAAAAAAAATCGTGAATATGTAAAAACAAAATCACAAATAGCGTCTATTAACTTAAGTAATATATAGGTATATACGTATTGTTTTATTTATTTTTATGTGTGTGTAACGGACAACGTTGTAACAATTTAAAATTTTTAACTATGTATAATATTATGTTTGTTGATCTTCATTTGGGGACGAGGGTTGATTTATCTACCGATAAAACTTGTGAATAATAAGGAGTAAAAGTATGCAGCAGTAATAATTATTAGCTTAATATGGTGTTAATATGGTTTAATTTAAGTCAGTGATCATTTTCATTTTTTAATATCTGTCTGATTTAAAATAAGCTTAGTTTTAAGTGTATTATAGCTTAAATTTAAAGTATTAATTAATCAAATGAGTTTTAACTTAAATTGAAATATTTATAAGTATAGTAGATAAAAATAATTTATATTTGGGTATTATACATTTTTTATATAATTTAAGTTAATTTAAAATAGTACTTAATACTTATTTTTACCCCTTTCTAAAATGTAGGAATTAATAATGTTCTTAATTAATTTAAGTCAATTTAATCTTAACAGCAACAAATGTATTATACTAAATGAATATATGCTCAAATGAAAACTTCTTTAGTCTTAAACTATCCAAAATCTTAGGGTTGTATGGATGATTATAATATAGTTTAGATAATAACTATTCTTACATTGAATATTTAATCTTATAGTGTATATACAATGTATATATTAAACATATATAATAATAATACCTATACTTAAAAAAAAATACAATATTATTCATTTTAAAAAACTATAACATTCCATATACTATGAAGTTAAAGTTTTTAAAAATTATAATAAAAGTATTACAAGAATAAAGTAATTAATAAACGTTTAAAATGTATACACATAAATACATAATACATAATGTATACATTGCTCATTATTAAAATCTACGTTTTAGAAAAGTATAAAAATGAAAATACGTTCAAATAAAAAATACATCAACTTCAAACTAATCAACACCTTAAAATTTAATGTATGATGATAAGTAAAATTTGGAATACGTTTATACGTGTAAAATACATATAATACATTATTGTATTCTAACTATACTCACATTTAGAAATTTAAACTTATAGTATATTTTAAAAATACATAAAAATAGTGTACTTAAAAAAAAAAATTTTGTTCATTTTGAATTATTTGAAAACATTGGCTATGAAGTTAAAGATTTAAAAAAACTCGTGTGTGTGTTACCAGTACGCGCGCGGGAAGTTAAACTTCTTTTGAACGGTACTCACTGAGTGAGTGAAAAAGAAAGTAAGGCATGGATAGAATGGGGTAATGAGGATAATAAAGAAAGAAAAGAAATTATAATACGTAATATTATTATTATTATGTGATATTATGTATATGACGTACTGATACGCTTCGCACCGCCGCCCCGACGACCGTATGAAATCATCTCGGACGATCATTCCGTTTTTATCTAAATATTTATCTCATTAACATTATTGTTGAGTATTCTTTGTTTAATAACCCAACCAAAAATACTGTCGTTTAATGACACAACCCATGTTTACAAAATACAGCTACGATAATCCGCGGCTACGCACAACGACATGTCCATGTTTGCGTTCGTACGGCCGCCCGTTCGCTTTTTTTTTCCTCACTACCCTGCGTAAAGAAGTTTAACTTCAAAAATTATAACAAAAATATTACAATAATAAAGTGATAAACGTTTAAAATGTATATACACATAATACATAGTGCATACATTGTTCATTATTAAAATTTGAAAAAAAACCAAAAAATCAGAAGTGCTACGAGACCGATTAAAAATGAACAAACTTTGACCATATCATGTTTACTTCAACTTTACCCTCTAAAAATCTATCACACAGTTCAATCAAAGTTCAAAGTTCAAACTGTTATAGTTGAAATGCATTATATGCAATCAGATCGCGGTTAATTTGTATCATTATTATATTATAATAAACCGCGTTAATCTATTTTAAAACTACATACACAATGCAATATAGATACACATAAAAACAAAATCTTTTGAACTATTCATGAATTGTCTTGGTGGTGAAACTGTGGATAAGATTGATACTCTATTTGTACGTGTGGATTAGGCCTTAACGGGGATACCACAATAAAAAAAAACGCGCCATGTGTAATACCCCATGTTTTTAAACGGCATCTAATTATGTCGTCTAATGAGCTAAGGTGGTGAGGAAATTTGCACACAACTACTTGCTTAATACATTAAATAAAATGTACATTATTGTTCCTATAAAATATTATGTCTACCATACATTCTATAAGTACACGTTATTACTATTATATGATGTGCTGTGTTCTTTAGCATAAAATTAACATTAATAGCAAACAGGTGATTTAACTTTTCATTAAACAGTTGATTATACATTTTAAAACTTCATAACTAATAGAATTAATAATTTATATTATGTATACAGCTTTTATAGAATATTTGATCATAAATTATGAATAACAAAAATATAATAACATGTTTTAATAACACACAATATAATATGGTAATAATCTTTGTGTTGCAGGTTAGGTTTTCGTTATAAGTTCACAACGTTTGAAGTGTTATTGATTGTAATCTAGATAGGAGGTGTTAATATTTTACATTTTCATTGACTAAATAATAATTGTTTTTAAAAAATGGCCACATACGTAATAAATAATAATATGTAAGATTCGTAAATCTCACTAGAGTCCAAATAATATAATATATACTTTAATTTATGTATGCGGCGATATACGAGTACATAATATGTTAAAATTAGTGGGTATGATAAAATTATAGGATTGTAATAATCAAGTATTATGAACTCATTTATTTTTGTAAATTAGCAAAATACGAAAACAATAAATCATTTACGTGAATGTTTGTGCACACTTTATAAAAATCATGTGTATATAATTATTAAACATAAGACCATTGGTTATTTTGATTAAAAATCATTTTTGCATGTATCTGTACTAATATAATATAGTAACTTAAGCTAAAACTGAAATGACATGAATAAATTTACTAAAATATTAAATTCTACGTTTTAGAAAAGTATAAAAATGAAAATACGTTCAAATAAAAAATACATCAATTTCAAACTAACCAACACCTTAAAATTTAATGTATGATGATAAGTAAAATTTGGAATACGTTTATACGTGTAAAATACATATAATACATTATTGTATTCTAACTATACTCACATTAAGACATTTAAACTTATAGTATATTTTAAAAATACATAAAAATAGTGTACTTAAAAAAAAAAAATTTTGTTCATTTTGAATTATTTGAAAACATTGGCTATGAAGTTAAAGATTTAAAAAAATTATAACAAAAGTATTACAATAATAAAGTGATAAACGTTTAAAATGTATATACACATAATACATAGTGCATACATTGTTCATTATTAAAATTTGAAAAAAAACCAAAAAATCAGAAGTGCTACGAGACCGATTAAAAATGAAACACACTTTGACCATATCATGTTTACTTCAACTTTACCCTCTAAAAATCTATCACAAAGTTGTTTTTCTAGCATTTTTGCACCACATAAAACTATTGGTACACCAGTGCCAGGCTGTACCGAAGCACCGACAAAGTACAAGTTTTCAAATATTTTACATTTCAAACTGGGTCTGAACCATAAAACCTGAAATAATGAATGAGACAATCCCAGTATAGACCCTTTCCATAAATTAAATTCGTTTTGCCACGTTCTCGGATCATTTATTATCTCGTGTTCGATCAAATTTCTGAAGTTGGATATTTTTAATCTTTTTTCTATTGTTTCGATTATTTGTTCCCTAGCTCTCTTCACAAGTTGATCAAAATCAATATTTGGTACATTCGATATATGTCCCACTGGTACTAAAACTACGACCGTGTCTTTTCCTTCTGGTGCTGCTGTCGGATCGATACGACTAGGTACGTTAACGTAAAACGATGGTTCGTCGGGCAGCGTATGATCCTTGAATATTTGATCAAAACTTTGTTTATATTTTTCGGCCAAAAATATGTTGTGTACTTTCAATTCAGACACAATAGTTTTCATGGACCAATAAAACGATATCGAAGAAGAGGTAAGTTCTTTTTTGCCGAGTTTTTCAGCGTATGACGTTTTTGGCAACAGTTTGTTGTACGCATATATGAGATCTGCATTACAAATTACAATGTCACTATTTACTACATCGCCGTTTACCAATTTAATTCCTTTCGCCACTCCGTTGTCGTCGACTATTATTTCTTGTACGTCGGTGTTATAATTGAACTTGGCCCCATGTTCTACAGCAATGTTTTCCAGACTCTGTAAAACTTTGTTAAAACCTCCTTTCGGATACCAAATTTCTTCTGCTATTTCAGTGTACTGCAATAAAGTATAGGGTGCCAAACCATCATACGGTGACATTCTAAAAAACATAAACACTTTCTTAATTTTTTTTTCTTTAAGAAGTACAATTAATCAATATTTTTTTATTTACCCCAAGTACATTGTCTGGAATGAAAACGCCTTTCTCATGTAGTCGCTTTTGAAATATTTACAAACTCTGTTGTAAACAGTGTCCAATAAATGCAGTTGTATTACGTCCGGTATATGTTTCGGATTAAAAAAATCATACCAATGTTGGAAATCGGTCTTGAGTGCAACTTTGACGCTCCTTTGATAGTGTACATGAGTTTCCTTTAAATAACTCAAAAAATTAATTAATGTCGATTCACCATCACCTTCATATTTTTCCAAAGAACGAGATAATTTCGATATATCTGTGGTGAGTTCGAATGTTTCGCCGTCGTGAAAATATACGCTGTAATTAGAAGGACACTTTAGTAACTCTATATGATTTTTAATATCCTCTCCCAAATCTTCAAATGTTTCTTCAAATATCTTGGGCATCAAATATAATGATGGTCCTTGATCGAACCGATGTCCATTTTGATAAATGAGTGAACATCTTCCACCATTATATGCGTTCTTTTCATAAATTTCTACTTGAAATCCTTTTTTGCTAAGTCTAGCAGCTGCTGCTGTACCACCAACCCCAGCTCCGATGATGATAATTTTTACCACCATTTTGTCAATTATCTATAACATAATAAACATCAATATTAATACTATTTAGGAATATAATATAAAAATATTTAAAAAAAAATAATTATACAAATTAAAAAATATATATTTTATATTTGTGGTTAATAGAGGTAGAAATTTTATATTGTAGTTTCTGACTGACAGTATGTTTAGTTGCTGACTTGTAATTACATAGTTTGGCTTCGTTAGTATGCATTATAGGTTTTTAAATTCACTTACATATTGATTTTATAATAATGTTGTAGACGTTTATTTAAAGGATACCTATACAGACGTATTATAGTAACTAATAACTAGGAACTATCAACTCCCTGCTTGTTGTTGACCACCCGTAAAAACTTATTTATAATTACATTTAAGTATAAAGTATATGCTATAGTAATATATATTTTAGTTTGAATTTAGTTTATATTAGTTGTATATTTTGTTTAATTCAATAATGTTTTTGTTCAATTTAAAAGTAATAAATTCGTAAATGGAATTATTGAAATTAGATATTTTTAATAATCTGATGTCAACTAGTAATATCTATTTGTTTAAATAGTTTATAAATGGGACAAAGACCGAAGAATATACTCGTCGGTAGGTACTTTATTAATGCATAAAAAGACCTAAAAAGTTATTTATATATTTAGACTGAGGTTTATTAAGTGTTAACTTTTATTTACTTACTAGTATGTATAATTTAGTCTTATTCATTATTATTATTATTAATTGGTTTTTACATAATCCTCATTATTCTATTTTATTTATTAAATAATATAGCATACTGCTTGTAGTCATATATGTACACAGACTTCAATTTCTAGTAGGTCATAATATTTTTGGTTCTTTTTCTTAACTTGCAGCTGCTCTTAATTTAAGATGTTTAATAAATTATTAAATACGGTTGTACATTACTATAATTTTGTTATTATAATATTTATATACAAGAATGACAAATTTATAATTATAATGATATATAGGTATGTCTTTTACATTAATAATTGAATCTAAATCAACATATTATAAACTTATTTACTTATTTAATAGTTAGGTACTTTTAATTATTTTTTTCTTTTTATAATACTATTTATAAATTTATTTATTTATTTATTTTTGATTTACTAGACTATTTATTTTTTTTAAGCAATAAGATATTATCAGATAAAAATCTCACATACGGATAATAAACTTAATTAGAATTTAATTGGTATTTTAATGGGCGCATTCAAGTTGGGTTCGAGATAACATTTATGATAATGATAAACTATTAATTGATCCGTCTATAAAAACGATTATACGTGAAATTTACGAATATCAAACGATAATTTTCCTAGGTATCAATTTTAATAGTATTTTATTTATTTTAAGTATAATATATATGATATCTATCAACAGATTCCATTTATTTTTTCAACTACAACCTTTTGAATTTTGAATTTTTTTTTTTAAGAGGACGTTACATCCTCGTGCATGTTGCCTTCGTTTTACAAACGTATAATATGGTCAATTTTCGTTCAGTAGGATCAATTTTGTACGATTAGCTTAAATTTAATATTAGAGTGAAATGATCTATATTATAAAACTTTAAGGTGAGAACATTATCTGTGTTCTCTCGTCGGATTTTTATGGTATTTTAATTTTTAAGTGACTATGTAAAATGTTTATATTTAAAAATTCTCATAATTCATTTAAAAATTAAAATATCGTAAAAAGCCGACGAAAAAACAGATAATAAACAGCTTTTATACGTAACTCTAACTGATTAAATGCTGATAACTCGGCTAGTACTCAATTTATGATATAGACAATAGACGTTTGTAATAATTTAAAGTTTACAATTGTATCTTTCATTGCATGCATATTTTACAATATGATTCAATTAAAAATTATTAATTAGTGGTACAATTATTAAAATATAATAATGTTGGTACAGTTTTCGTGAATATGGAATAATTTTCATAATAATTACATGTTTATGATAATATATATGTTAATTTTGAAAATGAATTAAAATTTAGGTCCATATAGTGTAGACCGATGGATGATAGCCATTACAAGGAATTAAGTAAAAAATTAATATCATATAAAATTAATAAAAGTTGGAAACAGTAACTGTAACTACTAATTACTAACTAGTCCCAAATTCACAATAAATTTTATTTTTGTTCATGATTTTTTGACTAAAGTCATACGTTTTACCCGTTTCAAACGTTTTAATACCAAAATATATTTTTACTCGTAAATTAAAAAAAATGTTGCGAGTTATTTATTTTATTTTCAAAATACAATATGTTAGTAATAATTAATTTGTATTTAACAACATAATATAAATTACGGCTCTTTTATTTTGGAACTTGAAATTTAGGTACAAAATGTTAGAAAGTTCCCAAACACACCCGCCATCCGTCGAGTGCACGCCAATGTTTGTAACACTTTTCGATATAACATTTTATAATTTTATAAAAACATAGATAAAATAGTAATAATAAGAAGTGTAATTAATAAGAAATATTTTTTTTGTTCTGATTTAAGAAATTGTATTTAATGTTTAAAAATGTTATTAATACTTCGTGTGATAAAAAAATCGTTGTCAGGAAAATTGTATTATAAGTTTTTTTATTTATATTGCTATTGATAATCATAATTAATTTTTGTTAAAAACAAACCATATGATAAATAATCTTATATTTATTTAACTTTTATTTATTTATTAGGATGTACCCATAGTGTATATGTAGTATATAATAATATACGTTGTGGCGAAGAATATTCATATTTCTAATCTTTATGATCAATATCTTTTAAATTATACAAAAAAATAATTTGAATTGTTATTTTTAATTTAATTATATAATTACAGAAAATCTTAAGTTAATATGAAATATTTATTCATAAAAACTGTGTTTTCATTATAATATAGTTTTAAAGTGCTGTAAGGATTATTAAAACTATGAAGAATCTTTCTGTCTGATGTAAGAGTAATGGAGATGTGTGTTATTGGTTCTAAAGGTATTTTGTTGTTTCTGTTGATATTGTAGATGGTACAGACAAGCAGAGACTGATTTTTTTGTTTTTTAGGTTTATGATTGATAAATAAAGATCAGATTTTGCATAAAATGCATGTTGCTATTTTCAACATCATATGCATGAAGTAAACGAGTGCCCATTAATTGATTGATGAAATATCAAAATTGTATACTGCATATTTTTGCATATTTCAACAAAAAGCTGTTCAAATATACATCTAACGATCCAACAAGGTGTTGAAAAAATAACCTAGATTATATAGGTATAAATAATATCAAATATTTTACGTCTCAAAGAATGTTCGGACGATATAAATAAATTACTAAACTTCCATAGAAGTTGGTTGTACGAGTTTTATAGTAGATACGTGGCTTTATCTATTTCATTTTACTTTTGTTGATAAAATACCCGAAACAACATACATAGATATTAGGTACATTATTAAAACCACTGCTATACATTTATGCGAGACAACTTTTGTTAGTAAGAATTACGTTGTAGTCAAGTTAAGTGTAGTTTGAGTGCATTTTTTTGCTAAAAAATATTTTGTAATTTATCAATTAATTTTTAAACCGTTAAAATACCCAAAATTCAAAATTTTAAATTGGCATCAACTAGAAAATTAATTGAGCCATATAATATTTCTGGTGAGGTTTTCAAAATTTTAAATAATACATAAAAATAAACATGGAACATACTTTGATAAGTTATTGTTTTTCAAATTAACATACTACATTAAATCGTACTTACTTCTTTTTCATATCACCAATGAATACTATTTAATTTTAATACAATATTTTTTACAATGTATTACCTAATAATTCAAATTAGATTACAATTTAACAAATTGTATTTTTGTATTGCATATTTGCTATATTATACATCTTATACTTTTTGCTTATGAAAATTTAAATAATGTTAATAAATATAATAATTATTACTATGAAATTAAAATTTAATAAAAATTTTATTTTGTATGTTATACATTTTTTTCTTGCGTATTTTCACTTTTTTAAGTGCATGCCTGCATGCATATTTTACAATTTAAAATGCATATAAATTCAGTCTTTATTGATAAGTGATAACAAACTAATCCAATTAATTGTTTTAGTGAAAAAAAAACTTTTTGCATTTAAAAATATCATCATGTCTATAAAATATAATAATAAATTTAAAAAATTTAAAGTACCTTTGAATAATATTTTTAAATTACAATAAAATAAATATAATTATTATATACTTCGTTTAAATATATACTAATTTCTATGAAAAAAAACTTTATTTATTGTTTTTATATATTTTTAGATTGTTTAGTTACAGTATAAAATACTAAAGAGAAATCTTTTATTAAATCCTTAGCTATAAAAATTGAACATTTTATAATTTTTTAACTACAAAATTATAGCAAATATTCGTGATTTTAGAGAATTTTGTCTGATTTTGATTTATAAATTATTTATAAATAAAAATTATGCCTATGTATCTTACGGCAGTAAGAAGATTTTGAACGAAGACAATCCGTTAACCTAACTATTATTAAGTATATACTCGTATTGTAATATATTTAAATTACTACCATAGAAATGTATTTTAATATTATTATTGGTACCCACTGTTTTTCCCGAATCAAAATTCCCGAACGACTTTTTCCCGACTGATATTGTTCCTGAAATAAAAATTTTTAAAATTTTTATTATAACTAGGAGCTTTTCTATAGTGGCTAGATATGTTTTATAATTTGTCGATTTTAAAATATTTAATGATAACACTACAGCATTTATTATGCTATTATTAATTTTATTGACTAATTTTTATGTTTTATATGTATTATAATTTATCGCTTTTAATATCGATTTGGGTATAAGGTCATTCGGTAATTTCGATTCGGAAAAAAGGTTTCGGGTTTTCGGATAAAATACTGTTCGGGAAAAAGTTCATTCGGGAATTTTGAATCGGAAAAATAACCGGTAACCATTATTATAACAGCTTGTTAATTTTTTAAATTTTTCGAGTTTCTTCCAAATTAATTTTATCAAAATTTTTATGTAAAAATCAATAATTTAAAATGTCTATAAGTAGATTAAATAAGTTCATAATATTTTTGATATTATATCATGTATGAAAAATGCTGGTATAAATATTTAGTAGACATTTCAAATATTTACGGCTGTTTGTTTTTGAATTAATTACAAAATAAGAAAATCTCTTTTGTTAAAACTTACAGTTTTCCGTTATTTCCTAATTTTCTTTTCTAATTATTTTGAGAAGTACTGGGAATTTTAAATATGAATCTCAAAAGTACCGACTAGGTTCACTTTCCTACCAGAACATTTTTTAAAATTGTAAATTAAAGTTTTTTCTTTTGTCCAGATATATTACTGAATATTATTAATGTACGAACAAAAATTTAAGTTTTTAATTTACTATAAAATACAAAAAAGTAAGTCATTCCTGGTAGTAGGTTACCTAATGCGTTCTGTTTTTAATTTTTATCTTTTTTATAGTTTAAGTGCTTCCGTAGTCGAAAAATTACGTAATTCAATAACTCGAGTGCTTCCTCAATCTGCAGACAAAACTTTCAAGAGTAGGAACTAGGAATCAACGATCGACTATTAATTTAATAGTACAAAATAAATTAGTTCAAATATTATAAATCTAAGAATTTTATACAAATTTTTCACGACAACAACTGATCATAGTAATCATAATTATTATGTAGCAATGGTGGGGAGGATTTATTTTTAATTTCGATAATAACTATCGTGTAAATTAATACTATAATAGATAAAAATAATATTATACAAATTAGTACACTCACCCAAACTTAAAATGTGTAAAAGATCCAAGCCAAAATAATAAAATAAATTAATAAATGATAATTAGGTACTAGTTAATATTTTTGTTGTGTAATCCAGTTTATTTCTTCTCGGTGCTCCCGAGGTAATTAACTGGGACGAGTTCGAGCTACGTTAAGACGTAACCTATCTCTTTTTCTTGAGACGCACCACGCACTCAGGTATTAGTTTAATCTAGACGTATCCAAGTCAATAAATAAGGGCCACTTTGCGATGTAATCAGAATCTAGAATTTTAAAAGGATAAATTATTCACCGACAAAGCATGACTCATTATAATTATTAAAATTAAACTTTGATTTTCAAACGCGTGCCGATAAAAATTCCATCACATTTTTTTTATATTTAAACGGTCTTATCGCACTGATGGTGGTTAAAAAAAGAGTGTTGTAATAGTACTATCATTAATTTTAAAATACTATATTTACATAGTGGTCAAGTGAAGATAGACCTGACACCTAAATGTATATATATATATCAATGTACACTCAGTATAGTAATATACATGCAGTATACATTTACGGTATACCTACCAACATAATGTTTTCAGTTGTGACTTTTTTTCAAAGTAAGACATTTTTGGATTCTTTGGGGATAGTGGGATTGAGCTTTGTAAGCTCTACTGCTCTTTTTCAATGAACGACATTCATAATATGTAGGTACTCGACGATGGTTTTTTTTCTTTTAAAATTAATTACGAACAAAATGGACTTTAACATTACCATTGTTCAGTATAAGTGTATAACTATATGTGAGTATAGATGGTTAATTATCTACAACCGTGGATATGATTTATAAATCTTATCTTGTATATCTTAAACTGTGATAAAAGTAGTGTTATTGATATATTATGAAATAACAAATAATATGATCAAGTTTTAGGTGTTAATTTTAGTATGTCTTTCACTTTAATTATATAATAATTATTTACTCGTGGTGTTCTTTGGATTATGCAAAATATCCCTTAAACTTACTTTGAGATGATGTTTTTCAAAATGTCGAACGTGAAACCGTTGACAAAAAGAGGAAGATTATTTTTGGGCGAAAAGAGTTACGCCCTAAATAATAAAATACCAGAAGAAATAATATTGTGTCTTATTAAAAAGCATAACTAATCGTGGCGAGGTTTCACGAAAGCCTTTAACGTATTTGTTGCTTGTATAAATACAGTGATCATAAAGCAAAATATTATGTACTACACAACTACTTCCTCCTCAATCAATATCAAATAGATATTTTTTTTTCAAATGTATTATGAAATAATATAGAAATAATATTTAGCAGGTTATTTAGTGTCTCGTGGTTATATAATTAGTCTAAAAATAAATTACAAACAATTACAATATATATTTATCTTAATAATTGATACATTAATAACGAGAGAAAATATTTCATTTAATATGAATAAACTTGAATGTAGTTGAAAGTTATTTATTATTTAACTCGTTGATGTTTCTAACCGAATTGGATCTAGTTTTTTCTTTAAAGAGGTTAAAATTAAAAATTTCAAATACTTTTTTATTTAATCGAGAAAACAAACAACAAATTAAAGGAAAATGGGGATTTTTATGTTAACCCGAATTTTTACTAAATTGATTTCTTTATTTTTTTATAATTCAAACACGAATAACACAAAAACTTTTTTTTTATCACCAATTTTACATAAGACCACACTCACTATTATTATTCTTTAATTCGAATTTGTTAAAAGGATAGCCTTAACAACTAACGGTTAATATAATTATGTTTAAATAGTATCCTAATAATTGATAAATTTTTTTTATCATAATTAAAAAAATTATATATTTTGATGTAATATTTTTTGTGCAGCGAAAACAATTTAAAGTACCACATTACGTTTATTTTTATATTTTAGGCTAATAATACCTAAGCATAAATTATGTTAGGTAACCATGATTTTAATTTTAATCCTTCCCCATCTTTTCCAAAAGTAATAATTCAATTTACTTCCAAAAACCACAGTTGAAAGGTGATCATAGATAAGAAAACGCATATAATTATGCAAAACCTTTACATTTATTAGGTACTTATTTAATAATTTTAAATATTATAGGATCTATCATTGAGCAATAACAAACATATAATAAAATATTATTATATAATATATATCATATATTGTTTTAGTTAAAATAATAATTTAGTTACATAATGGGAACTTATATAAAGTAAATACATTTAATAAGATTAAATTCCAAACAATTATATAATTTTATATTACTTATTAACACATAGGTAGGAAATTTTAAACGTAACATATCATATATTATCAGTATTATAAATTTATTGATAAGGTTTATCATTTATACAATAATTAGTATGTTATTGGCTAGAGGTTAATCAAACAAAAATAAACTTAATCGATTGTTTTAAATTAAATGAACTATTTTAGATCAACAAGTAATAAATCGATTATAATAAGTAATAATTTATAGTTTTTACAAAATCTATAAGAAAAGTGTAATTAACCGCCATTTTCATCATAAACTATTTATATTTTTAGCAAAAAATATATTTAAAATGCTTATTGTATAGGTTGATCAATTTAACGTAAGAAACTAATAATTTCAAAAATTATTAAAATTTTTAAATATATTTTTATTTAATTTTTTTAAAGGTTAAAAAAGAAAATGTCTAAAAATCAGTAAAAATAATTAAATTTATTTTTTATTTTTCAAGTTTTTTTTACTATTTTAAAAGAATATACATGCATCTTGAATTTTATATTCCGAAGCAGAATATTACTTTGCGTATTTCAATAATTAGCTTATTAAATATAACTTATAAGTCTAAGTGCTATAACTATTTTAAGTCTAAAAAAGTGAAATAGTGGACCAATATTTTGTGAGTTACCTCTGGATCATTCTTTTACTCCATTCATTAAAACTTTAAATACATATAACTCATAAACTACTCGTCTAAAATCTAATTTTTGAAAACAAAGTTATAAAATATTTATTATTGTTATAACAAATAAAAATAAAAAAAATATATTTTTTTTAGAATTTTTTTGTTTTTTACGTCTTAAAACTATGATAAAAATTTTAAAAAATTTTGAAATAATAAGTGTCTTGTGTTATGTAGATATACCATTACATTACCGGGTTAATTACTTAACTAGATACTGATGAATCCTTTTAAAATAGTTTTTAGATTCTAAAAGGAATGAGGAAAATAGAAAAAAGTAAAAGTCACATAAACAATTTATTGATTACTTATTCATTGCTATCGTATTACAAAGTAGTCATATGACATTATAGTAATTAATATAGTACAAAGCATTAAAGTTCTCCGTTTATTTTCTCTATTCGCTAATTAAAAATTGTATATTGTGAACATGTGGACAAAGATTTAGGCCCGTAGGGTGTCCAGACTAGAACGTGTCCTAAAAATGTTAACAATTAACATGATTTCTATATTTATGAAAAACACAATTTGTTATTATAAATTCGTATTGCATTGTTGTTTGCCATATTACCTTTATGCGGTATCTTTCATTTTCGTTGTACGTACTCATTTATTTAACAGTGAGAGTAGAGTGTTTAAAATATGTATTTATAGCCTTATTATTAGTTAACTATTATTAGTAAAACATTGATTTCAATGCAATTGCATATTCTTTACCTTTTCATATTTTTGGATTTTTGTCAGTAATCTTTAAGAACCACAATAGTTTGAAACTGATTTATTAATTTGCATATTTACAAAATTCAAAATGTATTGTATATTGAAGCGAAAATTTAAAAAAAAATACATGAGTTAATGTCGAGTAGAAAAAATCAAAAATACATTTTGTAGGCATTAAATAGTAATATAAATATGATAAATATACACATCCTGTATATTGTATGCTGTTGTATACAAAATTAGGCTGTTTTAAAAAAAACATTCAAACAATTTTATTATCTATGTTTTTTATTAAATTCGATCGAGTACGAACAATTTGTATATACTTTTATGTTTAATTATTTAAATTTTTTTGTAACATTGTAATAAATGTATCGAAACAATTAATTTGAATAAATAAATAAAAAAAAAATTTGAAAATATTTTAGCAAGGCTGGGCATTAACGAGTTAAAATTAAAGTTAATTTAAATTTTAAATTTTAACTTAATTACCTAGTTACTTTTGGATTTTTATGTTATATCAAGTAACAATAATAATATAGACATGAAATATATAGAATATATATGGTATCTTATTGTTATTGAAGATTGACGATGCGTGACGCCGTCATTTCGGAAAAATTTTTAGAAAAGAGTATTATCAACAAAACTTAAATTATCTAAAAATTAAAACACAAAATATCACCTTAAATATAAATTTACTGAGTAAAATTATTAAATTAATTCTATACGATTTATATTTTACACTTAATCTATTAGTCACCAAACAATAATTTTAATAATGGTTTTAAATCACCTATCACTTACAAAAAAAAAAAAAATGGCTTTAAAATTTATCTTCGCTTATTAATGATTATACTTTACTATAGTGTTGCGTAAATATTAATTTCTCTAATATCACCTGTCATAATATAGTCTATAATTATATATCATTTATAGTTTAAAATTTTCTAACACAATTTTTTTTAAATCGGAACAAAAAAAAACAAACTGTTTTTTGAATTACGAATTCTGAGAGTTATAACACATTCTATCGAATATATGCTATTGTGTTACAATTATTTGTTTGTTTGTTAGTAGATAAAAAATTATGTACGTTGCATAATGGAAATTATTTTTCATATATCTATGTAAAATAAGTTAAAATCAAAGTTTATCTACAGGTGCATTTTGTCATTATATAGAAATAATTAAGTTCACCTTTGCTCTTTAATTTTGTATCCGTATTGATAATATACTTAATTTAAGCATTTAACAGTAAAATAGTATACGTTTACTTTAATAAACATCTATCTTATAATTTTTTTATCAATAATTTTATGTGAAAAAATGTTCCCCTCCATTTAAAAATTTATGGAATCTGGTAAGCATTTACATTTAAAACAATTTAAATTATAAAATTAATTTCATATAATCATTTATCACTGAAAGACTATAATATAATATAAAATAAATTATTATAGTTATTGATTTCTTACTAGATTATTGTGTTTTGTTATTTTGTTATTTTAAATTGCTTCTGTTTTTTTTTTACACTAATTAAAAATATAAATATTTAAAATATAAGGTGAGTACATTTTTGAACTAATAAAATTAAAACTAAAATTAACTAATAATACATCATATATTTTTGTATTATTTATTGTTATTGTTTATGCATAATCATAAAATGAAACTACTTTTGTATATTGTTTTTGATTATTTGTCATACGTCATACTTCATGAATATTTTATTCTATAAAAATCATATAATATCACTATGTTCGTGTCATAAAATAAATAAATTAAACTTTTAATTTAAAATTTAAAAATAAATACTGTTTTTAATTATTTAAAATTAACTGACCCAATAAATGTATAGTCCAAATTTTAATAAATTAATTAAATATCAATAAAAGTTATTTTAAATTTCTAAACATATAAACAGTAAAAAAGGGGAAAAACGTATTTCTGTGTGATTATTGTATCCGTTAACAATATTGTGGCCTTAGATATTCAATTTGAAGAGTACCTAGTACATTCAGATTATATAAAATTTTACGTGTGGAAAGAAATTCATTTTTAATTTAGCATTTTTATGAACGATGATTTAAGAAATATTTATATTTTTATAGGCATTATTTATGTTTTGGATTTTGAGTGGAGCAATGAATATATGCATTTTATCATGATGTATTTTTTTTTGTGCATGAATACACAATAAGTTATCGATTAAATGCTTTGATTTCAAAAATGGAAATGTTTTTAGACATCTAATTGTAAATAGTTTGTACAATAGAGAGGTTAAACTGAAAAATTCCCAGTACTTATTTTTATAACTGGAAAAAACGAACAAAAAATTAAGAAAAAAAGGAATTCTTAGACAAATCTTATTTTTAACAAAAGTGATTAGAATTTGAAATTTTCACCATATGTTTTTTATAAATTTTTATTAAAAATTATTTGTTGTATAGAAATGTTTAAAAATGTAATATAAGATCCCACAAAATATATTGTTAGGTATATGGTTATAAAAGTATTAAAATTTTATTGGCATAATTTTATTTTATATGAGAATTTGAAATTAGAATTTTATCCAAATTTTTTTAATTTTGTATCTAAGTTTTGAAAATTTAATACAAGATTCCTTATATTATGTAGTTCATATTGGAACAAATAAATCTAAAAAAATATATAAAGACAATTATTTTGTATACACATTTTAATAAGATCTAATTTATTAAAAAAAATAATTATAATATGTTATAGTTATATTTAGAATAATATGTTAATTATTTTGTTATAATTTAAAAACATTACTCGCAAAAAATTATACCTTTATCGAGTTGTATGTTTTTATATTATTATGAATTTTACTATATGAGATAACATTTTTGATTTATTTTAAAATATTGCCTTTTTATAATTACTATGAATCTATTTTTACTGTTTTACAGTATTTACATAAATATATTATTACATTTTGAGTTATATAAGTTAATATAATATGGTATAAATGTACATTATTATAATAATTAAGAATTAATAATAAAATATATTTAATATTTTAGGACAAAATCATATCAATTTACTATAATTATACCAAAAGTCAAATAAATAACTTTAAAAGTTATATAAAGTGAACATATCACTTGATGATAGACGAACTCTGCTGAGAATTATTTTTCTTATTCAATAATATATCATTGAATTCAAATTTAACAGGCTTATAATATTGACCAATTTAACACCTAATGTATAGCAAAACGGTGCGATTTACCTACTTTTTTAAAATTTTATTTATATATAATCTATTTTTTTTGTTTTACTTGTGTATAAAGTAAAAGTTATCAATTTTAAAATAAACTTAGTCATACTGTGACTTATAATATTACATTATTCCCTATAATTGTATCAAATTCACAAGTATATCATTAAATTTGAACATTAAAATAAAATAAGTAATATCTAATACAATATATTTAGAGTTAAATAATTCATAAGCTGATACAATTTCTTAATTAAACATTATACAACTTAATACATTTTTAGATTATAAGTATTATAACCGATATTTTGCTTGATGTTTTAATTACATTATTGCAACATTTTAAATGCAGATTTATTTTTGTATGGTTAGGCGTAATAATTATATACAACGTATGACATATGTATATGTTTCATTTATAAATGCACGTATGATTGTGTACTTAATAATTTTTAGAAATATATATTTTCTTTCCTATTACTAAATATTAAAGTCTATAAAACTACTTGATATCAAATATGAATTAAAAATGATAAATCTAGAATTCGATGAATCACATAACAGATACAGTTTGAGAATTTTGGAATTGTACTAAAATTATAAAAATATCGAAAACATTTTTTAGTCTTAATAAAGAACTAAAATAAAATCCAAAATATTTTGAAAATGATATCGATTGTAAAATGCTAAAATAAATGTTTTATTGAATATGATGAGTAAAAAATTTATTTTTTATAAATTCCAATAATTATCACTGTCAAGTTTGCCCACCACAGCAGTTTACTGGTGAATAACTTACTTAAAATGTTGTTAAGATTTTTAAATGAAAATCATTATAATAAATTCCCTTTTATAATAAATATATAATAAATAACCAATAAAAGAACTAAATTACTAGAGTTAACGGATCGCTCATTAGTTATATTAAAATGTATCTTTTGTCATTTAGTTAATAGCATAATTTTAATTTTTCGGAATTAATATTAACAGTTTTTTTTTTTATTGTTTCAGTTTTTGGCTTCTGTAATACGTCTAAATGTTAACATACATAGATTTCCACTTATTATACACACTTCCGGTTATTGGCATATTGTCGTTAATCGCACGACCATTTCTTAACCGTTCGGAAATTTTTAAAATTGCATTTTTAAGTACTATAGCTTTTGTGTATACAACACCATGGGACAACTATATCATCTACAAAGAAGGCTGGTCATATGCACCAGAAAAAATCTTAGGCTCTATTGGATATGTACCTATTGAAGAGTACATGTTTTTTGTTATACAAACCGTTTTGACATCACTGTGGGCTTTGCTCTGTGTCCGATGGTCAACTCCGTGCTTAAATTTCAACTATAACAAACACAGCTACCAATTGATTCGGTGGATACCGATCGCGTTTTTAGCCATAGCCACGGTCGTAGGTTATATAATTGCTATTCCCGGACAGTCAACCTTTTACTTGGGATGTGTACTATGGTGGGTATCTCCGGTGGTTATATTCATGTGGTATGGAGCCGGAAATTTTTTCATAAAAAAAATAATACCGTGTACTTTTGCGATCGTGGTTCCTACGTTGTACCTGTGTTGGGTAGATCAAATAGCCCTTAAGGAAAACATTTGGCATATAAACGAAAAGACAATGTTAAATATATTCGTTGCCGAAGACTTGCCATTTGAAGAAGCATTTTTTTTCTTAATATCAAATGTTATCGTTGTCTTGGCAGGTTGTTGTTTCGATAAAGCTCGCGGTATGATAGAGACGTACACATTGGAATATCCACAACGATTTAATATTAATTGGGCGTTTATTCAGCAACTGTTCTGGGCATTCGTGACATCAGAATATAATATGCCACAAATCGTGACGGGAGATATAAAAGAGAGCATTGACATTATTACAGTTGCTTCAAAGTCATTCACTACTGCCAGTTTTCTTTTTCAAGCCGGTAAGAATTTGTGGATTTCAAATTTTTGTAGAAGTATAGGTTTAAGCCTTCTAAATACATATGTGAAATAGGGACGTAAAGGACCGATGGTCACCACATCACGGTTAACTGTTTTATTTAGTGAACCATAAAATTAAAACTGATTTATAGAATACAATTATTTTTAAAGTCTTTAATATAAATATCTTTATATCTAATATACAGAGTGTTTAATTAGTTTTGGAATCGATCATTAGACTAATTGGGATTTTCAAACTTATTAAATAATTAGTATAGATATATTATTAAAAAAATATTTTTAATAAAAAAAAATATCATGAAATTCCTATAAGTAATACTATAAATTAGTGTAATTTAACTTAAAAAAAAAATGATTTAACTCTTAAAATTCATTGTTTATGAAGAACATTTTATTATGTTTTCAATTTTAAAACTTAATGCTATAACAATTTTTTTCAAAAAATGTTATAAATTTTATATAATTAAATATTTTACATGTTTTTGTGGCTTTGACGAATTTCTCAAAATTGTAAATTTAAACGCTCATAAGATATACTGTAGATTTATGTTCAACTTTGTTTTAAACTCTATCATAAAAAAATCTTAAGAAATCTTGTATTAAGTTTTCAAACTTTTTAACCAAGAGAAAAATTATTTATGTATATTTATAGAAAAAAACTAAAGGCAATTTAAATGTTGCCAGTTTTATTTTTCAATCCGGTAAGAGTTTGTAAGGATAATAATACTGAATAATGTGGTAGGAGGAATGAATCCCCTAAAATATATTTTTAAAACAAGGACATAGAAGGGTCATCTTATATGCTATTGTACAGTGACCTATAAAATATAATTTATTAAATTATTCATAAGTTTATTATTTTTTGTACTTACAAGATATTTAAATGACTTGTAAATCGTCTACAATATATGGATTAATATAAAGTTATTTTAAATTATAGATATTCGATTACAATTTGATACAATTTAGTGTATGCAAAATACAAATTGAATTAAATCGATTAAACAATTTCAATTTTAATAGACGAGAAATTTTAATGTTAAATTGAATAATTATAATCGCATAATCATATTTAAATTAAGATTTATTAAATTATTTACTCGTTTATTTGTTTTTATAAATTTTCTTATATATATTTATTAATACGATTGTGTTTTAAAATATGTAATGTTGTTTCTAATAAAAAATGTTTTTTATTTAGGAATTCGATTGGATTTAATAATTTTGTACTCATTTTGTCGTGTAACGGATGATATGATTGATAACGAGTTGGATGTCGAAAAGAAAAAGCGAAAATTTGAATTAACCAACAATTTTATCAACGAATTATTTCATGATAGAAAGTCAGATTATGATGTCGGAACAAAACCACAAAAATTGAATATCGATTGGACGAAATATGAATCCGGACTGACTGACGTGGAGATGTCGTGTTTTCGCGCATTATCGAGAATCGCATTTTATTTGCCCCGTAAGCCTTTTGAAGAGTTACTCGCAGGTTACAAATGGGATATTGAGGGTAGGTTAATCAGAAATGAAGACGATTTATTATTATACTCCACGTATGTGGCTGGAAGCGTCGGTGCGTTATGTGTATATGTGATGATGTACAGGTGTGATAACGATAAATTTGAACTTGTCGAAAACTACGATTATGTCATAAAAAAAGCATATCAAATGGGACAAGTAAGCATAACATTTTTGTGAAAGGTTGATATACATATTAACTGTATAAACTTTTTAAGGCTTTACAACTTGTGAACATTGCTCGTGATATCGTCACTGACAGCGAAACATTGGGTCGGTGCTATATACCCACCGAATATATGGACGACGAAGACGAAGAAGTAAAAATATTATGCCAGGAAAAGAAACCAAGGTCTCTAGGTGATAAGAAGTTAAAAAAATACTCTACGAGGATGATCCATCTTGCCAACAAGCAACAGTTAGAATCGGTGGACGCTATCAAGTGTTTGCCACGAGAAACAAGAGGTTCGGTTCTTGCAACCACTGATATTTATCGAGGGCTTGTTTCTGCTATTCAGTCTAGTCCAACTTATCCTGCTAGAGCTTCATTGTCAAAATGGAATAAAATCGTAATAGGATTATATTCTTTATATATTAAAAGCATCCAGTATGTTGTATAATTTTTATTGAACAGTGGTAGATTTCGAAGATGTATGTAGTGAAAGGGTATATTATGAATTTTGGCACTTTCCTGAAGTTTCAACATCATCTTTGTTCGATGTTGAGCTATGAAAAAAATTGGCCTGTAAAAATGATATTTGATTGGTCCTGAATATAAAAAGGTTTTTTTTAGGTGGGGGAGGTATACAATATAAATTTATATATGCTTACTTAAATATTTCCTCTTAAATTAGTTATCATTAAACGAACTAACTCATAATTCTGACCTTAATTAAAACAGAATATAATATTAAATTTAAGACAAATTCACATAGTTCTTTTTACACTTATAAATTACTTATTTTTAACAATGTCAAATGTCTACGGCATAAATATAAGTTAGGTTTTTATAATAATTCTATGATATTAGTTATTACTAAGTATATTTTATTACCTAAATATTTGTATTGTTGTTACAGTAATATATTTTATTATTAGTTATACCTACACCTACAGTAGAATACATTTTTTCTAAGATATTGTATTTATTTAAAGATAAATAATAATAGAGCAACTGATCGCGCTTTTGACGTACTTGTCAAATGACTGCTTGACTTGCAGCTTTTACAGACGTGATTGTACTTACCTTTTTTTATAATAGGGTCATCACTCATCAGTTAAAATTTGAACAGCTCCTGAATCTTGTTTTATAGTTCATCGTCACTTAATTATTAAAACATCAAAACGTCTGCATTTCATACACCGTTATATGAAACAATACAATATAATAAATAATGATATGTGCAAAATTTTCAAATCTCCACGAATATATTTTCTTATATAAAAATTATCAATATTGTTATTCTTTGTTAAAATATTTAATTTTATTGAAATTTCAACTTCAAATATGTATGAAAAAAGAATGCTATTTATATATTATATATATATATCAGGGGTGGCAAACATGACTATGTACGCGAGCCACATATATAAATGTAATTATATCAAGAGCCAAATTATCTAATCTGTACTTTTATACCACAAAATTAATAAAGATAGCTAACATCGAATTAACATATCAAATTATGAAATATGAAATTATAAAATAATAATAATAATAAAAATGTTTCTTTTTATAAATGTATGCAAAAAAAAATTAAAATTTTGGCTTTTGTAAATAAGACCGCAAGCCACATACGCCGATGAAGAGAACCGCAATTTGGCAACCCCTGATATATATTAGATTTTTACATTCAATAAGAGTTACTTATGAGAAACATAAGTAACATATATTTATAACATTTGATACATTTTTTATATAAATATTGTACGTCATGCTCGCATTATAAAATTGATCATTACAAAAATATACACTCAATACTTTTCAACTCTATCCAAATTATTATATAATACTAAAATGACACATAACAGGCAGTTCGGAATTAACCATCATCAAGAGCGAACTTCATTAGGTATACAATAATTATTGTTATCTTCAGTAAAGTACCATTTTAAATTTATTAAATATTACTCTAGATACATAAACCAAACGTTCAAACGTGTCTTTTTTTATTAATAAAAAACCGCTTGTCCAAGTGCTTAGACCTCCGCCGGCCACGTAAAACTGATTCATAAAGAATAGAAATTTCTGTCTACAGTATAAACAATATTGTCATAAGGTTATTCCAACCAAGTTCACCTTGTTTTAAATTTTCAAACTTGTGTGATTATATATACATCAAATACGCGGGTGACGTGACGGTAAGCAGGTACATTAGAACTCTGATATATTGCCAACGCAACGGCTAGCGAGTGTGTAAACTTAACAATAATTTATAATATTTATTTATTGATGTTCATGATAAAATTTATATTTTTGGAGTAATAGAGCATAGAAATAAAAATAGTATATTAAATTATCCAGTCTACGTAATCGGTGTATTAATATCTAAAATCTAAAATGTTATTACAATTTACAATATTTACAACAATAATAAAATTGATCTTCAATGTCTAAAAGTGATTACAAAGAAGACTGTTGGTGAATATTAAAGGCCGGTTGCACAAAACTATATTGGTTCAATAAATTGAGTTATTGAATCGATACAAATTAAAATACGTTGCACAGAGCCAATAATTGAATCAATAATTTATCGACTGTCAGTCACTATTGATTCATTAATTTATAGGCTCCATTTTGGTCCAATAAGTTTTATCGGTTCAATAAAATAAAACTAATGAAAGTTTATCAACATAATAATGGGATATTTATTTTTTATTATTATTGAATACAATTTCAACTCGCATATAATTTTATATTCACAAATATAATAAATATAATATAATAAAATAATATAAACAATGATTTTTGCAACGGTTTTTAATGTTTATCCATCGAAAAAATATTTTATCAAGCCGATAAAACTTATGGAGCCAATAAACTATCGGATCAATAAAATAAATATTGGATTTTTTTTGTGCAACCGTCCATAAAGAAATAAAACTATCTAATGAGCTGTTTTTAAAGTATAAATAATCTCCTTTGTAATATTTACTATGCCTACTTTTTACAGTGTATATTTTTATCGATACAACCATAATATTTTTATAATGTTTATAATAGTATATATTCAGTATTACAACGGACTATAATATATTAATATTATATCAGTATTCAATAAGTACATTGTATAATATTATCATAGTACAGTAGTCTACAGACTTGGTGTTGACATATATTGTCCAAACAATATTAATAAAACAAAAATACACCCACCTAATATTTCAGCTTTTAGGGAGGTTAGTGCACTGCTCCTGTAAATGCATTCAAGACACCAAACCAGGGATGGCGATGAATGGGACATTTCACTTGAGCCCGATAATTTTGAGAGTATTATTAAATCCGGGTTCATTTCCAATAAAGTATATTATATTGTTCTCATTAGTATTTTAATTTTCATTAGAACATAACTAAAAAAAAAAAAAAATATCGTTCAACTAAGAATATCCAGGAATTAAATTTACTTACAATTATTAATGTATTAATTTGTTTTAGCGTAAATCAAATCAATGTGTATAGTACATTTATGTTTATTATCAAAATTAATTTTGTTTATTAATAAAAGCCGTTCCCAACTGTTTGGGTTTTATGATTAAACGCGTAATATTGTCAATATCGATAAGAAAAAAATACCGACTAACCTGTCGTCACCGTATGCCCACTATTAATTGTATATGCAATATAATTATTATTATTATTTAAAATTATTCATAATACAATTCTCGAGTCTTACTATTTTTGTTACTTGTTTTTAATTTTGTTATTATCATTTCTTTGGTGATAAAACGATCACAAACTCACAAATCATTCCAAGAACGACAACGGAAGGTGAAAACTGAAAACAACGTGGTTATTTATTCGTATTTCGTAAGTACACTACTTTAATAATACTTAAACAGTTTTATCTGAATTACACAATAGTACAATTACTATGATTCATGGAACGCGATTTATTTGACGTGGATAAACGATTAGAAAAACCCTGATGAAAAACAGTGGATAAGTGGTATATTATTGTGGTATCTTCCTATAGTTTACATTAGTTGTAGAAACACAAAACGCTAAAAATAATTTTAAGTTCGTCGAATTCTAAAAAAAAATAAGTATGGGTTAGGTTTTACAATTTAGTGTTAATATTAAAAGCTAAAAATAATATTTTAAAATAAAAATTTAGTATTTGTATAACATACTATTTCAAGAAAATAATAGATTTCATTGTCATCATATAGAATTTGTATGTTGTATTGTTGTATCACAATTAATTAAATTATTTAAAACGCCAATCTATTTGTTTTAATTTATACTTAATTTTAAGGAGATTCAACTGCATTTTATGCTTTCTATTAAAGTTGAAAATAAATTTATTTTATACCAAATTTACTGATTATATTTTAATCATCGGATAAAATTACTTTGATAAAACATAATTTAACTTGTCGTGAAGTTAACTTGAAAATTAATTTTTTACTATTTTGAAATGAGTTCTTAAACACTTAAAAATGAGATTATTAAATATTTAAAATGACAAAAAATGAATTTGCGTATAACTTTTCCTTGATCTTTGGTTTGTTTTTTGTTTAATTGAAATTATTCTAATAAAAATCGATTTTCTCAAAATATATATAAATATTTATGTTTTAATTATGTAAAAAGTAAAAATTTGAAACTTTCAAATTCAATACATAGTAACTAATATCTTACATTTAATATCAAAAAATTATAAACTAAAATAAAATCTTAAGTCATAAAACAACTTAAATAATTTTTAGATTTTAACGGTATATTTGATATATTTTATAGTATGCATTTTTAATTACAACATTTTAAATATGGAATTATATTTATATGCATAGAAGTGATTATTTTATAATTTTATTTTTATTTATAAGTGCAAGTTTACATAGCATATTATACTTGTAAGTATAATGCTTTTGTATTTTATGATTTTTTGGAACTTTATGTCTAAACAGGCAAAAAGCATATTATTATATTAAAATGTATTTTTTATCATTTATAGTTAAAAGCATTGTTCTAATTTTCGAAGCTAATATACCTCTAACAGTTTTTTTTTAATGTTTCAGTTTTTGGCTTCTGTGATACATCTAAATGTTAACCTACAAAGATGTCCACTTATTGTATACACTTCCGGTTATTGGCGTGTTATCATTAATTGCTCGACCATTTATCAACCGTTTGGAAATTTTTAAAATTGCATTCATAAGTGCCATAGGTTTAGTGTACACAACACCATTGAACAACTATATCTTCTACAGGAAAGGCAGGTCATATGCACCCGAAGACATTTTAGGCGTTATTGGACATGTACCTATTGAAGAGTACGTGTTTTTTGTTGTACAAACCGTTCTGACATCGCTGTGGGCTTTGCTCTGTGTCCGATGGTCAACTCCGTGCTTAAATTTCAACTATGACAAACACAGCTACCAATTGATTCGGTGGATACCGATCGCGTTTTTAGCCATAGCCACGGTCGTAGGTTATATAATTGCTATTCCCGGACAGTCAACCTTTTACTTGGGATGTGTACTATGGTGGGTATCTCCGGTGGTTATATTCATGTGGTATGGAGCCGGAAATTTTTTCATAAAAAAAATAATACCGTGTACTTTTGCGATCGTGGTTCCTACGTTGTACCTGTGTTGGATAGATCAAATAGCCCTTAAGGAAAACATTTGGCATATAAACGAAAAGACAATGTTAAATATTATATTCGTTGCCGAAGACTTGCCATTTGAAGAAGCAATATTTTTCTTAATATCAAATGTTATCGTTGTCTTGGCAGGTTGTTGTTTCGATAAAGCCCGCGGTATGATAGAGACGTACACATTGGAATATCCACAGCGATTTACTATTAATTGGGCGTTTATACGTCAACTGTTCTGGGCATTCACGACATCAGAATATAATATGCTACAGATCGTGACGGGAGATATAAAAGAGAGTATTGGTGTTATTGCAACCGCTTCAAAATCATTCACCGCTGCCAGTTTTCTTTTTCAATCCGGTAAGAGTTTGTAAGGATAATAATACTGAATAATGTGGTAGGAGGAATGAATCCCCTAAAATATATTTTTAAAACAAGGACATAGAAGGGTCATCTTATATGCTATTGTACAGTGACCTATAAAATATAATTTATTAAATTATTCATAAGTTTATTATTTTTTGTACTTACAAGATATTTAAATGACTTGTAAATCGTCTACAATATATGGATTAATATAAAGTTATTTTAAATTATAGATATTCGATTACAATTTGATACAATTTAGTGTATGCAAAATACAAATTGAATTAAATCGATTAAACAATTTCAATTTTAATAGACGAGAAATTTTAATGTTAAATTGAATAATTATAATCGCATAATCATATTTAAATTAAGATTTATTAAATTATTTACTCGTTTATTTGTTTTTATAAATTTTCTTATATATATTTATTAATACGATTGTGTTTTAAAATATGTAATGTTGTTTCTAATAAAAAATGTTTTTTATTTAGGAATTCGATTGGATTTAATAATTTTGTACTCATTTTGTCGTGTAACGGATGATATGATTGATAACGAGTTGGATGTCGAAAAGAAAAAGCGAAAATTTGAATTAACCAACAATTTTATCAACGAATTATTTCATGATAGAAAGTCAGATTATGATGTCGGAACAAAACCACAAAAATTGAATATCGATTGGACGAAATATGAATCCGGACTGACTGACGTGGAGATGTCGTGTTTTCGCGCATTATCGAGAATCGCATTTTATTTGCCCCGTAAGCCTTTTGAAGAGTTACTCGCAGGTTACAAATGGGATATTGAGGGTAGGTTAATCAGAAATGAAGACGATTTATTATTATACTCCACGTATGTGGCTGGAAGCGTCGGTGCGTTATGTGTATATGTGATGATGTACAGGTGTGATAACGATAAATTTGAACTTGTCGAAAACTACGATTATGTCATAAAAAAAGCATATCAAATGGGACAAGTAAGCATAACATTTTTGTGAAAGGTTGATATACATATTAACTGTATAAACTTTTTAAGGCTTTACAACTTGTGAACATTGCTCGTGATATCGTCACTGACAGCGAAACATTGGGTCGGTGCTATATACCCACCGAATATATGGACGACGAAGACGAAGAAGTAAAAATATTATGCCAGGAAAAGAAACCAAGGTCTCTAGGTGATAAGAAGTTAAAAAAATACTCTACGAGGATGATCCATCTTGCCAACAAGCAACAGTTAGAATCGGTGGACGCTATCAAGTGTTTGCCACGAGAAACAAGAGGTTCGGTTCTTGCAACCACTGATATTTATCGAGGGCTTGTTTCTGCTATTCAGTCTAGTCCAACTTATCCTGCTAGAGCTTCATTGTCAAAATGGAATAAAATTGTAATAGGATTTTATTCTTTATATATTAAAAGCATCAAGTATATTATTTAATTCGGTTTAATGCATAAATTCTGTTTGAATTTAAATTCATAATTCACGTTGAGTAGAATACATTTACTTCTTATTATTATATATTACGTTATCATCATACTAGTCATTTTATAATTATTTTATATACTTTTTAACTATCAAAAACGTGTAATATTTAAATTTTTCAACTATTATAGTCTACCATTTTTATCATAACACAAAAAAATGAATTTTTTATGTTTAATTGTATGTCATAAGTTTTAAGAAATATTAAAAATTTATTTTATATACTTTGGCTTATATTTTCTACAGCCGTTACTGCAATTTTAAATTATGTAACTTTTAATGTCATAGAGCAATGTAGAATGTTCAATTAAATTTAAATGTAATCACATTTTTTTCTAATAGGTATGCTGCTTTAATGTTTATGTTTCAAATTACATTAATTTACTAAAGACTATAATATAGTATAAAATTACTTTTAATTTGGATATGAAAAAATTAAAAGTTTTGGTGGACGTTATGATACGTTATGACGAAATTCACTGGGAAATAATGATTTTTAACGAGATATTAATTAAAATTTAAAATGTCACGTCTGAAAGGATCGCCAATATATTGTTAAGTCTCCAAGCCTTCGAAAAATAATTTATTTTCCAGATATCGAGGAAATAAATTGTTCGAAATCTGTATAGCTGCAGGTGGAATTTAGAACACATCTGTTCTATACTAAACCATTATCATAATGTCTACAAGATGATGAAAAAAAAGAAAGAATTAATTCAAAATCGTTGAATAAGAAAAATGTGAATGCTATTCATAATAATATAATAAGTGTTATCGTGTACATCTAACAATCCATTGAGTTATACTTGTTAGAATTTCATTTTTACTTTAAAAAATAAATAAACTACCACACACGATATGATATAAAATTGATATTGTATTATGTTGGCTAGTAAATAAATATTTGTGTTATAGGTACTGCGCTAACTAAAAATAATATTATTATTTTTATGAATTATAAATAAAATGCCTATGTAGTTTGGTTGACAACGTAAATGCAAATATTTAATAAGACTAAGTTAATTAATTTATATTGTAATATTTCGACAGTGAATTGTTTTAATTTGTGTCCAATTAGTTTTTAACGTTTTTTTAAATTAGTTTTAATATAGTGTTTAAAGTTAAGTTTTCAACTAATTTATTATTTTATTTTTTTTTAAATTTTATATAATCAATACATTATATACAATGTGTGAAGAGATACTCTGTCAAATAATTAAGGAGTGGATGCAGGTCGTATGCTATAGTTAATATATAGATCAATATTATTTCACAGTAGTTGTAGTTAAAATATTTATAAATGAATAGGTGGACTTAAATAAGACTACCTATAATTATTTTAGTATATTTAAGAACTCATAAGCGTTACATCAACGTAAACATTAAGTATTAAAAAAAATTAAAAAATTAAAAAAAAAAATAAAAAAAATTAATAAATTAAGTATTTTTATTTTGATATTAACAGATCCTAGTACAAATTATTACGTGTTAGTATAACAGCCAATAACTTTACGTCAGTTATATTCGGTCGTTTTTCAATATTTAATTTATTTATTTTATGTTTAACTAGTTTAATTTTCCGCAATCACTAGGCAGCAGTATATAAAACATCTGGTGCTTTCATGTAGTAGCGCCTATGAAGACTTGAGTGCAAATAAAGTGTCAATTTAAATTATTTTAGTTTAGTCTAAAAATTATCTAATTAAATTATATAGTTTATAAATTGATTATATCTGTTCGATTGTGTGTTTATTATTATTGTTAAATTATTCCACAATATCAGAAAATCACTTGTATTTTTACAGAAAATTTTATAAAATTTCCTAAAGATGGACACGTATAACTTATGAAAATAGTAGAAAAATTTAACAGTAATATTAAAATAAATTATTTTAAATAAAAAAGATCACCAGTGCGTGCATTTGATAATAATTAAAATTTATTGTATTTTCTATTAATTTTAACTTAAATCCACTAATTCACCATAATTTCAAAGTTCAAAGTTCAAACTGTTATAGTTGAAATGCATTACATGCAATCAGATCGCGGTTAATTTGTATCATTATTATATTATAATAAACCGCGTTAATCTATTTTAAAACTACATACACAATGCAATATAGATACACATAAAAACAAAATCTTTTGAACTATTCATGAATTGTCTTGGTGGTGAAACTGTGGATAAGATTGATACTCTATTTGTACGTGTGGATTAGGCCTTAACGGGGATACCACAATAAAAAAAACGCGCCATGTGTAATACCTCATGTTTTTAAACGGCATCTAATTATGTCGTCTAATGAGCTAAGGTGGTGAGGAAATTTGCACACAACTACTTGCTTAATACATTAAATAAAATGTACATTATTGTTCCTATAAAATATTATGTCTACCATACATTCTATAAGTACACGTTATTACTATTATATGATGTGCTGTGTTCTTTAGCATAAAATTAACATTAATAGCAAACAGGTGATTTAACTTTTCATTAAACAGTTGATTATACATTTTAAAACTTCATAACTAATAGAATTAATAATTTATATTATGTATACAGCTTTTATAGAATATTTGATCATAAATTATGAATAACAAAAATATAATAACATGTTTTAATAACACACAATATAATATGGTAATAATCGTTGTGTTGCAGGTTAGGTTTTCGTTATAAGTTCACAACGTTTGAAGTGTTATTGATTGTAATCTAGATAGGAGGTGTTAATATTTTACATTTTCATTGATTAAATAATAATTGTTTTTAATTAATGGCCACATACGTAATAAATAATAATATGTAAGATTCGTAAATCTCACTAGAGTCCAAATAATATAATATATACTTTAATTTATGTATGCGGCGATATACGAGTACATAATATGTTAAAATTAGTGGGTATGATAAAATTATAGGATTGTAATAATCAAGTATTATGAACTCATTTATTTTTGTAAATTAGCAAAATACGAAAACAATAAATCATTTACGTGAATGTTTGTGCACACTTTATAAAAATCATGTGTATATAATTATTAAACATAAGACCATTGGTTATTTTGATTAGAAATCATTTTTGCATGTATCTGTACTAATATAATATAGTAACTTAAGCTAAAACTGAAATGACATGAATAAATTTACTAAAATATTAAATTCTACGTTTTAGAAAAGTATAAAAATGAAAATACGTTCAAATAAAAAATACATCAACTTCAAACTAACCAACACCTTAAAATTTAATGTATGATGATAAGTAAAATTTGGAATACGTTTATACGTGTAAAATACATATAATACATTATTGTATTCTAACTATACTCACATTAAGAAATTTAAACTTATAGTATATTTTAAAAATACATAAAAATAGTGTACTTAAAAAAAAAAATTTTGTTCATTTTGAATTATTTGAAAACATTGGCTATGAAGTTAAAGATTTAAAAAAATTATAACAAAAGTATTACAATAATAAAGTGATAAACGTTTAAAATGTATATACACATAATACATAGTGCATACATTGTTCATTATTAAAATTTGAAAAAAAACCAAAAAATCAGAAGTGCTACGAGACCGATTAAAAATGAAACACACTTTGACCATATCATGTTTACTTCAACTTTACCCTCTAAAAATCTATCACACAGTTGTTTTTCTAGCATTTTTGCACCACATAAAACTATTGGTACACCAGTGCCAGGCTGTACCGAAGCACCGACAAAGTACAAGTTTTCAAATATTTTACATTTCAAACTGGGTCTGAACCATAAAACCTGAAATAATGAATGAGACAATCCCAGTATAGACCCTTTCCATAAATTAAATTCGTTTTGCCACGTTCTCGGATCATTTATTATCTCGTGTTCGATCAAATTTCTGAAGTTGGATATTTTTAATCTTTTTTCTATTGTTTCGATTATTTGTTCCCTAGCTCTCTTCACAAGTTGATCAAAATCAATATTTGGTACATTCGATATATGTCCCACTGGTACTAAAACTACGACCGTGTCTTTTCCTTCTGGTGCTGCTGTCGGATCGATACGACTAGGTACGTTAACGTAAAACGATGGTTCGTCGGGCAGCGTATGATCCTTGAATATTTGATCAAAACTTTGTTTATATTTTTCGGCCAAAAATATGTTGTGTACTTTCAATTCAGACACAATAGTTTTCATGGACCAATAAAACGATATCGAAGAAGAGGTAAGTTCTTTTTTGCCGAGTTTTTCAGCGTATGACGTTTTTGGCAACAGTTTGTTGTACGCATATATGAGATCTGCATTACAAATTACAATGTCACTATTTACTACATCGCCGTTTACCAATTTAATTCCTTTCGCCACTCCGTTGTCGTCGACTATTATTTCTTGTACGTCGGTGTTATAATTGAACTTGGCCCCATGTTCTACAGCAATGTTTTCCAGACTCTGTAAAACTTTGTTAAAACCTCCTTTCGGATACCAAATTCCTTCTGCTATTTCAGTGTACTGCAATAAAGTATAGGGTGCCAAACCATCATACGGTGACATTCTAAAAAACATAAACACTTTCTTAATTTTTTTTTCTTTAAGAAGTACAATTAATCAATATTTTTTTATTTACCCCAAGTACATTGTCTGGAATGAAAACGCCTTTCTCATGTAGTCGCTTTTGAAATATTTACAAACTCTGTTGTAAACAGTGTCCAATAAATGCAGTTGTATTACGTCCGGTATATGTTTCGGATTAAAAAAATCATACCAATGTTGGAAATCGGTCTTGAGTGCAACTTTGACGCTCCTTTGATAGTGTACATGAGTTTCCTTTAAATAACTCAAAAAATTAATTAATGTCGATTCACCATCACCTTCATATTTTTCCAAAGAACGAGATAATTTCGATATATCTGTGGTGAGTTCGAATGTTTCGCCGTCGTGAAAATGTACGCTGTAATTAGAAGGACACTTTAGTAACTCTATATGATTTTTAATATCCTCTCCCAAATCTTCAAATGTTTCTTCAAATATCTTGGGCATCAAATACAATGATGGTCCTTGATCGAACCGATGTCCATTTTGATAAATGAGTGAACATCTTCCACCATTATATGCGTTCTTTTCATAAATTTCTACTTGAAATCCTTTTTTGCTAAGTCTAGCAGCTGCTGCTGTACCACCAACCCCAGCTCCGATGATGATAATTTTTACCACCATTTTGTCAATTATCTATAACATAATAAACATCAATATTAATACTATTTAAAAAGAGATTCGAGTTATCGAGGTTCCATTATATTTATAAAATAACAGCAGTTTATTGTCGACTTTAAGTATATTGTTTTCTATATCTTTTGTATACCTACTTAAAAATACACACACGTAGGTTTTTTTTTAATAACAAATTAAAATAATTATATATTTCATTATGCATATGTAAACTGTTAAACTAATATAGATGTACTATAAGAATAACATCTAGATTCTAGATTGTCCTGTATTTCAACTTTGTGTTCTATTATTAGCCCGACAAAAGTTATACGACCATACAGGACGCATTTTGTACTTTATATTATAATATTGTTTGTCAATATTCAGTTGAATATTCGAATCTATACTGTTCAATGGTATTTTTGGATTCATGCGGGTAGAAAATATAAAATTAATAATGTTACGTTGTTTTTGGAAACGTATAAAACGTATCAACATAAATACATAATATTGTCATTATTACACCGGTCATCGCCTAAACAAGTATAATCCCACCCGCCGTAGACAGTTTGTTGTCAAATATGTGCGTGTTGCGGACTATAATGTCTTTATAATACAATTATAAATATTATTTTTTTGTTATATTTGTACACGAGTGTCAAACGTGGAGTAAACAACACTACCACAGACATTCAGTGAAGTCGTAGTCAGTGTTTATTTCAGGGATGACCGGGAGGTAATACCCTCTATTTATCTTGTAATAACTAGTAAGTAAATGTAAGCTCATAAAATATCTTAATAGTTCATAAGTACGGAGTTATTGACCTCCATGATCCTATTACTTATGGGCTGTGTTACTGTGCAAACGATTAATTATAAATAAAAATATATAAGTGTAAAAAGCAATTTTCCTTGATCTGATTGGTTAGCTTCTACTTATTTATCAATATTTCTATATCATCCATTGATTTGGAAAACAATTGACTAAAAAATGTTTTGCATTAGAATATTGGATATAAGATCACTTTCTATAATATTAGTTAACTAATCAAATATCATAAAAATAAATTGTAAAGAGACTGTTTTAATTATGAAATAGTGTTTGTAATAATTGCAAGCTTATTTATTATATTATCGAAACAATAAATAAATTATATTTAAAATAAGTTTTAATAAAATGTATCTATGATCTATTTATTTTATAATTATATTTTTATCATATTCTGTGTATAAATAACAAGCAAATAATATGACATCATACGTCGTTATTATTGATAAGTTTATAAAAAAAAACAATTATTTATATATTATGCATATTTTAATTTAGTAAACGAAGTCGTGTAATATAATTTTTTTTATAGACTCATATGTATTATAACTTATAATTAATAGGGAACGGATTTTATTTTAAATATATATTTTTATTGGAATGAGATATTTTAAATCTGATAAAAATGTGTACGATTAACATTATTATAATTGAAATAAACACAAATTTATTTTACATATTTTTATATATTTCGTATAAATAAGTACTTTTTTTGTATGTATTTTAGTAATTTTTGATTTTTTCATTGATTTTTGACGACGATAAACATTATCTGAAACGTCTAAAACTTTAAAACAATAAGATAAGTAATTTTTTAGTTAGTTTTAAAAGAATTACATATTTGTTTATAATATTACGAAGCATAGGTACTGGACGTATTGTCGGTGTATCTACGGTTAGATCCAAAAGTCTTCCGTAACCACCACCGTATTAATGTACCAATTTTGCATATACATTACGCCGTACTAAATTTATGATAACATTTAAAAACAAAAAGTTAGATACTTGAAATACAGAACTTAATGGAGACTGTTGTTGTGTTGTTCCTAATTTAACGGAGAGCATCTCAATAGCTTCTTATGGATCAAATTGTATTTTTTCTAGAGAAAGTCGTGATCCGTGTACAACCGCTTATAGGAATGTTACCACGGCGATACTATATTAATCGGATGCAAATGGTTGTCAGATAGTTTACCACGTACATCAATGTACCTCAATTCTATCGAAAAATGTAGAGCAGGTTTTTTTTGTCATTCATTTACACGTCGCACCAATATTATTGTAATTACTACTATTTTAATCGTGGCTTTTTTTAGCTCAAAAACATGCAAATTTTTAGTATCTTTTAGAGTGATCAATTTTCGAAAGATTTATTTTGTGTATTTTGTTAGCACACTTTAATAAAATAATTGGTATGGATTTAGAATATTATTAAAATTCAACTTACTTCAATTATTATTTTATGATTAGAATATTATGTGGTTATTACGTGGTCAAAATTTAAACGCTGTCTATCACTGATACAGTAGATTAGTGACAGATTAATACCAAACTGGAGAATTTAAGAGGATTTAGATGTCAATAATATATAGACAAGACACTTAGTTATAGCGAGTACAAAACGTATATTGAAATAAAATATTAATATAATATATTTTCCTTTACCTATTACCTGGTAGCAATACACGAAGCAAGCAAAAAAACGAGACCACTTCGGCACACATGTATCAGTAGTATTTTATTAAAATGTTGAATTAAAATTTTCAAAGAACAAGGGGCTAATTACACAAAAATTAGAAATATGAAAAAAATCAGTTAAATTAAAATTAAAACGTTTTTTGTAGGTACTTCAAAGATTTATGTTAACAAATAATAAAATAATATGATTTATTTCACCTACGCTCTATATTTTTTGTATTCAATTGATCTTTTTTTTTATAATAAACCGTAAAAAAATAGTACATGCGCATACATTTATTGCATTTATATAATGATAATTATTTAGATTTAAAGTGGTTTCCATAATTTCTCCTCCATTTTCAAACTTTTTAAATTGTATTTAAATAAGTGCATGTTTATAATTATTTCCGTTTATTCACTGTAGAGATGGTCTAAAAGTATTCAAGTTATTTCATATAAGTGTTATTATTTTCATTCAAATTAGTTTTCTAAATTATTATTAGTCTTAAAGTAAAAATATAAATCCTCATAATTGCAACCATGTTAGTAAATATATTTTCTGAATTATTAAATGTAAGATGTTTGATTCATTAAACTTAAAATTATTATACTATTGTTGAAATATACAATTTATATTAATATTATTATTCTCTGTCTTATTAAGTTGAGTAATACTATTAAAATATTTTCTGTTTAAATAAACACAATATAGTATACAAATATTAAAAATATAATATAATAGTCGTATATAATAATATACATTATAATTTGTATACGTTTTATCATTTTTTAATAAATATCGAACTCCTAAACAGTAGTTAATAAATGAAACAAAAAATTATTAAAATATAGTTAAATGTTAAATAAAGTATAAGTATGGTTTTTAAACACATTTTAAACTATTATGTGATATATAGACCGATTCCAAGATCATAAAAATGCATATTTAAAGTATTATTATAAACGGTGTTTTCCAATTGCATGGATGGTTTTCTGATGACGGAATCATGTTTCGTGTATAGTTTTTTTTCCATAGAACTTATTCGTGAACAATATATTAAGCAACATATAATATATAATTAAAATTAACAAATTTAAATAAATAATAGTAGACATTTTCAAATATTTGGGTAACCATTTTTAAAATTTTGTATAATCAGTCTGAGGATGTTTACTATTATCTCGTATTATTTTATAGATTTATTATTATTATTATTATTATTATTATTATTAATAATATAATTATAATATTTTATTATAAACTAATTCTACAAAGAAAAAACGTATGTTACAGTTAGTCCGAACCTATAATTTTTTATATGTGCTCGCAACTCAGTTTTGTCGCAAAAAAACTGCGCATGTAAATAGTTTATATTTTTCTTTTGTTCTGGCGAATGTATAGTATAAACATTTTAAACTATCAATAGAAACACGGAATATTATTGTCAAAACATCGAAAATTAATTTACAAAATATTTAATATCATGATGATTATGGTATTACCGTAAATATTTTGATAACTGTTATACATTTATAAATTACTCGTGAGTGTAATTATTTAAGCAAAGATGTACGTATTGCAACATTAAATACGTATTATTAAAAAAAAAATTGATGTACCTATATCGCAACTCGCTGTTTTTACGAACGAGGTAAAATTATCACTATTTTATTACCGAATTATTGTTCAATATTTTTTACAATAACTTTCTTTTTTAATATTGAGAATATTGAGTTTACAAGTTGTAGTTATGTAAATATTTACACTATCTTTTTTAATTTTTCAGACTTTATAAGACGTCAAAAATGTTAAGTTATGCGCACATACATACACTCTTCCAGCTATCGGTGTATTAACACTAATAACGCTGCCATTTATCAATCTCTGGGAGATGTAGAAGATCACATTCATAACCGCCATAGCACTTATTTACACGACACCATATTACAACTACAGTATCTTCAACGGAGCCAGGTCGTATTCCCCCGAACGAGTGTTAGCCGTCATAGGAAACGTACCCGTCGAAGAGCACTTGTCAGTTGTCCTGCAGATCGCGTTAATTTCGCTTTGAGCTTTGCTTTCATTTACGTTCATAACAGCCGCTATGTTTGTGTTGGCGGGAAATTGTTACGACAAAGCGTACGGGATGATCGTAACTTTTTCGTTGATATTCCCGCATCAGTTTAGTTCGAGTTGGAAATTCATCAGTCAAATGTATAAAGCGTTCGAGACTTCGGAATATTCTATGCCATCTATTGTCACAGAAGATTTAAAAATATGTATTAAAGTACTAGATACTTCAAATATATTTGGTACTTCTAATTATTTACTTCACATTGGTAAGTTATCATAAAGATCAAATGTTTAGTGTAAACAACAGTATTTATTATATTTAATGCAATATATAATATAATACTATTATTGTCACAAACAGAGTAACATATTTTTCTTACTGAGTACTAACTAACTTTTTGTGTTATGAAAATAAATATGGATTTGTAGATGTACTTTAGTTGTTTTGATAATGGCTCTTAAATAATAATAAATCAAAAAATTATACTGATATATTTTAGATTCTGAGAGGAAATATGCATATAAAGATTTGTAATGATGTACGAGAAAAAATATATTTGATTTTAAACTTCAATATATTTCCTGGTAGTAAAGTGAATTTAGTTGATACTTTTGGGTGGTCAAAATCAAGTAAATAACTGTGGGAGACGTGTTAAATTTTAATTAAATAATTATATTATTGTACATAATAAAGAATCTACACGAAAACGGTATATTTCAGTATATCACCTTGTACCACTAACCATATTTCATGTTATATTTTTCGATATTGCTATTAAAGTAATTTATTTTTACTATTATTCAATTAGTCATTACTGGAAACAAAACATTTGAAATGTTCATTGTGTATATAAAATATATTAATGTACATAACAGTTTTAAGTCCCCGTGAACATTTTTAAATTATAACAAATATATATGAGAATCTTGTTTTATACTTTAAAATCATAGATAGGTATATAAGGCATTTTTTTTTATGAATTTTATAGTGTATATTTTTAATTTAGCAACGCGATTGGATCTTATAATAATTTATGCGATTGGTCGTATTACGGATAACGTCATGATTGATGATACTTCGATATCTAATGCGGAAAAAAGAAAACTCAAATTAAAACTTGCATACAATTTCCTTAAATTACAATTCTCTGACAGAAAATCAGATTACGATGTTAAATCAAAACCACATGAAGTGGACAAATACGAATCAGTTCTGACCGACGATGAATTATCTAGTTTTCGATAATTATCTAGAATTACATTTTTTTTACCTCGTAAGCCATTTGAAGAGATACTAGAAGGTTACGATATGGATATGAGTGATACGTTATATCGGAACGAAAATGATTTACTAACATATAACAAAAACGTAGCTGGAAGTTATGCTGCATTGTTTATTTATGAAGTCATATACAGATACAATACTGGCAAATATGAATTCATTGAAAAGAACGATTTTTTAATTAAAAAATTGTATCAAATATGAAATGTAAGTTATTTTTAACAATATTATTATTTTATTTTTATTGGTAGGTATATGTGTGCATTCTTTTTTAAGGGTCTACAGTTTGTAAATATTGCCCGAGATATTGTCATCGACAACGAGAAATTGGGTCGTTGCTAGATTATTACTGAATTTATGGATGACGGAATACAAGAACTAAGAATGTTATGTAAAGAAAAAAATCAAAAGTTGCAAATATACGCTAAAACGTTGATAAAAATAGCTGACAAACATCAATTCGAAGCTGTGGGTGCAATCAAATGTTTGCCGCGAGAATTGAGACTTTTAATTTTAACATCTATTGAGATATATCGAGGCCTCATTTATTGTATCCAATCTTGTCCATCATTTCCGAATAAAGCAAAGAATTAAAGTTGCATAAATGTATGATAATACTCAAAGGACTTTACATTCAAAGCATAAATTACGTGGTATAAGTTTATGTTTAAATATAAATTGTATTATAATTTATATTATATGGAGTTATTAAAACAGAAATATTAGGTTTTTTCACTAAGTATAAAAACATTTTATAATAAATTTATTAAACCTATTTATCATAAAAATGGTCACTAATATATTTTATAATTTATGACTTTAACTTTTTATTTTATTCATTATAATTTATAGTATCATAGAATTAATCGTTAAGAAATACAATTATACAATAAAACTACCTAGGTATAAAAGTATCGTGTATTCTGTTCGGTCTTAAAATTCATTGACATTTATAATAGACGAAGTTGATACGTATTAGTTTTGTCTGAATTTTCTAACAATACGCTTTTATTATTGAAATGGAAAGATTTTGTGATAATATTTATAAGTATTAACATTATAAGCACTCGGTATATTGAAACCATGAAAAACCTTAGGTTATGTAAAAATAATGGGAGTTAATCAAAGAATAGTTAAATATATATTTTATAGTATAATTAATTTGAATAGCCTGGTCTCATTAACAGACAATATTATATTATCTCTTAAGGTGTAGAATTATTTTGTATTCTTGAATAATTCAATAATTTTACCTTTAGTTAATGTATTATTTATTTATCTAGTGAGTTTATATAGATAGTTATACTATATGTTATTATTTTTTTTTTATACTCAAATAACTAAACAGATATTTCTTATAATTTATATATTTTATGCATGCCATAAATAGTACCTACCGGCTACCTTTCATTGATGTAACTAGGATTTAATAGTTGCAGAGACTAGATGAGTTTTAGAAAACTAATGATCGAAGTAGGATACAGGGGCGACGACCCCACATTCTCAGCATGATAGTCATTATAGTCATTGGGTTTAATAGTACTAGATCAAATTTTAATTTTATTAACCAGAGTTAAAATTTCCCCACCAACAAAACTCTAAGTATAGTCTCAACATATCAAAAAAGTATAAATTGTTATTTAGCGTAAGAACGCCACGAATTGAAAATATAATATAACTTTGAATTTTATTTTTGGTTAGTAAATTAAAAATCATACTTTATTGAATTGATTAAACATCATATTGAGCTAATTGTTTACTTTTACTATTCGAAAAAAGTCATAACTCATATTGATGCATTTTGAGTTACAGTAGTCTTGTTCTATAAGTTATTTTAATCAAAAATTATTTTAAACGTCGAACCCATTGCAACATTTTGTTTTATGCCAGAATTTGGTTTTTATTTAGGAAACTTATTGAGAGGCTAAATATGTGTATTAGAAGGTCCACCTCCTCCCCCTTCACTAATTACGCCAATGCTACTTAAATGGACTTTCATTGAACTATGATTAATGTGAAGTATATAGGTTAATCACTTGCATGCCTAGATAACTATGCCTATTCAATAGTCATATGTGTTTACTATTTTTATTGTTTAATTACAAAATAAAGTCTTATATATTTGTTGTAAACTATTATAACTTATCCTAAAACATCTAATATTTATCATATTAATGTTTTAATTTTTGATTTATCGATACTTTAATAGTCAACATTTTGACCTGACGATATTTTATATCTGTCATGTGTAATAATATGAAATTATAAGTTTAAAGGAACAATATTTTAAGAGATTAAAATAATGTAGCACTTACTTTTTCATTTAATGTACAATAAAAATAAATTGCTTAATAATGTTTGATAATTTATTTTTACTTTTTAAATTAAGATTATTTTATTTACCCGTCTGCTATATACAGAGTGTCCCGCGAGGATTTACCCATTGCTATATCTCCTGAAATAATGGAGATATCATAATTCTGGTATTTTTATTCACAGGGACAAGAACTACAAACATTTCATGTTTTAATTTATTTTTATGTTTTAGTAAAAAAGTTAAAAAATGTATTTTTTTATTTAATTATTTAAAAAAAAATTGAAGATAGCCATTTTGTAGAATTTTTTTTTTCTGAAAATATTGACGTTTTAACATTTTAATTTTATCAATTTCCCGATTTTTAATATTTTTTCTAATTTCGAAAAAACTGCGAAATTATTATGTTTATGTCTTGTCAAAAAATGGGACAAGATAATAATATCAAAACATTAAACTAGGTATTTAAATTGTGGATTATGCCATACTCAAATTACCAATAAGCCATAAAATATTAACTATTACGTATTTATACGTTGGTGGATAAAACTCCTTTTTTTACTAAATTCAAAGTAAACAAAATACATTTGTTTTATCTATTTATTATAATTATTATAATATAACCGTATTTAATAATAGGTATAACAAAAATGTACATATTGATATTTTGTACAATAGTTATTAACTTAATTTAAAAATTTAACAATGTTGAAGAAATTAAATATGACATTTATTGCGAGCCACACTGAAACCTGTTCGCCAGCTGTACGAGCACGCGGGCCACATGTTTGATACAATGATACCACTATGGCACTATCGTATTAAATAATTCGCGGTTTTTTCGAAACTAGAAAGAATATTAAAAATCAGGAAATTGATGAAATTAAAATTTTAAAACGTCAATATTTTCAGAAAAAAAAAACTCTACAAAATGGCTATCTTCAATTTTTTTCAAATATATTTTTTAACTTTTTTACCAAAACATAAAAATAAATTAAAACATGAAATATTTGTAGTCCTTGTCCTTGTGAATCTTATTAAAAAACCAGAATTATGATATCTCAATTATTTCAGGAGATATTACAATGGGTAAATCCTCGCGGGACACCCTGAATGTATTTTTAATATTAATTATGACTTAAGTATATTCAATTATAATATAAAGTGCACTGTGTTATACATTATAAAATTAATTTATCAGGATTTTTAATAAAATATTGTTGATCACGAGTTTCATAATTTATATTTTGGTTGTTTTTATATACGAATACCATTTTTATTGATATTTTATGCATTAAATTAATCAAATACTTCCTTTGACTTATTTAAATGGAAATATTACAAACTTATTATTGTGTATGACTTACTTACTTATTTATTTTATAATGCTTATTAATGTGTTATCGAAAAGTTAAAACTGTTCTAAAGTATCTAGTTGATAAAATATCCAGTTATTTTTGATATGTGTATAATAGAAACAATTTATTCAAGCTATATTCAAGAAGCTTTAATTGGGATCAAATCCAAAATTCAAGATATATAAAATATAAATTTAAATAGGCAGAATAAATTGTTTTTATTGCGTACATATATAAGTGTTGTATGGAATATAATTAATTAAAATATGGGAAAATCTCAATTACCAATATAGTTATTATTTAATAGACCACGTCTTTAAAAATTGTAGTTATTGCATTTTTTTAATATGAGAACTTCTTAGTTATCAATATAACGTGATTTTTTCAGTAAAACGCAAAAAAAAAAATGTCGTCTATGTATTGGTCAGGATAATATGGTCAATGATCACCGACAGACATGACGTGTCGGGGGTTCTTAGATTCAACTTTATTCTCAAAATATAACTAACATGCAAAATATGTACTTTTTACGTACAGAATTACAATGTATTAAAATGTGTAAATATACAATTATATAGGGACACACGCCAAAGTCTATAATAGATGTAATGTTTTTACATAGGTATAAAAGGTTAATTTAGAAATTAAGTACTTATTATCTTAATAACTACATTAAATATTACTATCGATCTAATGGTTAATTTTTTTTTTATATAATTGAGTATGTAAACTAGACAAAGTTTAGTTTATCTCTGCTCGTTGTTAACAAAATTCATCAAATTCAATAGTTTTAATTTTTGTCAAAATACATAGTATACCCAACACGTAAGTTTAACAATTTTTATAATTTTATAAGATGATATAATTATGTTACTAAATTATTTGTCAACTATAGTGATATAGTGTGGGGTTTCCACAATATATCCGAATTGCGTTCTCAATTATAGTTACATCTTATATAATATTTTCCTTCTCACATTTACAGACTAAGGACTTGTATTTTTATACACAAAATTTATACGTAGGTATGTTTTGAATTATTCTGATATCTTCAAACATTATTATTTATACAATTTTTAAAAATAAAGTAATATTCATAAACAAAACATTTTTATTCGCTCTACATTTTCTTGACTTGAAATATTAATTAATAAATTCAAATTTGAAAATTAAAAAAAAATTTACAGTGTCATTAAAAATGTTAAAACGTAAATTACTGTATAAAACTAACCATATCGGCTACATTGTTTCATGTATTTATAGTAATAATATAATTTACAGATCAAAAATATTGTGAAACATCCCAGTTAAAAAATGTAAATAATTCTCTATTATTTATAACAATAAGCAATTATTATTGCAATCATAATTCTTGTAGTCGCTATTTACAGGGTTATTCACCAAGCATAATTAAATTCCCCTAATTTTTTCATTAAACAATTGGTAATACTAAAAGTGTCTGAGAAAATTAAACGTTGGAACAATACAATATATATTTTTAAATAAATTAAATTATACTGGTTTATGTAGTTGTTTTATTAAGTGTAATCAGTATTAAACTTATTGATGGAAATATTAAATTACGATTTGGATTAAGAATATTTTCTTTATACAGATATTAATTTTTTTTTATTAACTTTTGATGAACTAGAAAATATTTTGTTTGTTACATTTTTTTAAAATACTATTTTATAAAAATATTTATATACAATAATAATATTTTAATAATCTGCGTATTGCTCTGAGTTTTTTCAAATTTGGTAATAACCACTACATTCAAATTTATAATTATTATAATGTATAGGTACTTTCAATACATTTAGCACCATTATCTTTTTTTAATGCGAACGTAACAAATTCTTTAAAGGTACCTACTGATTATTAAAAAGAAAATGTTACCTATTAGATTTTTATCAATATAGAAGTTACGACGAATTTACCAAACAAATTAGCTAATTCTATCTAAAACTATAAACCAATAATTATTTTGACTTTAATATTTAAAAAAAATAATGCATACATATTAAAGTATCATCCCCTACATAAAAATATATATAAAATTGGAAATCATTTTACACATTTGGTTAAGTGTAACCACTTATCTATCTTAATTGTTTTAAAATGAATTTTACTTAAAAATCACTTACACTCGTTTTATTTTATATTTTTATTACATTAGATATATCGTAAGTATATTTAGTACCTATACGAATAATTGTGTTAATAAGAGCATTTTTATCGATAATTATTAAAATATCAACAGCTATTATTTCTATATCGATACAGTTATTAAATTGTAATTTTAATTGATTGTGTTTAATTTTTAAAAATATTTTATCATATATTATTGAATATTGATATTAATCGATTCGATTTTTATTCTAAAATGTATATAAGTACCTACAACAAATGCACATATATTAGCTGTAAATAATTTATAATTTTTTTTTTATTACGATTGTCAAGTAACTAATTACATTTAATTTATTATAATTTCACGATTTTTCAGTATTCGTAAACCATCGACATGCTAACCTATCTAGGCATCCATCTATCGTACACTATACCAGTCATTGGTGTCTTAACGTTAATAACTCGGCCATTTATCAATCGATTGGAAATTTTCAAAATTGGATGTATTACTGCCGCAGCTGTTCTCTATTCAGTACCACTGTACAACTATTATGTATACAATGGGGTTAAGACGTATTCGCCAGAGTCGGTTTTAGCCGTCATTGGAAATGTACCCATCGAGGAGTATATACTTGTGGTCGTGCAAACCGTTCTCACTTTGTTGTGGGCTACGATGTTCGTCCTGTGGTCGACTCCGTGCTTGAACTTCAACTATGACAAACGTAGCTACCAATTGATTCGTTGGTTACCTATATCACTGTTGAGCACCGTCACGGCGGCCGGCTACACGATGGTCGTGTCGGCACAAGATAAGTTTTACTTGGGATGCATACTGTTTTGGGCGTCCCCAGCAATCATGATCATGTGGTACGGAGCAGGCAATTTTTTCGTGAAAAAGATTATACCGTCGTCGATTGCGATCGCGGGCCCTACGTTGTACATGTGCTGGATTCATTGGATGACCGTTAAAAACGACGACTCGGGCGTGTTGGCGCTAGAAGAACTGTTGTTTTTCTTTGTCACTAATCTGATGGTCGTCTTGGCCGGATCGTGTTACGACAAAGCGTACGGTATGATAGTCACGTATTCGTTGGATTTCCCTCACCAGTTCAGTGTTAGTTGGAGATTCGTTCGACAGATGTTAAGAGCATTTGCGAACTCGGAATATTCTACTCCTTCTGCCGTGACACATGATATTAAGACAAGCATTAAGGTCTTAAATACTTCGAATGCGTTTGGTACTTCCAATTATTTATTCCATGCTGGTAAGTCGATCGTCGTTAAGAATAAAATAAATTTAGTAAGTGTATGTAATACATTTTTTTCCCACTTTGCCTATAAGATTCATTCGGTTATAATAAGACTCACTTTGTGGTGGTTCCAAGACCCAAAGTGAGTCTTATAAGCGGCGTCCACTGTTTTAGGTATATCTATTTATAATAAAATAATTTATTTAAATGATATAATATAATAACATTTACACACTCGCGTTTTTAAATTACTCATTTAGATTAAATAAAATATGTATATTTTTAGCTCGTAGGTATAATAAACAAATCATATAAAATATATAGTCAATGTATTCCAAGGTTTAGATTTTGATACGAGTATATAATAATCATAATAATACCTAAACAACTTGTTTTTGAATATTATTTGTATACCTTTAGTATGTATAATAATCGAATTAAAAATATATATATATTTAATGTACTCCGAGGTTTAAATGTTAACAAATAATACTCATAATAATACTTAAACAACTTATTTTCGAATGAAATTTAAAAAAACTACAAAATGTTTGTATGAATTTATTATTATCATTTACCCTAATTCAAAATGTATACCTATGTGAGTTATTTAATATTGTGTGCATATATTTTCCATTTAGCTATTCCTATAATTAAAGCATCAGTTACGCGTTTACAAAAAAAAAAAAAGTTTTGATAGTATTATTATTATATTTAAATTATTATCAATATGTGTATGTTGTATAATTATGAATATCTTTTAATTTAGGTATACGACTAGATTTAATAATTCTGTACGCATTTTGTCGTGTAACTGACGAAATGTTTGATAACAGAACGGACGAGAAAAAGAAAAAACTCAAATTAGAGCTATCCAAACAATTTATCAGTGAAGTTTTTGCTGACAGGAAATCAGATTATGACGTTAAAAGAACACCACAAGAAGTAAACATTGATTGGAAAAAATACGAATCCGTATTCACTGATGTTGAATTATCATCTTATCGCGCAGTGTCTAGAATTGCATTTTTTCTTCCTCGTAAGCCATTCGAAGAGTTATTCGCGGGTTACCAATGGGATCTTGAGTTTAGGTTGGTTCGAAACGAAAACGATTTAATGTTATACACTACCTATGTAGCCGGAAGCATTGGTGCATTATGCCTTTATGTAATGATGTACAGATATGGTAATGACATCAATGATCTCGTCGACAAAGCTGATTATTTGACTAAATATGCATACAAAATAGGGCAAGTAAGTATTGTTCGTGAATAGGTATTTATTAATATTTTTATTTATTATTAGTAGTATACTTGTGTGTAAATATTTTATTTATCGTGTTGTTCATTATCAAGATAATCTATGGTATATCTAAAAATATATATCTTATTATCTTATCTAGATTGAATTTTTTTTTTTTGTGACGAAATTTTCAATTTTATTTTCTTATGAAATGTGGGGGGCTATTAATTTCTCTAAGCTATTTCTTATACGCGTGTTTGCTGTAATTATTTTTAAATATTATATTGTTAATTCAAACACCAATTGTGTGAAATTTGTATTATAAAAATGTAAGCTTAATATTAGCGGAAGCCGTCCGTTTCTTCGCGTTTGAGTTATTTGTCCGCCTCCGACTATTTAGCCACTGATATTTATCACGTTATCAACTTCAAATACTATTAATATTTTTAATCATTAATATATTTTTTTCATTCAAATATTGAATATTTTTTCATTTTTCTTGAGTTTGGACTGTCTTTGCATTTTTGAGAGTACCGCTGTCGAGTAAAGACTGTGTAATATATAATTTTGTCTAACATAAATTTGTAATACATGGATGCACAATTATTTTTCGGTGAACCATACTTATAAATGGTTCAATAATGCACATACAAGCCTATTTGAATTAATTAATTCAGCTAAAGATTATTTATTATGTAAAAAATATTGAAACTATTGTATAAAATATTTTACGATTACTTGATTAAATCAGTATAAGTATTTAGTAGCGTCGATATTTTTAAATTGCGTGTGAATATCATTTTCCGATAACTGATCCAAATTCGTGTGTGGTTTGTAGCAACAGAACTAATGATTTATGCAAAATACGAACATTATGTTTGATATTCAGTAAAAATGATCAGATTTATAAATACAAAAAAAATGTCAAATTAATAAAATACAAAATAAGTATAAAAATAATCGTGTATTACTATAATATATTTAATATTGCGGTGCAATTTGTAAAAAAGTATTCAAATAAAACATAAAAAGTTCAAACTAAAATAAAATCAATTTTTATTTATCATATTATATCGTCAATCTGGATGTTTTCTATTATTATTATTTTATATAGATAGTTATGCATATTTATCAAATTATAATCCTAAATAATATCTAATCAGTAACCATTATTCGCTAATCTACTATTCTCATTAATGAAATTCATAATTACAACTAAGCATATAGAATTAACTATTTATATTTACTATAAGACATAGTGCAGGACAGCAAAAACCGATCGTTTGTTCAAACTTTTACCCGCGTAATTCGAACTTGTACACCTAAAAATGCGCACTTGCAATTCACTAAAACATTGATCTTTTTTTAACATGCAATTTGAACGCCGCCTGTATTGGGTTTAAATCTCGCTCATCTGACGCACACAAATCACTAACCCTAGGAAACTAATACGGTTTTGATAGCCACCTGTAATTTCTGCAGTATATTGGATATTCCCCACTATATCAGTTTATTTTTATCGATTATATTTATTTTTACTTGTCATATTAAGATTTATTATTGATTTTATATTATGTTTTTTAAAGCGTTATGTTATTTATACTTATGTAGTCAATATTTATTATTCGTATAGTAGGTTGATAGTTATTTGAACAATTATTACATAAAAATGTTTTATTTATGTGTTAGAACGGAGTAATATTTACATTTAAAAACATTTAAAAACAATTAATAATAGGTTATAACCAAAAATAAATTTATCTTTTGCTTCTACTAGTGATTGGGATTTACTCAATTTAATAATACATTTATAATTTGTTTTTAAGGGTTTACAACTCGTGAATATTGCTCGGGACCTCGTAACTGACAGCGAATCACTCGGTCGGTGTTACTTTCCAGCTGAATACATGGATGATGAAAAAGAAGATTTAAGGATCCTATGTCAAGAAAAAAATCCCAGGTCTTTGGGAAACAAGAAATTAAAGAAATACTCTTCAAAAATGATACAGTTGGCTAACAAACAACAATTCGAATCAGTAGGCGCTATCAAATGTTTGCCACAAGATTTAATAGGATCAGTTCTAGCATCTACTGAAGTGTACCGAGGACTAATTAAAATAATCCAGTCATGTCCAATTTACCCAACCAGAGCATCATTATCAAATTGGAATAAATTATTAATAGTACTCAATACCCTTTACATTAAAAGCATCCAATACATTTTTTAAATATAATTATAAAATACTTATAGTTCAATTATACGTTTTTGAATGAAATCCATAGTTAGACTATAAATTAGCAATTTAGTAGTGTAGGTAATTATTTATTTTAATTTTAAATTACAATAAATGTAAAACATCAGTTATATAAAAAAATGTGTTTATTATACATTTGTGAATTTTTTGATTCATTGTTTTAATTTTAACTGTTTATAACAATTATTGTAAAATATTTATTTATGGTTAAAATATAACGAACGTTATTATAATGTAATATTCTCTCTCTTTCTTTTTATTTTTAAAAAAAAATAATGTTTATTGAATATTTTCAATCTATACTATATATTATATACAATGAGTGATGTTATATTCTCTACAGTTGTAACAATATAAGATACATATACTTTAAGCTCCTTTTATCAACAAACAATAAGAAAATACATGTTAAGTTTCTTCAACTGATTTCTTCTATTAAACATTTTAATGTAGCCGAGTATATAATGGATTTTATGAAGTATATAAAAATACATATAATAAGTTATTCCAATGGTACATTGCATAATGTAAATTATTAATGATGTATAAACAATAAATTATATAGTAATGGTTACGCAAAACAATGTGGATACGATAATATAAGTATAATGGATCATTGTATTCGTGGCATTGTATACATACGTACTATATTATTATGCTAGTTATACGGATAGTTTGATTTAAAATGTTATTAATAAATTAATATTATTTAATCAAAACTATTGTCCGTTATCACACAACCTAAACCAGTTTGACCAAAGTCTTAAACTAAAAAAGCTTAAAAAAACTTGTAAATATTTAAACAACGAATAAAACTTGTGTAAGTATAAAGTACTTGAAAGTCATTAAAAATGATTCTATAGTATGTTTTTATGATTTATTGCTATCAACTTCTAATAAAAATAAAACTATAGGAAATAATAATTTAGTTACGTAATTTAAATTTAAATATAATTCTATTATTATGTAATACAATTTATAAGTACAATGTAGGTTAATGTAATAAGATCAAATTATTCAAAATAGTTAGATACGATAAAGCATTATAGCATTATCTATAGGTAATAGGTATTAATAATATTCATAACTTACAAAATGTTTATAAATTACGTTTTCCATTAAAACAAAGTGTGTCGCTTATTAACAAATAAATCAAAAATCAAGTTTTCGAAGTATTTTTAATCAAACAATAATAATCACTAAATACTTGACAATAATATATTTTCAATGAATATGTACGATTTTAATATTATATTGATAAGGAATATTGTGCTATATGTACCAATAATGAATAAAAATACATAAGTATATTGTAAATTATTTGATCTTTTTCTGCGAATTCGTTACATTTTTAAACGTTAAGATAAATGTATTTTAATGTATAAATGTTAGAGAAACTTTTAAAATTATTCGAATAATTACATAGATATTTACAAAATTAAAAATTGATAGTTATTTTTTTGTATATTGATAAACTATACGAACTTAAATAGTTATCATCTTAAAAATTATATGACGTCATATTATATCGCTATTATAAAACATATTATTTTTCTTTAACATGCAATGATTCCCTAAAAACTTAGTTACCTATTGACGGAAATCTGTAAATATAATAAAATTTTGGTAAAATTTAGGCTGAATTATGGTATAATATAATAATTTTTGTAAATCTAGTTAAGTTATTTAAACAACTAAATTGGTTTTATTTTATTAAACATATGGTTTAAAATATGGTTTAAAACACGGTACATATTAAAGTAATACTATTATTACTATATTATAATATATCGTGGTTTAAAATATATGATACAATTAAATTTACCTTAATATAAAATAAAATCAAAATTTTATTACTCTGAATAAAATTTACTTTATTTTATGAAACACTGATGTTATAAACTCGAAATAATCTATGGTGTTTTTCTCAACGTTTTGAACGCAACAAATTTAAGTGGATCTGAAAACAAAATTTAAAGTAAATAATAGAAAATATTTTCATTCAAGATTAATAATAAATAAATAAATAGCATAATATTAAAAAATAGTATGAAGTTTCTACTATTTATTAAACTTTAAAAAATAAAATATAATTTTTAAATTATAGTTCACTGTTGATTGGCCTAGATTCGTATATTGCTTTGATAATAGGTAGATAAAATGAATCAAAGATAGATTAAATTTGAATTATTTTCATAATAATACGTAAGTTTCGTTATTTATTTTTTGTTGGTTGTTTTTTTTTTCATTTCAAGCTTTATCTTCAAAATTGCTTCTAAAAATCAGTAACCAACCTCAATGTAGAAAATTATTTATACTTCGAAATGTTTCGTTTGATGTAGGTAAACACACACACACAATCACTTAATATTATAATAATAAAATCAATGTATTTTTTGTATTTCTCAGAATCTTAATATGTGGTTTCGACTATTTTATATTCGTATATTGTTTATACAACATACTCATAATTATAATAACACAAAAAGTTACAAACTATACTTTACCTACTAAATACCGTTTCAGTTCTCATTTTATAGTACGATTATCTGTAATGATTAATGTTGAATTATATTTGTAAAATCACTTTAAACTATGTACGTTTGAGTTATACTAAATATTATATAATATTAGATGATAACGGCTTAAACTTTTATACTTTATAGTATTTTTAGTTAAAAAAAATAATTTATCGATAAAATATTAATGAAATATGTTCTATTATCAATATTATTACTGATTTACACAATCATATTGTATAAACTATGTTATATTGTTTATCAATGAAGGACCAATATTAAAAAAATAATATATAAATGTTCATAATGTTTAAATAATCATCGATTGGAAGGAATACAAATAAAAGTTAACACAAGAAGAACTATCAATTTTACGTGCATTCTCAAGAATAGCATTTCTTTTGCCTCGTAAACCATTTGAAGTGATAATTACAGGTTTCCAATTAGATCTCTCGGGTACATTGTTCTAAGACGAAAATGATTTAATGATATATCTTAACTTTGTAGTGGGCAGTTTTGGCGCAATGTGTATTTAAATAATTATGTACAGATACAATATTGACAAGTATGAATTTGTAGGAAAGGACGATTATTTACTTAAAAAGTCCTATCAGATAGGAAATGTTAGTTTTACTTGACCAAGTTTTTCAAAATTATTGTATTATATATGTACGTTTGCAATTTTTTATAGGAACTATAGTTGGTCAACATGGCCAAGGATATTGTCTATGACAGTGAATCATGGAGTCGATGCTATTTTCCTACCGCATTCATGGATGTTGAAAATGAAGATGTCAGTGTGTATTTTGCGAGGAAAAGAAACCCAGCTCCAAGGGAGAAACAAAGTTGCGAAGATACGCAAAAATGATGATACAATTGGCCGACAAACACCATCTTGAATCAGTGGGAACTATAAATCGTTTACCTCAAGAAATACAACGTACAATTTTAGCGTCTACTGAAGTTTATCGTTATCGGATTATTGATGCAATCCAATCAAGTTCAAAATTTCCTTACAAAGCAAAATTAACAACATATAATAAGTTAATGATATTATTTAAGACATTATATATTAAAAGTACGCAATATGTAGTTTAAGCTGGTTTTAAAATATATAAGTAGTTTACTGTAATCTGTGAGTATATTCCTGGGCCATAAAGAAATAGTATATTTAGTCGATACGAGTATTTTTAAATGCATCATGATTAAATCAAACTTTTTCTTATATTGTTTATTTTATTATATCTTTGTTATTATTTATCAAAAAAATAAATTTATATTTATAATATTTAACTATGCATTTTTTTTTTTTTTGCTTAATGTTATTATACAATAGGATTAACTAAGTATGATTAATGAATATATCAACAGAGTTTTTTTAAGGACAAAAGAAATTTGAACAACATTAGAGATTTAAATAAAGAATAAAGATTTTGTCTTGTTTTATAATTTAAAAATATTATTCTTGTGTAGTTAAAATATATATTATAGTAACGCATATTTTTAATTGTATACACAAATCTATATTTTCAATTATAATGTTTTCAGTAAAAAATTAATCGATAATTAACCTACGGTTTCTATTTCTCTCATTACTAGTATAAGATAAATTACTTTAATAGTAATAGTAATATATCATAAAATATGATACGTATATTCTGAGTCAGAATTTCTGATAGACCGTCTTCACTCAGAATCGTTCTTGTCTACAATGATTTATCACTAATTTCAAATTTAGCACATCACATTATCACAACACTATGGTGACTTACTAAATTACGAGCAGAAACAATACCTATTGGCTATTATACAGTATAGCAGAGCTGTTTAACCAATACTTTATCCCTTATTTTTTTATGTTTTTACAAAAAGTTGTATGAACTTCTAATTGAAAAATTAAGTATTAATTAATTTTAATTTCAATAATGTATTAACCATTTTTTGCGATTTTTATGAATTTTGTATGATCCTAATTTTAAACGTTTATAAAAAAATATTTTTACTATTTACTTTAGATATTTTTTAGTTGTTAAATTAACAATTATCTTATTAAAAGATAAGTGTCAAATTTTTAAGTATTTCCACCCAGCGAATAATTTTAAGCCGATATCTATAGAAAAAACAACTAGTAAGAATCAACAATTTGATTGTAAATAGAAAATGATAATATAATCATTTTGTGGAAATTTTATTTTGTTTTACACGATTATAAAATTAAGTAACAACTAGATTTAATTAGCTACCAGAAACCATCCTCAAAGTTTAATTTTATCGATAACTCATCATGTATTCATAACACACACACACACACACACACTTAAACACATAATTGTAGAATCAATACAATCTGTTTAGAATCTAAAATATAATATTTTATAAAAATATCGTTTTTTACAAATTTAGATTAAATGAAAAAAACGTGAAAAAAAAGTAACCTAATAAAGCGAGATTATTAAGGTTATAGACGTCTTAAATGTATGTAATTAAAAACAATATAGTAAATAGGAAATAATTTGAAACGCACCTATAAAACATCGTTATAGGTTTAAGTTTTTCGCAAAATTAGTTGTCAAATTAACCGTCATAAATAGCTCAGTAGTTTAAACAGGTGGTTATCATTTTTATTAGGGGAAAAAAATTCCAAATAAAGAAATAAATGATTTATTATTAATTTTTATTCAATCGTTTGTTTATTTAAGATATGTTCAAGCAATGTTAAATTATTAATTATAATACCTATAAATGATGATTTATTAGACCACACACTATAACGTTGCATTAAGTCTGCCAATTCGTTATATATGAGTACCACGTACCTAGTACTTATTAAAACTAAATACTAGTCCAACTTAACCTACAGCATTATAAAGTACTTATATATCATTAGATACATTACATAAATCAGCTACTGAATTTAACGATATTATAATATGTACCGGGTGATCCATTTAACATAAAACATTCATTATTTCAAAAACTTATTGAACTTAGAAATAGATTAACCACAAAGTTTATTAGTAAACTTAAAAAAAAAATTAATTTATGAAAAAATTTTATTTTTACACTATAATTTAAAGAATTTTAAGCCAAAGATTTTCTAAAAATAATTTTTTTTTATTTAGTTGTCTTACTTTTTTTAATGACATCATGTATTTTATTATTGAAAAATAGAATTTTTACAGTTTTTAGAACATTTTGATAGATAAAAATATAATTAGATGAGTATCTAGTTTATAATTTATTGATATCTAAATAAAAGTATCAGTAGAGTAAAAATTACTCACAAAATTTGGATCCACTACTTTGATCGTATAAATTTTAAATACTTGTATAGAAACTAGGTATCCATTTTGTCCAATATTGAATTTGTATAGATGAAAATTCTCTGATTAATATTTTTCTTCGATAAATACGATTATTAAGTTTTTAAAGACCTACATTTTCAATTTCTTGATTTATTAAATGGAATCATACGTAAGTGAAATAAAAAAATTGTTTAAATATAAAAATTAAAACGAAATAGTATAGGATATCCGGTATTATCTGTATCCGGTACGTTCTTATTTACCTATTTGAACTATGTCAATATAAAAATTTATGTTAGTAAAATTCACCTATGATCTTCATATTTTATAGTACATATATTCCATAACTTTATAATAAATTGTAAATTAATACATTAACATAAATTTCCTTCACCTTTGAAATAAATTTTAAGATCATGATTTTGATAACTTCCCCTCCATGAAAAAATTCTGTTTAAATTAATACTTTTTAGTTCGCTCTATGCATTTACTTAATAAGTCTTCGTGTAGTCAACGCTAGTTATATTACTTATATTAACTATAATATTATGCAGATAAGTATTTTAAATACATTTGATTTAAAGTGTTTCCATTTTAAATACACTCAGTCAAAGTTTTTAACTATATAAGTATCAAGTAAGTTACCATCTATATAACATAATGTAATATTAAATTTATAATAGTAGAAGTCAATAAGTGAAGTATTTATTACTAATTTTACATTGGTTTTACATTGATGTTTTTTTTTTTTTTTTTGTGGCATCTAAAGATTCTTTTTATAGCAGAAAAAATCTTCAATTTCAACTTTTTAAATGGCATCTAGTTGGTGCTTTCGAAGGGTTTAAATATAAATTTCAGTTCCTTTCAAAATTATCATAAAAAATTAAAATAAAAGTAAGATTTAACTGGAAATTATATAAAAAACTAATTTTTGAAAAACAATGTATTTTTTTGATATTAAAAAATTAATAGTTATAGGGACATACAGTTAATAAATGTGTAATATTATAATATTTTAAGTATAATATATTATTATTAAAGTATTTTAAATATTTATGTGCTATTTATTAAAATTTGAAGTTTTTATCGTTTCATATTAAAACTATATGTGTTTCTGAATAAAAAAGGTTGATCATTTAATACTTTTAATAAGTTGCAATTCAAAAATATTATTTGTAGGTAACTTTTCGAAACTATTCGTGTGTTGTTAACTATAGCCAACGCTATTCTCAAAATATTTTGATTACTTTTAAACTATTTGAATAACAAACCAACGCCAGCTTGACTTAAAAATTCCCCATAAGCTTTTTTATTCAACATTTAATAATTGATTATTTTGTCAAATTTATTTGCATCACTAACAAAAGTATGAAGAACAGTAAAATAAAATCAATAATATTTGAAAAGTTAAAAGTAAAAATAAATTATAAATAAAATGAAAGAAATATAAATAATTTATTGATCGTTAGTCCTTGTGACTTACCAAAACGTTGTTTTTTTATCTATTTTAAAATATTTTCACTAATAGAAATTGCCGTTTTGATAATTATTTATTGTTAAAACTATAATACATTTTAGAAAGTAATTATAACAATAATTATACTAACTTGGGATAAATAATATGTTGGAAATCGTGGATAATAAATTATTTTCATTTGCGCTTAAAAATGAAAATATAAAGCACTATAATATTAAAGATTTTATTTTTTCAGTTCTAATACCCAAAAATGTTGACTTACATGGACATACATTTAAAATACACACTTTCAGTTATCGGTGTATTGGCATTAATCACCCGGCCGTTTCTATGTCGCATGGAAACAACCAAAATAGCATTCATAAGCACCGTAGCACTACTCTACACAACACTGTGTTACAACTACACTATCCTGAATGGAGCTCGGACATATTCGCCCGAAAAAGTTTCTGGCGTTATAGGAAATATCCCCGTCGATGAGTACATATCCGTAGTCCTACAAGTCGTTCTCGTTTCGCTGTGGGCCTACCTCTGCGTTCGATGGAAACACCAATGCTTGAACTTTAACCATGACAAACAAAGTTATCAGACGATTCGCTGGATGCCGATCCTACTGCTCAACGTCACCACGGCCATAGGTTACGGATTGGCCGTCCCGGGACAACAAACGTTTTACTTGGGAAGCATAATGTGTTGGGCATCTCCCGTGATAATGGTCATGTGGTACGGCGCGGGCAATTATTTCGTGAAAAATTTAATACCATCGTCTTTTGCGATCGCGATACCGACTTTATACCTGTTATTGGTCAATCGGATAGCCCTGAAAGAAGACGTGTGGCATCTAAACAAAACTACCAGCTTAAACGTATCCGTGGCCAACGGTTTACCATTAGAAGAAGCACTATTTACATTTATAACGACCGCGATGATCGTCTTGGCAGGAAATTGTTACGACAAAGCATACAGTATGATCATAACGTTTTCTTTAATATACCCACACCAGTTTAGTTTCAGTAGAAGTTTCATTGGTCAGATGTTTAAAGCATTCGCGACTTCGGAATATACAATGCCTTCTATTGTAACAGATGACTTGAAATATTGTATCAAACTATTAGATTCGTCGCATTCATTCGGCACTTCTAATTATTTATTCCATACCGGTAAGTTAAAACCAAATATCCGTGAATTTAAATTAATATTAGATACATTAAAAAATGGAGTCATTTTCAACATTTTTATTTATTAAAATGTTTTTTTCTTAAGTGTTGTTATCTAAATTGTATTATTATTTGTTTATATGATATGATAAAGTTGAGTTTTTTTTATGTATAAAATTATCAACTTACATAATACTGTTTAATGATAATTTTTTTTTAAATTTAGCAATTCGTTTGGATTTATTAATTATATACGGATTTACTCGTATTACGGATAATATGGTTGATGATGAATCAGACTTTGAAAACAAAAAAATTAAATTAAAACTATGCTACAAATTTATCAACGAACTTTTCGCTGACAGAAAATCAGATTTTGATGTTAAGTCTTATCCACAAGAAATAATCATCGATTGGAAGGAATACGAGTCTGAGTTGACAGAAGAAGAATTGGCAATTTTCCGTGCATTTTCTAGAATAGCATTTCTTTTGCCTCGTAAGCCATTTGAAGAATTGTTTGATGGATTTCAATTGGATCTTTCTGGTACATTGTACAAAAATGTAAACGATTTGTTGATATATTTCACACTTGTGGCCGGAAGTTTCGGTGCAATGTGTGTTTATATAATCATGTACAGATACAATATTGACAAGTACGAATTCGTTGAAAAGGACGATTATTTGATTAGAAAATCCTATCAGATAGGAAATGTAAGTTTTGAAAACATAATTTTTAAAATAAATTATTTGTACGTGCGTTTGCAATATTTTTTTGTAGGGATTACAATTTGTGAACATTGCCCGAGATCTTGTCCGTGATAGTGAAGCATGGGGTCGATGTTATTTCCCTACTGAATTATTGGATGACGAAAAAGAAGATCTTAGGATCTTGTGTCAGGAAAAGAAGCCAAGATCTATGGGAGATAAAAAGTTGCAGAGATACGCCCGGATGATGATTCAGTTGGCCGACAAACATCAATTGGAATCGGTGGACGCTATAAACCGTTTGCCAAGAGAACTACGTGGTCCAATTCTAGCGTCTACTGAGATTTACCGTGGGCTTAATTATGCAATCCAATCAAGTCCAACATTTCCTCACAAAGCGAAATTGACGAAATATAATCAATTAATGATATTATTTAAGATTTTATACATTAAAAGTATGAAATACGTCATATAAGTCGATTTAATAGTATATATCGTCGAACCAAAACTCTATTGAATTTACGTAGTTTAATTAGGAAATATGATTGTAATATGATTGATACACAACGTTTAGTAAAATATTAACTTTATGCTTTACCTAGCAATATTTTTTTTAATAATTCAATGTATATTTTAAATTTTCTTTGTTTTTAATAACTCAAAAATAGAATAAAGTTTATACATTTAAGTATGCGTTTTCTTTTTTCAATTTATGATATAATATATATTAAAAATATACATTATTACAGAACAATACCTAATTCTTTACAATATATTCATTTACAAAAATTGTTAAAACAATTTTTTTTAAATCAGTCAAAATATAGATAATATTACATGCGGTGAAGACTAATATTTACTATCATTATTTCATTTGTGTATTTATTATGATTTGATGGGATAAGTATATAAATGTAAAAAAGTTGTCCTTATGTAAAAAAAAATTGGCCCAGAAAAATATTTCAATATTTTGAGTGTGTTTTATCGGAAAAATATTGAATTTAGTGGTTGGTACTTAAGGATACGAGACAACAAAATATTAAAAATAATCAAAAAATCTAAAGAAAAAATTAATGAAATATTTAATTTATAGTTTTAAAAGACTTTTTTTTATTTTTTTCAATGTATTTTCATAAATTTCGTGCTGCAAGATCGAAGGTCTTGAAAATTTACACAAGATCACTATAATTATAAGTTTTAATATAAATTGCTCATAGATTAGTCAAAACAATTTAATAATACAGATGCATATTTTTTGTATACAATTTGATTGAAAATTAATGCATCTTTTTTTATTGTAATTCGAAAAATACATAATATTACAAAAACTTTTTACGGTTACGAATATCAATAATTATTTTCTTTACAATATAATATTATACATTTTTAGACTCATTTAGAGTTATTTACCTTCTTGAAACTAACTCTACAAAGTTGATACAACAAACTAAAAGCATTCCAACAAACCAAGGCTGGGCAAGTTAATGCATTTTTGGTTAACTCAGTTAAGTTAAAAGTTAATACACATTTTTTTTAAACTTTTTAAAAGTTAAAAAAAAGTTGTTTTTTTATTCGTTAGCGTACTTTATTTCTTATCAACACACAACTAAATTATAAACTATAATACTTATACTTCATACAACATACAGTATTTCTATATAGTATGTGTTTTATTTAATTTATTTTCGTTTCGTTTTCTAAATAAATTCACGATAAAATATTTAACTGAAATAGTGACTGTAAAAAAAAATTAATTAACTTAATTTATTTCTTAAAATGAAAAATAAATTCGTTAATTAAAAAATAAATTTAGTAAGTTAATAGTTAAGTTAATGAAATCCAAATGTAACTAGTTAAGTTAATAAATTAAAATTAACTTAACATTTAACTTATTAACTTGTTAATGCCCAGCCTTGCAATAAACTCTTCTCGGACTCATTGGATATAGTTAGACAATTAATTTTAATCTTTAACTTTTTAGACTAAGGATCGATTAACACTATACTCGACTAGGCCAGTAATGACATATTATATAATTTAATAAAAATGTATAATATTATATGATTTATATAGTGAGATATTGAATAATAAAATATTTAGTACCTATAACGGCTATAACTTCAAAAACGCCGTTTTGGGTTAAAATTAATTCAATCTACCTAATTTATGATTGAATAATAATAATAATAACTAATAGCAATATAAATATCTTAAAACATTTTAAATTAAATAATGTTCTGGTAAAACTTTTTTATAATATAGGTACCTATATGATACCGACAATTGTGATAATCACTGTCAATAGTAACTAGAAAAAAATTAAATCACATATTTCATGTAGGAATCGATATTATTATTTCCTATAGTTATTTTTGTCGATTCTCCTCATTAAATATGAAAAATCCTATAGTGTTTGGCGAAACTCCCTCCCTAATTTCAGCATGGTGTTGTAAATAATCAAGGTCATAGTATGGTATAGGGATTGTATGTGTTCGTGTTAAGGGGCGGAAACTTTATTTTATGCGTGATTTCAGTTATAACCATAGTGTAAACAAACCACCTACACACTTTTTCTGTAAAAATTTATGTTCGTACACAAGAGTCTGCAGGCGTTATCCTACACGCGATCCGTACTCGATTTAATTTTTTTCCTCACCAAGTAATTCTAGCTTTATTATCGATTATATTGTGGGTAAAATCCCTAGAGAAACAGGATCAGTTATCAGAAATAGAGGTGGATAAATAGACTAGAGAGGGTATTTATATTTTGCCACACCCTATATAACATCGTAAATTATCAATAAGATTTTTCATAAAATTTTATTATTTGTTATTTGTATGATTTATTAGTAACACTAGAACAATAAGTAGCCAAAGTACTAAAGTAAAATTTATAGTATTCAAAAAGTAAAATATAAAAATTACTTTTGCATAAAATGAAAGAAATATAATTAATTAGTATAATCACATTTGCCCTAGTGACCCGCTAATTGTCTGTACTTAAAATGTGTATTTTCTTTTACAGATTTTGCAATTTTCAGTTTTATGACTAAAATCATAATAAATTGTACAAAGTAAAATTAATTGTAATTGTAAATTAATATACATTTTTCGTTAGAAGTTATGAATAATCATTTAAAAGGACTTCACAAAGTATCTAAAGCTATTAAGTTATTAATTGCTAGGTATAATGAACTAAACGACACAACTTCATGCGTATCAATCTATAATATTAATGTTTTTTAAGATTAAATGTTGATAATATTAACGTATTTTTAGAAATGTACCTAATACAATTCAAACAAAAACCTATTAACCAATTTATTCAACTTATAAATTATTCTATAAACTATAATATTATATTTATTATAAATTTCAGATAACTGATCTTTTGCATTGGGTTCACTTTAATTTGTACACTACACACTACATTTTTTAGTTTCTTTAACCAGTAATATTGTCCTACATGCACATACATTTAATGTCCACACTTTTAATTGTTGATGTATATTAGCTTTAATTATTCGGCCGTTTATGTGGTGATGGTAATAACTAAAATCGCAAGTTTATGAAATGCATAAAATCATTAATTTATGTTAAGTAAACATATTATCTATTGTGAAATAGAATTAAATTATATATTTATTTATTAACGGAAATAAATAAAATGTATAAAATAATAATAATGTATGTATGTGTTATTGTGAAATAAAATTAATAAAATAATACATTTATTTATTTACCTAAATATGGAAATAAATAAACGTATTATTTATTTAAATTGGTTTAAATTTCCTGCCAAGTAAACAAAATATGTTAACATTAATGTTTCGCTATACAAACAATCTTATTTATCGTTAAAACACATTTTATGATTACATAACGAAATTGTATGATGCATACACGCATACCACGGTCATTACGTGGTTATTTTTACTTAACTAGATATACTTATTGTACTTCTAACACATAGTTATAAGTTATAACAAACAATTTTAAGTAAAATATGAACTATTTTTTTTTTTTAAAGTTGTGCATACCATGTGAAGTATGTATACATGAAAATATACGTATATATAATATGTTATGTTTAATTAAAATAATATTAAAATAAAATAAAATTGCACGTAAAAATACATTTTCACTCGAATACACAATGACAACAGTCACGCAATATTTTAGAGGTCACTGGCATAATATAATAATATATAGTTTTTACTGTTTTTTTTTCTAGTCGCCGTTGCAACAACAAAAATGTTGTCTATTTTATCAAGATCTACGACTTGTCGCATACGAATTAACACCAAACATTGAAAATATTGAACAGAATTATAATACTTCCATTATTTTAGGGTATATCACAATGGGTCTCACGAGACACTCTGTATAATTCGATGCAAGTCCATAATTGTGATTTTTTTACTTAGATTCTATCCACTACTTTGTTACTAGATTTAATGTCATTTTTATAAAACCTTGAAATACTTGCTATAAAATGTTTTTAATGCAAATAAATTCATGAATACGTTTATTTTTTATATTTTATTAAATTAACTTGTTCAGTTTTATGTTCTGAAACGGAAGAATGAATGTATAAATTTTATGATGTGTTTTTTTAAATTTTTTTTTTCGTGTGTCTGAAAACGCTTTTCCTTTAAAACATATTCTAATTATCAACTTTGTTGAAAATTTAAAATAACATACTAGATTATTTTTAGGAGATTGAAATTAAGAATTCTCAGTACTTTTTAAAATAATTGGAGTAAATAATACGAACAATTGTTAAAATATAATACTATTCTTAAGATAATTATTTGGTAACCTTGGTTACTAAAAAAATAAAACCGTCTTCGTTCACATCGTTTATCATCGTATACAATGATGAGTTAAAATTTAACATATCCATTTTAGTGCGTACTTGCTTACCTATACTCAGTTACAATTTACTAGTATTGTCAGTTGAAAACAATGAAAACTCATAAGATTATAATTATATTATAAAATAAAAAGTATGTCTGAAAAATAAAAATTGTTTTAAAATATCTAATTTTCATGTTTTTATATTGTAATAATAATCTTACTAGGTACTTTATGTTAGATTTTTGAATGTTCGCATCCACTATTAAATAATTTTGTCTTCTGTGTTTCAACGCCATGACTATAATCTTTTGTCTATTATCATTTTAAGTCCATATTAAAATAAAAATTTGAATGCCGAATTTATCATAACATCAGAACAAGTTACAACCTTCCGGAAACATTAGCTGAAATCCTCCACAATCATCCTCAGTCAATATCCAACACCATAGTTTTATCATAGCCGCCAAACTTCAAACCAAGATTTAAAACAATTTAGAATAATAAGAATAAATAGACAATGATACATCATGTAATTAATTAAATTATCTTTCAATCCGAGGGTCTTGTTTTTTTCCAATAAAAAAAAAAATAAAAATTACCATAATTAATAAAATAAGCCTAAAAAGAAATACAAGATGCATAAAGATCAATAGTTGAGCAACTACCTCAAGTTATTTATCTCTACACAAGATAGTAAGAACTAATATGTATATTATTACTTAGATAAATATTATTACACGTTATAATTTATAAGTATCTCCTAAGATAAAAAAAAACCTTCAAATACAATAATAGAATATAACACGAGTATTTATTTTACGAAAATATTTTATTAAATTGATTTGTTATAACTTACAGTACATAAACATTTCATTTTAATATTTTTATTTAAAAATTTAAAATATCTCAAAAAAAAATACTTTTTTCCAATGACTTTAAAAAATATTAACAATTTATTTTGACAATTATTAGCTATTCTTTACTAAACAATATTTAAATATTATTGTTTAACAATAAATGCGTAAAAATAATTAATTTCTTGTTGTATTCATAAAATAACAATGTTGAAAATTAATATTATTATTAACGATACGCTTAAAAATAACACTGAAGAATCATATAACTGCTAAATTATAATTAATGACTAATTCAATATTAAAATTATCAAGGTAGGCATAATAATGCAGATAATAAATAAATTTAAAAATAAATATTGAACATTTAATTGTACAAATAATGGTTAATTACTACATACATTATATACTATGGTTGTTATATGTATATCTATTGTATAATATATATATATATATATATATATACATATACAAGGTGATTTTTGAACATGCTTACCCAATTTTTATGCTTAAATTATATATATGTATTCAAATTCTGATTTTTACAAAGTTTGAGGTTGTTAAAAAAATAATGTTTTTATTAAAAAATTATATTTTTAAATAATTTTTATCCTTATATTTTTTTAAGTATTTTACTTTTATGAATGAAAATATAATTTTGATTTCATATTTCAAAGCAGAATATTTTTCTGGGTATTTTGATACATCAAAATCGAATTTAGGGTGAGTAGTTTATGAGTTATACATATTTAAAGTTTTAATAAGCGGAGTAGTGGACAAACATTTTGCGGGGTAACCTCGTATCACTCCACTCCGCGCATCTAAACTTTAAATACTTATAACTCATAAACTAAAAAATATTTAAAAATATAATTTTTTAATAAAAACGTTATTTTAACAACTTGAAACTATGTAAAAATCAAAATTTGAATAGATGTATACTTTAAGCATAATAATGGTGTGAGCATGCTTAAAAAAATCACCTTGTATGTATAACTCCATACGTTTGTAAACACAATATTCATTATATTTTTATGATTCATCCTAAAGTATAAAATCTTAATAATTAGAGATCAGAAATCAGGAAATAATTGAAAATAACTTTTTTTCCAGACCTCCAAAAAATATGCAAAAATTTTAAATTATAAATTTCTGAAAACCCCCTGAAGTTTTCTGAAAATTACAAATGGTATTTAACTATGCTTAAAATATAATAAGCTTGAACCACGAAGTATGAATTAATAACTTTCTATTGATTTAAGTTTAAAACTAATGCTAAACGCCAAATTCTAATTTCACCATCGCTTTCAGTATAAAAGATACACAAGTTAGAAAATTAAATAAATCTATACAGCTCAGTAAAATAAAAATATAGTATAGTTTGGACTATTGGGCTGTGTTGTTGTTCAATGGTATTATGATTATCAATACCGTATTGACAATATGGATAGGTGGATATGATTATACAGTATCTACATAATTATATTATCAACCGCTAAAGTGAGTCCAACTTCCAAGTTATACAAGATAAATTGATTCCCAAATAATAATTCTATACGTCTATACATAAATTAAAAACATTAAAATTAACTTAATTAAATTTATGATACTGGGATATCCACATATTTAAATCGAACCTATTTGAACTATATATTCATAATCAACAGCTGAACAAAAATTCAACAAGTCATACATAGGTATGTCGCCATTTATTTGTGCGAAAAATAATATTTAGTTAATTTTCAACTCACAATGTTATTAAAAAACAATTTGATTATAATAATTAAATTAATAAATTTAATTTTAAAAATGATTAAAATGTTAAATATACTATATAATCTTTGCTAATTTAGAGTAATTTATAACGTAATGGATAAAAAGTTCAGTAGAATTCCACAAACTATAATTTAATGAAATTTAACACGTCTTAGATTCTAGGCGGAGCAATGAATATATTGATTTTATAATAATGTGTGGTTTTTTTTTTTTACACTAAACATAGGAAAAAAATGTCTGTTCTTCAACTTTGATAGTGGTTTTTGATAGTAAATTAAATCTAATTGCTATATTATAAAAGTAAAAAAAAAAAATGTCTTATATTTTTCAATATAATATAAATATATCAATATTTTTCAATACAAAGTTTTTCATAAATGTTTCATAATTAAATAACTTTATTATGTAATAATAATATACGTAAAAGCAGGAACAATACTGTAGGATATTTGTGTGTTACTGATATAGTGATATGTATTTTCTACTTTTAATAATAATTAAAAGTAATATTGATGATTGGAATATTTTTTAACAGCTAAGTACTATTAATAAAATAATCGTATTTATTTTTATCACTTGATATACCTATTTGTTTAACTACGACACTACGTCCCAATGCTTTTTGATATTAATTTATTGTTTATAAACATTGAAATCACACATGTGTTTTTGGTAACAATTTTAAAAGTTAAATAATTATGTTGTGATACTTCTGTCAAATAAGTCAAGGATTTAGGTCAAAAACACATAAACAATAACTAATTTGATTATAATATATTAACCTAATCACTTAACCCGCAGACTGCAGTCCGGTAGTAATTTTATTTATGCAATTCAGCTGACCTAAAAATATTAATGCGGTGCACAAGTTTACCAAGCCGCACGCAGCGTACTTTATGATGAATTCCAAATTACCTTTGGTTGGCGGATCCCCCTCCTGGGTATCTCGTTGGACTGGTGCCCGGAACGGCAGTCGTTGTTGTGGTATCGCAGTGTATGCACGGTATATAACGTGGTTCGGTTATAACGCGTATGTTTGGTCTGACATTAAAATAAAGGATACAGCGCTGTGTTTAAACCGTAATACGGACGTAGGTATGTGAAAATTACAGCGCTTAGTTATCACTCATGGAAGTCACCGCGAAATACGTATTGTCGTTTTTGTTCAAACCGTATTTCGGAAAGGATCGCGGGCGACTGTCCGGCGTCGCGTTCGCACTGCACACGACTGCACGACAACGATAGGTTGCAAGCTACGACGCAACATGCCGCCATCACCAACATAATAATAGTAATAATAAAACCGCAGTGCATACTACGTCATGATTTCATGACGTTAAATATCGTATTCTGTGATGTATATCCGTGTGCAGTGACGTCTGGAATTCAAAACGGCGACGATACAATAATAATATTATTGTTATTGTTACGCACCCACAACAACATTTTGTTTGCAATTATTTTTAGGGTTGTTTTATTACGCGTGTAGGCGGGGGTGAAAGGAGTTGTTCGAAGATATTGTTAAATGCACAAGGTCATAACAGAATCGCTACTCGAAATTCGGTTCCCTCGCGCGCCGACGGTTATAGGCACTTCTACAACCTGATTTTTCCGTTTTTTCGAATTCACGTTCGCAGTCAAGGTTACAGCAGGTAGACACGATAATTATATACTGAATACACGGCGCACGATAAAACCGCAACGAGTGTGTATACATTACGCGCCGCTCCTCAGTGATATTTTATAAAAAAAATAAAACCGTCCAAACGTACGACGATACAGATACGACTGACGATCGCGCGATCATAAAATTGTCCGCAACCGTTCGTTCGAGAAACGAAAAGATGAGGAATCGCCGGCACGGTGTGACGTTTAAAATCTGTGAGTACACAGTACACAGTAATATAATGTAAAGTGTATTGTGCTCACAATACTGTGAGACTTGTAGTTTACGATAATTTTATTTTTGGACGCGGCGAGTCGCGTCCGAGCTGCAGTCGGGAAAGGACGTTAAATTATTATTATTATTATTATTATTATTTCATAATAAGTGCCCAAAACAGTTATTTATCGAATTTTATTATCGGCTCGCTGGTAGAGTGGTTGGTCGTCTGTTCGCGTGCGAGTCCGCACCACGGCAGTGGTGACTTTATGAGGAAGGGGACGACATACGGCTACGGTGGCGCACACGATGTCATGCCGTCGCCGCCACAGTCGTATATATATTATGTATATATATACATCATTCCGTGCGCTCTAAAATAAAAACAAATGTTGCGCGATATTACGCCACACCGAATGCCGACTTTAGTCAAGATACACGCCGACATCGTTTCCAACCAGAAATCCCACACCGACCACTATAAACTCGTCCGCGTTCATCAATACGGCGGTCCTGTATAGCATGTGCGTCCGTATGCGTTTTTCTAACATAATATACCGTAATTACTAATTATAATACACATAATAATATCGCATCGTACTCGATAACGATAACGTCATAATCATAATATCATCGTAAATACGAGTGCTTTCGTACTGTACTTAATAAAAAATAAATACCACTACAACACTGTCTGACATAATTGTCACAGTATTATTGCTACGCGAGCGCATACAATATAAAACATTTATAATATATATATATAAATATATATATGTTATTTATGTGTATAGGTACCTCCTAGTGCGAAGCCTAAAATATGCAGTAAGAATGTTGCGATGATTACGTTTTACAAGATCCGAGACGTATTATATAGGTTAGTACAAATATATTGTAATATTTTGGAAACTATAAGCTAGACCCCGACTTTTCAGGTACTATGTATTTGAAAAATAGCCAAGCGCCGATTTTAACATTATATAAAGTTGCTGTTTTTTATTTTTAATGGACATTGAGAACCTAACCCTAAATCCGATAAACAAGATTCACATTATTCTTTAAAAGTATTATATGTTGTTTGACATTATTGTTTTATTAAAATAATATGTGTAATGAGACAAAGGTTTGAAAATAAGCATGAAAAATGTATTTAATTATTTTAATAGAATAGGATATGCGTTGTATTCAACATATTCATTAAAAAAATGTCAGCACGCTACTTGTTTTTCCTCTCTTTAGCTCACGTGCAACAAAACGCAATAATGTAAAATCATTTTTATATTTTTGAATAATATAAGAGTAAAATAATCCATCACGAACGTTGTAGAGACTAATAAAACAACTTAGTATTAATTTTAAAGTCGAATATAAAGTCAAGTAAAAAAAATATATTATTCTATATAATTGTTGTAGTATAAATGATTTTACTCAAAAATCGTGAAAAACTATTTTACGTAAATGTGTTTTTGTCTATGTCACGCGTGTGTCTGAGATACAAAACAAACATTGCACTAAAATCATCTCAATATTTTGATATTTTTTATGCATTTTCAGCTCACTTAATAAAAACACTTTTTAATTTTTTATTAAAATATTTAATTTTCTGATTGCTGAATTACATATAAAATTTAATGGTTCACTAAAACTTAATTAGTTACTACATTTTGCCCAAGAGACCATTAGCTCACTATTGATTCATTAAATGTTACGTGTTTGTTTATGTAGCCCAGTATTATAGGATTTGGTTTGTATTTCTTATAATTATTGGATGACCGAAAAAGTATATAATATAGGATGAGTTCGTAAAAAGACTTATAAAAATAATTGGAGTCTATATTAATATTGTCCTTTTTATTTTACCCTCATCATCTGCCCTGTCGAGTTTAATTTACTTATATTTAGGTGGATATAACCTAACCTTTACTGCACACCCCATTTCTAAGGCAGCGGAGCTGCGAACTATTACTAGACCGAAAGGTTAAAAAAATGTACGCGTAAATTTTTCGACATAAGTGTTATATTAAATATATCTACTAGATAAAATCATCGTATAAATTAGCAAACGTCTATACAATCATTATTTTCCTTCGCCGCCGTTATTAATCACGTTTTTCTATAAATAGGTACAATCATAATATTATATAATTGCCGTGCCTATAAAATAGCAATATTTTATTCAGTTTTATATTATCGAACGCCCTTGCAATCGGTTCATTATGGCATCATCATAGGTGTCTTAGAGGAAATTGTATACACAGTATAACATCATAGACACAAAATGTTACGTAATAACGGCGGCCATGCGAATACAAAAACTATGTTTATATTCTACATTGGCGTGCGTCCATCACTACCTATATGTACGATAATAATAATAATATGCGTTGATCTTTCGTCCTTTAATGAAACTTAGTGATCTGAAATTGGTTATAAATATTATAATTGACCGATATCACTACCTATGAGGTAAACAGTCACACGCAATTATTTTCAAACTGTCGAGTTAAGTTTTTTTTATTTTACAAATATTTACGTATATTTTCACGTATCTATCGTAATCGTCGAAATTGTTTTGCGTGCGAGTATAATAAAACCAAGGTAATGTATACTATAAGAAAGCTGCGTATAATTACTTAGTGATAATAACGGGCTTGTAAATATTACAAAACTATATTGTACTTCCTACGATAAACGTAGTTTTTATTATAAAATAAATTATTTCTATCAATAGGTAGGTACGTAGGTACATTTCAAAGCATCGTATTCCATTCCCGTCAGCGTGGGAATATATATTAATATAATGTCATAAAAACTTGTTATGCGTTTTCTTTTCGTCTACATAGTATCTTATATACGTACGTTATTTATCTAAAAATTCCGGAAATAAACAGAACAGTTTTATAAAGTTTTGATAAATTAATTATTTTCAATCATAATTTAAAATATAAAGTAATATATTTTATTAGTAATAAATTCATATAATTATATGGTTTAGAATTTTAAATACAGTTATAATTAGAACAAACATCAATATTTATGTTTACTTATGTATATATATATATGTGTGTGTGTGTATTAAACCATAATATTTTATTTAATAATTATTATTTGTTTTATAATATATTAGGTAATAAGTTATTGCTCTTGAAATCTTCTGAAAACTTGTATATTTATTTAAAAATCATTGGATAAATATTGCTCTTTGAGCATTTTTATAAGTCCTACACAAATTTTTAAAATATTTTAAATACTTATAGTGACGCAATGCATGTATTGATTTTACAATATGTGTGTATACGTGTGTCTGCTTTGCCTTTTGAATTACTAAAATCGCTTCAATCTTCAATAACGAAGATAGTTTCTAATAGCAAATCATATTTATAGTTATTGTTCAAAACATCAAAATTAAAAAACACTGCGTACTTTTTTAATAATCGGGAAATATAAATAAATAAACCAGAAATCTTTATGCAATATCAGCATTCAGAATACTACAAAAAAAAAATCGATTTTGTTCTTTTGTTGTACCTAATATAAAACGAAAAAACCATTTCAGACATAATATGATTTTCAAAATATTTTGACTTTTTTTGAACAATGTATAAATGATTGAAATTTTAAGCTTTTTTTTATAAAGGTAGATATTGATAAACATTTTTTTAAATAAAAAAACCTAATGTAATACAAGATCCTTCATAATTATATAAGTTGTTCTTATAATAACTAAAATATATCAAAAACACCTACTTAAAAATTATGTTGACATTTCAAGTTTGTTATAGATATTAACAAAACTGGATATTTAAATAAAAAATAATGTTTTTTTGTTATTTTGTTATTACTCAAAGATATTATTCTTAGGGACTTAACAGTTTTCGCTATTACGTAAATTATTATTAACTTTATACAATGATATTTTTCAAATATTTAAACTAATTTCAAGTGAAGTTCCTACATATTTACCACCAACATATTCATGGCATTAAATTATATTTGATATACCATATGTTAATAATTATATAGACAAAATATATTTATATATATTTTTTTTTGTTCTTAGTAAATAATGTTAAAATAATATTTTAAGCAACTTTATTTTGTATAGATCAATACTATTTTACATGTTTATATCTAATATTGTGAATTTCCGCAATTGGTGAATGTTAAAAAATTAAGATACTATAGACATTTATGTTGGCATTTACATGAAGATTTTTGTCAATTTTGACATACACAACGTAATTTTGATTAATTTTGAAAAAGATACGTATTCGGACAAATTATTTTAGTACTATAGTAGGATATATAATATAAGATAAAAACAACAGATGTTTAATTAAATCAACGAAATATTATTAAATAATATTACATATATTTGTATTTATTGTTATTTAAATTATGATTATTATACTATACAAAAAATTATTATTTTTAAAAAAACGGGGAAAATTATTCTACTCATTTCAATATGACAATAAACTGTAATGACATTGTGTACTACATAAAATGCCAACATTTCTACAACCATACTTTTTTGTGGTGTACTTTGTTTTACAATTAGATCACGTATACCCTTGTCCACCAATTGATGAATTTTATGTAGAATCTTATTGCCTCAAGGAAATTTGTTGATCCCTTTGTACATCAGTAATTGATAATAAAATTTGTCTAAACACTGAAAACTAGTTTCTAGTGTATAATCGATTGGGTTAGGTATATAGGCGCAAATAGAGGGGACAATGATAAAAGTATCCATTATAGACCTGATCTATAGCCTTCCCCCCAAATTTCAAACACTATTTGCGCTTATGGTTAGGTATACAATAAAGTATATAACTATTTTGAATGACAATATCATACTAAATGATTTACGGAGGTTATCCAGTTATAATGAGAGTATTTGGGTAAGGTATAGTAAAACATTTTATCGAAATTATCAACTTGTACAATACCTTATTCTGCATAGGTACTTGATAGTACATGATACTGTATTATTGTTATAACTCTTTCGTTATCCCTAAATTAGATTAGATTAAATAATATCGGCTTTACCAACATTCACCAATATCTCTATATAAATGTCAAAATTTGATAGTGAATATTTACTTATAGTACAAATATTTAATCAGTATGCCAACATTCACCAATTACTTTAGTGTACAACGATATTAACCGGTGATTGTCAGCATTCACCAATTGCGGACATTTACGCAGTAACATTATATCTATAAGAAGAAAATAAATATGAAAAAAAGTAATATAAATTTTAAAAACTGACTTATAAAAGAACAAAATCATACTTACCCAATAAATCAAAATTTATAAATATTAAAAGTTTTAAAATTGAATTCATTAATACCGGACTGTGTTTATGAATTTTCATAATTTAATTAATAAACAATTTTAATCCACACTTCCGTAAGATCAAAAGAAGTTAAAGCAGAGTTTTTATAATGAAATAATATAAAATGTAATACATACCTTTAGTCAATATTGTGTTTTCAAATAATAAATTAAATTTATAACTTCACTATTAAAAAATAACTATTTATTTAAGAATTGTTAAAAATATAAATATAAATAATAGCTGTACGTTTAGCTAGTATAACTGATACTGCTAATATGCGGGTAATATCTAGTTTAAGTACCGCGGCTACGTTATAATTTTATCTTATAAAACATAAACAAAACTTACGTAGTATCCAATTATTGACACTTACGATATTAAAAATTATATTAATGTGTATGATAACAGAGTTCAAAATCTATGGCATCTATTAATTAGAAACATTTTTATTTTATTTTTGAGCTATATTTGTTGTATGTAATTATTTTCAAAGGTTATATTTATTATATAACTAGTTAGTATTTATTATAATACCTCTAATAAGGTATGATAAATTTTGTTATTTGTTTAGTTATTGAACTTTAGTTTTCATATTATATAATATTTACCAAGAAATTTTAAATAGAGATGGTAATTTGTTATTTAAATATTTTTTTATTTTTTTTATATATAGCCACAAGTATTTATTAGCTTTGTAGTTATAATGTCTTTCAATGTCGAAGTATTTAGTTTTACAATAGTTGCATAGATTTTTGTAAATGCACATTTTTACTTTAAAAATGTTCTAATAAAACCAATTTGATTTGATTCCAGCATTTTGTACCAAGTCTACCATAAAAGTTAGTAAAATATTAACTCATATCTATACTCTATATGCATTATTAACACTACTAAAACTACTGACTATCATATAGTAAGTTTTGAGTATCTTTTTATCGATAACGGCAATTGTGCATAATTTAATAATCTTTTATGTTAATAAAAGAAAAATTTCTATGTTTTTGTGTGTATCGGCCAAGTCTATCAAAATTATGGTTCTGAAATGTAGTACATACGTTATCCTATACCCAAGGGAAGATGTGCATCCTAAAGTAAATTTTTTAAATTTTAAAGAGGAGCGGCTGGCTCATACAGAGATTTGTTGACTCAAAAAACATTTTTTTGTTTTAATAGAGTTATCAATGATTACGGAAAATAAACTAATTACTATAATTGGATATAATTTTAAGCTTGTATTTTATATTTGATCGAAACAATTCAAATAACTGTGTTACATTTAACAAATATTCTATTGGCATTTATAATTTGTAACAGGCAACGTCGTGCAAGATCAGCTAGTTATACTAATATAATATAATTATTCAGGTATACACTCTACACTCCTATTCCTATTGCTTATTAATTTAGTGGATTTTGAATGAAAAAAGTTTTAATCTAAAACAATCTCCAAAAACCTTAGCATATTAAGTTGTAGGTATATAATTTATAAAATTGATATTTGAACAATAATATTCTATATGAAGTGTTTTATTTTTCTTAATTTATACTGACACGATTTGTATGGGCTTATTTATAGAATTCGATATAAGTTTTAAATACATACATATATGCTTCGTATAGACACTTTCGTGGCCCGTTAAAATACCATCCACGTTTTTGGTAAGATACTAAAAATTTAACTTCCTTCCTCTTTTACGTATTTTATATTATAATACGTGTATATAAACTGTTTATGTGATCTTTAAAAATAGACTTTCATATACAGTAGTAGTGCATGTAGTTCACAGTCTAGCGGTGAAGTCATTAAAGTAAATTATATTAAAAACGATTAAAATTATATTTTTCATTCTATTAATTAGTCATTACACGTTACATCATTTTTACATAACGATATTACTTAATGTTATTATTTATATTTCATACATTTTTCCGTAAAATTTCACTTCGAAATTCCAATATAGATACTTCCTAGTATAGTTAATCGTATAAAAATGAATTTATAATATTGAAATAATGATGTACAATGAAAATTAGTTTCCACACATAAAATACTAAAACACATAACACTATAACAATAAGTGTATTTAGATGGAATATTTACAATTTGTTGAGTATTAACAAAATTTAAGTATTATTTAATTAATTACAAGTATCTCTTTTGTTTATTATTGTATATATTTGCTTATTTACAACTTTGAAACGTTTTTTATGTACGAGTATTTTAAAACTTTAATATTTTTAGTACGTTTTCCATGTATAATCAAATTTATATTTTCAAGTAAACATCTTGAAAATTTAATACAAGGCTCATCATAAGTTGTTTATTTACCTATTTAAGAATTACAAAAATACATAATTATAATATTTTTAATGAGCATTTAAATTAAAATTTTTATAAAATTTACCTGCAAAATTATAAAAATTAATATATTAATTGATAATTAAAAATTCATATCTATGATTTAATAAAATATTAAGTTTCATATACATTTTCCTTACAAGAATAATGAAAAAAAATTAGTAATATTACAGAAATATTTTTTTTAAGCTTAAATTTTTTTGAAATTGGATATTCAAACGTAAAAAAACGATTTTTTATCACATGATTCTAATTTTTAAATTATAAATAATTGCAATTTAAAAATTATTAATCTTAAAACTTTAAATGTTTCCTATACTTAAATTATAATTTTCCATACTTAATTACAACAATAACATATTTACACAAATAAGCATTTGTATTAATAAGCAAATTTTCAAGTATTTATTTAAAGTGTTAATAAAAAAATTGACCGGTTAAAAAGATCGTAAGTTTAATAAATGATCACACATATGTTTTCTTATTGTAATTTAAAAATATTAAAAGTACAAAACACGACATTTTTTGTTATAAGCATTTAAAGTTTAAATTTAAACAAAATTCGTCATTCTTATCGTCATAAAAAAATCAGATAAATATATAGGTATGCACTAATTTGTTATTAACATTTTAATTTACAATTTTAATAACGTTGGGTATTCAAACGAATACTTTAAATTTTTTATTGTAATTCAAAAATTATTAACCGTTATACGGACTTGAAACTTTTTGCCACTAAATATATTATTATTTTCTAAACTCAGAACAAATGTTAAAATATTATGACTAATTCTAAGCTATTTATAACATGAACTTATTCACCTCAATTTTAAGGCTATTAACCAATATGTTATCAATTATCATAGTTAATAATAATTATAAAATAATTCAGTAATAATATATTTATAATATAATTCGAATTTTTTAGTAATTTTGATTATTATGTAAACTTGTGTTATTGATGAATTAAATATTATATACGAAAAATAAAATATCGTAGGCTGAAATGCACGCCGTCTCCGGCTAGATTATACGTACAATCATTGATTATAAATACTAGTATTTATAATTAATGGTACAATCTATTTTATTAATTATTATTTATCATAATTTTGATAATTGCTATGAAAATTATTAATATGGCAATTAATTAAAATGCATCATAAAATCAAAAACCTAAACCTCTAAAAACTTTAGAAGAGAAGATATTAATTGATTAACCCGTAAAAACTAAAAGTCTATACATTATGTAATTAAATTAAAATATGTTCCAAAGGCTTATGTTCAATAATCAATCATTAATAAAATAAAATTAAAATAATATCTAAACTAGATTCCTATCTAGGTAAATATATGCATAATTAGTAATAGTTACCAATTATCCTGTATTATGTCTATTATATAAACAATAATAAATAAGGTACTCTTGATAAAACAATTATATAACAGACATTAATAAAAGATTATTATATAATAATATATTAATTTATTTGAAATTATTTCTATATGATATGAGATGCTCATATTATCTAGAACAATATGCAAATAATAATATAATTACTACTATAATAACATTATAACAATAATAACAACTTGTAAACTATATAATAAATTAATAATTACTATTCAAAATGGAGTTTTTAGGTAGACAGCAATACCCATTACATATTTTGTTGAAATACTTATTAATAGTTTTTACATAATTCTCAGAAATTATAAAATATCTAATTTTACTATTTGTTTTCATTATTGGAGCTTAAGTTTTTTTTTTTTAACTTTTTGAATAGTAACATTTTTAATTTCATATTTCAAAGCAAAGTATTTTTTTAATAATTTCAAAGTATTTGGAATACATTTTTTTTTTAAATAATTAAATTAAAAAAAAAAAAAACAGGTAAGTCGTTCAGTTATAACTGCAGAGGTCGAGTGTACTTCATAATTGAGTAGGCCATTGTAATGATTGTGTAAAATTGTAATTCCATGATAAATCATTGTATATACGACGATAAACGATTCTGATCGGTAATGGGCTGTCAGTCTATTTTTTCTAATTGATAATTTATTATAATATATATTTATTGCTATATTAGAAAATATTGTTTTTCTATTAATAATACTGCAATAGGTTGAACTTATTTTTTCAAAAAAATAATTGTCTATGTTATATAAAAATTATATTTCATCTATTATAGTTAACTGTTATTAATTGAGTCAATACCGATGTCCGATGTACCATAGGATAATGTAATAAATAGCTAAATAGGTCCATGGTATAAATAGCTTTAAATTGACCTAAATATTTTTTTGAATAAATTGTGTAAAGTAAATAGTAATAAGCATTATAGCGAAAAGTTTGAAGTCCCTACAAATAATATTTTTTGAATTGCGATAAAATAACTAAAATCGTTATTTATTAATTTTCAAAATTTTAAGTAATGTAATAAAACAAAATTGTGTCAGAATACATTTTCTGTATTTTTAAATTAGTATAAGATCAACTCATAAGGAGCGTTATTGTATTAAATTTGCTTGCTTTTTACTTATAAACACAAATGTTATTATGTATAACTTGAAAAAAATAAAAACATTTAATATCTATAAATAACACGAAATAACCCAATTTTACCGCGACGAAGATTAATGTTATTTTACTACTCTTAAAAGTAAAATTGTTCAATAAAAATATCATTGTAAATAAAATAAATAGGTATATTCATCATTCGACTCAGAATTGAATTTCGAATCAATGATTAATTAGTTATAAGTAGATATTTTAAGCTTATATGAGCGAATAGTGGAGTGCCGCAAAAAAACATAGTAAAACGTATGAGGCAATATAGATAAATAATAAAAAAAACATTAATACAGCGCATTTCATGTTTAAAATAAAGCAATTAAAATATATATTTTACGTTTTCGATAATTAATTCTTAATAAATATAACAATAATTAGAACTTAATTAATGCAATAATAGTGTCGATAGTGACAAACATAGTGGGTACTTTCTAGTAGGTATATTATTTTAATCAATACATTATAACAACGAGTTATATCGTCTTCGAAATCTTGTATCGAAATAAATTGTCATCCAATTTATCACGACACATGGCAACCGTTACAGTTTTCAGAAAAACAGCGGTTCGAAAACTATATTACACTCGTATCGAAGAAAATATAATATGGTTTTCGGACCATTGTTTTTTTAACGGTTACTGAGTGCCTAGATGAACTATATAAGTTACACATGTTAATTTACTAAGTTAAATAGGTTAAGTACAGTAATTAAAATTGTTTCTTGTTACGTCGAAGTACAACCTTGGTTTTTATTTATTACTGCACAGTATTAAATAATATAAACGCATTATACGTATTTGCATATTTTTATTTTATTTATATATTATATTACATACTCATATACGTATCATATAAATTAATATTATATTATATAAGTTATTATATTTTTTAGAACTTTATAATTAATAATAGTTTATGATGTTATGCGTTGACTGATTTAAATGTAAACGCATGAAACATAGTAGATGACATGTACAAAAAACTTAAAAACATAAGAAATTTATAATTTATAAATATTAAAAATATAATGTGTATTCTTATCATCATATATACTGTATAGACTTTATTATATAGCTTACAAACATTTTGGCGAATATAAAGTTGAAGGTTAAAAAAAACAGTGGAGGTTAAGATATTATTATAAATAAATAATATTATTATATAATATTCGATAATATCAATATAATAGGCACCTTTTGACTTTTATACGGCCAATACTGAATTATATGTGAGAACCCACTGTATCTTGTATTGCATACGGTAATTTAATTAGTAGCTATAATAATAACTATATTTTAAAAAAAATCAATTATTTTTAACCTATGTTTCTTTTATTTTACTTTTATGCACATATTTATTTTATAATAAAAAAAAAAAAAATTAGTACAACAATTATAATCTATTTCAAATAATATTTCAATAAATTATTATTTTACACATAATAAGCAATTTTCTGTGGAACTGAAATTGATCCTTTTATCTCAAAATTAAATTTTATTTGACGATTATTTATGAACTATGCGTGATGAAATAAAAAACCACGTGTTTTTAACAATTTTTATGATTTAGCAACAATTATGATTTGAAATCAGAATCTTCACGATTCTTGTGATTTACCATAAATCATAGTAACTATCATAGAACTGTAACCTTTAAAAACCATCAGTGCCATAAATATCCTGTTTTTAACGGTCTTACTATTTTTTACTAATAATTAAATTTATATAATTTTTCAAGCAATAATATACTCGTATTATATAATGTATATAAATTAGTTTTTCTTGAATATAAAATTGACACAAAATGCACAATGCATTAAAATAACGTACGTGATTATAAAGTGTAAAACCAAAAATATTCAATTTAACGATATTCGAGAGAGAGAAATTTTATACTATATGTGTATAGCATTTTTTAAATAATATTATTATTTGATTTTGATTTCAATGGTTGACGATTTTGTAATACAAAAATAATTTAAACTTATAATTACCTAGGTACCTATATTATTATAATGGTAGTTTTTAATATTATAATACATAATAATAGTATATTTTAATTCTTATATTGATACATATAAATTAACTGATATTATGATTAATATATGTTTTTACGTACTTGTTTCAGTTTTACCAAACATCTATACTGAAAATGTTAACTTACATAGACGTGCATCTTATATATACCCTGCCAGTCATCGCAGTGTTAGCGTCGATAACATGGCCGTTTATAAGTCGCTTAGAACTGTTCAAAATTGCATTCGTCTGTACGATGGCGTTTGTTTATACGACACCGTGGGACAACTATATAATCTTCCACAACGCCTGGATGTACAAACCCAAAAACATTTTAGCTGTTATAGGATATGTGCCCGTTGAAGAGTACATGTTTTTCGTTATACAAACTGTTATGACATCACTGTGGGCATTGGTTTGCACAAGATGGTCTCCGGCTTGTTTCAATTTCAATTTCAATAAGACAAGCTACATACTGATCCGTTGGATACCGATATTAGTTTTAGCGCTGACGGCAATTCAAGGCTACAACATAGCCGTACCGGGCAAAGACACGTTCTATTTGGGTTGCATCCTTTGGTGGTCGTGCCCTGTCATAATATTCTTATGGTACGGTGCCGGTAATTACTTCGTCAAAAAGTCAACGTCGACAGCGATCGCGATTATAGTTCCGACTTTGTACCTGTGCTGGGTCGACCGCATAGCACTCAAAGACGACGTATGGCACATTAACGAAAAAACCTCGTTGAACATATTCGTCGCCGATGATTTGCCGTTCGAAGAATGCTTGTTCTTTCTAATCACCAACGTGATAATCGTCCTGGGCAGCATGGCTTTTGACAAGTCCTACGGGCTTGCGGACACGTACACGTTCGACTATCCACTCCGTTACGGTACAAGTTGGAAATACAATAATCAGCAAATGCGAGCTTTTGTGACGGCCGAATGCGACATGTCTCCAAGCCCAGTCAATGACATCAGACATTGTTTAAACGTACTCAAAATAGCTTCTAAATCGTTCAACGTGGCCAGTCTCGTTTTTCCAGCAGGTAAAATATTCATTATATTATTGTGTACATAAATATTATGAATAGAAGATGATCCAACTGCTGCAGGCATTTTCTTATTTTTAAGTCATCGAGTTATTATTGTGTTTATATATCCAAAGTAGACGATACGATATAGATATGGATCTATGTATAATGTATAATACATATTATTTATATAGGTTCCATATACATTTCAATTCAAATCGCTCTAAAAACGTTGTCGATATCGAAACTGCAGAGCTGATTCCCAAATACGATGTAATTATATATCACATAAAAAATGATATACTGTATTGCAAAAGATGTATATGATGTAACGTATATATGATATAGGTATTGCAGTTATATTTTCATACCATTTTATTAGCTGGTTCATTTTTAATGGTGGATCAAAAATTTCTGACAGGTATATAGATTATCTTTTCACGAAAAATCGACCTTAACTTTATATATACCTAATTTATATACCCTATATATATATAATATTTAATGTTGACGGGAATACTGCAGCAGTAATGCATGTATTCGACTATTACGTGAATAAGTTTGATCACGATGCGCTTATTATTACATTCACAAAACTCATAAACACGTATAATATGGTTAATCTGCCTTAACAATTTTTGAACACTAATATATTGTTTTTCAAAGATCATAAAATATAAAATATATCTGACTTACAAAGAAGAAATTTATTTTTAAACTGTAAATTTTAGTGGTAAATCAAATGAGGTTTTCATTTTTCATCTTATTTGTTTTCCTTTACTTTTTGTGGTGCATGTAAAAATAATTATATTAAATTCTGAAGATTCTAAATACTTCCTTCAATTTTTAAAACGGCCCATCAAAAATATTAATTTGTGATCCTAACCTTACACTGTATTTCTTGCAGGAGTACGTTTGCATTTGATCATATTATATGCATTTTGTCGGGTAACAGATGACATGATCGATAGCGAGCCGAATGTTGGGGTGAAAAAGCAGAAACTGATGCTGATTGAAAGGTTCATCGATGAAATTTTTGCGGATAGAAGTGCGGACTACGATGTGAAGACGTCAACATCGCGGAAACCAGAAGTAGACTGGCAACGGTACCGCCAAGAACTAACCGACGAGGAGCTGTCGTGCTTTCGGGCCATATCACGGATATCGTTTTATCTACCCCGAAAACCGTTTTATGAGCTGATCGACGGCTACCGATGGGACGTGAATGGTAAAATGGTTCAAAACGAAACCGACCTGCTGTTGTACTCCAGCTACGTAGCCGGCAGTGTGGGGACGCTGTGTGTGTACGTGATGATGTACAAGTGTGGTGTAAATATCGACGACGACGCAAGGCATGATTTCGTTATCAAAAAAGCACAACAGATGGGACAGGTGAGAGTGTACATTGTGTATAATATAATATAAAGGATAATTTTTCAACATGCACACCCCAATTTTTTTTTATTTGAATTGAGCAATACTTTTGTCGGGCTCAAAAAATTTAACTACGCTATTTACACATATTTAAACCACATGACACACTTGACACAAAGTGTATCTATATAATATGTGATAACGTGTTAGGTGTTAGGATAGGTGTACGAATAAGATAAGACAATAGGACATGGTGAGAACATTTTTGAGATAGGGAAGCTTGAAAACAATTTTTAATATATTATAAATACATAGCTTATCGTGGATATTATATCAACTTCAATTAAAACTAATACATATATAATATATATTATATATACAAAATATAATATAACAGTAATACAGTATAGTTAAAACGTAACTATTTTTTTATTTTCATAAAAATAAAGATAAAATAATTTTATTATATTACGGTGAACGCGAATTGTTTTACACCTATTCGTGCCTATATGTTTATGTTATATTGTACAATAAATAATATATATATATATATGATGTAGCGTTACTTAAGCACCAGCGCGTTGATATTCCACAAGCATACAATTCTTTCTAGAATTTTTTTTCATCCGTCCGTCGTCATGTTTTATATGTACCACAGGTGCTGCAGATCGTCAACATCTCCCGGGACATCGTTACCGACAGCGAGACGCTGGGCCGATGCTACGTGCCCGCCGAGTACATGGACGACGCGGCCGCGGACGTGAACACCCTGTGCACCGACAGGAACCCGTGGACGCTCGGTTCCGAGAAGCTGAAAACGTACGCCACGCGCATGATCAGCCTGGCCAACCAATACCAGCTGGAGTCGCTGGAGGGCATCCGGTACCTGCCGTACGAGGTGCGCGGCCCCGTGCTGGTGGCCACCGACATTTACCGTGGCGTGGCGTGCGCGGTGGAGGCCAGCCCGACGTACCCGCGGAGGGCGTCGCTGGACAAGTGGGACAAGATCCTCATCGGCGTCAATTCGCTGTACGTCAAGAGTCTCAAATACTTTTTCCAAGCCGACCGCTGCAAACAATGTTGACGTGATGTCGACGGGCCACCGCGAAAATTGCATTACCACGGCGGCGGCCTTGGAATGAGCGTGCTGCACTCGTGATGCATTATTCCCTCAGTCCGCTGGAACACGTGTTAACCACGGTTTCAGAATAATATGTATGCTAACATTTTTATTTCTTTTAACATTTATTTGCGGTGGATTTAAAAAAAAAAACAAAAAAAATCCACTTCCATTACGTTTAGTTATTAGGTATTCTTTATTGTCCTATTCGTTATAACTGGGACCAAATATTACACTTTTATAAGATGTTTAATAACGTATAATGGCAGACAACAGATGTCGAACGAATAGTGTTTACATATACATAACCATTTAAAACTTAGATGAGTTTAAATAATATGACAAAGGGCGGTACTTAGAGAGTGTTATAGTGCCCTATTCTGCAACTTGTCAAAATTGTAAAATGTGCTTAATTATAAAATGAAAAAAAATACTAGTTTACAATATTCATTATTTATACATTAAGTGGTTTTTTAAATGAACAGATCTGTTCGCAACTAAAAATTTAATAAATCATTAAGATATAAAATAGTAATATATAAGATGATTTTTTTTGTTCTAACCGCAAAGTTATATATACAAATGAATACAGTTAAATAACATTATCTCAAAAGATGACTTGAAAAGTGAGTGTATACCACTGTTCAATGGATTACATGTGTACGTAGCATTAATGCATTATAAACCGATAAATTCATTCGTTATAATTTATCTGGATATGATAATTTATATCAAAATCTATGACATTATATTATATATTATACTTTATATTTTACACGAATATTCATAATATACAGACCAAACCTACTTAAACTATAAGAATAGTTATAAACACCGTTAGAAATGTATTTACATGCTATTATATAATAATATAGTAACTATAAAGTACATAAATATTTGTAATTTTGCAATATGACGTGCTTAATATACATATATTATAATATGCTTAAATAAGAAATGATAATAATTCAAGTTCATTACAATAATACAACTTCTGCATGTATGTTATATTTTATACTTATGTATATATTATTTATTATATTTTATTATGTACTTACACAAGAGAAAACACATTTCCAGTCTTAGGTTTAATATAATGTGTACAATGTATCTATACACCGCAATTACTTTTATAATTTTTTTTTTTACTCGATGTAATTTTTATATTACTGTAACTGTCTTGTTTCTCTTGCGACTATTGTAATATATCATTTATTATGTGCTATTCAGGTATTGTGTTTATAATACGTCGTTTATAATCTGCAGTAATTAAAAATACTTAAAGAATAAAGATTTTCTATTTTAGATTCTGAGAGAAATTATTAATATTAATGTATTTATATTACAATGATAAAGTGTGTGTGCGTGTGTTTACACATTACAGTACACATTTTAAAATAGAAAAAAAAATCATCGATCCACAGCTATTAAAGGTGATTTATCACAGTAATTTTTATCTGGTTAATACTTATTGAGGGAGGAAGTGTCGAAAATTCTTAGAGATATTTATTAAATAATAAAAAAGTATTAACTTAAAAGTTAATAACAATAATAAAAATATATTTATTATAATAATTAAATATTAATAATATTATTAAAATGCTTTATGTTTTTGATAAAAACGAATTTAATCTACCGTATTTACTATTAGTAAAATAAATTACTAATAGCAATAAAAGTATTAAATAAAGTATGCTTAAATAGTAATATAAGCTGGCCACCTTTATTCAATATTATGGGTTTAGGACAAATCACCGTGGCCGATTCGGCATGAGCAATATCGCGGAACGAGGTTATATTTTGGCGTGAAGTTTTAAATTTTAAAACTTGTTGCCTTTTCATGACAGGTCCACGTAGCAACAGACAATGCATTGGGTGCATGGTCATACAGTTTGGTATTTATTAGGGCTTGGATACCTTTTAATAGATACAGTATTTACTTGTCGGATGTTCTATTTTTTTTTTTATCCATTTCTATTGTCAAAGAAATATCGAAAACTCTAGGTCAAATTTTTTTAACTAACCCAAAAATAAATTTGTTGATTTTCTACAATTTTATACTTTAAAAGGGTCCATGAACCAGAAAAAGTTAAAAACCTAAATTCTATGTAAAGCAATTAAAATAAATCAATAAAAGATAAAACAGTAAGTCGATTTATAATCCAACAGATTGTCACTTGACACAAGTTGTTATTACGTAACTGGTATTTGAATTTCGTGTTCGTCCAAATAAAATATCCAATTTACAAACAAATTGTGGTTCTGAAATTGTTGTGTAAGATGGTTTTATGTTGTATGTACATTGTACATATTTGACTAATTTAATTTTAATCGCTGTTCATTTAAAAAAAAAAAAAACAAAACTGTTGAACCTAACCGTACCAAATACATGGTATAATGAACATGATGATGGTAGACTGGTAGGTACATCACAAATTCACAACTTCAGTTTTAATTATATTTTATACATAGAATCATGCTAATAATAATAATAATAATAATAACTAATTAATAATAGGTACAAATGTACAATAGGAACAATAGGTAAAACTATTAAAACTGGTAATGATAATTAATCAATATTAATAATAATAAAAAAATATATATATTTTTGGTTTATTTTACACTTGATTATATTTTCCGGTGATTGTTTTTTTTTTATATTTTGTATTCCATGCAGAAGCCAGTTGCTTGATAGGATTATTTTCTCCGTTGATCTTTTATCATTCGATTAACTTTAACACAGTGATCGACATTTCGACAAATAATTCAACAATTTTATTTTTTTAAATGTTTCGTCATGATTTTATACAATGCAGTTAAATCGTATTTTTTCAATATTCCTTCAGTAATGATTTTCCCTATTCCCAAAAAATAAGCCAATATGATGTTTTTTCATTGCCTTAGAAAAAAAATACTAAAAGAGTTATACCTATTAACCTAACGAAAAGCTTATATTTAGTTTAAAAATTATTGAAGTAGCAAATAATATACGAAACACTAATATAACGGAAAACATAATATTACCGATATCAGGATTCAGGATACCTTATAACCACGCATGTCGGCATGGGGGGAGGTCATTTCATAATAGGATAGTACGACTTAAACCAATTTACGGATTTGAAGAACTTTGTAAAAATTAATAATAATGATAGACCTTACAATTGTTTTAAGTCTGGAGTTAATGGAGAATTTATTTTGATTTTTTGAACACATGTTTATCATCACTCACATTTTGCATAGTTGCAAAATGAAAATGTTGATTAAACTGTGTCATCAAATTTGGAATAGAGTTTTATAATATTATAATATTATAATTTTTATACCTTTTTAAAACAAATTCATATTGGCAGTAACTCTTTTGTACAGATTACAATTTCGAATGAAAATAAACATAAATAAAATATGTTATTTATTTATCTGATTTATATGAAAAAGCAAAACGTAGAACAGATATAGCTCAAGAATAATACGGTGTATCTTAAGTAGAAAATAAAGAAACACGTAAAATAAGAGCTAAAATAGTTGAACGTTCACTTTCACTTTCTCCTAAGAAATATAATTAAAAAGAAAAACATTTTTTAACACCTCCTTAAGTATTTAATTAGTTTAGTAAAATACTACAAAATATATAGTATAAATTTATTTATTTCAATTTAACTTTCAGAAAATAAAAATGTAAATTCTTGCTATTGTAATTATGAAGATTATTTAAGTATGAACTCATTTGACGATAATGACAAAATCCCAGATTTTACTGTAAAATGTAAGTATATGCATATATTTATGTATATATATATATATATATATATATATATATATTAATTAGGTAATTTTATTATAGTTAGATTTAACTGCTTCTAATGCTATACATACACACCGATTTATTGGTACTATTTAAAAATAATATTACTACCTCGAATTTTAATCAACACTGTTGGATCGAATCTGAATTGATTATTCAGGATCTCTGTTTTTAAGATTACCTCTCAAGTTTCATTAATTAAAAAAATAAGTAAGTAATTATGACCTCTCTACTGTACAGTAGGTGTCTAACCTAACCTTGTCATTGAGTCACATGTTACTTTGATAGATATGTTAAAATATTAACTTCAAACGCATTTTTTAATTGCGATAAGTTCCTTATTTTAAATTTTCAAGATTTTTTGGGCTATATAATTTTTTTTATCAACATTTCACAAAAAAAACTGTCCTTTATGACGACAATCGAGACTCGACACCAACTATACAGCAGTGCAATTTTTTTCGTTCTAGACCAGAAAACTAAGTTTTAAAAATTAAATTTAAATTGGTAATATGTTTTTAATTTTTAAAATAAATTCACTGTAATTTAAGGCATACTTACCTCGTTTTTTTAGATCGTCTTAGTGAAAATGTCCCGGTGATCAATTTTTTAGACAATGGTTTCCGATTTAGAATATTTTTTATTTGCCATTGTATTTACATACTGTAAAGTGACCGTATAAATATAAGAAAGTGATAAATTTAACGAAAAAATAAGTAACATAGAATCACAACTGATATGGTCACGATTAGTGTAACGTCACATACGTTATTAATCCTCATCAAAATTTTATTTTGGATCAAAAAAAAAAAATACCCATTTAAATGTGTATAAAATAAAATATGTCTGTAAATTACAGTCTTTTAAAACAGCTAACTGTGTTAAATCTATTCACAAAAGAAAAATGCAAAAGAAAAAAATGCTCTAAACTATTTTAAATTAATTTAATAATTTATTTTGTACACATTTTAAATAGGCATCTCAGTTTGTTTGGATCCAAATGATCCATTTAATAAAATGTATAAGATTTGTTAACGTACATGACGTAAGTACTAATCCATACAGAAGTAATGGTTATTTACCATAGAGTTAAATTTAACTTTATGATAATTTGAATATTACAATAGTTATAGTAATAACATTGACTATAAATACTATTACTAATACTAGTATTTATATAATCAATGGTAATAATTATAATTTTTATTTTTATATAAATTCCTGGAACTACAGCTATTAGTGATATCATATTGTTACTATTTACTTCCGCTATCCTAATTTATAATAATTAATAACTAATTATTAAGAAGTACTAAGTAGGATGTGTAGATTTATAACACAATTTTTTTGGTATAGTCATAATTAGTGCTACGCATGCACTAAAAAAACCTTAAAAATATGCATGCATTTATGCCATAAAGAACCACTAACTATGTTATTAAAATATGCAGTAAAAATAAATAAAAATCATGGTATTGAATAAAATATGTTTATATTATTTTCTAGAAAATATTTGTAAGATGTTCAAAATTATTTTTGCTCTAGCTCACTCGGTGCACTTGCCGAACGCGCAGACCTCAACTCGGAGGCAGCTCGTGGCAACATGGAGCTGACCGACATCAATAACGCACCGCCCAAGCGTAGTTTCACCGTAGTTTTCCCGGCTTCAGACGAACTAGGGCCACAAGAGGCTTGAGAAGTCGCTAACGACATGCATCTCAACGCGCTCAAGGTTTCTTCCATGCACTATCCACTCAGTCACAGCCCTCACAACCACTAACCAGCCGCCTGTCACTTGATGTCCCGCAACTACGTTCACAAACACGCAACAACAACGTCGCCGCTATCAACTGGTGTTATTATCACGACTATTAAACACGAAAGTGCCGCAAGACTCGCACTTAAAACCTATTTTTACTTTTACGCGTTACCCCAACCCCTCACAAACAGAAAACAATCACTTTTTTACATATTTTTTTTTTTATACGTTATTTGTTATTTTATTTTTACAGATATTGTGTTGGTCAAAAAAAATCAATAAGCTCTTTACATAATTTCACGAAAATTATGAGGCGCGAATATTATTTAAAACCAATCACAATTTGCAGAGAATTATGACTAGTCAAAGACCTTGCGTGTCGGTTACAACGATAGGTTGAAATAAAAAAAATCAATAAGTTTATGTTATATGAATATTTGTGGAAGTGGGGTAGAAATGAAGAACTGAAAATTCAAATAATATCAAGTATTATAGGTATTATACAATTATAATATGTACACAACAATAAAGTTATAATATTATTAAATATAATTTTTACAATGATGTGATTTTTGTGTGTATATACACTATAAATTATGAATAAAATTCAATTTCCAGGATGGTTTTGGATAGCTGATTGAAAGTGGTTTGTACTTTAAAGAGGTCAAAATTAAAAATTCCTAGTACTTTTTTTTTATACTTCGGGAAAAACAAAAAATTATGGGAAAATGTGAATTTTTAGGTTAAACCTAAAATTATTTCTATATCTTGTAATGATTTAAAAATGAATACCCACAAAATCATTTCACCAAGCATTTATATTAACATTTTCAATAAATGGTATAATTATAAAAATATTTTGACTTTTTTGAGCTATTTACAAACAGTTCAAATTTTCGATGTTTTTGTTTTATACATAAATTTCAATAAAAAATGTATAAATGAGTAAAAACTAGCAATGCTTGAAAATTTAATAAAAAGTTTATTTATTCTTTTATAAGCATTTTAATTTAAGATGTTGACAACATATATGAAAATTTAACACAAGATTCTTCTACTTAAATTATAAAATCTAATAAATACCTATACAAATAAGGAAATTATTTTTTATATTACATATAGAAATGGGATAGTTGTATTAATTCCATACTATGTTCTCAAATATTATAATTGAAGTGAACTGCATTTGTCGGTTAAATTAACTTAAATAGAGCATTGATCTAATTTTAATATTTTGAGTTTTGACTATTTGGAATAACTCATTAAAATTATTATTTTGGGAATCCAGGTTATTGTTCTATTGTAAACTGTTAATTCCAATTTCCAAGAGTTATTTTTAGATATTTGGACTGTCAGAATTATCTCCTTTTACAATAAATGATTTAAATATTTTTCACGTTTTGTTTTATCAATAGGCAAGTATATAATGCGACTTTTAAACATGTAATTAAAACAAAAATATAAACTATAAACATAGAAAATATTTATGTTATGATATATCATAAATAATGTACATTAAGCTAAATACATTTTTTTTTGTTTAGAAAACATTGTTTTCCCGAGTAATCATATACATATTATTATTTCTTGATCTTATAAGCACGTATGAATATATACAATATGCACCTATAATGCCTATACGATACGCCGTGCAATATTTCAAAGTACAAAATATAATTGAATAATGAATACAGACATCAGGTTTTATTTTTTATTAAATTGTATCATTGATTTATAATACTAGTATTTATAATCAATGGTTATATTAGGAATTCATTGTAATTCGCTCATTTTGGTGTATTATTAAATATTGGTTAAACCATAGTAGGTATTTAAAATGAGATTCTACGCATAACTAAAATTTATATGAGTATGGAATATTTTTAACGGTAAATGATATTCATAAAAATGATTTAAGTGTTATGAATCTCAATAGTAATGACTAAAGACTATATTGGAAGTAAATGACAGTAGTAATTAGTGGTACTCATCACACGTATATGTAACTGCACGTGTAATTTGTATAGTTTTTACTCGTTTATACGTGGATTGGTGGTTACACTAAAGTTTTACGTATCACGTGTATTATTGTACGTGTATAAGTTGTTGTTTTTTTAAGTACACATGTAAATGTGTCATTAATTAAAGATTTATATATTTTTATAAAGTAATAAGTATATAAATATTAAAATTAATAATCTATTTAGTTCTGAAATTTTAAAAATAATTTATAATTTATATTTTTATTGTTACAATAATTTAATTTCAGATTTTAAAATGTTAAATAATCGTTTTTTAGACGAAATTAGTTTGTCAATTAATTTAGTCTAATGGTCTAATCAGTAATCGGACAAGTATTTAGCAATCAAATAATATACCTATTTTTACCGTCAATGATGTAAGTTACTAAATTAAGTAATAACGTAATTGTCTAGCCAATATCATAAGTTCCTAACTTTAGTAGACGATATCGTCAATGCCTAGGCCCTAAGCATTAACTGACAACTTAGCCAATGTTGTGAAAATCAAATTTTTTGTTAACACATTTCAACAATGACTAGGACTTTATTTTAATGATATTGATAATTTTGATTAGTGAAATATTAATTGGTTCAAAATGGTAATAATAATATAATATAAAATAAATTATACATAATTTATAATTATTTATTTTCATTTCAATGAATTGCGAAACTTTAAATTATTAGTTCACCTTGTTATACAAATACTCGTACTTCTAATATATCTTTGTGAATTTGTGATCCTGCGATTCTATAGCCTAACGAACGATAACTTCTTTTTATTCGACAGTCGCGATTGTCTTTTCATAGTCTAATATATTTTCAGAAGATGGAACCAATAATCATCTAGTAAACCTATGTTTTAGCATTCTTTACTCAGTACTTAGTACCTACATAATAAATTTAATACTATTATTTATTAATTTTAACAATTAATTTTTATTGTACTTACATCATTTAATACTTATACATATCAACTTTGTATGCAACAATAACCGCCAAAAGGTTAAATGGTGAGCCATGTACTCTATCCACGTCGTTGTCAGGTATAGATACTCTTACAGTAATTCATAATAAAAGTTCTGTCAACTTATTATTGGAATACTTCATCATTTTTTAGTGCCTGCTTTTGAAGATTAGTCTAATTTAATAAACAAATACCTAATTGATTTAACATTTTTATCAACTATGTCTGAAACAGCCCGGAATTATCGTCATTACCTAAAAAAATATTTCTAAATGCACCATTGCCTGAAAATTATGATCATTAACGTTATTTCCTTAATTTACGTCTTTACCGGAAACATATACACTAAATACATGAACTTTGTGTACACGTGCATTTTAAGAACACGTCTAAAATTGTTAACTCTAGTAGAAATGTATAAGTTTAAGACTCAAAGGCTACAACTTTGATAAATAAAATAATAGAAAAAAGCTTATTTCTTATTAAATAAATGTCCGAAAAAATAAAAATATCAAATAGATGTCCGTAACAGTTATTTTTTAAATAACTAAGGTGTTAACATTGAATGTTTAAAATTAAAATAATTAATTCTTCTGTAATTTAACAACAAATTTTAAACACTTCTAAAATACATTTTTACCAACACTTTTTAAAATTATAATTATCATATTGTTAGTAAGTTAACAAAATTTGTTACATTTAATACCTATATTAAATCATATATCTATAACTTATATTTAAGCAAGTTTCAGGACTTGAGGTATCAGAATTCCTTTTCTTACTCAGAGCTCTAAAAATAAAATCATGGATTTTAACTTTTAATTATTAGATTGTAGAAAAAATAAATATATAATATAATAATTACAATATAGTATTTTATAATAATATCACTTCATTTAATGTTTTATTTTTCACTCAAACATAAATAAAATTTATTAACTTTTAAATACAAAATATAAAAAAAGTGCTCATAAGTGTTAAAATAACATAATAATTATAATAATTAATTTTCTTAATGTATACAACAACCGAAATTGGGACGGCATTTTTGGTATAAATCTTACAACTAATGAGAACTTTTCATAAAATTATTATTGTGCTAAAAACAAATAAAGTAATTTTTAGCAATAAAGCTAAAAAAAAAATTAAAAATTAAAAATATTGTAAATATATATATAATTTTTTTACTAAAATATTATTAATATTTTTTGAAGGAACTCTTTTCAGAAAAATTGCCAGATGCTTTCTTTGATAATGAATAACCGGATCTTGATTTCTTTGGTCTATTTATAACAAAAAATATTTAGATTATATCAATTAATTTTGTGTTGTAAAAAACTAAGTACTCACTGTTTCAATATTGGAGACTGTTTGTTATTTGCCAATGCTGAACTTGATTTACGGCGCATTTTTACAGCCACTAACCGTTCACGATCACCCCTAATTACAGTCATTCTTTCTTGTACAGATCCCAAAATTAAATCATTCAAATCATAGCAAGCAGTAGTTAGCTAATTAAAAATTAAATAAATAATTAATATTATACAAACTATAGAAGTGTTAATAGCGTTGGAGATTTTTTTTTTTTTTTAACTCCAGATTTAATATATTTACTTGATTAATAATTCTTCGATGTAGTTCTAAATCAGATTCAGTAGGTTGTTGCTTTTTTAATTCCATATGCATTATCAGAGCTGTCTTCAATGAATCTAAAATAGTCTTTTTAAACATTTGAGCCTTTTCAGTACGTAATAGCCTTCTGGTCAAATAACCTCTAACGCCAGCGTTTATAATAGTTGCTGCAGAATTTTCAACTTCAGTGGGAGCTCTTGTCCATTTTGCTGTTAAGCCACCACGTATTCTATGATAAAATTTAATGTTTTGGTGCAAGTGTGGAGAACGAGGTGATATTCTTTGTCTTGGAGATGAGCAAACCAAACTTTTATTAACCGAACAACTAGAAATGATTGATGACGTATCAGATAATATACTTTTGTCATTAGTGACTGTCATTCCAGATTGAATTGATGGAGAACTAGATAATATTTGTTTCGATATAGATTCTGAACATTCCGACCCGTCAAAAGACATTCCAGATGTACTTTGCGATACTAAATAGTACCTAACTGCAATTTTCTCTTGCTCTTCCCTCTGTTTTCTTATTAAATTAGACAATTCTTCTTGATGCCTTTTTTCTAAATCCAACTTTGTAATGCGTAATTGTTCAGCTTCTAGGTTTAACTCCTCAGGAGTTTTGTAATGTATGTTGCTGCTGCTTATAGAATATTCATCATCGCTATGTCGGCAACAACAATGTTTCATAGATTTGCATGTCATTGAATTAGGACTGCTGTTGTTATCATAACTATTACCATTAAAAACAGTTATCACACTTCCTACAATGCTTTCGTCATTGCTAAAATTTGTTCCAATTGTAGTCAAGCTTTCTCTTTCATCTTGATTTTGGTCGGATATAATATTATTTTCTGTATATTTATTATTAAGATTTGGCTTAATTGAATTGTTTGTAAGTTCATGTTTATGAAATGATTTAGGAACAGAATTGAGTGAAAGACTTTTAGCTTTCAATATTTTTTCCTCATTGTCATTGGTCATATAAATATTAAGTGGCTCAGATTTACTTTCTTTACTAAAGTTAATATTGCTTTCTAAGCTTTTAGGTTCCATTAATTGTTGTTGAACTTGACTATTTAAAAATGCTACCATTATAGGACTTGGTGATGATAAAGTATATGAATTACTTCTTAAACGAGGAATGTGTTTTGTTGATATATTATCTACATCAACATGAATAGTATCATAAGTTAAAATTTGAGTTGGTTCTTGTTTTGGAACCAAAGTGTCACAAGAATTTTGAATTAAATTATGGTTTTCAGATTTAATACTCGATTCTTTATAAAGAGAACTATCATTTAAATTATCTTTATTAAGGACTATTGAATTATTTACAGTTAAATTATTATTTGATTCTTGTTGAGGAATCAAAGTGTCATCAGATTTATCAATTAAATCAACAGTTTCAGACTTAATATAAATTGACTGTTTACTGGAAGAATTATCATTAAAATTATTCTCGTCTTCTTCAGAAATTAATGTTGGTGTTTCTGGAGAAATAGAATCATCAGTTTTCATCCCATTAAGTATTGCAATTTTATTGATATTATTTACATCACTATAAACAGGTTCTTTTAACACTGTAGTAGGGGATTCAAAGTTTTCAATTTTTTGCATGTCTGTACTTGTAATCATTACTCCACTATCCAAGCTAACTCTTTTACCCTTGAATTTATGTTCATAAGCAATTGCCTTTTCCTTATACTCTTTCATTTCAAGTCTTTTCTGATCCGTCATCTGAAATTTAAAAATAAATCACTTTATAGGTAATAGTAATTTATGTATACTCTGTCTAGCAAAAGAGTACACCATGGTCAGACAAAGATTGGTTCTTATGAACATCTTCACACAACACCATGCAATAGTAGAAAGTGGAACCTGTTTTAATGACAGGGTGTTGAATGGGATACACATCTCTTGCTTGACAGAATATACACGAAATTATAATTATTATAAGACAAATAATAAAATATATTTTTAATTAAATATTTTAAAATAGTATAGGTAATAAAATATAAATATAGATTCCCTAACTTAAATACATTATGTACTTTTTGTAATTTTTTGATAGAATTTACATAAGAAAGTTTAAAATCTTTTACAATATTTATCTACTTTAAACAAGAACTTTAATCATTGCCCGTTATTATGACAGATACTGGATTGACTTCTTATGAAAAATTCAGTAAGTATTTTAATGTAATGAGATTTAATGACGTTTTAGTTAGTAATTTTAATTTCAAACTAAAACTATGATCAATTAACTTCTTGTAAAAATACTAAATAAACAAATGTGTATATAAGGCCCATAAGTGAAATTTAGGCTCAATGAAAACATAGGAATTATGTATTTATGTACCCATATAATACATATTATATGTCTTTATAATTTATGACTCAAATCCTTAAAAAATGTAATTGGCCTACAAGTAGTTAAATATTAAATAATCCCTATATACACCACTGTAAGTCTTAGAAGAAATTCAAATATTGAGATACTATTATTAAACATTTATATTAGGTGATTAAAATACATGAAAATATTAATTATTTTAACGAACTTGGTATAAATTTAAAATGTACTTACGAGTGGAGGAACAATCGGAACGCCAAATATTTTAATACAGGACACATACATATCCGTTCTTAACGCCATTGTGAATAAACAATTTAATTATGCACAGTAAAAACGAGAAAATTAATATATATGTACTATAGTTTAGTTTACTGAATTAAATTAATGGAAATATTTTATATTGAGTAATTGAATTGTTTTTGAATTTTTGAGATCGATGTTCAGTACAATTTTTATCTATCTCATTATTTTGTACTTCTGTCGCTTTCCCTCTGTTAAATCGTTATCACGTAATTTTATTCACACAATGCTACCAGCATTACAATAGTCTTAATGGTTATTATTGTTTCGTTTCTAAAATTTCCGCACTGTACCGTTATCATTATTTTGTTATTATATCTATTCTGTGATATTATCTCGTACTCGTATTAAGTCATAAACATTAAACATTAAACGATTAGTCTTTTTTCTCTGCTTGTAATGCTTGTATATCGCACTAAGTTATTTAATTATACAGAAAGTTATACTAAAGTATTTTTCAAGAAACTGAAATTATAAAATGAATAAATAATTTGCTGTGGTGGTTGGTTGTACTTCGGCTTAAATATGAACGATGACAGCAGTTCTGAAGCCCAACAGGGTGATTTCGACTTGACAAGTTTTATGTTCGGGAACATCGATGAGAGCGGGCAGCTTGAAAATGATGACTTACTGGACAAAGATACAAAAAAATACTTGGCGTCTTTGTCCAAACTTGGATTTAGTTCGATGGTATCTGAAGTCATTGACTCATCTGAACTACGAGGAATCGAAAATGGTCATGAAGACTCAAATACTGTTGATGAGAAGTCACCTACAGCTCAGGATTTTTTTGATATAGACGAATTAGCTGATGAAACTACTAGCTTTAAAAAGCAAGTTTTGGAAAGTGGCTATGACGGTGACAATGAACAAAACGATAAACAAACTGATAAATCCAAGCGGCTGGAAACACCGCTGGCTGCTATGTTACCTTCAAAATATGAAAATGTTGATGTAACCACATTGTTTCCTGATTTTAGAGTTGGAAAAGTAATATTGATGCACATTATATACCTAAATAATAGATGACTTTAATTCTTTTAAATCTACTTTTGATTTTAGGTGTTAAGATTTTCTAGATTGTTTAAGCCTAATAAATCAAGTCGCTTACCTAAAGTTTGGCGAAATGTTAAAACAAAACGTAAAAAGAGAAGACATAGTGATGCAAATGATTATAATTCTTCTGATAATGATTCCAAAACTCAACTTCTGTGTCTTGAATATGGTTCATTACCAGATCCTGAATTCATTGCTTGTGACGATGAGGTTATTTTCTATATTATATATATATTATTATGCAATTTGTATAAATAATTAGTTTTTAGGAAAAATTTTTACAACCAATTGAAAGTTTTTCTAAACAAACTAATCCAAATAAACAAGAAAATGAAGATGGTTCAAATAATCAAGCATACTGGAGATGTGGTCCAGCAAAGTTGTGGTATGATATGTTGGGAGTTCCTGAAAATGGAGAAGAATTTGATTATGGTTTTAAACTTAAAGACAATAAAGTAAGAAAATATTATAAAAACTGTTCTATATTTATAAATAAAAAATTAAGTTATAGGTAATAATTTTAGCCCATTAGTATTCAATAAATTGTTAGTACACGTACCCTATCACTTAAAAATAGTGGTACATTTTTTTCTCTCATTCACAAGTATCTTTATATCTTGTTTATTCCTACGACTATTGATTGAATATACAGTGGATTCCACTTAATGTGGGCACCAGTTAATATGGTCATTCGCTTAATATGGGCAAAATTGTCTGGTCCCAATATAAAATGTATATTAACAAGGTTAAAAAAAGCCGCGTATTATGGGCACTCGTTTCGGTTTATGTGGGCAATTTTTATTTTATCATAGTGTTAGAATATACACATATGTATTTAAAAATGACTAATTTCATCGAGTTTTGTCATATCTATGAGATTGTGTTTATCGAAAGTAATAAAAAGCACTATAGGTACCATTTAAATCTTAAAACCCTTTTCTGCCTATTGTACCAAAAATGGCACAAATTAGTTTTTCGTAGTTTCTATTGTTGAAAATAAAGTTACAACATTACTACATATACGGCCAGTTACATCTACCTAGTAGTAACATTGTGAACTTCAGATGAAAAATAAACGACTGAAAATATTATTGTTGTGCAAAGTGAAAAACTAACCACTTTATGTTACAACAATAACAATTTGATTCTAATGATACTACCGATCTTTGGTAAAAAAAAATCTATCTTGTAGTACTTTTTGTTCAGAATATTTTAAAAATAAGTATAGATTTTTAAGTATAATACTTATTGAAATATTCAAATATATCATATCCTAATTATGTGCCAAAAATTAATCTTTAATTAACTTTTAAAGGTAGTTTCACTTGAATATTTTTAAAATATTTTTCCCATCCTCCTGGTGTTTTTTACAATAAGTACATTTTTGTTGGAAAAAATAAAAATTCATGCAGTAAAGGATTTTGTTGATATTTTTTGATATTATAATTTTTTTTTTTTTTTTACCAATTTTGGTTTTTATGGGCAACCGCTTTATTATTGGCAAACAGGGTTGGTCCCAACGTGCCCACATTAAGCGGAATCCACTGTACTATATACCACTGATAGAAAATCCGTGGCACGCAAAAAATTAAAATATGTTTACAAGTCAAATATTAACGAATTGACTTCAACTATTAATACTTTGACTGCGGCATTGGTTGACCTGAGCGATTCCCCTGTGCTGAACATTTTTCGTAATAATAGTAAATATAATACAAATATAAAATATACCCGAAATCTCAAACCACAGCAAATTAAATAATTTCAACCATTTATCTGTGTGGAGGCATAAGTACTAATACCTTGTTGTATGCTGGTATTACTGGGAGAGATCAGAAAGTAATACAGGTTGTCGACGCTCGCCGCATAGAACAAATACAATTTGTCGACGTCAAAAAAAATAATTAACAAAGTAATGTACTTGAACTAACCTTTTTCATATTAATACATTAATTATACAATAAAATTATGATAATATTTTTCTTACAATATTAAATATTATATGTATAATATAATATTTTTCATGGCATATGTTGCTTAAAAAAAAAGGGAGTAATTTTTAGCATGTGGCGTTCAATATATTTTTTTTTTTTTTTTTTTTTGTAGGGTAACTTACAGTTATAGCAAAAATATAGATACTTAACAGATACCTTAACTATTTTCTTTTTCAAATTATTTTAGTCTTAAATGTCTTAATACACCTTTTTCAGAGCTTTTAAAATTGATTGAAAAATATTAAGACTTCATAATTTTAAAATTGTCCTCAAATGTTAAAAAATTAAACTCAAAGATTCTCAGTTTCAAAATAATTTTGTTAAAATTCACAATTCTTGAATACTGTTATTTATTAAAATTGATTATTATTTCAGACTGAAGATATAGAAAATACTCCAGAAGAAAATCCATATCCAGAAGACGCCTATTTAATGGTTAGTCAGTTGCATTGGGAAGATGATATAATATGGAATGGAGAAGATATTAAACATAAAGTTCTTCAAAAATTAAATAGCAAGACTAATGCTGCTGGATGGGTACCAAGTAGTACTAATCGTACTGCACAAGCTTTTAGCCAACCTGGAAAAGGAATGCTTCCTCTTGCAGGTGGATCAGTACGATTAGCTACATCCAACATAAATGTATCACAATCACAAAATAAAATGACTCCAAAATCAAATATGTAAGTTTTCTATGTATGTTTTTAACAAGTCGTTTAAAAAATTATATATATGTATATATACAGGTACGCATGTAAGGGAGGTTTTAGTGGTTCACCCACCCCTAATCCTTAAAATAAAAATTGATTTAATATATAATTAAAAACTTTGAACTTAATGAATTTCCCTAGGAAAACCTGAACCAAACTACATATGCACGCATTGGATTAATTATTAAGGAGATAGATTTTTCCAGATAACGATCTGTACAACTTCATAAAAATAATCCCAGATGTAATGACCTGGCTGATTTAATTTCTTTAGTTGTTGATCTTATATGTGGTTAATACATATCATATTTTAGTGTACTTATTGTGACACAAAATCCATGGAAATTTTAAAAAAATAGAAAAATTAAAATATCAGTGTGTAATAGGCACATACTTATGAAATAATACTAATAAGAAATACTAACAAATAAACATATTATAGTTTAATTATAATGTTAACCAAATTGTAGTGCATGTAATAACAAGATACTTGATGCCAAATTGCGTGATTCGCAGTAAACATGTCAATGTGGTATTATATTAAAATATTTATTCCTGTTGGTTATTGTAATTTAATATTTTAACTAATGTCAAGATAATTTAATCTGGTGCTATTGTTCACCATAGTTATGTTATACGGATAAATTTAAATTATATTATAGTGGTGAGACGTTTTATATAAATAATATAAAATATTTTTAATAAATATGATTACAGATCAGCTAAAAAAAATATATAACTTAACAGAACCTATTTGACAATAAAATATTTAATTTAGAATAGTATTCTAGTAATTCATCATATAATTGAGTTTGTTCAAATAACTAAAATATATGAGAGAGTAAAAAGTGAACGAATGTACATACTTAGTTAAATATTTCATTAAAATAGGGTATGTCAATAAATCACTCACAGAAGTAAACTTTGATTACTTTTCAGCCTTTATTTAAGTTTAGTGATGATAGAAAGTTATCTCTTCTCTTATAGATGACATTTTTAATGGTAAGTAAGATGTGTTAAGTAGTAAGGATGTAAAATCTAGTAGTGACTGGTAGATATATATGATTTTATATATTTATCAGACTGTGTTGTTTTTAAATATTCAATATGTATTATATAGTATTGATCTTATTTGATATATACTAGGTATCTTGCAGCTGCCTGTCGGTCTGTGTCTAAGGGTGTATATTTTTGTATTATTGTGCATTCATACTGGATTATAGCTTCTTCATGTCTTTTATTATATACGCAAATATAAACATAGTATTGTTTTATATTTTCATATTACACCAATTTATTTTAATTTTTAAAACATTTTTAGGGGTTCAAAGCAACAACCAATAAATGATACCACAGATGATACCTGGTATTCTATATTTCCAGTAGAAAATGAAGAATTAGTATATGGTACTTGGGAAGATGAAATCATTTGGGATGCTAAAAATATGGAAAAAATACCTCGTCCAAAAATATTAACATTAGATCCCAATGATGAAAATATTATATTGGGTGTTCCTGATGATGTAGATCCTGCAAAACAAAGACTAGATAATGCTACTCCAGTTAAAGTAAAAATTCCTCATCCGCATGTTAAAAAATCAAAACTTCTACTTGGTAAAGCTGGGGTGATTAATGTTCTTGAAGAAGATACTCCATTACCTCCACCTAAATCACCAGACAGAGATCCATTTAATGTATCAAATGACTGGTATATAATAAAAGAATTTTTTATTACAAATTAATTCTAAAATTGCTTATTTCACTATGTTTTAGTATAAAATATAAAGTTATTAATTTTCAATTTGTTGTAAAACTTTCAGTTACTATCAACCAAGGTCATCTGAAACATCATTACGTCTTAAAGTTGGAGGTGGCAATATCATCCAACATTCAACGCCCGTTGTCGAGTTAAAAGCTCCATTTATACAAACTCATATGGGGCCAATGCGTTTAAGAAATTTCCATCGTCCTCCTATGAAACGTTATTCTCATGGTGCTGTTGCTCAGCCTATATTTCATTCTGTGCAGCCTCTTTTGAAAAACATTAAAAAGAAAGCTAAGGTAAACAAAACATTGAATCAAATATTAAAATTGATAAAATATACTACTAGTGGTACATCCATAATTGTGTTTTGCTCAACATTCTAAAGATGTCCATTTTATTCATGTTAAGTACATTATGAATTATCAACACTTTTATTAATTTAGCTTAGAGAACAAGAACGAATAGCTTCTGGAGGAGGTGATGTATTTTTCATGAGAACACCTGATGACTTGACTGGCCGAGATGGTTCAATTATTTTAGTTGAATATTGTGAAGAACACCCACCTTTATTGAATCAAGTATGTATATATACATAAATTAACTAAAAAATAATTATTTTGTTATCTAAATATTTTTTTTAGGTTGGAATGTGCTCTAAAATTAAAAACTATTATAAACGTAAAATTGGCAAAGACCCTGGTCCACCAAACTTACAATTTGGAGAAATTGCCTATGCCCATACTTCACCTTTTCTGGGTGTGCTATCACCTGGTAGAACAATTCAAGTTATTGAAAATAATTTATATCGAACACCAATATATGAACACAAACCTTTGGAAAACGATTTCTTACTTATAAGAACAAGGTTAGGAATTCTATATCATATTACTATACTACTATATTAAATTCAATAGATTTGAGCTTTAATTTATTTTGGCTAAGATTTACTAAAAAATGAAATATACCTAATTACATATTACTGCTTATATTAAATTTATAACTACAAATGTTATTCTATTAGTTATTTATTATTTACTAATTTTTAGGCATGCCTATTACATACGTGAAATAGATGCTTTATTTACATCTGGTCAACTTTGTCCATTGTATGAAGTTCCTGGTCCAAACTCTAAACGTGCTAACAATTTTGTGAGAGACTTTTTACAGGTAAAAAATAAATTTCTTTTTAAATCCTTGTAGGTACTAATATCTTTTTTCTTACTAGGTTTTTATTTATCGACTATTTTGGAAAAGTACTGATTATCCAAGACGTATAAAAATGGATGACATTAAAAAAGCATTTCCATCACATTCAGAAAGTAGCATTCGTAAACGTCTTAAGCTATGTGCCGATTTTAAAAGAACTGGTAATTAATGATAATTAGAAAGAATAAATAAATTAAATTAACAATAATATAATATTTATTTTAATAATATAGGATCTGATTCCAATTGGTGGGTAATTAAACCTGATTTCCGTTTACCATCGGAAGAAGAAATTCGTGCCATGGTATCACCAGAGCAGTGTTGTGCTTATTTTAGCATGATTGCAGCCGAGCAAAGACTTAAAGTAATTTAAATATTCAGTTAATTCAGTAAATTTTTATTGATAATTAATGTTTCTATAGGATGCCGGCTATGGAGAAAAATTTATTTTAACTAGCTTAGAAGACGATGACGAAGAAATGCAACTAAAAATGGATGATGAAATCAAAGTTGCACCATGGATGACAACCCGAGCATATATACAAGCTATGAAGAATAAGTGTTTACTTCAACTCACTGGTCCTGCAGATCCTACTGGATGTGGAGAAGGATTTTCATATGTACGAGTACCTAACAAACCAACGGTATGTTACTTTTAATATCTTATTTATGTTAAATTTCAATATTATATAAATTATTGTATTATCACTTTGTATAAGTTAATGTTTTATAAAAAAAATAAAATAATAATTGTACATTTGTATTAATTTTAGCTGAATAAAGAAGAACAAGAAGCTCAACCTAAACGTATGGTTACTGGAACAGATGCCGATTTAAGACGATTGTCATTGAATAATGCAAAAGCTTTATTGAGAAAATTTGCTGTACCTGAAGAAGAAATAAAAAAATTGTCTCGATGGGAAGTTATTGATGTAGTTCGTACATTATCTACTGAAAAAGCTAAAGCCGGTGAAGAAGGAATGACAAAATTTTCAAGAGGCAATCGTTTTTCCATTGCTGAACACCAAGAAAGGTAAAAATATTCAAATACAACATAAAAATTATGTTAATTTTAATTTTTACATGTTGACTAATAAATGCTTTTTTACTGTATAATATATAATAATATGGCATAATATTAAATAAAAATAATAGGTTGATATATATTATATACAAAGTTAGAAAAGTAAAAAAGAACAAAGAAATGTAAATATTTTGGTTAGACAAATAATTATAAATAATTATAAGCAGGGCTCGGGACTTATAGCACTTAAAATCTTTAAAATAAGTGCTACATCATTATAAGCACTCAAATAAGCATTTAAAAAACTTAATTTTGAGCAAAATTATTTAATCAAAAAAAAACTTTCTTTTTACATGATAAAGTAGGTATACACATAATTTGTAACTGTGCTAAAAATAATAATAAAAAATAATTGTAATTATAATTAAAGACTACAAAAAATATTGGAACAAAATAATTACAGAAAAGTTTTTAACTAAAAAATCAAAATAAATCTTTATATTATAAAAAAATCAAACTTCACTTTCGAGACATTTTGCCTTATTGTTTATAGATTTTCCGAGGAATTTTCTGAAAAAACCATAAAAAGTAAAAAAAAACTAATCAAAAAAGCAAAAAAAGCACTTTCAAATTTTATAATTGAATATTTAGAGGTATACATTTCATAAAAATTTAAAACTTGAATTCTTGAACACATAATATACTTGATATAACGCTCAAAAAATGTAAATTTTTGACTCTAATTTATGTATACTTATGAAGTTATAAAATAATAATTATAGGAGATGCTAATACAAATAATTTAATTTTAAAGCTAACCAAATTGTAGATTATTTAATAATAAGGTACCTGCCAATTGCTGTTTTCTACGGTGAACATATTTATACTGTTGACTAATAATATTGATCTATAAAAAAGTTTAAAGAAAATGTATAAAATCTTTCTAATATATTGTTCTTCTGTTTTTAGTAATATTCTTTCTTGTAATAATTAAATATTAAATTTTTATCAATATATTTTAGATACAAAGAAGAATGCCAAAGAATATTTGATTTACAAAATAGAGTGCTTTCATCTCATGAAGTGTTGTCCACAGACGAAGGAGAAAGTTTTGATGAAGAAGATTGTTCTGATATTGAAGAAATGGGAAAAAACATTGAAAATATGTTGTCAAATAAAAAAACAAGCACACAAGTATGTACTTAAATTTCATCTTGAATGAATTAAATAAATTAAAATCTAATAAATGACTATACAATAATTTTACTAAATTTAGTTGTCACTTGAAAAAGAAGAACAAGAACGTCATGAACTTCGTAAAATGATCATGGGTTGTACTAGTGATGACATGCGTAAAAGAGATAAGAAGAAAATGGATGATGATGATAGTATGCAGTTTTCATCTACTGGACAACCAGGTATGATTGAACACAATTATCATACAAACAGTAAAATAAACATTTAATTTACTTACAGGTCGTGTACTTAGGATATATAGAACATTTCAAGGATCGGATGGAAAAGAATACACTAGAACAGAAGTTGTACGTAAACCAGGCGTTATTGATGCTTATCTAAAAATTAGAACCACAAGAGATGAAGGTTTTATTCGTCAATATGCGCTTATGGATGAAGCCCAAAAAGAAGAGATGAAACGTGAAAAACGAAGAATACAAGAACAGTTGAGACGTATAAAAAGAAATCAAGAACGTGAACGCTTTTCTAATAATGCAAAACCACAACCTGGTAAATCTATATTACCTAATGCATTTAATAACCGTTATTATATTTTATGTTATATATTTTAAGGTTTTGGTTATTCCATGGTCAACAAGAGCAATTCTTTGAGTAATGATGTACCAATGCCTACTTCTGGCACAGTTACTATACCTAAACCACGTATGGAAGCTACCCCACCGAGACCACGTAAACCAAAGCCCAGTAAAATGAAACCTGATTTAAAAGTTCGATGTGGAGCATGTGGCAATGTTGGTCATATGAGAACGAACAAAGCCTGTCCTCAATACAATCTAAATCGTAATGCATCAGTTAATGTTGCTCTTACTGAAGAGCAAGAAGAAGAAATTGAAAAACAAATGAATGTAGAGGATGAAGATTTAGTTAATGTAGATGGAACTAAAGTCACATTATCCAGTAAACTCTTGAAGGTTTGTGTGTTGTTAATTATGAATTAGAAATAAAAATACTTTATAGTTGTGTACTATATATTGTAAATACATCTTTCTTTGTTTATTAGCATGCTGAAGAAGTAAAAAGGAGATCACTTGTTTTGAAAGTACCCAAAGATGCTTTATCACGTAACAAGAAACGTAAGAATGAACTGCACTGCGATTATTTAAAGAAACCTGATCGTTCTGCCAATAGACGACGCACTGATCCATTAATTGTTTTATCCACAATTTTTGAATCTATATTAAATGAAATGCGTGGTATGCCTGATGTGCATCCATTTATTTATCCAGTTAATGTCAAGGTAAAATAACTGTTAATATTAGTTGTTTAATAAATGCATCTGATTAGCTTACCTAAAAATTTTATTTTACAGAAAGTGCCTGATTACTACAATATAGTGCAGAGACCCATGGATTTACAATCCATTAGAGATGGACTACATTTGAAAAAATATCAGAACCGTGAAGAATTTCTTTCTGATGTCAATCAAATTGTAGAAAATTCTACTTTGTACAATGGTGAATAAATGATAATACTATATTTTTTAGTTAAATCTATTTTATTTAAATTACAATAATGCAATTCATTTTTAGGTGCTAAAAGTTCACTAACAGTTGCTGCTCGTCGTATGTTGGGTGTTTGTGTAGATCGTCTACATGAAAAAGAAGAACGTCTTATGTTACTAGAAAAAGCAATCAATCCACTTTTGGATGATAATGACCAAGTGGCTTTAACATTTATATTGGATAATGTTGTTGGTAAAGTAAAGACTATGAGCGAAGCATGGCCATTCATGAAGCCAGTTAATCGTAAATTAGTCAAGGATTATTACAATGTCATTAAACAACCAATTGATTTAGAAACTATTGCTTCACGTGTTTCTAGTGAGTATTATTCATATTTTTTATATAAATTATTATTATTATTCTACATTATATTTACTAACAATTATCATATTAAAATGGGAAATAAATGCTCTAATGCATTTTCTAAGTTAATAGGTTCAATCATTGAAGAAATTGAAAAAATAGTTATGGGTACAAAATAATACTAAAACCAGTCATATTGTATACAATGTCTGAAACGAGTCTCATAACAAGAAAGATAAAAAAAATATATAAATGAAATAATATAATTTATAAATTAATAGATTTTTAGTTTGAATATTATTGTATAAACAAAATTTTAGTAAATGAAGAATTTTATGAGTTAATTAGTTGAGTAGTGGATTAATAGGTCTATTGCTAGCAACTTACGTCTTACTTAGGTTATATGAAAGATTTTGCTCATATCTCTATTCATTTGGGTCTTGTGTATTATATGAGTAAGTGTCAAACAGAAATATAAAAGTACCATAGGTCGCAGATTGGTTAGTATGCTTGATTTTAAGCAATATTTGAGTTATTAATTGTTGGAACTTGATTGGATCATACTATGCATATAGGTATATACATACGAGAGAAAACAAAGTAAGCAGCTCTTCCTCTTGTGGGTTAAGTTTTTTCTATATTGGACAAATATTATATATAAATATTATTGTATAAAAAAAATCTTATATCTTGAACTTTTTCAGTTATTAATAAATTATCATTTTAAAAATACAATAATCATTGACTATAGATGATGGTAGTTATAAGAATTTTCTGCCCTCGTGCCAGCAAGGTTTACACATGCCTGATTATACATAATGCAGTTAATCTTTTTTATAACATAATATGTTACATTACTTGTTACTTACTTTTTTCAGGTCACAAGTATCATAATCGTAAGGAATTTTTGGCAGACATAAATTTAATCTTTGAAAATAGTGTTGCATATAATGGCGAAGATTCAGAATTTACACAACAAGCAAAGAAATTGATAAGTGTGGCTACAGAATCATTAGAAGAGGTAAAGAATTGAAACTATGAATATTGTTACAAAAAATCTTATTCTATATAAATTTCAGTTTGATCAATACTTGACACAAGTGGAACAAAATATCAGTTTAGTTCAGGCCCGAGCTCTAGAACAAGTTGATATGGATTCTGCTGCAGAGGATGATTATGCAGACATGCAAGATGTTGAGGATGTATGTTATATTAACTTATTATTTATAGTATATATTTGCGTAAAACAAAATTAATTTGTATCATACATTTTCAACAAAATTCTGTTCACATATATAATACAAAAAATTTTTTTAGAACTTAAATTCACCAAGAGAACACAAAGTAAACATTGAAGATATAGAATTTCAAATGGATCCAGACAGTAATTTCAAAACAGAAACTAATCACATATTAGAAGACGGTAATTTGTTTAATACATATAATAGCTAAATAATATGCACTTTGTTATCCGTTCAAAATAAATCCATGTTAAATTTGGTTGTCTAATGCTAACATTTAGTGTCAGGATAAATAATGTTTTTGGTGTATAGATGATATTTACGATTTATCAACTTTACATTACTGTCCTGCCAAGCATTACATTTTTTTGACCATTTAAGATCAGCATTTCAGATATTTTTCATGTCAAAACAAACAACTATTTTCATGTTTAAGATTGTTTATTTTTTGTCTTAACCATAATTAATAACCGATTAAAAAACTCAGTAATTTGATTATTCAGAATTTGGATAATATAGATTATATTTGATTGTTTCAATTACTTGAATAATAGATTTTTCAATTATTTGATTAACCAATTATGTATCTTTTGTTAAAAATAATAGCACAGCCTTAAATATAATTAACATTTGATTTACAATAAAAAAAAAAAAAATTGAGTTAATTGAGATAAAAACTATTATATCTTATGATGGAGATCAAATCATACACATTGATCATAATTTCATCAAAATTGGATGGGTAGTTTCGGAGTGCATAGCGGACATACCCGTCATTACACAAAATTTTTATACGTAAAGATACATATTAAATGGTTTTAAATTTTGTTATATTTATTTTTAGATTTACATTGTTCGAGTGAAGAAGATGATTTCATGGAAGTTGTTGGAGAAAATCCGCCAGATGATGACAGTCAACAAGTAGCAGAAGCCATGGTTTTGCTCGGTAACATGGGATACAATCCTGCTCCTGAAACTTTCTCCAACCAAATCCAAGGTGAAATACGAATATCATACTAATCTAACAGCATATAATTTTTGTTTTTTTAATAGCCGACGAAAGTATGGACCTCGATCCAAATTATGATCCTTCAGACTTCCTGCCTACCGGTAGCCGAAATCTAGACACAAGTGATGAAAAAGATCTCACAGGGTCAAGTACTAAAAATCATACCAGTGCAAATATCCAAGATGATTTGGAAATCAGCGATTCAGATGAAGACGACAGTCCTCATGATGACAGCTTAGATATTAAAACTGAAGGTGATTTAGGAGAACTGTGGTTTTAAGTGATCACTATTTGTTAATTGTTTAAAATGTATTTATAAAATAAATTTATTTGTAAATTTGATATATTTTCATAATTATACGTGTTTTTTTTCTGTATCAAATGTTGTACTCACTGTCTTGTAAAAAATTAATGTTATTATATTAACTTATAATTAATAATAAAAAAAAAGACTTCACTACAATAAGCAGAAAAAATATTTTTGATAATTCTTTAAAATTGAGAGACATATCTTCTGTGGATGAACAAATGAAGTACCTTATAGTGACAATTAATTTTAAGTAATAAAATAAATGATTTGAAATTTGTCAACCACAGCAAGAGTGTAAGACAGTTTACTCATAAATTATAAAGCCTATCAACTAAATCTTATTATTTTAGTTGGCTATTTAATTTTTCAAATACTAATTAATGCCATACAGCAACAATATTTTTAGTACCAATCAAAAACTTTATTAAATAGTTTACATAATACATTTGATTAACAAAAATAATACAACAGGCCAGCAAGTTCATAGATTAGTTAAGTACACTCTATAAAAAATACCATAATTGATTACTCAAAGTGCAGTTGGTTAATGGGCCATTAATTATTAATAAATTAATTTAAATATATAAACACAATATTCTAAGTATAGACCTATTAATAAATTTAATATTAAATTAATTAAGTTAATAAGTCTATGATTCTAAGTACAGTAATAATCGGGGCTCGTAAGTTCATGCATTTGCATTTATTTTCGCTATACAAGAAAACATGCTAACTGAGATATAAAGCCATTTAATAACAATAGTAATAATTAAATAAAGTGCATGTTTTTGCATATTTTGGGTGTAAAGGTATATTTGTCATATAGTAGATTTTTTAAGGTAATTAATGCTTATTATTACATAAAAAAATATAATTATTTATTTTAATATTTTAGTTCTCTTTTGTTTCTATTTTGTTCATTTTCGTATTTACAAAATGATAGTATTGGTTTTGATTTATTTTTATTAATTTTGACTATTTTAAAGCGTATAAAAATTAAAAGGAATAAAAAACTTAAAATTAATTGATGTCTTACCTTATTATTTTAAAATTTGCCTGTGATTTTTTACATATTGCATATTTTAAAAATGTTTAGAGCATAAATACATGCTAATTTATGCATTTTTTAGTGTACGAACTGACGAGCCCTGGACTAATAATTAATATACTAAATTAAAAACAAATTATGTTATGTTAGACAAAATTTGATATTTAATTTTTTAATATAAGATATATTTTACATAGCGATTTATTCTACACTTGAATGGTGTTTGAAAACACTATTTAATAATAAACAATAAATCATCTAAAAAAATGTAATTGCACATAAAATAATATAACTATAATTTACAGATAGTCGGGTACAAAAAAATAAATATAATAAAATATCAAGTCATAAAACATAAAGGTAAGCGTGAGCTGTTAAATAATATAATCACAGTACAAAAAAATTCTCTAATTTATATAATAAAATTTGTTTTAGAATAATATGAATAGAAACAATATAACAATAATTGATACGAAAACAATTTCAGTGTAATAACTTTGTTAAATAATAATTTATATGTTCAAATAAACATACTACATAGAAGAAATAATAATAAAAATGAATTGCATAACAAATAATAAATATTTTGTTAAAAATTACTCAATTTCTAAAAACACATTGATGGTAACAGTTCAGCTATGGTTTTCAAAAATAAAAATGTGCAGACTGAAAACTTAAGTTAGTTAACTATAAAATCTAAAAAAAATCAAAATGATCATAAGTATACATTTATCAATAAAATAAAATTGTATATTGGACAAATACAATGTTAGGTAATATTTAAATGGATTTTAAATGTAATTCTTAATTAACTTAAATGTATGTAAATATAATAAATATTATATTATAATTTAAAGGTTCTGTTGTACATTTTGAGCAACATAATTGTATCTTAGATAATAGAGAATCTATGATTTGATATCAATAACAGGAAGACACGCGCTCAAACCCAAGTATATTAAATATTTTTAAGTTAAACTGTAAAATTTAACTGAATAGATTAAAGTTTAACAATTTTTGATTTAAGTTTGGCACATATCATGTCTTAAAAAATTGACAAATAACATAAATATAATGTAATCAAAGATTTAATTAACAGTTAAAATATGATAAATCTTAAGTACTATAATTATTATCTAAAATTTAAGTTTAAATTTAAAAACTGTTTGTCATCATCTACTAGCTGTTATAAAATAGACTAAATAATAACAATTGTACAAACCCAGTTTTTAATACACTAAGTATACAGTATACGATTAGTATTTAATAATAAAATAATAAAATTATGATTACAATCATTTGTTATTGTTATTTTAAATGATACACAGTCAATAATTATTACTAAAAATGTTGTTAATAGGAGAAAAAAATAGATGTCTCAAAACTAAATAGAATTGATTTTTTTTTTATAAAAAATTATATGCCACCAATTCTGTAAGAAAGTCCTTTAAGCATATTTTTTATACAAATGTATACAAAACAGAGCAGAAATTCTAATTTAAATTTATATGATTCTATAATTTATACTTTTAGATATTTAATGTATACATATTCTATAAGCAAACAGGAGAAAAAGGTATCATTTTTGTATTATATAATTAGAATATATAGGACTTGTGGGAATATTGTGTGAAAAAGTGTATCATAATATTTATATTGTTGTTTGAGTCAGTCAAATTTGTATTATAATTCTCGATAACTATGAAATAATTTTAGAAAAATTATTCTATTCCCAAATATTTTCTCCATAATTATAATACAATATCATTTGTGATCGCCTCCCCGACCTAATAGGAGTCAAGTCTTATATTAATAATAATATAATAATCAAATAAGCATTAAATAAAATGAAAAATGAATATAAAACTAAAAACTGTTAAAAAAAATAAATAAAATTAAGCAATTTCAATCAGCCTTTTCAGCACTCTTAGCTAAGCTTCAGTCACTGATTTATAAACAATTATTGTTAAACGGTCAAGGTAATCAAATTAAATAACTTTTTAAAAAAAATTGTTACTAATTAAAATTAAATATTTCATTCCACGATTGTAGTATTTACCTATTTAGTTTCCAGAATTTATTGAGTTGAGACAAAATATTTAACATTTGTGATAAATTGTATTAATATGCAGTGTCTTAAATTAATTATGAATAAATTTATATCCAAATTTGTGTTCAATGCTAAAATCACAACTGCTGTTAGAATACTTTTATTTCAGTATTTAAAAAATAAGCTTCCATGATTTAATGTCAATATCAGACTAAATAATAAATATTAAACCATACTGCTATAGTCACAATTTAATGTTCAAAATGTGTTTAATGAATAATGACTAATTCATTATTAAAATACTAATACAATATTCACTATTAAATTTATCCATTAGATAATGCGAACCACCACATATTATAGGCAACATTTTTAGTACCAAATAAACCATTATTACTAATTTACTTAATCTGGGAACAACTTAATTTCCGATTTGTTCAGAATAAGAAGCAACTACTGTATTTATTTTATTTTGACCCAAACAAACAAAATAATTAGCACAATTTTTTCTCTTGAAAATAAAACCCACAATATAAATAATATATTATTATTATTGATTATAAATTATAATAGCGAGTTTTCCTTATTTCAAAAATTGTTTGCAGAGGTTCTAAGTACATCAGACAACAGCCTCAGTATAGGAACATTACAAAGTTCAAGTAACTTTTTTTTTCAATTTAAATGATGAAAAAATCAATAATAAAAAAATAAATGAAATAAAAAAAATAATAAAATAATAAACAACCATGGTAACCATTTAAGTTTGGCTTGATCCATAAGTACCAGCCGGAGGTCTATACATTTGTGGTAAGGTAAAGTGTTGTAATCTGTTAAATGCATATTTTCTGACACCGGTATTTTTGTATGCATTTTCTCTCCTACACCCCTCACTGAAAAACACAACATATTTAAATGGAATATTATGACAACTGTAAGTTTTTTCTTATCTATTATTTTTATTATAATATAGAAACAATTAAATATACCTTCTCATACAATCTAATGCTTGTTGAATTTCACTTTCTGCAAGTCCATACTCTAAATTTAAAATAGAACACTGTTCTAATGTGACTGACATACCTGTTCGGTCTTTGGCACTTTTACAACTAGTAAATCTTAAACCTAAAATTAAAAAAATTATTTAGATTGAAATATAAATTTTAATAAAAGCAATGCAATCAAAAACAATAAAAGCATTAAACAAGCATAAAATATATATAATACAATGATTATTTTTATCATAGATATAAGATATTTAATATGTTTTACCTTTTAAACGGCGACACACTATAGCTGCTGTTTGTAGTATTTCTACATTTTTACTCTTACTGCTTTGTAATGAATCTTTTAAATTGCTCATTAATTCTGCAACAGAAGTACCTTGCCGTTCACAATCACCATTACTGGATAAATTAAGTTTACGGTATCTTGAACAGAATTCACTTAATCTTTCAAAATTATCAATATTGCTACTATCCTGTGGTTTTGTATTTCCAAGGTTTTCTGCAATAGTCGCCATTTCATTAATACCCATATTAAAAAAAACCGGTGTAACCCGAAATGGAGCAATATTTTTAGAAGGTAATAGAGACTGAATTAAATCAGGAACTGGTAATAAAACACATAAAGAATTCTTAGAACCCACAATACGTGGCATGATTTCATCTTTTGGATTTTCTCTACAAAAAAATATTAATTATTAAATAAATATTATTTTTATAATTTTATAAATAATACCTAACAGCTTGCGATAATGGTAATAAGGTGAAGTTCACAGTAGCCAAGTCTTCAATGGCAACAGCCATGTCACCCCACATATCAATTTCATTACCATAATAACTCAATAAACATTCAAAAGAGGCTAAACAACCAATTGAAGATAACACATATAGAAATTCAGGTTCAGGCTTTTGACACCACAATCTTGCCATTAAACCACTTACCAAAGCAGTTAACTAAAACAAAATTAAAATTAATAATAAGTGTTCTTTAAATGTAATTGCAATTATTAATTTTTAATTACCGCTTGTGAAAAACAAACATGTCTACGGTAACGAATATTGCACGACCTTTCAGCTGACCGTTTATCCTCTTGTACTCTGAAAACACTATGTGTAAGTCTAGCCGTTTTCAAAAGTCCATCCATAGCTTGACGAAGTTTACGCATGCTTGGCTTTAGTTCAGAACCCCAATCAGTCATAAGATTAAAATCAAGCCCTTCTGTAAACTTGTTTCTGGAAGGTGCACTAAACACATAAAATAATATATTAATTTATTTATTAACTTAGTAAAAGATAAAAAAATATATTTATATAATCACTTGTTATTAGCGGTTTTTTGTGCATCGTTATCAGCAATTTGAGTAAATCTAGAATCTAAGCTCACAGGCTGATGAGAATTTGTTGGCTAAAATATTTTACAGTTATTATAAATACTAAATAATATTAATACTTTTGTAATATATTATAGTATTATGATATAATTATAAATAAATATTTCATATTTTTATTTTATTACAAAATTTATATTATAAATATAATATATTAATAAAGTTAATATATCTTAATAACATAGTAAAGAAAATAAAATATTTATAAATAGTTTGGAAAGTAAAAATAATTTACCTGTATTGTTGATGAATTTGAACGAAAACTACGACATCTTTGAGACCTCAATCTCACTGCTGGACTATTGCAACGGCCACATAAAAATTTAACTTTGCTCACAAGACACATAATACTAGCTTCAATATTCAACTGAGTAAGCTCCCAAGGTTCTGGTTCTTCAGTAGGCTTATAATAATTGGCTGACGGTGAATTACACATTGAATAAGTGTCCAAAAATTGACCTGTTTTCATACCATTGCTGCTTTCATTTAGCAATGCATTTTCTTTTGAACCTAAAAATATTCCATTTAAATACCTTTTGTATAACACTTAAATACATAAAATATATAGTGTAATATTAAATTTGATTCTACAGCATACCAGAAACATGATTTGTGTCTTCTTCTTGATTATTGTCCATTTCACCTTTAGATTCTGGAAATACAATAAACTGTTGCTGGTCTTCATTACTGCTCAAGTCATGTTCTTCTTGGATTTCTTTTGAATTAAATTTCATTAAATTCCTCAAACATTTTGGGCTTTCAGGAGTGTACAAATCCTCAGTATCTGGTGATTGTAAATCAAAATTTATTTGGCTTGCTATCCGTTTAAAAGGCGATACATGATAATTTGAAGGATGTTTCACAGATTCATTGTCATCACACAAGACAGGTGTCACTTTATGTTCTTCAATAAAATTTAAAGCTTCTTCGACAAGCTTTGGATCCCAAAGGCTTAGTAAAATACGAGTCTAAAAGTTATAATATGTTAAAATTATTACACGTCATATACAGAAAAAAAAAGGAATAAATTCTGGTTATGTATGCTTAATAGGATTAGCTATCTTGTATATACTTAAGTATAATAGATACTAGATAGTAACTTAACTTATTAAGAGCATACAACAGTAATTTAATTTATTAAATAGTGTTAAACAGTAGTGCCATTTAAAATACCTATGACAAAAAATGCATGGTAGTTTAAATTCTGGTTTTTAGCAATTTCAAGACTGAAATGTCTATACCTACCCATCCACCCTCTTAAATTATCTATGAGTCTATGACATTTGTCACAGTGGAACCATAGGATTGGTACCACTAGTGCTAAACATCAAATATATTTAACAGTAACTTTAAGTATAATTACTTTAGATATCATATCATTACAAATTGGCATCATTCCTGAGGTTTGTTTGTCTTTAGCTAAATTTAACAAACTTTTCATTGCATCCACTACCTCTCGTCTTAAAAGTTTAATTGCTTGAATTGCATCAAACGCCATAGTAATTTTACTACTGGCCATTGCATGGTCATTTGTTTTAAGTGGTGCTTCTTTGAGTTGTTGTAATAGTCTAAAAAATATATATACATATATATTACATATAAACAAAAACATAAATATTATATTTTCTTAAAAATTTATTTTACTTTATTAATCCTCCAGTCTTAGACTTATGTGAATGTGCAGTAAATGCACCAACTGTTATTGTATCATAAAATCCACTTTTTTTTAGTGTATCATTTTGAACCCAAATGCGTTGTAAATGTAAGTTTGTTGGTGCAAACTCTAAAGAACGGTCATTTTTACGCGAACTTGGTTTAAAATTAACGCCTAAAAAAATTAATTTAACTATAAAGATAATAATTAACATATAAATATGAATGAAATACATTTAAAATTATTTATCTATAGCAATAATCTTCAAAAATTAAAAATAACTAATTAATCAACAATAAAATATATATTACTCGTTTAAAATAATATTTAAATACAATTTATACTTGTCAAAGAGAATATAAATTTACCTTTTTGATTTTCTAGATTTTGCTTGGCTTGAGAATACAAATGTAATAGTTGTAAATGTCGGTCAAGTAGTTCTACTTGTTTTGAATGCCATGGTTCAGATAATTCACCCATTCCTGACACTTCTTGTAAAAGTTCTTTTTCTTCAAGAATCCATATGTTTCTATGTACAATATTGGTTAAATTTTACTTGTTGTCTACTAACTTAGATGAATAAATGCTTACAATAATTGTTGTGGTAAATAAAAGCATAACTTGCTTTCAGCCATTATTTCATAAACAGATATATCACCCCTTAGGCCAGAATGAAAACGATATGTCACAAATGATACATTGTCAAATAATAAATATAGATAGTTCTGTAATGGAACATGTAATCTGGATCCAAGTCTTGGAGGTAATGATTGAGTTCTACGATGATTTACCATCTATAAATAAATAAATAAATAAATAAATAAATAATAATTAAAATATATATCATAAATAAATTATGATGTTTTTAATAAACTTACAGGAAAGTTATGATTATTATACATTAATGATTTGCATGGTGTGGACTCTGTACTCATGTTATGTCCAATCTGTTTATCTGGACGACAAATCATCATGGACACAAAACCAATAATTTTATCTGAATCAGACGTAATACTTGGCGATGATAATGGCAAACGGACACGTTGTCCATTGTTTCCTGAATGAGTAGTTTCTAACAACGAACAAAGTGTTGTTTCACAATGTCCCATTTTCACTGCAGTTCCAGAAATACATTCTCGGACATCATAGACTGATACTCGAAGAATACAATCCTCAGTTAACCCATCACTCCGCTGTAACCATATAGTTCTCAAAAATGTTGGATTACTATTATCGATAATAACTTCTGTATTAGCATAATTTATCCAAATATTTTCGCTTGGTATACAAATTGATACAACAATTGCTGGATTTGGAGAACGTCCATGCCCGTCACACATCAGATTATCACAAGAAAAACATATTTCACACAATGGTACCTTTGTTAGATCTAAAACATGGTCAAGTATAAAGTATGATAGTAAAAAAATATAACTAGATAGACAATGTATTGATAAAATATACCTAATTTAGGCTGATTTTTACGTAATCTCCACATATTAATATCTAAATCTGGTTTTCGTTTTTCTTCTAATTGCTTTCTTAAATTCAACAGTCTCGCCCGCATGATTTCGTAGCTTGCTTGCTTTATAGCTTCTAACCAAGAATCTCTTTCTAACTCTGTATGAGCAGCAATTTGTTGACAAATACCATTTTCGAATACTATTAATTTAAATTATTAGTAATTATATTATCAAATACATTTAAAGAAATATAATTTTTAACTTGAAAAAATGTTACCAATTTGAAAACTAAATGGTCCTTCTGGTGGAGACTCGTCTAATTGTACAGAATAATTTTGTAGAACAATAACACCTAGTAAATCTGATAGCTGATCGTGAGATTTTAGATAAAATAGTAAATTTCCTCTTAAACGACACCAACGTTCAAAATTAGCTTAAAAAAAATAATAAAATACACATATTAGTATTTTCAATGAAATATTATTAACTGAAATTTGATTTTAAGGTTTTTAACACATGGTGGCTATTTAAGTAAAATATATAGAAGCAAACATATTATGAATAGTAATATACAATTTATAATAAAATTTAACATTAAAAACAAAAATAAATATTATAGTAATAACATTATGAAATTATGTAAAGAAATTTATTTTAACTTTTGATATTAGTTAACTTAATAATAGTCCACATTTAACATCTGTAACTTAAAATTGAAATCAAGATAATCTGTTAAACACAATAATTAAACTAGTATATTCATAGGTGTATATAGTAATTGTGGTTGATCAAACTATATAAACATTAAACACTTATGGACCATACTCAGTTTTTTTAATGTGGGCAATTGCAGATGATGGTTTCAGAAAATATAGATGTAATATAAAAATAAGATATTAAAGATAATAAAATAGATTGAAATATAAAAAAATCATCTTCACCTGTAAAATGATTATAAAATGAGAAAAGCTTGTAGGTATAATATTATTTGTATTCAGAATGAAACAAGAAGAATCATTAAAATATAAATTATTGTATTAGTTATATTAATAATTTTACCTTGAATTTTGACATAAAAATTAACACTTATCAACATGCAGGGTTCAAAGATTATTTCAACATAAATAAACAATAACTGTTAGGTTGGCTAGTAATGAGTTGCACATGGATATAATATCATGCAACAATACATAAATCTCATGCTAAATATTAATGGACAACTAAATGTACAGTCTGCTTATAATACAAAGGTGGGAAAAAACTGTTTTATGAACACTTTAATAATAAAGTTCATAATTTCCCTACATTTAATAAAATGTATTATTCAGCCATTAAAAGCCAACCACAAATCATATTTAATTTAAACTTTTAATCAATGATGAAATATTTAATTAGAACATATGTACACATAGACATAAATGTTGTTTTATACAATTACTAAATTGATTAGTTTAATTAGGTATAACAATGAAAACTAATTTCCTTTATTGCTATCTTTAATTTGGATTTGCATGCATTTAGCATATACAAACTATACAAATATTATTTTGCAATATTGTAAAACCAGATTGGCTCAAATAAAATATAGGTATACATTTTTATTGTTCTGCCATAAATAAACCACTTAACATACCTTCTTATTTTGTTTATGTATCATATAATTATTTAATTATTCTAAATGCTAATAATCATATACCTTTATGTGATCCGCCATAACAGTTCAAATCGCTTAGACGTTCTCGCTTTTTGCTTCGTTTTGAATCTCTCTCTGAAATTGTTTAAATAAATCTAATAGTCTAAAAATCAATTATAATTGAAAAAAGATAAAACCTCCAGTCTCTTAAACAAAACAAAAATAAATAATTCAAAATACAATAATTAGATTTTCTTTTGTTAAATGCAAAAATAGCACAATTCACAATCTTAGAAATCCACACATAAATTATAATTTCAATAATGTTCATAATATTTATTCTTTTATAAAAATAGACATCAAATTCTATTTTTATTGTCATAATAACCTTAATCTCAAGAGTTTTGATTTATATATGTACTCAAATTGATTTTTATATTTTTAATTTAAGATCTGCAGGCCTATAAGGATAATTAGGCACAATAGTTTATAAATTAATTTTATGCATAATTATATATTTCAAATGCAAGATTATATATTTAACTATAAACAGATAGATAATGTCTTCAATTGTTTAAAAATGTCTCACTTCATAATTGTTTATCAAAATTCAAAAAATTAGATTCTTTAAATAAAATAAAAATGATAATTAGAAAAAAAAACAAAACAATACATTCAATAAATTTACCAATTCAATATAATATATTGTGTTGATATCAAATGTTTATTACTTAAATTTATTTTAAAAATTTGCATTAGTTATCCATATACAAAGCTTTATCCCACAAACACAAATAAGTAAAGTTGCTTACTGCATGAAATTTTTGAATGAAGTAACTACCCATTAGTGACACTTCTGCAATGTTCTAAAAAAACGGAATCTAGAATTATTTAGTGATAAAACAATAAATGAATTATAATGTTATCATATATTCACATTATAACACAGATAATTTTACAGGCTTTAGCTATGAATGGATTATTATTAATTGATGTATATTGAACTTGATTACAGTAACATTACATATTATTATCGGTCTCAATTTTATCTTGCAAGTACTTATTATAGTCATATATCATAATAATAACAACAATAAACATACTAATAACTTACTCATAGCTGTTTTGATGTACCTATATTATCTTTTTTTTTTTTTTTTATCTTCCTAAACCTACGTTTATAAAGTTTTTACTTTGTTAAAATAATTATATTAATGCCGGTTATGTTATATGTTTTCAGTTATTTCAAAACTGACCAATATGTTTTATACACAGTGTTATATGGTTTAAATTCAAAACATATATATATATAATTAAACTAATACAATTACAATGATATTAATGTAAATGTACTAATATGTATCATGCAAAATTCCAAACAATAATGAAGTAAAAACACACAATTCATACATAGACATGCCAAGCTGTTGTAAACTATGCCAATATTAAATTATAACAGTAAGTCTCTAGGGGATATAAATGGTAAATTTATACTTTGTTATACTTTATTTTAATTTTTAATTTATACATTTAGAGCCAACCAGTAGGTACTCACTCTCAGTTCTTCTAAAAAACCCTTCTTGGCGTTCGCGAACAAATAACAGTCCTTCTTTGTCAAATTTATTAGATGGTTGTTGTGCCAATGTGATCATCTCCTGTTTATTGAAACGCATTTCATTTGTTGGACCTAAAAATTTGGCAAGTCAAATGTTGTGCATGAAGATCATACTTGAATACTTACCAACAAGTCTACCAGGTAAATTGCATGTGAAAAATACAATAGTGAACCATGTCTGTTATGTGTCCACTTGTTTTTGATTTGCCTCAGTAAAGAACTGTGTAGTTAACCAAAATGGTTTTCCATTCACAGTTTCCACTAATAACATTTCTACTTTGGATTGTACGAAAATAACATCATGTTAAGAAACGGTAAGAATTTATCTGTGTAGATAAAAACTAAATAATTAAGAAAAGAGATTAAAATTTGAATAGGAACCTATTGAAATAAATATTATTATTTTCGTTCAAGATTATGAGTGAAACCAAATACTATGGATAATAATCTATAGTATTTGGTGTCTTGGTGAAACGATGAATATTTTTTACTTTCATCTTGTGATAACGACCAAAGCGTATGACGTTGATAACAAAGTTTTTCTTAGGACGATCAAAAAATGTATACCTAGTTTCTTTTTGTGATAATTTTTGAAATATATACACGTAGATTTCATTTTTTTTTCTAGATTCCCAAAATACCCATATCCTATTCCATTTAATATATTCTTTTCATGTAAAATTCGAAGTAAATATCATAATATGTCAATATAGGTAGGTGCGTTTATATGTCTATATATTATACAGTTTATGGCTTTACACCTACAGACTAAGGGCACGACCGATTTGTAGTGACGTAGCTATATATTCAATGGACAATAGTGTGATACACAAATACTGAAATACCTACAGAATAATTCACCCAAGGTTCGAATGGTCCGATAGTATTCGTGACCCACTTTTACCTTTCAATGATGCATTTATTCAATTTCGATTTTTGGGATTTTTAAGTATAGTTAGTCCATTTCTATATTTTCAATTATTCAGTACCTACAAATAATCATCAACTTTTTTTATTCAAATGAGAATCACGTGTTTTACTGTAAAATACATCGACAAAAATTGTTAACAGACAGATGATTGTGAACTTTAATGGAAATTTGAGTAATAGTCAATAGGACCTATCTTACTTAATTTTTGAGTTATGAAACTTTAGGTATACGGTATACTTATTACTTATAAGTTTTTTTATCTGCTCAACAAATAACAATAAACAAAGAGTGTGTATCGCAAGAAAAAAACTTTGTAATGTCACTACAGAACATTCCTTAAATATCATATAAAATCGAATTATTACATATTTTCAAATTTTGTCTAAAAATACGTAATTATTAAGGTAGGTACTTAAAAATTCAAAATATGTTTAATATTTTATACACAGGCATTTAAAATGCCTAAAAAGTGTATCGTAGATATAAAATGTTGACATAAAGAAAATAACAATTCATGTCTTGTCACAAAGGGTTTTAAAAATGTAAACTAATAATTTTCTACAAACATTTTGTATCCATTATCCAGTATTCTTGTATCCAAATACTTTTTAAATATTCTTTATTCAAATGAATATTCTAAATACCTTCATGACTCATGAGTCTCATATTATATTTTGAATACTTATTATGTTACCTATTCATTCAATTAGGTATTCTAACTTCTAAAATTCTAAGTACAGTTTTAAATATTATACTAAACAATATTGAATATTACTACTTACTAGGTATTATACAATTTACAAATTAGTAATTTTTATATCTTTAATAGATTCTGTTCGTAGATATTGTAAATATAATATAATATAGAGATACCCACGTACGGAACACGGAAGTCAATATTAATACAGTTTTCTATTTATTCCATTAGTCAACGCGGTACCACCCCACGTCACATAGGCGCAACCAGATAGTTGCAAGGGAGTCCTTAGTATCTTCAAATATTTTGATGACACCCTCAAATTACTTAATAAATTATTAATATATATATATATATATATATATATATATATATTAACGATTTTCTGCAGCTATTTATACACAATTTCATTATTTAAATTCGAACGCAGTGAAAATATATTAAAACAATTGAACATTAGTAGTAGGAATACAATAGATTCTTATAACTTTGACAAAGTTGTGTAAAAACTAAAATCAGCTTTTGAAATAACACCTATATGACTTTAAACTTTGAAATGTTCATATTAATTTATTAATTTTAAATAAGCAACTATATTAATATTCGTTCTACATTAACGAAACAATTAAAGTGATAGTTCTAAACTGCATGCTTTGTATAATATTGCACATTTGTACAATTATAATGGAATACATTTGATTATTATGTAGGTATTATCTTCCGACTTACCACAAACTTTTCATATATAGGTATATCGCTATTTTTAAAATTTCAAATTAAATTCTATAAGAAATTCTTATCATGTATGTCTGTTGTACTTTGTTTCGGACCGTCCAGTCATCCTCAAGGACCACGGGTAAACCGTTGTCATATTAACCAAAATAATGATAAATCGGTTAATAAATATTCGTCTTGTTTCTATACTTAATTATTGTTGATTTAACGACATTTTTGAACAAAAATATTTTTTTTTCACATTTTTTTCAACAATATATTTTATAAACCACTATGGTGCCTTTCTAACAATCTTCTAAAACTTTGACAAAGTTGTGTAAAAATTAAAATCAGCTTATAGTCTTGATACATAAAGTGGGATTAATATTTCAACCATTTTTGTACTTCCCTAATGTTTTCTATTTATTAGAAACATAGAAATCCAACAATCCCGAACACATTAATACATTATACCTACATGAGTATAAAGTGAATCGCCACTGCAAACGTCAAAAATGACATTGTATGCGTTTCATTAAATAATATGTAGATATGTTAAAAATAGTAACGTTTTATAATTAATTTCAAATTTTAGTATTTTACACACAGTTAATCGGTAGTGTACAGACTTATCCTGCAGTCACTTTTATATTGCTGTTCTCGAGCCGTTCGCCAAGTATGTGGAATTGTTCCCGACGGCTTCAGGCTCATACCATAATCACGGTAACAATTAGCGCTGCAGAACGGAGCATTTCTTCGGTACTGGTTGTAATGTATTATAGTTCCCCGTCAGAAAGGTAAAGCAGGAATTCTGCACGAAGATTTTATGTCCGTAAATTTATTACCGTATTGTTTGGGAGTTCCGGTCGTTTCATAGATTCTATTCGGCACAAAGATGACCAAATAAGACTGTGAAAGACTCCTCGAAGTCTTTGGCGGTAATTCATGTACACCGTTCCTGGATACTATTTGTCGTGAACTCCGGCGGGTATAGTTGGATTATAGGTATGTCAAAACGCTGAGTTCTCATCAGCTGGTACCTTACTATACGATCAACCGAACTGAATCCGAAACTGGATACCCACGAATGTTTTCAACATTCGTAATTCAATATTCATGTATTATATGATCGACTTGACGCTGACCGCGAATTTCGATAACGTACAAATCTACAAAATCGAATACAAAATTAATCGTTTACTGTGTTGTTAATTAATAGAAAAAAATCCCGTTAGACGTTGTCATGTAAATATTTTAATGATTTACGGAAATAATGACTAAAAACGAAAATAAAAATTGGTAAACAACTCATATTATGTATAGTGAAATGGCGTTTTATCGACTTACATATCCGTATAGGTACAAAAGAGAAAATGCTTTCCTTCACACATGGGGCGGCTAATATAATGTGCGTAATTCTGCAATATAATATAATTTTAATTCATATCCAGTCGTCGCCGTTGGTTTGATCTAAGCGGAATTTTCCTGCACTGAATAGCTAAACACATTCGTCCGCGAAATCATTTTAGTGATTTTCATATACGATTTCGGGCATATACGCGTAGACGTTTTAAAACACGTCATATTATTGGCACATAATGATTTGCGGTTGTAGGTTTCATTAGGCTTTTTTGGTCTAACAAAAAAATGTACATCGACACCTCAATAACGATATCCGGTGTGCGTGTTGCACAAGGTGCGTGGAATGTCCATTGAATTATCATGGTACTGTAACGGTGCAGGCAAACTTTTACGCGTCTTAAACATTATCGTAAATTACACGAACAGACAATAAAATAATGAGCGATCGTGGTTTACAGACCTACTGTGTCCGACTACGATATATTATAATATTATTACCTACATAATAATATAATAGATTACAAGACATTAGTACTTAGTAGTGTAAGAAGTTTTCAATGGTTCAGACAATGTTGTAGGACTTGTGACTGTGCGCAACTCATCTGGATTGGAATTCAAGCGACCAGTCGTCAATTTGTCCATATGGCCCAACGAAGAGGATGAACACATCGGAAAAAATATCTCCTCTCAAACATCATAAATTATTGCCTAGCTTTAAGCCCTCTTATTATCGTTTAATATAAGTTAGATCTCAGCAATTTAATTTATTTTTATTTTTATTTGCTTTCTGACCATTTGTGTTTTTTGTATTATTTTTTGAACCCTACAACCTTTCAAAGTTGATCGTCGTTGATTCTACGTTCTCGGGATTGTCACACATTTTATTTCATGTTATGTATTTTTTATTGTACAAGTGTAGGCATTCCGAAACGTAGCGTTCTGATTCGAAGCCGCCAACAAACACCAGTTCCTCGGGTAATCGGCTGACGAGCCACATAATATTTATTATACTATTTGTATTGGGTCAAACAGGCCATTCATTTATTTTTATATGATATATTTTATATTGTGCTAGTAGAACAATATTGTCAATTTATTAATATTATACATTGTGTACTAACCAGGCCATTAATTTATTATTATTATATGTAAAACTTTATTTGTTACCAAAAATTGTTTGTTTATTTATTTATATTTAGATAACCATCTTGATCAACCACATCAAATCATTGCCTCTTTTTCTTAAACATATTATCAATCTATTGTAATATTCATCAATAACGCAAGGGTATTTTTAATTTTATACGTCCTATGAATTTAACGCTGTGTGCGCGTCCATTAGGTATCTTTTTAAAACAATTTTATATTGGCACAACTCGTTTGCACAGCTAACAATTTTGAATGAAGTTCAGAATCAGGTAGATATGGTATTACGACAGCGACAAATACTCTATTTTTTCCATGATAAACATAATTCAAGTGAGCAGCTAGGGGTCTACGAAAATTGAAAAAATTGGCACGTGGTCTGCGGGGTAAAAAGATTGGAAACCTCTAACCTATAAACTATAATTAATTATATACTAAGTTAAAAATTGATAATTCTTGGTAGAAAAAAAAATTAATGTAATATTGATGTCTTAGAGACGAGTGTAAGACAAAATAAATAATATAGATGGGTGCCTATTAAAAATATTTTAGACGAATTTCAGATCATTTTTTTTCATTCCCGTATTCGCCTACGTTCTGTACAATCCAATACTAGTATTCAAAATTGTTAATTTTTATTTTTTAAATATTTTTCATCACTATCATCATTGTTAATCAACGATTCAGTAAAAGGTAAATACCTTAATTTAAATATTATTATAATATGTAAAATAATTAATGAATATTAAGTGGATATTTTTCTTTTATCTTTGCAAAAAACAACAAATAATAATAATATAAGGTTTATAAGTTATTAATTATTATAAATAAATGTCCTATTAAACTTTATATTATATAATATTATTTTATAAGTAAAACCAGTGTAAGGTTATTTCAATTAGGTAATCAAAAAACAATTCGAAAATGTTGCACTTATTCGTTGACTTTTAGCATTTATTGAAATAATTAATTAAATGAACGCGTTCATAACTTTAATGCATGTGATATTACATTAAATATTTTTTATAAGTACTGTATTAATGGACATTCCCCCCTCCCGGCTGTTTTTTGTGTAGTAGGTTTATCTCCCCGATATATTTTTGATGCGGATATCTTTCCTCATTTTTGTTTAAGGTTATATTATAAATTATATGAAATTATTTTTTTTTTTTAATAAAATATATGTATTTATTTTTTTCACAAAGTATAATTATAAATATAATAGGTAGCTAAAAGATTGTCTATATAAAATATATAATTTATGATTAATAAAAAAATGGCTAACTATTCCGACATAACAATGATATATTTTGTAAAAAACATTAGATCTCTGATTAAAATTAAAAATTAATAAATAAATAATACCTTCGCTCATAACGATCTAAGTTTATATAATAATATTATCTTTAGTCTAATTCAAATAATTTATATTACTAATAGATAGTTTTTGACTACCCAGCAATTGATTGGGTTTTTTTTAACAATTTTAGATTTCAATGTTACAAGCTAATACAGTACACTAGTGCTATTATATTTTATTTGGAAAATCTTTTGTTTCAGTTCAGTTGATCAAAAATATACATCTATAATTTATTATATTTATGAAAATTATTTTTTTTTAAGTTTTTTACTTTTTTGAATGACAACATAGTTTTAATTTCATATTCCGGAGCAGAATAATATTCTGAATATTTTGATACATAAAAATCGAATTTAGGGCGAGTATTTTTTGAGTTGTATGTATTTGAAGTTTGATAAGCGGAGTATTGGACAAACGTTTTGCGGGATAACCCCGTACCACTCCACTCGCCCAAAATATACGATTTCACCATTTCATACAGCATATTAGCAGCGCGTGCCCTATTTAAGGAGTACTTAACGTACGATGTTGATAGACGGCAATCATTACAGTTGTTTTGCTATGAGTTTTACATATTTTGATTATTTATTCTATATATTTTTTCAATATTTTTTAGATTCTGATTCTGAACGGAGTAACTGATCCACTGATTTTACAATACTGTTATATAGTTGTATTATTTATTTATATTTATTATTTTGTCACTGTCATCAACTTTCAAAAATTGTTCAATTTCAACTCAGAAAAAAGTTTGAATTTTTAAAACTTTGAGAATTTTTGTTAAATAGGAAAATCCGAAAATGATAAAAATGTAACTTAGTTGTAATGAATATGTGAATAATTAAGCTAGCTTAAACATAAAATATTAATGAGAGATTCGATATCACACCCGAGCGGTATAACGATTTGAATCCACAAAAACGTCGGCATGAACAGTCCCAAAATTTCTATTTTTTTAACTTTTCTCCAACACTATTATAGCTAAAAAGTTGATTGATAGCTCATTAAAAAGGGACTTTCAATTATCAAGTAAATACAAAATTAGAAATTAAAAATTTTCCAAAACAATTATTTAATTTTTCACAGTTAATAAAATAGTTGTTTTGCTAGATTTTCATTTAGCGTTGTAGATTACCGAAACTGGAGAACAGATTTTGTTATTTGGGGTCTTGTTAGATTCACTATAAAGCTATAAAGCTGAAAAATATAAAAAAATACCCAATAAAATGTGTTTTAATTTTTTTTTGAAGTTCTGAAGTGAATTAACTATAAAAGATAAAATTCTGAAAATCTGAAAATCTTCACTGATTTCTCCTAGCTAATGTGAATCTAAAAAGACCCCAAAAAACAGAATCCGCTCTCCGGTTTCAGTGATCTATCTTACTACATGAAAATGAAAATAAAATACATTATACATACATATTGCATAAAATTAATACATTTCTAAAAATTGAAAAATCAAGAAAGTTTACATGCTGATCTTTGACTTGGCAATCGTTTTTTTTTTTTTGGTGTTATATGTTATTATAAGCTATTTATAATTATAGGTAATAAGTTAATATGATTAATGCATAAATAGTATTGTAAGTGAGTGTGGGGGGCAAAGCCACTGGTCACTTGGGTCAACATAACTTTAGCCCAAATTGTGCCTATGAATACAGTTTAAAAAAATAGACCTGATTCCGGTGGTGATGTCTATCTAACTTCCCGGGTCCGAGTAGGAAATCTTCACTGGTATAATAAAATATTAGGACCAGCTTGACGATGTAGCAATATAATATTATATACGATCATCTGTTCCTTTCTACATACCCTTCTCTTACTTTAACTACTTTCATAACTCACCAATCATCCGTCTTATGCGCATTGCCAATACTGACCTATCATTCTCCCTCTAAAATTGAACACGTTTCCTCTGAACCAATATTATTATTGTTTATTGTTCTACTTTTGGTAGAAGGGTTAGTCCGGGTATTTTAAAATAAAATAAAATAAATAAAAATTCAAAATATAAACTAGGTACCTATTCATCTCTTCATTAAATACTTTAATGTCTATGGGTATAACTTCTCTGTTGTAACTAATTCTATATAAATATTCTATATAAATATTTGTATGTTTATCTCTGATTATGTAATCATTACGTTCATTTATATTTTGTATATACTTATCTTATATTTGTATCAATGTTATATTATTGTAATCGCAAGATTTGTACTTGTTATTTTCATCAGTATTGTAGCTTTATTGTAATTAGAGATTGTCCGTTATATTTAATATTCAATTATAAATCTATATGGAAAATATGGCCGTAGCGGTTACCGTATATATTACAACGACCGAAAATGGTACTTACCTAGCAGATAAATGGGTAAAAACGCGATCGCACGTTGAATATCAGAATATGACATACAACAAATCAGTAATCAAAATTATATCGGGTCGCACACGATGCAACAATAATAAATAAAAGTAATATAACTGAATAAAAAAAGAACGCAAACTTAGCGTGTGTGAAAAAACTCGTGCTTTTAGGTGTCACCGGACACGAGGACCCGGGCACACGGGTACAGTGCGTAAAACCTATCGCGGCAACAACGCGGCACGACCGATTTTTGACGAATGTGTTAAAGCTGTCAAGATGGCGCGACAAAGTTGACGAGTTGACCGGGACCGCGGCGACAAGTCCGCGGTGATCACAGCTTGACCATTCGGAAGGGAAAAAGGCCAATTTTGTGATAACCGGACTGTCACTTGCGCAGCTATGACATTTGATCAGGCTGAAACGCTCCAAGAGGGTCTGTGTTTGAACATTAACTTTCGAAATTTTGACAAAATTCATCAAAATCAAAAATATTTTTAAATTATTCTGTAGTTAAAAATTTATAAAATATTCAATTTTAAAGCTATTGTGAATCTAATACATGGGCTTCTTAAATAGTCCATTTTATAACACAAAAATCTTAAAAATGTACAAAGATTTTTTTCTACAGATATTTTAAGTTCAAATTTTGACGAAATTAGCAAAATTTAAGCAAAATTTTATTTATAGGTACTTTGAGCTTCAAATATATACTTATTATTATATTTTATACACATAATTATATTTCATGCTATCGCCTATCGTCAAAAATGTATTTAGCATACTGTATTAATAATAATCAAATAAATTACTTTGAAAGAAATATAAAATATTATAAGATATACTTTGTAATTAGACTAACAGACCATCTTTTCTCAAAATTGTGTTTTGTAAGCAACGGTTTATCATTTCACTCAAATTTAAGACATACGTTTTGATGACTTATCCTCAACGACAAAGTGTAATTATTAAAACTTACTGTAAACCATAAAGTAGTTAATTGTTTTCATCCCTTATTTTTTCATAATAACTGAACACAAATATTATGTGTATTAATGAACTCTTTGATTTTTCTTCCAAAAATCATTAAATTTTAAAATTTGTATACAATACATAATAAATAAGTGTACAATATTTTTCAATAATTTTTATAAACAACATATTATACAAATATATTAAACACATAAAACATATCAGTAGACTATTACTTATAGTAAAAAGCTTAATATCTACGAAACTGTTTTTTGAATCTTTCATAGTGGAAATCGTCAGTTGCATTATCTTTTTTTTTTCTTTTATCAATATTTTTTTCATCAGAATGATCTTGTTTAACTGCAGGTTGTTGTTTATAATTTTTTTTCCCATCTGGTCCTGTTATCTCGATATTAACTAGAATTGAATAACATAGAAAATTAAAAGTAAGCCTAACATTCAATATCAAAAATTATTTTAATTTAACTTACATCTATTATGCTGAACAAAATTAACTGCCATGTTTGTAGGAACAAACTGTGAAGGACCATCTTTTTTATTACGCTTGTCGCGAATTAATTTCATTTTAGCTTCTTCTGTTGCTTCAATATTTTTTATTTTTGCACTAGTAATCAATAATTATTATAAAATATGAAATTTATTAATTGTTATTATACATTTTTTTCATCCATTAAATTGTACAGTTTTATGTATTTTTTTAGGTCAACTTAAGTTCTATAGTCTGTCCAAAGAGAGAACACGCCGATTCTGAGCAACCCCCCGCATCACCATGTTATCAAAACTGGTTCGCTTATGACTGAGTATCATTAGGGAATGCGCAGAAAAACTGATTTTGGTCGGTCTGCGGCGCGTTTTCTTGCTGCACAGAGTATAGATTAATATTTCTCATTAATTTGATTTAATTTGCTAACCCTTTAACCTGTCTAGAGCGACACATTATTTATATCACACTCCAGTGATTAAGAATATTTTTTTTCAAATATGCATAAAGAAAACTTACTCAATTCCTAAATCCACTTCAGGAATACCACTTAACATTTGATTTGATAACATTTCTTCAGATCTATGAGTGGTTGAATTTCGTAAATGTGATGGAACAGCTTGTAAAGCTGCCAATTCTGGTGGACAATAATTTGATTTATTGAGATTGGCATTATCATCATCTATATCTACTGTTCGTCCAGTCCGTACAGCCACTTGTTCATCAATATATTTCATCCTAAAAATATATTATTTTTAATTTTACATGTATTTAATTATATTATTAAAAATGTAAAGGGATAATATTTATACATTTCTTCATCTTCATCTCGTTTATTAGTTTCAGCTGAAAATTGTGTTCCTATTCCAGTATCATAAGCATCATCTACTTGAGTTACTTGTCCAGTTTTTAAAGCATTCATATTTATTAATCCACCAGTTTTTACTTTAAATGGATCAACCTAAGTTAAATTTAAATAGTAAATTAATTAATGATTATAAAATAGTAATATGTGTAGTCTAACAAAATCTGAATATTACATCTTTTTTTAGATTATAAATGTTCAACATTCATAGGTGTGCACAGAGATATTTAATAGGTAGTGCTTTAAGGATATTTTGCATATTAGGGCCATCTTGAGGGCACAGCACTAATATTTCAGGCTGCAGATTGTGCGCACACCTATGTCAACATTTATAATAACTATTTTATTATACCTAATTTTTGACTATTGTGATGTAGTAGCAATTAACAAAGTTTAAATAAATATTTTATGGATAACACAGCAAGTCACGTATTTAGGAAAAATAAATATAAATTTTATAACTCACCATCAATTTTTCTTCTTCTTGAGAAAGTTTTTCACCTAATGCAAGGCTAATGATATTGACACCATTAGGTCTGTCCCTTAGTTTTTGCATAGTTTTCATTTCTTCAAGTTTACCACTAAACATTTAAAAATTCATCATGACACTAGCAGCATTGTTTACTTAAATGGGTTTTTGCAATAAATAATAAGTTAAGCTTACAATGTATCCACATCATCTTCTTGTTCGTCATCATCTATTCTTTTCCTTAATGATCGTCCTCTTGATTTTTTTTTTAACAGAACTGGAGACTTTGAGCTAAAATTTTTAGTGTACAATTAAATATTATTTATTTATAGTTTGTTGTGTAAATATATTTTGACCAGTTGGTCAAATATTTTGTTATAGTATTTATCATCAATTTCCAATTAGATATTATATTTAATTAACTAACTTATTTGTATTTTCAACGACTTTTTGATCCTGTATAGGAACGTTGACATTTTTTTGTTCTTTAATAGTTCCATCATCTGTTCCCATCATGATCTATTAAAATTTAAAATATGTTAACTTTGTTTTCAATAAAGTTAAACATACAAAATATAATTAAAATAACTTTCAGAAATTCTATTTAAATTAAAAACCAAAATTTCACAAATCGTAATTTTGTAATAAAAAATGAATTCAATTGAACAATAAACAATGTATAATTTTACAGTATATTCAATCACATCACACTTCAGGTTCAGATTCAAACTTTAAACAATAGGTTCACATAATATCTTAAATCGTGTTCGAGCACTTCACCATTTCTTATCAAGTATAAGTTTCCTTATATACCAAACTATCGGTTAGAGATATTTAACCCTGATTAGATTATATATATTATACACATTTTATATGATAACATCATCATAAATTCATAATATATTATTGAGTTCAATCGTTCAATGATCAATGCCATCATAATAATAAATAGGGCAATAGGCGAATAGGCCCATGCGACCATGTCCTATAGCCACACTCGGAATAATTACTTTTATTTTTAATATTTTCTGACATTGTTGATTAAAATCATACCACAGATACAGACGATTTACTGACCGCGGTCTTAGAAGATATATTGTATTTTTGGTGATTGAATATTATCCTATTCTTCAAATGTTGTTTCAGCATATTAAACACGTCATATAACACATATTAACCTTACCTGGGTGGTTGGATTTTGGGCGATTATTTATCAAGCAATTACAATAATTACTAATTACACATCATATTATTGTAAAATAATTTTTTTTTAAATATAATGACTAAAGTCTAAAATAACTACCTAGTTGATCCTGCATAGCGTTGCCTGTGACAAATTAAATGTCGATTTACTCATTCTGACCTTTCTTAAACTCAATTGAATTTAAATTACATATAATAATATAATATGTTTATCACATAACCTAGTTTAGATACCTACCTAGTTTTGATCAAATTTTAAATAAGTAAAATTATATCCAGTAATAATCATAGATATATCTATATTATGTCTATGATTATAATAACTATTTTATTTACTGTAATCAATGATGACACTATATAAAAAATATATTCGTTATTATTTAGTGAATTCCCCTTAGAAAACCGTTTTTTTTTAAATGAAACAATTTTAAAAAGGTTTCGAGATTTGTTTGTAATTTTTTTTTTTTATTATTATTGTGTAAATAGTTAAATAATAATTTGTCTAATAATTTTAAAAAAATGTTGATTGTTACTGTAATATTATATTATGTAAAAAAAAATGTTGATTGTTACTGTAATATTATATTATGTAAAAAAAAATTTCTGAACTATTAATCTATAGTTTATATACTGGAGGTCAAAAGTAATAATATACAGTACTTTAAATTTTTAAATATAATCAGGATCGATTTTTATTGTACCTAATTCAAAAATGAATATCTAACACTAATCTGTAAATCTGAATTAATTTTCAAAATATTTTAATTCTTTTTGTGTTATTTATTGGTATTTTTATTATTTTTTTTATTAAATTAATATTTATCTTTAATAATAAAATGCAATGTCTGTGATGGTATTATGTGTAAGCGATACACAGCCAAGTCAGTCGCATTCGCATGATTCTGGTATCAAATTTGGTACCTAAATATTAAAATACAGATGAAATTTCATTCAATATCACTACCTACCTTTTGTCTATTGTATTTAAAAAAATATATTAATATATTATGTTCGTAGTTGGTAGTTTGGTACCTAATGGCTAATACTCAGTGTCGTCGTTGCGGGCGAAACTGTCTCTCTGGACTCTGATAGTATTATTTTTTTAATGATAACGAAATTTGAACAAATACAAAAACAAAATACTAAATAGTGACAAGTATGATGTGATTAATTAATAATTTGAATACTGGTCGTTGATGTATTAATGATATTTTATTTACGATTTTTTTTCGTTTCGCGGGTGTTGTAGAACGCAGTGAAGACGAAACAGTAATCAATTGATGTTGGATTAGTCGATAGTCTTAAATTTCATGTACAGTTATGGGTTTTGATATCATCCGTTTTGTTGGCGAAGTAGACGAAGAGCTTCTCTGCCCCATATGTACTGGAGTGCTACAGGACCCAGTCCAAGTAAAAATTATATATTTGCCTTAACTAAGTATTCCTGTATTCCCATTAATAATTTCAAGTATTTCATGTCATGCAAATTAGTAAAATCTGCATTTTTGGTATATTTCCATGCAATGTTTTATTAACTATTTACTTTTTCAGGCCCCTGCGTGTGAACATGCATTTTGCAAAGGTTGTATACTCGAATGGCTACTAAGACAATCCACATGTCCAGTTGACAGACTCTCCGTCAATGTTCTTCAGTTGCGACCGGTGCCGCGTATCCTAAAAAATCTACTAAACAGGTTGGTGAATACTATTCTTCAAACAATATGACTAATGTGTAACATCTTGTTTATTTTTTTTAATTTGGTATTGTAACTGACATATTATAAATTAAGTCTTTCTGGTACAGTGTGTTGTAGTCCTAAAAGGAAAAATAAATTATCTTCATTTTAATTCTTTTGTCTTTTCTATATTTAATCAACATCTAGTGATAACTTTATCGCAGGACATTCATTATTTCAAATTCTATTTTTTATATTTAGACAATTTTAAATTATTACACAATTTAAGATTCTACTATATAACAAAATATATTTTTAATTTTATATTCCAAATCAAAATATTATTTAAAGTAATTTGATATATTACAATATTTTGCGTTGAGTGAACACATTGTGTACTTAAAAAGTAATTGGTTTATTCCCTTATTAGAAATGTATAGATCCTTGTTTGATATTCTCTTAGTTTTTAGTATAATATGGATGTTAAATAAATAATTTAATTGGAAAAAAATGGGAAATGAAGGAGACCATCACTACATGATTTAAAAACCGTGATTTTTTACTTAATAGGATAGATTAATTAGTTTAGACTAAAATGATAAATTAGCTTAAGCTTGTCTATCAATAAACATGGTTAGGTTCAAGAGAAAAAGTACTGGATTGTAGTCATTTAATAGACAAACAATTATTAATAGTCTACATAATTAATGCTTTCTTCAAAAACTTTTGCTGGACTTGTTATAGTTGTTAGCAGTCTATTATGGTGTTTAAGCTCCAATAACAACTACATTTCAAACTAAACAAATGTATTGTTAAGAACTTTATAGAATTAGCTAGCTTGGAATACATCTAAATTTTAAACATGAATTCTTAGAGTATTCAAAGCCCTTTTGACTGTTATGTCAAGTATGACTTTTTATTATTCAACTCAATTAAAATTATTCACTCACACTATTATAATTGTTATGTGCAACATATTAAAATAGTTCTAATCTATTTAGATTATATATTGTTTGTGAAAATTCAAATTATGGATGCCAAAATGTTGTCAAACTAGATACATTAGATTCTCATTTATCCGAATGCGAATATAATCCAAAAAGGCCATTTCCCTGTGAACAAGGATGTGGTTTAATCATACCAAAAGATGAACATAAGGTACATATTTAACATGACTATATCATAAATTAAAATAAATAACACAATAAATATATAACGCTAATTTAATCACTTATTATTATTGATTCACTTGTGACACATAATGGCAGATTGGACTAAGTCTCTTCTTCCTACGAATATCCACCAATGATGGTGTTAATTAGTCAAATTAACATTAAAATAATAAATACATGATTTATAAACAATTGCACTGGCTTTTGTATCTATAGTGTTATTTAATTTATTATCTCATATTAATTTGTAATATTTTAATTCAATAAAATATTTTAAAAATTTAATAGGATCATAACTGTGTAAAAGAATTGCGAGAATTAGTACATAAACAACAACAAAAAATAAATGAAATGCATCAAGACATGGCTACATACAGATATGAAATGACTGGAATCAAAGATGAAATGAGAATTTTAAAGGTAAAATGTTTATTCCTATTACATTATACATAATATTTTCTGTAATCTATTTCTTTTTGTACTTAAAGGCTTAAAATATGATTTACTTATGTTCTAGTTCAAAATATATAGTATAGAGTATAGGCCTCTATTTGTTTTGTTGAAGCAATTCAAAATGTATAGATATTTTAAAATAATTCATCTTGTTTAATTTTAATATAATATATTAAGAATTGAGAATTAAAGATATAATAGGTTCATAAATACAATATTTATTAAATTAAATCAATCAAAATCATAAAAAAATTTTTATTTATTTAAACAATTTATTTTTTCCTTAGTAATCAGTGAAAAATAATATTTTACAATTTAATTTGTCTCATTTAGTAGATTTAAATTGTTTTCCCATAGTACTACCTATATTGTATTCTTACACTATATTTACTCATGTACTAGAATTTATACATTTATATATTATTTGGTGAACTAGTGTGTTTAACTCAAATCAAATTTTATTATTTGCTTGAAAATGTATTCAATATAATTATATATATTTTTTAAACTTAAATTTTATTTAATGACAGTTTTTCAATATATTTTTACTCAATAGTTAGTTGGAAGTAAATATTTATTTTTCAATCAATGTTATTATTTATCAACCCACAGTTATAAATAATATAATTAGTTGACAGTGGAAGTATTTTAAATTTTAAATTTCTGATATTTTTCATAAATATTAGGTAATTTAATTAAAGTTTACAAATTTAAATGATACACATTTTAATGTATAGAATATAAATGAAAAAAATGTTTATAATTGTTAAAAAAAAAAATGCAAAACAAAACAAATTTAACAGTATATCTTAAAAATATGTATACCCTAAGGACTTATAATATATAATGTATAGCCTTTAAATTGTATAATATGCACAATGATCATAAATACTTTATTTAATATAATCTCAGTGTAATTGCATAGAATAGGAACGAGCATTTGGGTTATGCACAGGCATCGAATTAGGTTTAGATATACTCCACTCATACCATACTTTTGAAGCATCACTAAGGCGCCAGAAATGTACTTTTAACTGCTCATCTTTCTTTAATGTTATGCTGCTTTTAATTGGGATATAAGCGGGATACCAACTAAACATGCCTGTACTAAATGTTGAAGGTTCAATACTAATATTTATATCCTTGTACAAGACTGCATTGAAATATCCAGCAAATCCATGTAGAATGCAATCCTGTTCTATATCAAATGTCAGTGTTGTGTATCTGTTATTGTTTCTTTCTAAGTCACATCTCGGGTGTTCAAAAGTGAACAATGGCTGTGCAGGGGATATAAGGTACATGTTTCGCATATTAACTACATATATTTGTTCTGCATTTTCATGTAGGTTATCCATAGGTGTATTGGATTTAAACATCTTCATATTACTAAATAGAGTTTGAGATTGTAATGGGCTTAAATAAGATGTATATGATGAGGGGATACAAATACCATCTTCTTTCAAAAATTTTTGTGCCCCGTCTAAACATTCAGGTGAAAGTTCATTGTCACCAAATGAACCCAACAATTCAGACACTAGTATATCACATTTTTCTTCAAATTTCCATGTTCTCATATCAGCACAGACTACTGTAACCAAATTGTGCCAATAGTTATTATTGTTATAGTTTAACACATGTAATGCGTTCTCGTTTTTTTCAATTGCATATACTTTTATAGCAACTTTAGATTTGTCAGCTGCATTTAGACTAGCATTTACCAAAGGCCCTCTACCAGCACCTACTACGCATACTGTCAATACTTCAGTGCTACCGTTTTTAACTTTGTCAGTTAATGCTTTAGTTATAGCCTTTTCATACTGTTGATATTTAATTGGATCTTGTTCAAACACAGCATAAACATTATTATCCAAGTCATTGATTAATGGCTGTAAAGGCACTTGTAACAAATCTTCATACGCGTAAGAATAACTGTAAAGCTTATCAGATTTATTGTTGTCGTGAATAAACGACAAATATTCAAAATATGGTTTCATGTTTTGATTTGGCTCGCCACTTATAAATATACAGGCATCTAAATCAAATAGCTTGTTGATAAAAACTTGGTGAGGACGAGAGAGAACAGGAAAACCCGCTTTGTTGGTTAAAAATATAGAAGTGGGTGCAATAACTGCCTTGATAGGTTCACCCAGCCAACGATCAAGCTCTCGTTGGTCAGGTAAGTCGACACTGAGTTCTAATGCCAAGCATACGGATCTATGATAATCACATGCTGCGCTGAATGCCGACCACAACTTCCAAGTGTCTGTTGTGCTGCTGCTGTTGTCATCACAGATCCCGTTATTATCACCGCCACCACCACATGTCATGGGCACTCGTACGTAAAAGTTAATGAACACATTGTCATAGAGCGCGACATTGACTAGACGAGCCAAGTTAGGCATGCAACCGTTGAGCGGAAGCTGGAACATAATTGCCGACACATTCAAGTATGACGCATACGAAACTTCTTGCCGAAAGAGCTCAGCGTCCCGATCCCTGACGCCGCTGTCCGCCGAATCCAGATTCAGGTGCTCTGACAACTTCACCACTACCCGGTTCCACGTCTCTGCCTGTAGGATCACGTCAGCCCTGCTCACTAAAGCCGACCTGTCCAATGTCGCGGCGTCAGGCGTCAGTTTTGCGTGCACCAGCGGTATACATGCGTACGAGTAGCCCCAGTTGGTCAGCTGTTGAATACACGCTACTAGATCTGGTACCGATGTGAAATCGAAACCGAATTTTATTTGCTTCTTGGACGTGGTCATCATCGCGATTGTGGGCTAAAAATGGTGGCTACAGTTGTCGTTATTTCAATAATATTAATATGTCACGATACCTAAAGTGATGATTGCTATTGGTTTCAACGTTCGTCCTGGACTCTAGCGACTAGCAATCCGGCACACAATAGTTGTTGAATACTTAAAGTCTTGTATATTGGAATTTATATTTTAATTTTATGTTTTCGTTGGCATTGTTTTCGTTTTGAACACGTTGTTATCATAACGTTTGGTCGGTGTATTCCGGTTAAAATCAAAAAGGTCCGTTATCACTTTTCACTAACAGTGCTACTTCTTAGTGCACGATTTACTAACGTATGAGTATAATATTATGATGTTCGCCTAATAAAAATTGTATGTACTCGTATATTTTTACCCATAAGTCATAACTATTAACTATTAACTATCATATTATTTAAAATGTATAATTAATCATAATATTATATAATAATTTAATTTTATATTATGTAAAGAAATAGCCATAAATATATAAAGTATGGTAAATCTTAATTCTTTTCTCGTTCCATTATTCTATTAGCCATGGATCTAATGTTTAATATCAATATATTTGTAATTATTTCCGTTTAAAAGAATTTAAAAAAATATATTAATCGAATTATTTAATAAAAATATAATTTTCCGCCTCTATTTTAGTCTATTTTGTTAGTTAATGTTAATAGTTATAATAGTAGTATTGACAATTAGTTCTCTAAACATTTCCGTAATTCCGTTACCAAGAATTTTAATTTATTGAAATATAAATAGAATAAATTTCTATTTTTTTTTCTTTTCTTTTGTACAAAATGACGATTAATGTTCGCTCAAATAGTCAAATTCCAAACTATTTTAAAAAAAAAGTCAAAATAAGGATTTTCAAAGTTATATTACTTAATATAAACAATCGATTGAATACTTTAGAAGTTTAGTGTAATTGATTCAAAAAATAATAACAATTGTGTTTTGATGAAAATAATGTATGGTTTCAATTTATCTTTAGAGGAATTTATAATTATAAATTATTATTATTATTGTTTGACAATAACTAATTAGTATTTTTGTAGATAATTTAATAGATCTGGTCAATAATATTACGTTTAAACAAATAAAACATGATTAATAAATAGATAGATTAATCCATACTTATCTCTTACTATCCTTAATTACTGAAAACCTTATTTTTTATCGATTTATGTGGTCAATAAATGAACAAATGACTCATTAAAACTCATTTATATAAAAATTCCGTTACTTAAAAAAAGGTTTGAACTTATATGATTATTCCACTTTTTTTTTATCATAGAAATATGATTTGGTTATAACTAACCACTTTATTAATCAGCCAGACGTCAGTGTGAATAGTATACTATGTTGAACAAGTTGTGTATGACAATCTTTCACTTATTATATTTTCCTATACAGTTGATAGTTAAAATATGGAACTCATTCAAGGTTATCCATTTTGCTTGTTTTGTTTAAAAAAAATAGAAGGCATAATATATGTTTTATCAAATTTTAATTTTTTTGTTTTATAGGGTTATGTGCGAGCCTTACGTGTATGCAATCCAAGCGTAAGGGCTGTAACTGATGAGTTGGAAAGAGATGAAATCGAACGCTGGTCAAGTTCTCTTCCTCAAGCCAGAGTTACTCGCTGGGGAGGAATGATTTCTACACCTGACGAATACCTTCAAGTATGTAACAACATTTAATTCATATTGTGTTTCAATAAAAATTAAAAAAAAATTTTTCTTGTTTTTTTAGAACAACATAAAACAAGCACTTATTGAAAGTGGTTGTCCTGCTCACATCCTAGATGATCTCGTTAAAAACTGTCACGAACGAAATTGGCCCTCCGGACTATCAAGCCTAGAAACTAGACAACACAATAGAAGGCACTATGACCGATATAATTGCAAGCGTATACCTGGAAAACAAGCTGTCATCGTTTTGCCTTGTGATAATATTATGGTTAGTGATGACATGATGTCTGAACCAGGTCTCATCATGATTTTTGCTCACGGAATTGAATAAACTGTATTATGTGTATGTCGTCTCTGATAGTGTTAACAACTAATATATTTTTTTAAATCCTATTTTGTTATTTTTAAATATCTAAAAAAAGTTATGAATAATGAACCACTGTGATAAATGATCTATACCACAAATCTATTACAGATCAATTATCTTTTTTTATCATTGTAATTTAAAAAAAAAAATTATCATTTGTTTTTTCAACACAACAATTTTAGAACACCATATTTTATACGACTAACAAAAAAATTTTAATGAGCTTATTACATAATAAATAACTATACACAAGCCATACACAAATTCTTGTACTTCAATATTGTTTGCTTTGTGTGTATCTAATGACATTTAAATCTTAACAAACAATTTCAACTCGTTAACTATAATAAAACATAATCTTATTAAGTAATTTAAACTTAACATTTTATATTTTTATCATATATGTATGTAATTATCATAAACTATTTAAACTGTGAGATTTGTATGTTCATCATTGTAGTATATATGCGTTTTTACAAAATTATAGTTATTATAAAATAGTCAGTATGTATTTTTAATATTATGTTATATAGTCTTAATGAATTTATTGTTTTATATGTAAATATAATAATTTGTATGTTTAATATTAAGTCAATTATACGAAAATTATCATGTTAAGTATTGCTGTATTGATATAATATACAAGATATTTTCTAGAGTACTTCAAACTGTCTTGTGTAAAGCATAATTTGTTATCTTATTAATATATATATATTTATTATTATTATTATTACTTTTAAAAATCTATGACAAATTTAAATTAACGTTAAAAATAACAAACTTTTAATGTTATTAACATTAGTATTGATTGTATACCTACTTATTTAAAGTAGGTATAACTCATAGCACCCAACTTCCTATTTTGAATATTCTGTTCAGTGATTAGTAAATTATTTTAATTGAACCACGACTTAAAATATATTTTAAATATTCATTATTCCTTAACTTGTGGTCAAAACAAAACAATTTTTTTACAGATATATATATCTTAAAAATAAATAAACTATTCAACCATGGTATTGAGTTTTGAAAAATAATAGTATGTTATAAATCCACCAAATAAATGCATTGTGTGATCTATTTCTTATATATTGTAAAAATGTATCCAAACAATAGCATAAATAACTTTAAGCAGTATTTATGTTTCAATTTTAAGTCTGTTTATGTGTGGAATACAATGGTAGAATTAAAAGTTTTGAGTAAGTGTCTAGTTATTTGGAAATAAGAAATATACGATTTGCAAACACTTACTTTCAAATACATAAATAATAAGTAGATCATCATAAGTTTTTAACATTTATAGTGTTATTTGATTAATTATTAATTGTATCAAAAATGAAATCCTTTATTAATTTTAATAATTTCAAATATAAACATGAGATATCAATTGATTGTAAAGAAATATTCTATCTAATAATTTAAATATTATAGGTAATAACTAATTACATTTTTATTTATTTAAATTGTCAGCAAAATAGATGAGATTCTTGTAAGCTTTGTTTTAATTGATTCTGGGTTTAGTCTATCATTTAATTGATAATTTTAACACTCGGTCCACATCAATGCATTAAAATGCAATTTTTTTAGCGGTAAAATTTCAAAACTTAATAAACATTTCTGTATGTTTCTAAGTATTGTAACATGTTTATATTGCCAATAATCAAAGTTTCTGGTTTCAACTTGTTTTGTGTTTCGGTTGTAAGAGAAAAATTCAAAGAAACAAATTATATAAATTTTAAAAATTATAATTACAAAAAAAGATGTGCCTTACTTAATAAAATAATAATATATAATAAATAAGTAACTTTATTTTTATCCTCAGAAAATTTAATTTCCTTTGGGCACGTGAAAAAATTTCAAAACCTTCATCCTTGATTGGGAAAATTTGGCACTTGACCCCAAAAAGATTCGCCACCCCCGGTATATGGTATATCCACTCTCATAAGCGTAACTAGTCCTTTAAGTTAGGGGTGGAGGGCTAAATTCCTAAAAATGTTTTATAGCAATTTTTTTTTTAATTTTATAATTATTTATTGGTGTTTACTATTGATTTGAATGATTATTCGTTTACATGAAACATTATATTATTTTATATTGTAGGCAAAAATAAAGTTAATACAAATATGTTTATGTGCACACACATTTACCCAAAAATTCTGGAGTGAAGCCCTCCCAAGCCCCCCCTCCCCTAGGTACACCTATGTTGATGCGTGAAAATTTTACAAGCGACCAGATTAGTAAAATAAATATTTTTGCTTTATTATCGATACAAACAATATAAGACTATGTATAATACAGGTGTAAAGTGTACAATTTGTAAATCATCACGTTTCTATCGTGTGTAGTTTTTGCCGTCCCTGCAGCGGCAGGAAACGGCGAGTTTACCGGCTTGTCCACGGACCGCTGGTCTGCTGTGGCACGTCCGCGGTCACGGGTGGCACGCCGTTACGAACCGATCGGTCGTAGTACGTGAACGAGTCTTGCAGCGACGACTGTCGGGCGTCGGCGTTGGCCGCGGACTGCCGGCGGCCGCATTCGTTGCCCTCGGCGTCTTCGCTGCTGCTGTCGGACGACGGCGGTTGATACTTGAGCAACCGTCGTCTCGGCGGCGGTGGCGCGCAGGATTCGTCTTCGGTGTCGGTGTCGGGCGACGGCGGCTGGTAACGCAATCTGCGCCGCTGGCAGGACGTCGAAGTCTCCGGCCCGGCGGCGGCGCTGCAGGTCTGTGTCGGGTTGCGGGGCGACGGCGTCGGACATCCGGCTGCGGACGACGATGACGGCGTCTGCGGGCATCTGGCCGCCGCGGGCGAGCACGCCGGGACCTCGTCCGTGCCGCATTGATGCGCGCCCGACTGTTGCAAGCGTCGTTGGACCTCGGCCGTTTTCCGTTTCGCTTCGTCGATCCTCCGCTGAATCCGTTCCCGGTCGTCGCGCGGGTCCACGGCCTCCGCCGCCGCGGGACAGGCCCGTTTCTGTCGCTTGTATTCGAGCACCATCTCGACGATTTTCCGTTCCCTTTCCATGCACTCCAACAGGTGCGCCCGCTGCTCGTCCAGCCTTTGCAGTTCCAGTAGCATCTCTTGCCGCACGTCTTGGTTTTCGTTCTGCGGCGGCGGCGGTCGTGTCGGTGCCGCGCCCGGCGTAGACGGCCTGGCCGCGGAATACGGTTCGTTATCCACGAAAGGTTCGAATGCTAAGCTTCTGCGCCTCGGTGACTGTGACGACGGATGTTGCCGCGCCCCGCCACGCCGGCTGTGTTCCCGGTGCTCTCGCCAGTTGTCCATGTCCGCCTGGTCGTCGAAATAATCGGGTTGGTAGCTGCTTCGGCGATCGGTCGCCGGCGGTCGTGCGCCGCGGCATTCCTGTCCACTCGGCCTTGCCGGCCGACTGCTGCAGGACGATCGCCGCCGGCTGTGGCGCTTCTTCTGCTGTTGCCGCAGTCCTTCGTTGATGATCTGTTCCACCGGATCGACGCACGCGGCATTCGCGTTCGGTTCGGGGCGACGCTGCTGACAACAAGTGCTCGCGTCCTCTGCGACCAAGCAGGGCGTCTCGGGCTTATTGGTGCAGCCGCAGCAGCCGAGGTCCTCGGCCAGCCGCCGTCGCACGCTCATCGTCTTGCAGTCCACCGGACCGTCGTCCCGGCCACATGCATTGGGACAGCCCTGGTCGCCGTCCGTCCGCTTTTCCGGCGACGCACCGGCGCGAAGACCCGACTGTGCAAGTCGTTGATGCGGCGATGATGGTTCTGCACGGACAACGTCTTCGTTTTCGCTAAACTCGTTGAGACACGTGGAACTCATATCGGTGGTGTACCGTGTGTTTGACGTACTTCAAATTTATTTATTTGCGTATTAGTTATTGGTTTGTGGAAAAACTTTTGTTAGTGGTTTTAAAATGTGTAGCTAAATGTATATTAAATATCATATATAAATACGTTGTCACGGTTGTCAGGCAAATTATTATAATATCCATCGTGTGCGCCGGACATTATCAGCTAGCCAGCAGATGAGATTGTTTGTTCCAAATCATATTTTCAAAGCGAATAAAACACGTGTACTGTATAACTACAGTGTTTTAGATTTTTAGCAGCAGGATGACTGCTGCCATCTTAAAAATATATAATTTCTATTATTCTATTGATTCTTTACAGTGTTATACTCAAACCATATGCAGTATAAAGTCTATACACTGCTGCTACAGGTAAATGTATTTTTATGCTCAGTAAGTGCCGAGTGACAATTCTGTTTAATAGTCTTGAAACATAATTAATCAAACTTAGTACAAAAGTTTATTAAAGGCTATCGTGGATTAATTCATCCCACATTTGACATATTACACAAATATATAAGTATACCGTTTGGTAATTAATAATTATATAATAATAATATGATGTTTCATATTTACTTATGTGAGTTTTGTCTTAACGTATTTCATTTAGAATATAACTGTTATAAATAATTATGGTACCTAAGTTTAATAGGTTTTAAATATTTTGTTTATTATTATAACCACGTTTATAGTTTATAAAATATTTACTTTTTTGAAAGAATCATATGTTTTGTTTAAAAATATTTATTTTGATATTGTTTTAGTTATAAAAACTTACTTTATTTATACAATTACACCTAAGAATTAAAATACAATCACTATTTTAATAACAATTTTTTTACAATAAAATAGTTTGAAGTTTGTGACATCTAAGTGAAAATAAAATGCAATATATTTTTAAGTTCGTAGTACGTGGTATTGAACATTGCAACTTATAATTACACAATCCCATTGAATATCATTCAATCATTCAAAGCGATTTACAACTACATAAGTATGACTTGGCTGGATAATCTGGATAATGATTCATTCACTCAAATTGAGTGTAATGTTTAAAACTTTATTGGAAGTGTTCGAAAATAATATTAACAAGGACACTACGTCAATACAATACTCTCTCATACACACTTATATGAACAACAAATAACAATATAATATAATATCGTATTTTTTGCACAAACTTTAATACCTACAAATAGCCTGTGCACAGTATGTATCTGTACAGTGTACCTACTTTTTATGTTGCGGTGATTTTTTGTAAATTGGATATAAAAGTACAAAAATGTTTATAAAACTCATTTTCAGCGTGTAAAGAAAATGTAATAATATTGATATAATAATGATGAAGCTAACAGACTGAAAAATGTCATTGTGAGCTGTGACAAGTATACTGACATTTACATTTTTTTAATTTGTCAACATTCATCATTGACTGTCAGCGTCAGTACATAACACACATAGTAGAATATAGACTATAGTACCTTTAATACATATACATTTAAAACAACTTACGGCCAGTTAATAATTCTTCATTTGATCTATTTATACAATAGAAATTCATATTTCATAAAGACTTATTGTCCAATTGTTGTTTCAGATTTATTTAATTATTTTTTAAAAAAAAATAGAAGATAGTCATTTTGTAGTTTATTTATCTGACAATTTTGACTTTCCAACATTTTATTTTCATTAATCTCATAATTTTGAATATTTCTAGTTTCGAGGAAAATTGTAAATTAGGTATTTAATATCATATAAGTGCCAGTGTTATCAAACATGTGGTCTGCAGGATCGTGCCTATATAATAATACAAAAATGTTTTCAAAACTAAAAATGTATTAAAAATCACAATGCTAATGAAAATTAAAATGTTGAAATGTCAAAACTTTTTTACCAAAACATTAAATTAAATTAAAATATAAAATACTTGTTGTCCTTGTCCCTGTGAGTTGTATAAAAAAAAATTATAATATACCTATTATTTCAGGAGATATCTCAATTCTCAATAGGTAAGTTTCCACGGGACACCTCCAACCTTGTATATTATTATCATTGGAACTCAAAAATACAAAAACATCACACTGTAGTCAATATAATCAATCATGTGTTCTAAAATCGTACACATACCACTATCACAGTATCAATTCATACCGCCATATGATAATAATTAACAATCCTGCTGTGTTGTGAGTATAATGAGTACTTTTATCCATTTTTGTTTTGTCATTAATAAATAACTTGGCCTGGACTTTACTAGTTGAATTTTTATGAAGTTGAGAAGAATGTTACTATATATAAATTTAAAAATAAAATAAAAGTAGAACATTTAAAATGTCTATTAATAGCAAAATAAAAAAAAATTATAATGTTTAAATAATACTAATAATGTTACCTATTTCAGTTATTTACTTTTGATAGTACAACAAAAAACAAAGTTGACTACAACATTTTGTTGAAAATTGGTGTTATCGATAGTTGGAACTTGGAGCCATTGAAGGTATACCAATTAATTTAATTTTCTTCTTACGAAATTTGTTAAAATCGCAAAAAATTGTGGCAATTTTGTAGCATCTCCGTAAGATATTCCGATATTCCGTCGTAGTGGAACATATCTCGGTAGCAAGGTATCCCGTGGAGATACGCAGAAGAACCGATTTCCATAGGGCTACAGCGTATTCCCTAAAATATACAATATTTTAAGAAGATGTAAAAATAGGCTTGTGTTTTTAAAGGCCAATCGGGCCATTCAGCAGTTTAACACAAGCCAAGGGTAAGCCTTATTGGCGCCTTGTTTAGTTGTTCTCCACAACAAATGACGCCCATGCTATACGCTATAATATTTTTAATGTATTTTAAAATAATATCTATTTATTATATGAATATTTTTGTTATGTCACGGTATTTACAGAAAGATAAAATTAATTTTTGAGTTATATAGGTACATTTTTTCTAATATGGTATTAATGAATTTATGTATATTATAATAATTTTTAATTAAATACTACATTATCCAAGAAAAAATTATACTATAAAAGTAAAATAAATGGCTTTGATAGTCGATAGATATTAAATTAAAATAACTACAGAATAAAAATACGTCCTGGTTTGGTCGGGATCGTACAGATTTTGAATATAGCGAATAATCAAATACTATATGTCTGTATAGATAATCTATAATATTTTGAATAACGAATACAAGTTGAATAATTTTAAATTTAAAACTTACGTAATTCAAGTTGTTACATGTGTGGGATGACTTTTATTCTTTACGTGCACCCTTAGCATTTTTAAAAATAAATTGTTGCCTATTTCTGTTCACACTTATATATTACTTATTATCATCGAGGTAGAATAGTTTAAATTCTTCTGTGGTTGTGTCGAAAAATTGTTCATAAATACTTTAGATTAGTTTTACTTTTATTCATAATTTTTTATCTCTTTGTGCCGCATGTGTTTTGGGTCGGTCAATTGTTAGGAATTAAACTTCAATAATTAATGTTAATATTTCGTCTTTTATTAAATATTTCTTTTGTAGAAAAAAAATATTGTTTTGATAAATTATAACTTAATCAAATTGATTATTATTTATTTGATTGACTGACGAAAACCATTTCAAAATTATTTTCCCGGCTTGGTGTCGAGGTCGATAAATAATAATTATTGTCTATCGAGGAATAAGTTCATAAGTCCATTGTTTTAATGTTTTCCTGTTCACACACAACTGTGTTTGTCATAACTAGAGTCCGGATTTATTTCTGTTAAAACGTTTGAAATATGATGTTTATATGCAGCTATAATTGATGAAATATTCTCAAAAAAATATTCGTAATATTCTCAAAATATTGATAATACTAACTAATAAGTAAAAAAAAAAATGCAATATGATTAGTGATTATGAATTTGCAATTTATCATTATTTATATAAGTATATCTTATATTACATTATTCAATATATTAACATAAAAAAAAAATATTATACAATGTTTTTAAAAGAAATGTACGATAATATATTTTTTCAAATTTTCCGGAGTAAAGTTAGTACGGCGGTCTGTGATTATATTGTCTTATATATGCTGAATATCCCTTAATATAATTCAATGTAACGGAAATATGCTAAAATATGCACTAATATGCAAAAAAAAACTTTTTTAAAAAAAATATAGAATAAGAAATACAAACATTTTTTACTCCCATCAAACAGCATACGCTTGTTAAAAATATGTTTTTGCATAAAAATCCGGACTCTAGTCATAACTTATCGGCTTATCGCTAATCATACTAATTTTCTCGAATTCCGATTTGTAGTAGGTATGCGTAATTTTTTGTCTTGCATACTTCGCAAAGTGTTAATCGTCGTGATTGTGGTATTTAAGCTACGATAAAATAGCGTGTTAATACTGCTGTTGACCGTGGAAGTGTGGTATTTTGGTATATCATTTTCTACATACAATTTATACAAAAAATATTTTTCCCAATTTTTTTTCAAATGTACCTAATACTTTAATGAGATACAGGAACAGATAGGTATAATGACATAATATATCAATGTAGGTATGGAATAATATTTGTCTAATAAATAATATAATTCTTTTGTTTTTTGTTGTATATTGAAAGCAATGAAAGATGATAGTTGATAGTGTATTTTCATTAGGTAGATTAAAATACAAATAACAGATAGAGAGCAGCACCAAGGATTGTGGTCATGGTAAGTAATTTTAGTTTTAAAATGCTCATAACTTATTTCAAAATAAAAATAAAAATCCTACAAGGTGCCCTAGATAATATTTTCACCTTTAAACAAATAATAGACGACTTATTCGATAATAACCAACAGGTCAATTTATTATAATATTAGACAAAGCTGTGTACGTTAGCAAGAACATTGATTTTATAAAATTAAATTCATTGGTAAGAGCCGAAAGTCAATAGTTCAATACATGTGGGTCGACGTGTTCTTAAAATATATACAGGGAGCAGCTATGGTAAGCATTTTAGTAGACGTTTTAAAATATAATTATGCGTTTTTAATATTACGCTTCGTATGATATTATGATAACGTAAGCGCCTATTATAGCGGATAGGTATAGAAGGAAATAATAAAGGCCCTCGCCTAACAAGTTATACATTTAAATTATAATATATTATTATGCAAAAATCACGGACACGCGATCTGCAGGTGGAAAACTGAAAAACTATTAGAACTTAATTACTCGTGCGATAATCGGCTAAGACCGTGCGTTTTCTTATCACGATAACTAATCACTTATCATCGACCGCAGTTACGATATTACCAAGACGTATACTAACTCATGATATCATATTCTATGGTAATAAACAATAATAATATCGATGTGTCTTTCATTAATATCTTACTAATTGGTAATTGTTTTTATAGTAAAATTGCAATTACTCGGAACGGGGACACACAGACTACAGACCGCCACATGCCGTCTACGATAGTTTTGATACTTCGCATATTTTTGTCGGTCACTGTTTTTTGTTAAAGTCCGCTGTCTGATCTTCGCGTGCGCGCCTGTACTCCGCCATGTACTGACTCTAAAGAGAACTTTGATTTTCCTCCAAAAGTCTGTCGCATTCAAACACCGACCGATCATGTACCGGGTCCGTTCGTCGACGGTGTTCGTCCTAGCTGTTGTTGTCCTGACGTTTTTGGCGTCGTTCGTCCAAGTGTCAGCCAGGATACACACTCTGCCGATACACGTAAGTTACCTACTTTAAGTTTCGAGTTTTATGACACTAATAATAATTGTAATCACTGTCGGAATTGTTATTGTTGCTGTTGCTATCATTGCATCCGATTAGGACGATGATCGGCGGTTCATAGCGTTGTCCACTTTTGGATTTTACCGTGGTGGACTATTGGAAGTGGAAATAATGGACTTTTACCTGCCTCCCAACAGCCTACATGAAACTGTAAGTAAAAAACGCACACAATAATCGTAAAACTTGTGATTTGGACCTACCACACCAGCTGTGTGTATTAATTATAATGTCGTATAATGTTCTATTGTAATATCGCAATTGTCGTTTGTATTCTGGTTTTAGCATGGTTTGCTGCTTGAAAAGTCCATTTTTGATGAAGGAAATCCTTACATAGATTCTCAACAAGAAATCTGCCCAATTGAATCGCCTAATATATTTGAATTACGAAAGAATCTGGCAGTTTTCAGGTTTAATTTTTCAAAAAAACTGTGAGTTTTTTTTATTTTTTTATTTTTAAACATTTTAACTTGTAAACAATATCATAGACAATCATATAGTTGAAAATTATTAATTTTTAACTAAATTTAATGTAAGCATTTAATTGAAATTATTATTTATATATAATATTGCATTATTAGTAACAAAATATTTATGTCTAGTGTTACAATTAATTGCTCAGATACTATGGAGCCATTTTATTTATTCAAAAACATGGACGACTTTAAAAACAACCAGAATGATATTGAAGATGGTATGTACTTTAAATAAAAATAACAGTGTAATAACATATTAAATTGAGGTGTTTTCAGATACTATAACAAGTTGCGTTAACAAAACTTTACCAATTTTAAATGGCACTCAACCCGATAATTTTAATATAAAAGTAAGAACATAATCATGTAGTTAACAATTTCAAATAATGTATCATTTTATTTTTTATAAGTTTGTAGTATATGTGAAAACGAAATTAAATGAAGGATTGTATAATTTATATTACCATAATTGTCCGAATTACGCTATGATGCCAAAGTCTAAACAAAGTTTTACGGTAATTTACTAACATCATGAGATAAAAAACAAAATATGAATTGATATCCATGCTTTTTACAGGTCACTATAAGTGAGAGTAATGCCGATGGAAATTATTTATCAGCTGGTGACATGCCATTGCCATCATTATATTTTTCTATGTCGATTATATATTTTTTCACGGGCATAATGTGGATTTATTTCTTGTATAGAAGCACGTGAGTCAAATTCTTCTCTATTCAATTATTGTAACAATACATTATATTTTGATATAAAATATTCTATTGTTTGCAGTTATCCTGTCTATAAAATACACTACCTAATGGCTTTGTTAGTGTTTCTAAAGGCAGCAACTTTATTTTTTCATGGTTTGAATTTCCATTTCATTCAAGTCAAAGGACAACATATTGCTACATGGGCTTTTGTCTACTATGCGATTCATTTGTACTTAGTTTTTACACATAATTAAGAGTTAATTTTATTAATAATATTTTTGTGTTTTAGATTGAAAGGATCAGTTTTATTCATAACAATTGTTCTTATTGGCACTGGTATGACATTTGTTAAACATGTTTTGTCGGATAAGGACAAGAACATCTTTATGATTGTTATACCATTACAGGTTTGAAGTTTTTTTTATAAAATGTTATGCTTAAATTTTAAATATATTAATGTTCACAGGTATTAGCTAACATAGCCTATGCTATTATTCAAGAATCTGAAGAAGGAGATATGCAGCATAACGCTTGGTTGGATTTATTTTTACTTGTTGATTTCATGTGTTGTGCTGCTATTTTGTTTCCCATTCTTTGGTAATGATGTCACCATAAATAATTATGTATCAAACTCATAACATTAAAATATTTTACTTGATAGGTCTATTCGTCATCTACAAGAAGCATCACAGACGGACGGTAAAGCAGCAATAAATTTACGCAAACTCAAATTGTTTCAACAATTTTACGTTATGTTAGTTTCTTATATTTATTTCACACGCATATTGATATATATGCTTAGAGTGAGTATTATGTTATTTATTCATCCCTTATAGATAGAATTATTTATGTAATATTTAACGGAAAACAAATTATATAATATTAAAATTCAATATTTTACAGATGACAGTTCCATTTCACTTATTATGGCTTAATGAATTCTCTAGAGAAACTGCGACATTTATTTTCTTTGTAATGACTGGATATAAATTCCGACCGACAATTGCAAATCCATATTTCCAAGTGGCATCAGATGTTGACGATGATGACACAGACATTGTGTAAGCACATAATAATACAATTGCCTCTTCATTCCCCACGCTAGTGTGGTAAAAATTTTCAAACGTTAATTATTTTTCTTTGATTACAGAATAAGTCATTTTGGATCTGGCGTAAACAACCGTTCAAGAAAGAAAGCAAACAACACTGGGGAAATTGCTGAGGACGAAATCATGTTAGTGGAGTCATCATCGTGATATAATAGATATTGTATTTCTATGATACCAAGACTGATCCAATTGATCCATGAACCTTTACTATGTCTTCTAGTCTTTCTTTTAAGAGTAGACAAAACTGTTCATTTGTACAAATTTGTACTCAACTATCGCACAACGTTTTACTGTTTATTTATTTATTTAATAAATATAAGTCAATCACTTTGTTACAATATTGTCTATAGTATGAGGTTTGATTGCATTTTTTTTGTAATTTATTAGATTTAAGTTCATGTTCCTTAGGCGTGTTGCTATGTAATATATTTTTTATTATGAATATTAACCACGGACTAAGATATCTTAGTCCATGATATTGACATTGGTGAAATATCAATAATTAATGCAATAGTAAAGAAAATTATAGGAACATTATTTTATTGTATGAAATAGAACATATGTATAATTATTATTAATATGGTGCTTAATCGAATTTAACTAAAACATTTAAATATCTCGTTTGAATAAGATAAATACACAAACATTAGATTTTACGAGTACACATTATTTAAAACCTTCTATTTGATGCATTTGTTTGCAAATTGAAAATAGTTTTACCTATGTATACATTAAACTCTTTTCCTCTTTTCTCTTAGTTTGATTAACCTAAAAAAAAGAAAAAGAAATAAAAAGTTGAAACAAACACTCTCGATACTGGTTTCTTATAGCCCCGCCACGGCGAGTAAAAATTTTAGAGCCCTGCCACTAAAGCTTACTGTCTTAGTGACTTGTTTTATAAATTATTATTTTATAATGATGCAAAAACAAAACTACTGGCTTATCAGATTTAAAAACTTTTAATTGGTACTTTTTCTATTGATAAAGATGTAAATATAATATTAACACGTTGTTATCTAGTATCTAAACAGTCTGGCGTGTCTAGGATCAAAATTTAGGACAGGTTCACTTATATAAAATTTTAAATTATAAGAATACCTTGTATAAAATAGGTAGAGTAGCATTGACTGTAGGTATTTATAATCAATGTTAGTAGGTATACTCGTACATTTTTTTTATATATTTTTTAAAATAAAACTTTTTAACAATAGTTTGTTGTCACTAGTCAACTATAATGTATACTTTCTAATAATTAACTATTTATAAACTATAATGTTTATTTAAATAAATAAAATAAGTAGAATCTTCTATTTTTCTAGCAAATTTTTCATATTTGTGAGAATTTGCTATTACTTCCGATAACTTCCTTTTGGCCGATAAATTAAACCTTGATAATATAATAATCAGAATAATTCGGTGTATTAGCAGTATGAGTGTTCCCTATAATAAAGTATAGGGACCTAATTATTATTAAAATATTGCATTTTTGTAAATGGGATTTGGGGGGATAGACTTCAAAGGCCAAAGTTTACACAATCATGCTAATTAATTTATATCTGACCTAACATTTAACTAATAATTATTAATATTTTTGTATTATTATTATACAAGTGGCAAATAAGTTGATAATTTTTATATGGGTAACGGTAATTATCCATTTATATAATTATAAGTAAACAAATATACGAATACCTAAATAATTGTAGGTACAATTATCTTTTTCGTCTTAATTATATGAAATAGTTAATGATTGTCTGAGGATGACTGTCTCTATAATGTCTATAGTGTCAATTAAAAATTACATTATCACATATTTGTCATAAAAGTATATTTATTTATTTTTTAATTTTCGGTACTTAATTTTAATCATTTAAAAATAGTTTTGTACTTTTTCATTTTTACTTTTACTCAATTTTTTAGTAGAAAAAAATTAACTTAATATCACTCTCAAAAAAAAAAAAAAACAATCTTAAACTCTGAAACACAATTATTTATAATATTTGTAGGTATTGTGTACTATTATTTTAAATTATAAATATTGAAAAATATTAGTAAGATAAGGCTCTTGGGGTGATCACATCTTAATTACGTCTCTGGTGATATATTAAAATATCCAGTATAATATTTAAACATGAATTATAATAAATACCACTTGAAATTAATGAACATATTTTACAAGTGCTAGTTAATAGATAAATATTATAATCTGTTCCAAAACACAAGCAACAATAATAGTTCTTATAAAAACCGAAAAATCATTTTTTTTTTTTTAACAATTTTAAAGAAAATAATATAAAAAACACATATATAATAATACCCAAAAGCAATAAAAAGTGTTTATTTGTGGACTGGGGTGACAAATATTATTGTGTCATATATTCAATTTTACGAATAACTTATTTTAATATGTCGAGTAAAAACAAATTTGGATTGGGCCACGATAATGTAATATACATAATATTATACTCTAGTAGTATATTAATGAAGTTACCAATAACATAATTATCACATAATATTATAACGATAATAATAAGTATTGAGTGGACATGATGCAGAGTTAAATTGAACGAAGTCAGAAGTATAATATTATATAAAAAAAAGACCACATCAATAAAGATGTTTACATATCAATAATAATAAAAAGTAGTGATTGAATAAAATATAAACAGGTCCGCGAAATCCTAGTGTCGGCCAAGGCGGTGAGTAATAAACGACGCCGTATTTGTCGTCTCGGAGATTTTCCGAATTCATCTGGTGGCACGTTATCTGACGATATTCCAAAATCCTAATAAGTCGATTGATTGCAATGCAACGTTCAAGACGAGTGATGACTGTAGAAAACACGTATTCGACACTAAGATGGCTTCCTCCATGTAGGAGACGAAAACGGTACAATATTGTTTTATTAAACAATGTCCGCCTTGACCTTAACCCTACAACAGGTATATATTAATAAAGTTACAGCCATTGAACATTGTGAACATCGGGGACGGAGGAGACGAGACTGTCGAAATTACTCGAAAGCGGTGGCCCACGGTGTCATGCCGCCGTGGACGAGGAACTATTCGAATTTCAAAAACGCCCAGTATCGAGCGTGGAAAATCTAAAGGTATCATTACTAAAATATCAACACTTAGTACTTAATCTGTTGTAACGACTATTTGCTTCAGATGTAGTATACGAATGTCAAATATACTACATTTTTTTTTTTTTATATAAATTATACTAATTTGCAATACTGTATTCTACCACGATCATTTTGTGTGTCTTGTTGTGAATTTATAGTAACGGTACCGACTTGTTTTAAGATATTTATGTAATTAGATGTTTTGTGTTTGGAAACGTATTGATCAAACGATGAATTTACCGAGTGACCAATTTTATACAAACCATCATTTACTGTACCACTGCACACCACTGTTTCAATTGTGTTGCTACATCTTTTTTTCATTTCAATGTTATTACTTTTCCTAAAATTATTATAATAACCGCGTCAATAAAAAGCGATAAAACATTTAATTGAAATAATTTTCCAGAGTAATATTGAAAAATATAAAATGTATGTTGGTTAGTTTTGGGTGATAAACTCGTTCATTTAAAGTCGTCTTTATATACTTCAAAGATTTGTTATTTGCTGATTTCAATGCAGGACAATAACGATAATTTAATAAGAGATTTCATCAAATCATGTTTAGGACTTTGGAAAAATTTATAATTTTATTATTTCCTTTCCCAAAAAACTAAATGAAGCTTTTTCCACGTGCTTGATTCATGTGGAATTTATGTTTTCAGGTACACCAAGATACCAAATTTTGTTTCAATACATACTTAGACATACTCAGAAATTCTAAAAAACGTGTTGACAGTTCGTGAGCTCTAATAATTAATAACACCGTTAATATTATATCATTGCAGCAAGATTTATTTTTTAATGTTCATATTTACAAAAGTTTAACATCGATTTTTTTTTGTACAAAAACATGGTAAACAAATTACAATAACTATATTTAACTTTAAAATATTAGCTATTTATTTTTTGTTATTATTATTTAACTGCATACCTATCCATTCATAAAGTAAAGTAAAAAAAAAAAAAATTATACAATAATTTCATCCGAAATCGATAAAAAAAAAGTTATATAAAAATAAGAAAAGTTATTGAAAACAGTCTTTGCATTTAAGTAAATGGCAGGAATAAATATTTTTATTTATCAATGATAACACGAAATTACATCATAATTAAAATATATTATCTATAATACAAAATACACATATTCTATAGCTGAAAACCGCCGACACCAATGAGCCACGACGAGGTACATAGGAAAAGGTAGTGTACCTATTTGTGGTTTTCGAAAGTCAAACGGCTCAGTAAATACTATACAGTCATTTTGATATTTTTTTTACACGATTTAATTATTTACAGTAATATTATATAATATACGCGTTCACGTAGTTATATGATTCATCACAATGTATAAAGTTAGTGTTTGTTTAAATGAATAATAATTTATACACAATAAATTCATATATTATAAAGGTATAGGTATAATATTATAATATGATACGTGTAGAAAATAAAGTGAGCAAATGACAATGACGATTGCACGCAATTCAAATTTGATTTTTCGTTTTTAATTATGGCAACACTTACGTTCGACTTCCTATTACACTATATGCTTGAATCGGCTCAAATTAAAAAAAAATTCCCATTAAACAATTACTACCAACCGTATAATATACCGGTAGGTATACATAAAAAATTCATAACTATCACAATTTCGTTATAGAACTATATCTACGTTTGATTAGATTGCCGTTTCGAGAATATAATATAATATATGTATATATTATGTACACGTAAAATAATTAGTCTAATAACTATAAATTAATCTATTTTGTTACATGGTAAATCGAGGTGCAAAACGCAACGGCCGCCGAAAGGGTGCGCAACGGGTCGCGAGTATAAGACGTACAACCATATTGGACTATAAATTACTATGAGACGTTTGTTTTTAACCGGTCGCGCCATGCACACGACACCCTTTGGACGGCCGTGGCCGTTTAGACGGCGAATTTCGCAAACGTCACTATCACAGTCTGAGTTCAGCCTCCGCCGTCTGATGATGCCTTTGCCGGGCCGACGTGGAGGCGGCCGAGTGGAGCGGCGATATAGACGGCGACCGGTTGGCCAGCGGCGACAGCGACGGCGAGAAGGACGGCGACATGGCCACCGACTGGCTGAATCCCGGGCTGGTCTCGTGACTGATCGGCGACCGGGGCACGAGCAGCATGGGCGGCGGCACAGCCTGGTGGTGATGGTTGTGGTGGTGGTGGTGGTGGTGGTGCTGCTGCGAGACGCCCGACTGTCGCGACGACGACAGCGCTCTGGGCGCCATGTTGGTCAACAGTGGCGGGGGCGGTGGAGGAGCACTCTTTTGCTGCTGCTGCTGTTGGTTAGGAACGTTTGATTTTTTGCCCGAAGCGTTTTTGATGCCACCGCCCGCGCCGCTACCTCCACTTGTGGATGCCGCGCCGCTGTTGGAGCTCTTCACCGAGTTGGCGTCGTCCTTGAGCCGGGCGATCTCGTTGAACACGTGCGCCAGCGGCTGGTATTGCGGGCCCCAGTCCAACAGGTAGTCCCAGTTGTAACTGCCGGTCAGCTCCTCTTCGCTGTGCACGATTGAGCTGAGCGACCCGACCATGGACGGCTGGGGCGGCGGGACTTTCGAGCCCGAGTATACGGTGCTATTCGACGACTTTCCGCCGCCCCCGCCGCTGCCGTCTTCTTCGCCGACCGTGCCGGTGCCCGGGCCACCGCCGCGTTCGCTGCCCACGTCGCTGAGCTTAGCGTATATCATATTGGTTATGTCACCGTCCGTTGCTTCGTCCTCGTCGTACATGTCGATGTTTTCCATTGGTCTACGGTGTCGCCTGGACGACGATAGTCGTCGGTTTTCCTCGGGCAAGTGCGGCGGTACCTGTTGGACCACCGTCTGCGCGTCCACGATGCCCAGGCGAGCCAGATACTCTTGTGTGTTGCGCGCTGCTGTTACCTCGGATAGCTCGTCCGCATTTTGCCGCTCGTTGATCATTCTGATTTCCTCGTCTTCCACGTCGTCCTCGGCCGACCCTCGGCCGCTGGAACCAGATTTCTCTGAGCCTGACAGGTCTGACGTGGTAGCTGCCCCGGAATTGGTGGTACTGCTGTTGTTCCTATACGTTGGTATCTCGTCGTACTTGGGCGGCGCGAATTGACCGACCACCTGCGGGCCACCCACGCCCCGTATCGGTATCGTATCGAAAGCGCCGGGGTCCACGTATGTGTTGTCGGTCCGCTGATGTCCGCTCAGTTCGGGTTTGTTGATGTTTCGGTGCTGCTTGTTCTTGAGGTGAAAGTAGAACATGATGCCTCCAAGCAGTAGAACTACCAGTAAGATTACAGACAGGATGCCGATAATCCAGTCTATTAAGCTTCCACCTGAAGCGCCCGCAACATTTTGACCACCGCCGCTGCCACCCATACCGTTGCCGGACGAACTGCTGCTGGCAAGGTTTAGGCCGGGTTGTGACAAGGGGTCGAACGATATCTCTACCACACTCACGTTGGTCAGCGATCCTTGTTTGCCCGAGCTAGCCGTCACCACGAGGCTTATATCCTGTGTCGCGTCAAAGTTGCCGTCGATCTTCTTCTTTACGATTATCGCCCCCGTCGTACGGTTTACCTTGAAGTACGCGTTTTGTGTAGTCATATGGTATACGACCCGTCCCTCGGGTCCTTTGTCCCTGTCAGTGGCCGAAACGTGTCCGATCACGTAGCCTACAGGCAAATCAACCGTGTTTACCATAAACTTGAAAGTCCGTTCGATGAACTGCGGCGCAAACTCGTCTTTGCCCTCGATTTCGATCTTTACGCGGACTTTAGTATTTTTGTCCCCGGCATCGCTGGCAATTATTGTAAACGTGTACTTGCTTCTTGTCTCGTAGTCGAACACGGCGTTGGTTGTAACCAAGCCCGTTAATGCGTCTATCTTGAACATTTTCCATGAATCGTCCGCGCCCGAATAGCTGGCCGACGACGCGATCGAATAATTAAGTTGCCCGTAAAAGCCGCGGTCCGCGTCCGTTGCCTTGGCTGTGAACACCAGCGCGCCGATTGGTTCGTTTTCACCAACAAACTCCAAGTATTCCGAAACGGGGAATCGCGGAGTATTGTCGTTGACGTCTTCCAGTCGTATTTTGAGCAACTTCACCGTGGCCAGCTGTTGATCCGGTGATTTTGCACCGTCCTGAGCTTTGACCACTAGATTGTGTTCGGACACGTCCAAATCGCAATCCAGCATCGATTTGACATAAACGTCACCTGTGTTCCGGTCGATATCGAAATAATTTTTGCTGTTACCCGAAGTTATTTCATATGAAATGTCTGAGTTTGGTGGCATGTCTAAATCGCTAGCGACCATTCGGACGATCGAGTGTCCGATGGGCGTGTTCTCCGGCAAAGACAGAAGATTTTGTTGTTCGTTCGCCACGAACTGAGGCGCATTGTCGTTGGCATCGTCAACAATCACGTGGACAAATACATATGAACTATTGACGCTATCTGTGATCTTGAGTGAATATATATTGCGCGTTTCTCGGTCCAGATGTTTTTTTACGAAAAGTTCACCAGTTGGACTTATGAGATCAAAATTTTTCTCATCATCGCCTTCGACGATTTTAAACTGTGCCGAGCTGTCGGCTGTATAGCTGGGCAACAATTTCAAAAACGATTCTCCCAAAACAATGTCCTCTCGAACCGATACTCTAAAAGATAAAAAAAAAAAATACATAAAATATTAGTAAAATGTATGTGTAGTATTTTCGCCACAACGGGACTTTGTGAATTGTGGATAGTTATTTTACCTGAATTCATTTTGTGCAAATTTCACCGTGTTTGAATGTGCTGTATTTTGTATGTTAGCGCGAACCGCGATAATAGTTGAAAGTGGAGGAGTTCCTAGGTCGGTGGCGGATATCAACAGATCAGCAAAGCCCTAAAAAAATAAATCACAATATAATGGTTATAATTAATATTTTAATGAAAAATTAATTTTCTAAGATTTATTATTTTATAATCATTACCTTTTGCAGTAATTTTTGATCAAACTTTAATCGGTTCGCAGTAATGACACCGGTTTGCTGGTCGATCCTAAATCCGTTTAAGTCGTTCACCAGTCTGTATTTGATCTGTCCGTTCAGTCCGGAATCTAAATCCTTTGCAAGCACTTTCATTGACGACTCCCCGTAAACGTTTTCTGTATACATCAATAATATATACGCGTTTAAATATTATATCTTTATTATTAGCGGGTCAGATGATTTTATATGTGATATTGTTATAATACAAACCTGTCATCGTGAAAGTATAGTAAGGACGATCAAATACTGGAGAGTTATCGTTATCGTCGGTCACCATGACGGTTAGCTCTGTGGACGCCGTGTGTTCCGAGTCGGACACAACTACGCCCAAGCGATACATCTTTGTCTGTTCGTAGTCCAGAGTTCCAATCAACGACACTCGTCCGCTATATCTGTCCAGTGCAAAAATTTTCCGTTCCACCAATCCCACCGAGGGCGCCCAAGAATAGGTTAGCGTGGGATACGTGTCCACATCGTTAGCGACCACTGTTGTTATCATGCTTCCTACTTCCAGACCTTTAATACGCACAAAGAATAGATTTCGTTAACATTTAAAAAAAAAAAATAAAACGAAAAAATACAATAAATATTATTTTAGGTTTTGTACATAGTGAATGTATATAATATATGATATGTAATTTATTATTGTTATATACAATGATGAATTCCACACATACCTTCTTTAACGTTAATGGCGGTTCGCGGTGGGAATGATGGCCGATTATCATTGATGTCGATAACAATGATCCGGATGGTGGCCATACCGGTCATCTGAGGCGTACCCTCGTCGGTCGCAATGACAGTTAGCTTGTAGGTGTCCCTAATCTCGCTGTCTAGCACAATGTTGGTCTTGACTATGCCGGAGTCAGTTGGATCGATAACGAAAGCGTTGTCGTGGTTACCGTCAACCAGGTGATAAGACAGCCTCGAGTTCTCGTTGTCGTCTAAATCAATGGCGGCCACTTTGACGACGAACGCCCCTTTGGAGTTGCCTTCAGCCACCGTTGCCGTGTACTCCTTTTGCGTGAACACCGGGCTGTTATCGTTTTGGTCGGAAAGGTGTATCCAGATGTCGGCATATCCCCACATGAACACAGACGCGGGGGCGTCGGTTTGCGCGATGGCCACCAAGTGTATACCTGTCTTGTACGTTTCGTAATCCAGACCCTCAGACCGGCCGACGCGTATCACGCCCGTTTCTTCGTCTATGTAAAACAGCCCGTTCTCGTTGTTGACCGGCGCCAATTTATAGAACACTTTTTGTTTCCGACCATCACTACGATAAGCCGAAATCTATAAACACACGAGGAAAACACGAATATTATTTTATTTGTTTTTCATCACGGGCCAATACAGGCCTTAGTATTATTTAATATTTAGTATATAAGTATGCTCAATCCTATTTTTTCTTTAATGAGATTTACTAATTTATTCAGATCCTAATTTCGGGACTTTTAAATATATTAAAAAAACATATTTTCAAATTATTAAAAAGAGCATGACGTGCTTGGTTAATTATCTTGTATATAATATTTTTATATGTGTATATAATAACATGAAATCATATATTCACCTCAAGCACGTCTTTGTGCTGTTCCAAATTTTCTGGTATTGTTATGTGATATGTGGAGTTCTTGAACCGCATGACAGGGATCCGATCAAAGTTTTCACCGATCTTTATCTCTAATAGACCTGACGAGCTTTGTGGCGGGTTTCCCTTGTCGGTAGCCGTCACTTCCAAGTGGAACACTTGACCATTGTCCGAGGCTAGACTCGACGATGCTGTTACTACGCCAGTATTGGGGTTAATTCGGAATCGGTCGGTGGCTTCTTGGTTTTCCTTAAACGAATACAAGACATCGGCGTTGGAACCTTCGTCCTTGTCGACGGTCGATACCCGAACGATGTCCATTCCGGGTTGTACGTGTGACGGAATTTCCGCAGTGAACGGGTATTTCGTGAACACGGGCATGTTGTCGTTGACATCCAGCACTTTAATGTATACTAGTGTTGTGGATGATCGTGGGTTATATTTTCCACCGTCCCTAGCCACGACTTGTAGCCAATAGTTCGGTTGTCGTTCTCGGTCGAGACTTCTATAAAAAAAAAATTGAAAAAAAAAATTAGATCATGATAGTCAGCGTATAGTATTTTCATACTGAATAAAGCTGCACAACTCACTCTACGGTAGTGATGATTCCGGTTTTATTGTCGATCTGGAAAACGTTTTCTGTTTGATTGGACAGCGAATACGTTATCTTGGCGTTCACGCCCACGTCCGCATCGTGCGCTTTAGTCATCAGCACCTTGGTGCCGGGTGGTACATCTTCCGATAATATAGCTTCGTACTTGCTCTGTTCAAAGTTCGGGTCATTGTCGTTCTCGTCGTCAACGATCACCGTCAAATTGCAGTATCCATCCATCGTGCTGCCGCGATTTTGAGCAGCTATCTGCAACTGGTATTTGGCTTGTACCTCCCGGTCCAGCGTCTTGGCCGTCAGCTCACCCGTCTTTGGGTCTAGATGAAACTTGTTGCCGCCATTTCCACCTATGACGCTATACACTATCTGACCGTTGGATCCCCAGTCGGGATCCATGGCAGCCACTGTGCGAATCACCGACGGTTCTTGGTTTTCAGGCACCATCAACGTGTGACACGAATCGTGCTTGAACCTAGGACTGTGGTCGTTTACGTCCAATACGCCCACTTCGAGTGTCACCACATCTGTGCTTGATTTCACCTCGTCTGTCGCGTACACTGGCAACACGTACCGAGAAGTCCGTTCGCGGTCTATTCGATTTTGTAATGTCACTATTCCTCGGTCTTTATCCACGCGAAAACAGTTGTCGGCCACACCTTCGGGTATGCTATAAGAAATTCCTGAAATACAGAAAACAAATGATTATAGCGATTTTCACTAGCGATTAGTTGTTGAGAAAAATATTATGCCACTGCGTATTAGAGCAATGACTATAATATAGGTAAATGTGTATATTTATTAGGGTGACTATAAGTCTTATTTTTTTGAGAATCATATCCTCCTATTTCTACAAACTTTGATCGGGTTAATTCTTTTCCCGTGTTAATCATATCCATATTATTAAATTATTATTATTATTATTATTATTATTATTATATCGTCTATTCGTGTATGGCATAAAATATATTGTGTGATAAAGATTAACCCCATATACGAAACAAATATTTTATATATAAAATAAACAGCTACAGTATTGTATAATTGACTAAACCGTATTATACTAAATGTTAAACAATTTTTGAAGTTATACTATTGAGTGTCGATTAAAATTGACGTTATTTTGAACCCACACGACTTTTTCTAATAAATCTTTTTTATCGAACATGTAAACATTAATTATTTCCAAAAATATAAAAATGTTTGAGATATATTTTTTATAAAGTTAAGCCGAAATCGTTTGTTTAGTTTTTTTTTCGATACAAATATGGTTATTTAACTGTATAGCAACTTTTGCGTTGCGTTTATCGATATTCATGTTGAATCATTTTCTTTTAGAACGTACGGATATATATACCTTTATATAATAAACGTTAGATACGTGAAGAGACATGATTGTGATGTGGTTTCGTAGACAATGTGGTTTAAATAATATAATATAGCAACTTATAATAATTACTAGTTTGGTTTGGTTTGGTTTGGTTTGGTTTTTTTTTTTTTTTAATAACGCCAACCTTGTAATAAGATTTTGAATATTACTTGAGCGCAGATAACTGTAGGTTATAATAATGTTATAGCAATCAACGTTTCGATTTTCAATCGATAGGTTACTATAATTATACTCTTTATTCATTATTGCAAATTTAACGACTTTTAATATCGAGTCGCGCGCTCGAGATACGAAATCCAATCATCTTGCGCCTCACGTCCCATATATGCTAAACAGTTTCGACGCACATTATAAAGCAGTACTATTAAATTCCGATCGTGTAAAAGTTTTTTTTTTTATAAGTAACGCTTATAAATATTAAAACTAAATGCAATATTATACTCGTCAATAATATTAGAAAAACAATAATAATTGGTATGTATCGTGATGACTTCGTGAGGAGGATCACGCGGAACTTTCATCGAACACATTTACCAGATGCTAAATTTACGCTTTTAAACAGAACTACTTTGAAGTGGCGAATTTTAATGGGAGACAATGAGACAACTTCTACCCGTTTGGAACACGGTCAAATAATTTGGTTTTATTATATTTATATATAATATAATTGTTTTCTGTATATTTAAATGTAATAAATTATAATATGTGCTATATAAACATTAGTCAAAAATTGTTTTTGTAGTTTTTGGCGAGGAAAAATAATATTGTTGCTGATTTATTTTTTTTTTACTTAAACATCTCCAACCACGAGGCTACTGTTAAATTGTACCCATATAAAAATAAAGAAAATTTGACGGATAACATATAACTATGACTTACGGTTGTCGTTTGAGTTGGCCGTGACTTTGGTGACAAAACTGCCGACTGGAGCGTCCTCGGAAACGTTGGCGGCGTACAGTTTCTGGGCGAATTTCACCGACTGTTCGGCGCTCGTGGTGAACGCCACTTCGAGTGTGGTGTGCGTGTACCTGGCCGGCGTGCCCCTGTCCGCGACCGTGACGTTGAGCGTGTGCTTCCTGTCGGTGTCCGGTACTCGGGCCAATACCAGTGTGCCGGTATCGTAGCCGATGCCGAACGTGCCGTGGTCGTTGCCGCCAGTGATCGTGTACACCGTGCGGCCGTTGTCACCGGCGTCCAAGTCGACGGCCACCACGTCACAGAGCCAATCGCCCGGTCTGGCCGATCCGTCGGCGTACAACCGTCGGAACGTCGGCGATACGATCCTCGGCCCGTTGTCATTGGCGTCCTGCACCACCACTCTGGCCGTCACGTCCGCGTACAGCCGCTCGGTGACGTTGACCGCCTGATCGGTGGCCCGGACCACCATCACGTACTCGCGTGCCGTCTCGTAGTCGAGCGGTTCGACCAGCGTTAGCATGCCGGTCAGCGGGTCCAGCGAAAACGCCGACTCGGGCCCGTGGCGTAGCTGCGTCGGATGCCGGTGCACGAACGTGTAACGCAGCTCGGCGTTGGCCTCTGCGTCCGCGTCCGAGGCCGTAAAGTTGTACACCACCGAGCCGACGGCCGCGTCTTCGGCCACCGTTACCACGACCGGGTCTTCCGGCCACTGGGGCGCGTTGTCGTTCACGTCCAACACCTCCACGCGCACCGACACCGAGCTGCTCTGCGGGTTCGTGCTGGCGCCGGTATCCAGTGCGTGCACCTCCATCTCGTACGTCGCCTTCGTCTCCCGGTCCACCCGACCGGCCACGATTAGCGCTCCCGTGCTCCTGTCCAGGTCGAACACTTGCTGGCTGACGTCCGAGTGCCTGAGCGTGTACTTGACTTGGCCGCGGCCCGCCGACGCGGCGCCAGCGCCCTCCGAACACGCTATGCGGCCGGCTATGCTACCCACGGCCGCGTCTTCCTTCACCTGCGACGAAAATAAAAAAATTTGTTAATAACCAGTACAACAAGTGCCGTGTGTGCGGTACGGTTAGACATTGCACGCAACCGCAATGGTGCCGATGAAAACAGCTGGTGCCACCACTTTTTTTTATTATTATTATTATTCTCTAATATATTATAATAATAATATAAAAAGTGATTTACGAAATACGATTTTATTCCGCAGTTATAATAATATACCTACCTAAAATTTGTTATCTAATGGTGCTGGGAAGTTTGAACATAATTTTATCTTAAAATTCTTTTGACATAACAAATAACAAAACAATCAACTTTCAGTAATAGCTGCAATTTTGAAACAGTCGAGTTTGTCTCATTAAAATACGGGACAAATAATTTCTACTGTGCCTATTTAAATTCCATTATACCTATATGACTTGTACATTCTACGGACCATGTAAGGCTACGCAAATCATTAGTATTTACTGTTATAATATTGATTACTTCTAAATCTAATAAACGTCCAACTACGTTATTCATCGAGTTGACACGCGTGCTGACGGTTTTTACGGAAATTCGACCGTCTATACATTATACATATTATGGGTTGTTTTGGACGTTTACCGTTGTAATAACTATACGGCGTATGCGAAAAAGGCGAGTTTTGGTCGAGGAATTCCATATTAGTATTCGTGTCGGTCTGGAGTAAATTTCGTTTGGGAACAATCACCGGACGGATCAGCTCTGGCCGGTTATCGAGTGGTCTCACAGCGGCGTGCGCGAGAGAAAATCGGTTGTCCATTTTTATTCTTTTCCCCTCCTCGTGTCCACGTAGAATCTCATTTCGTAAAACTCGACCAACGCGCGCCTCTTAATTAAACCGATCCAAATCGAAAACGTATAAATCTTCACGGTCCGCGTGGTATTTAAAACTATAAATGCAAATCTCGTTAGTTCGTGACTAATTCAGTATCTGATTCGGATCGTCGGAATGGTATAAGGAGAGGAAGAAAAAAAAAGTTGTTCACGAAAAGTACACGTCGTCAGACGAAGCGCGTTCAGGAAATCGCCGGGACACACAAAGAGACGTTCATTAGGGCCGAAAAGACAGACCACGACGACGACAACGACGACAGGAATCGGTCGGTCGGACGGTCGGTCGGTGCAATAATAATAATATGTAAAACACAAGAAGTTCGATTTCGTTATTGTTTTGTTTTATTTTTATGCAAGTAATTTTTTTTTTGCTCGCGTAACAATGCCTTATCGTGAGCACTGGATCTCGTCATTTGTGTATGTGTGTATGCGTATGGAGAGATAGAATGGAATAAATAAATGAAAAAAAGAAAAAAAGTCAAACAATAAATATAAGTAAAGAGAAGTCACAGTGAACAAACGCGGCGCAAAACTATACATACACACCATCGTCGTCGTCGTCGTCGTCGTAGTCGTTTGAAACCCGGTTTCAATTGAATATAGGCGAATTGTTTTTATCTCGTATATTTTATTTATATTCTTTATTTCGGTCGCAATCGTATTTCTCGGCTGCTCCTGCACCACTCACACATACACACATACGACGACAACACTAAAAACCAGTTTTGATTTTTCAAGCGCATTGCAACAACGCGGCGGCGACGAATTCGAGTTTTATTATTTATTTATTTTTTATCATTTGATTTGTTTATTCATTATTATTATTTTTTTGTCATTATAAACAATAACCACGTGAAAATGAACAGGTTAACAAGTAATGACTTTATCTAGATTTTTGGGTATTTTCGAAATGCAGTCGTGTTTCAAACATACAACGCTCATCCATACGCGCACACACATATACAAATTAGCATTTGAGAACCTCCTTTCTCCGTTGATTTATGTGCTCCAATCTAATCCAATTTATTCCGGATTTCAGAAATGCGCGATAGGGGCGGGACGCTCTACTATACCAATGTGTATGTACGAACGAACGAATGACATTCAAATTTATTGCCCAGCGAAAAAATTGGGCGACGAAAATATATATACACGCGATGACGAGAGGAACTGGTTATATATGTATATATGGATGATATCATGTTTTCCGATTTATATAAATGATTATCGAAAACTCGGTAGCATTGTGTGCGGTAGAAACTACGTTTTATTTATTTAGTTATTTATTTAGATGCAGCAAAGACACACCGGACCTCGTGCAGGGAATTAGCCACAGGGCGAATTCGAATTTGGTCACCGCATGTCTGCATACAAAATAAATACATTAACATCCAGTATGGGTGAGCTGAACTTATAAATGATATCAACACACATAATATATATTATATTTTGTTATAATGGAAGAAAATAAAACGATTCTATACCTGAAACACGAGGCTGGAACTGGTGAACGTGGGTCGGTTGTCGTTCAAATCGAGCACCTCCACCCTGAGCATGCGAATTGTTTGTTTGGGCGGATGTCCGTTGTCTGTCGCCGCCACCGAGAGTCTGTACATTGATTTTTCCTCGTGATCCAGCGAAACTTTGGTTCTTATGACGCCCGTTATGCGGTCGATGAAAAACTCACCGTTTCCATCGGAATCGCGGCCTATAAGTATATAGTACATTAATGTTTAGTTATATAAAAGTATAATATAAAAATCTTATAGAAATTAATAATATTTCAATCCCACAAAATTGAATTCTGTATTCAAACATTTTAAAATAATATTCTAAACATTCTTACGTTTGTTGAACATCATAATAATGAAAATAAAACTATGACAAATTGCTCACCAGTAAAATAAATTATACCTATTTTAATTATATTAGACTGGGGATTTGCTTCTCCGAAATTCAAGTGCCTTTTGCGGGTAATATTTTTTAGAAGCACCGAATTACATAATACATCTACGTGTTTCAATTTCAAACCTATTGGTGTATAATTGTAAAAGACACACATACCTTTGAGTATGGAATATGTGAGCGTAGCGTTGTTGCCCTGGTCAGGGTCGGTCGCCTTTACAGTGACCACCTCGACACCGGGCGGCTGCTGTTCGCGAACCGCTACCACGTCCTGTTGTGGGTCCACAATAACGGGCGCGTTGTCGTTGACATCCGTCACGGCTACTTTGACTTTTACTCGCTTGCTGCGACCTCTGACTCCACCATCCTGATCCCTGGCCTCGACGATTACTTCGTGCCAAACCCGGGATTCCCGATCCAACGGCTCTTTGGTATTTAGTTCACCTGGTGTGTATAAATTAAAAATATATTATTATTAGATTTTAGAACTTATGACACTAACACTAATTTTCAAAATATGTTTATACTTGAATATGTAATTAAAATTATTTAGATTACGCTTATAAGGTAAAATACGATAATTCTTAAAAACACCCGAATTTTTGAAAAATGGATATAACAAAATATGCAAAGTCAAACTCTGTATTTGAATTCACCACTTCATAAAAGAAATGATAACAATAATATCTTAACTAGAATAATACTCTACAATCACCACTAAATTACATTGAAATACGAGAAGTCCCGAACTTTAATATTATTATTACTATATTCCCAAGTACGCACTGCAATGTGTTTGCACAAACGAGAATTGTAATAGAGTAGAAAAATATAAATTAGTTTTATGATGTCTATCGGCCGTCATCGTTGGGTTTGGTTGAGCGTATATATGTATATGTAATGTTTGCGTTTCTTTATCGCGCCTCACACGAGCGTCGTATTATTATTATTATTATTATATAGCTTAGGAGGTTCCGTCTATTATTTATATACACTTTCTCTGTTCGACCGTCATAGTGTTTTTTTTTTTTACGACCGTCTGAGGTAAATATTGGGATTGTATCATAAACGCGAGAGCGGACGGGTTACCTATACGTACTATATACATATTATTAATATGTATATAAGCCGTCGCAGATGCCTGAACAGGGGGCTGTTATATTATACGGAGATGCTGCACGAGAGGGGTAAAAAGGTTGACGTTTTTAATAGCTGCGTTTCAAATGTATTTATTTTTGTTGAATGCACGCACACCGCGTTTTGGGATTGTCAATATTTAGGCGGACCAAGCGGCGGCTTCAGACACAGGTCCTTTGTGCAAACGATTATAATATTATATACCAGTTAATGTGTGCAGTGTGTATGTGTGTGTGTGTGTGTGTGTGTGTGTGTGTACGGGATGGGTATTTTTTTTGTAAAAAAATTCCGCCATAGGGTGAGGCCACCTCCCCCTCTATCAATCTCTTCCAAGATTGTTGAGTTGATCGCGACTTGCGGCACTGCGTGATGGATCCGAGAAGAAATCGCATCATGGTTAAAAATGTCTTCAAAACCGATAATATGTATAACGTTACTGGGCGTAAGAGAGTTGGTGTTACAAATATGCGTGTATATACAGTACACACACATGGATATTCTCGTTAATGATCGATGTAATCAGCGGAGGCGTTGGCCGTGTGTAATTTAGAAACTAAGGGCAAACGAAACGAATGGAATCCGGTGGAGAGAGACGGAATATAATATAATATAAGACAATCGTTTCGACGACGATTCTCTTACACGCGTAGGCAGCCCGTTTAATTAACGCTCGCGGTGCACATGCAATATTGGCAGCGCGACGACGGACGGATAAGTATTAATAATGAACGATAATCTCAGATTATGAATTAATATATCGTTTGGCCATTGCGTATAACGCACATGTATAAACCACTTTAAAAAATATCTGTATACACTATACTGTAATTATAAATTTTATAATAATGAATTTAAGTATGGTATCACAGTAATTAAAGACTAATATTTTGGATCTTTTCTATCATTCGAGTTTGATATAATAATATTATTTTGAAAAAATCTTATAAAATGTTATGTTTTACCAATATAAACACCCAACATTATAAACAAACTACAATATTCCTAAAAACTCTATGATATGATATAATATCTATGCAACTATTATACAGTGATCAATCATGAAATTTGGATCTATGACTGGATCTCAAAAGTTATCTACGTATTTAAAAGATTTGGAATCAATAAAAACAAATTTTTAAAGAGAATTGGCTCCGTCTTCAGGATCTTCTATGAAAACAACTGATATGTTATTTATTTATGATTATGATCAATTATAAAATGGTTACATTTGATTGGTACACATTTACTGGCTTAAATAGGTTTCTTATTATCAGGTCTCTAGAACCAATAATGGTCTATTTTTTATTCCCCACTATCATAAAAGTTATGGTGTAGATTTGTTTTCATGTAATTTTACTGTTAGTTAATAAAACATATATCAATGGACTTTTTTGATGCTAACTATGAAAAATTCAATTTAAATATGTCATATTGATGTTATAAAAAATAATAATAATGTATAAAATGTATTTTTTTCTTAATTTTTAAATATTTTAAATTTCAGTTTAGTATTTAGTATCTTGTACTTATTAATAATATCATAATATTATATTTAAAAAACTTTATTAAATTTCTTAATAAATAAATAATTTATGTAATTTAGTTTATAATTTCCACCACTGCCAAGCGGTTAAATATTATTATTGTTGTTATTATTATCGTGTACAGGTCCGTATTATTGTTATTATATTGGTATACGCAATTAACCGCTATTATTGTGATAGAGTTTGTAGTTCCTAAGTATAATATGCACCCATACTGTATTATTACTATACACGGCATTTTATTTATCTTCCGCTATAGCGCCGATAACGCACACGACGTTAAAACGTATAATTACCAGTGGTGTAATGCCGGTGGTTTTTTTTTTTATTGCATAGGAACTCTTTGCGAACCTTATTGTTGTCGTTATACTGCTGCTGCAGTTGTACTCTTACGAGCAACAATAAACTCGGAGACGATAAAACGAATAAAACAATGGGAATTTCACGTGATAAAAGAAAAATTAGAGACATAAATTTCGAATGCACAATAATTTATTATATTATGAAAACGTATTTACGCACGTTTCGCCCGGTTAAACTGCACCGCCGCTGATGCTTTTATAGTATTATTAGTTATTATTTGATTACTTTCGATCATTTATTATTATTTATTATACCTTAGAATTTTGATGGTCGTTGTAGCATAGAAACGATTGTATTAATCGATAATCCACATTTATAAAATATGTATGATATGTGAACCAAGATTAATAAATGAAACGGACTCAAAGTAATAATTCAATAATTTTATTCGATTTTCGCACACAATTATTCTACTTAAAAATTATTGATCTCTTAAAAATAGAACGGTCAAATTTTATTTTTTATTTATTTATTATAATATTAATATTATTATAAGTACTATTGATCCATCAAAATATGTTGTATATAATAATTTATAATTTATAAAGTATTAAAATAATAATAGCCTGTCGTTAACCAACACGATTTATTACAGTTCACGAATTCCAGAATATTAGTAAAATATAATTTTTTCCATAATATTTAGAAAATTTGTTTTTCATTTTATTGTACACGATTATAACTATGTCGTTTAATGCTGTGATTTTTATGCATGTATAAAAATAAGGCCTTAAGAGTTGACTTTTTGTCTTGTACCCATACGTATACCTACACTATACAGCTGTCAATATATTATATAAGCAAAACGATCATTTAACCCAACAATTACTGTATGCATATTGCATACCTAAACAAAATATACTTCAATATAGGTAAAAAAAAATGGTCAAATAGAAACGTCCAATTCGTATAATATTTGATAAAAACATGACTAAAACCCAATAGATAACTATAATTTATAACAGTAATATACCTATACTCTTCATAAGCGAAACACGGAAGTGAATTAGATATTAGTTGTTAGCCGTGTCACATGACGTATCACTGATAATATACAAATGTATAAGGCACATAATAAGTCAGCCGCGCTTCTTTAAGTCACAGAGACGCGCGGCTGACAAATCGTATACACTAAAATCGGAATTATTATTATATATTTTCGTCCGTTCCGAGACGTGATTAATTATTCATATTGAAAATACCAATTTGTAGGCGGGCTGTTCGTTTTGTATTTTTACACACACACACACACAAACACACATTTATATATTATATATACCCGGGTATAGCCAACGGCGAGTCGATGCGTATAATAATAAGGAGCCACCACTAAAGTAAGTGATCGAGCAGCAGCAGCAGCAGCTATATACGGCTAGGTAGTATATTTTAGGTATATGAAGTCTACTTATATGCAGGCCTCAGGGTGTATCCGACCTCAAGGCCTCTACGATTGTTTTTTTTATCCACCAACCGCTACAACGCGCGCGTTACACGCGGGTACTTCGGGTAGGTAGGAGACTTATACGCACGCGTTTATATATATACATCTGGTATTATCATAACCGCGTTCGGCAGCTTGCAGCAACTATATAGGTATATTGTATTAAAAAAAAACCACTACCAATACACCGTCATCGACGGCGACGAAGACTACTACGATGACGATCACTAGGACGGAGACGCACGCAAACCAGACACGCACAAAACCAAAATATACACACACACACACACACACACACACATACATACATATATACACACGTATCTACCTATATGCTATATACATACATATATATATATATATATATATATATATAAATAATATCTTGTACCTGAACGAGTACAATATATAATATTATACACGAATGGTCCCGAGTCGACCCGTAATTTGGCGGCAGCCACAACCGTAGTCCTCCTATATATATATCCGACCCAAATTGTCTACATAACTACCATAATTTACAAGGAAATTACTTTTGCACCACCGCCGCCGCAGCTATCGATTTATAAATTATATGTAATATGTTATTCTTTTATTATTATTATTATTATTAGTAAACGAATATTTTCGATACACCAGACCGCTGTAATTAGTATTTTGTATTTATAAAGTATCTACCCCTAGTGTATTACAAAATAACGTGGGTGAACCGAATTTTTATTATTTTTTTTTTAAACTACCAGCTGCGAAAGAAAAATAACATTAACTCGAGTTTTTGTTATTATTGATAAATAATATGATATTTAAGTACAAATACTTCTCTAGCTCACTTATTTATAAATATTGTTTTGCACGCACATTCTTTAGATGGCGGTGGCGATATTATTAGTTATTACAGAGTTCGAGTGTGTTGTGCTGTCGAGAATGCGCGCCGCGTAAGTAGTCTTCGATGCGACCTCCTAACACATAGAATACGTATAATAATAATAATAATAATAATAAAAACTTAAGTGGTTATGAGTACATATCTACACAAGTATTCCTATTTAGTTTGTTTATTCTCGTACTACGTGCGTCAGTCAAAACCGTATACAATATACGATGATACACATAATAAAAGCTTGGCCCCCAAATGCGCTAGTCATCGAACGGGAAGGGGAAACGGATCTTTTGAGCGTGTTCGCTGCCTCTTGATAGAATACAAACAATCCACACTATATAATATTTATTAATTACTACCGCGGTATATTATTATATTCTACTAGGTACTAACAATACCTACCTACGAATAGAAATTATAAACGTATTTTAATAATTAATATATATATTATATTATGCTGTACAGGTATTATACGATACCGTGGTAAGACATAATGTGTGCGCGCCTCTTGTGTGTTATTTATTATGTAAGTACCTGGTACCTAAGTATAAATGGGAACGTAAAGATACGAAAATATAATATAGCCGATCGTGTCGCGCGTCGAGAGCAAAGACCTTGCGTCGGTAACACAGTTGAATTAATTAAACGCGCGTACCTATGTATAATATAAGCGTGTGCGACGTACGACGCGGAACAAAAGGCGTGAACTACGTAAGGTGTACGAGAGAGGTATGGTGGAAATAATTTTGAAAATGCCACCGTGTTTGATGCTCATTAGTCGTAGGCACGTTTATAAAATAGCGCATTGGTGTCACACGTATAACACTGACGTTTATGTTATATGTTGTTAAACGCGCGTGTTTTCCGTACACAATAAATATACATCATAATATGTACCTATAAGTGATATACGATTGTCGTAAAGCAAAAACGGTTTCCCATCAACTGTTCAAATATATTTTCTGTTAGTGTTATACTGTCATTCAATCCACGAGAATAGATAATATCATAATAATATGTATCTATATAATAGCGTGCGCTCACGTCTGTATATGAATTCACCACGAATTTTTCATCCCCCTCAAAGGGGTAAAACTCTATACTATTCATTGGTTTGATATATAATCTTGTATATTTTCCATTTACACTAAAGTTATCGTATTAGAGCCAAATTGTCTTTTGAGATTTTAATTCAATATAAATCGACGACCTATCCATAGCTTTTATCAAAATGTCCTGAATTTCCTTAATAATTCTTGCGATAATTTATTAATGCGTTTTATTAATTTTACATAAAACTGCGTATGATACTGTAGGTTCGCGTGTTTAAATTATAATAATAGAACCTCTGTTTGTATGGAAGTAGATAAATATGCGACTATAGAGAATTGAATATGTTGTCACCACTTACCGGAATACAGGTTAATGTTGAAACTCGAGTTGGATGGTATTAGCGAGTACCGGACGAGCGCGTTGTCACCGGCGTCGCGGTCTGTGGCCGACACGGCACCGAATACTGTACCCGCTGGCCGATTCTCTTCCACGTGAAACTCGTAGTATTCCCGGTCGAACTCGGGATCATTGTCGTTGACGTCGGCCACGGTGACCACCACGACCACGGTTGCGGCCAGTGGTGCCGGTGACCCGTTGTCAGCGGCCACCACTGTTAATTCGTATGTGTCCTGCGTTTCCCTGTCCAGCGGGCTCTTGACGTACACCCATCCAGTGGTGGGATGCACGTCCAGCGACCCACCTCCGTCGCCGCTGGATACCCGGTACGTGATCCGGGCGTTGTTACCGCTGTCACCGTCCAACGCCGTCACTTGCACGATCTGCGAGGCATCGATAAAAAACGGGTATTATTAAAAAACAAATTGCTTCATTCCAGTAACTTAATAGGTCGTGTATAGCGGTCTGGTAATGTTACTCGATGTGATAATCATCGCATCATTGATGCACGGGTCTTTATTCTGAACTTAAGGGTGAGAGTGGTGTATGTAAATAAACATTATAGGTATTAATGTATTTTATTAATCACATGATTTCATAAAGTCTTCGTACGAAAATCTTTTGGCCGAGTTAAAATAAGCGAGTCCTTACTGCAGCGAACTTTGAATGATATCAACCCCAGCCGGATATAAAGTGTCATGGAATATTTACGCGTATAAAATCGAACCGTCGAGTAACCTCGAGTATATGGCGTTTTTAAATGTTTATTTATTATTTAAAAAACCAATCGTATAATATTGTTTCACGTCATTATTGCGCTACGACACCATGTTCCGGATTTCCTGGGAGGGCGAGTGGTAGTCAGGAGTGTTCAGACACCGTGGACGGCGTCTCTTAAAGCTCGCCACTGTACATTGGTAGTAATATAGGCAACATAGGTAGGTACATATATCATTACGCACCGCGATATAATATTATATCACTGTCCCAGGGAGGAGGAGATATTTATGCGGTTAAACGGTGGCGTTGACAATATATCATGGACCGCGGACATGCCAACGAATCGTAATATACATATTGCATAATGATATTCTACGGCACATACCGCGGGCGATTTAATGTGGAACACGTTTATGAATATAATAATAATGATAACCGTACGCGGAATACGCGCGGTAATACAACGCGCGTTAAAGTGAATTAATCGAGTCCGAGATTAACGTCAGCGGGGCCCACTAATTTATTGGCGTCCGCGCGACCAGATTATACTGTCCGCGCGGGTTACAGACGTATATGTGCGGCCAACGGGGCACGCCGCGGTATTAATAACGCGTATAGGCATATTTAATAATATCACAGTCGAGATGAACGCGATACGCATCTGTAAATCCGACACATTGTCGTCGTCCCATTGAAGAAAAACTGGAAAGAACTCGCTGCAAACGCGTATACACTGTACATTATAATATTACTGTATAATATATAGGATTACACGCCGTGGCCGTCGTGCCTACTATATAGTTGTTATAACTGCGGCCTACGCCTCGTTCGGATGCTGTACACGAATGCGGTCGTATATCGCATGGGTAGGTGGTGATGCCCATAACGCGGTTATCGAGACGAACGAATGAAAAATAAAATCAGTCGGAGAGAAAACGTTGTGGCGCGCGGTATTATATGTATATCGCGAGCGCGGCGACGACGACGACGACGACGACGGCGACCACCGCCTGTGCGGCATTCCCGGGCGTGAACTATACGCTCGACCCCGGCGATACCGTCGGCGGGGTCGAGGGTGGGTGGACGGGTAGGCGCGGAGGGGACGCGAACGCGTCAAATCGTATTATATTATTAGGTGGTGTACGTACGTCGCCGCGGCCCGTCCATCAATCACCGCCGCGATTCGGCCCCGGTGACGACGAGTAATTATCGGGACGCGCGCAGTTCTGCCAACACAATGACGCATTGTTCGCGCCTCGTTGGGGGCCTCGCACGACACCCCCCCGCGCGACGATGTTAATAATAATATAATATATTACCCGTGTACAATATATGATATGCCGCGTCCCCGGGGAAAATCGATAGGCTGCAGCGCCCATGTCGATGTATATAATAATATTATTATATTACGATAAAAAGACGTACATATTATTATTATTTCGTTTTGTCTTTGTACCTACACCCCGCTCCGCCCATTCACGTCTTTGGCGGTTGACGATCTCGTTACAATATACACATGTATAATATACTTGTATTATTATTATTATTATTATTATATTATAATGTTATCGTATCTCTTCTATTATATTATGGTTTCTCCGCGGAGATATGGATGCTGTGCACTATACATCGGGTCGGCATGGACCCCATCACGGGGCGTTTCGTCCCGAACGAAAAAAAATTTAAAAAAAAATGATATAATAAATAATAATCATTATTACATTATACCCCTTCCAGCGCGCGATTTGTACTACAACAAATAGGTACGTGCGTATATCGCGTGTATTAGATTATCAGTCATTAAATTATTATTATTATTATTATTATGAAGGAAGGTATTATATTATTATAATACACGTGCATTGTAGTCCCACGTTATTATAATATTATTACTGGTACCGCGCATTAACTAGCCGTCGTCGTTTATTGTTTAATTGGTTCGCTCCACGGAATACTTTTGCCAGTCGCGCCGACCTGTTGTGGAAAGTGTTGTAGCTCGCGCACCGCTATCGTCCAACACACCCCATTGTGAAATTTCCCGCAGTTATATTTTGTTATTGGCCGGTATAGGCATGTTAAAACTCAGTAAATTAGAAAGTAATTTTTTTTAAATTAAATAGCCTCTACAATCGGAAATACACGTCTTTCCGGCGGGTTTATATTTGCAATGTGTACATGAATAAACCCCCCGACGAACGGTGTGGCGTACGTATTATTATTATTGGAATGCAAGGACAATACCGTCGTGTAGTTCCGTTATATTATGCTGAAGCGAAATCATGACTGTGACCCCCTCGCAAGTCGATGGTCATTGCGCGCGCGCGCTAGGCACCCGCGTTGTACCGTTATTAATTAACGAGAATGTCGTGACGATGGACGACGTGAGAACGTCGTAGCGTTTTCGGCAAGCTTATTACAAGCACTCGTAAGTATAAAATACAAATTACGATTGGTTTATACCTTTTGGAGGGAATCGATCACATAAAACGTGAACTGCATTACTTGCTGCACAGCTGTAATAGAGCAGTGTATTTAAAAAATTGCCAAACAGTAAAAAAATAAAAACTGTCAAATGTTTTATGGACGAAATAATTGAAAGTATAATATTGATAGGGCGGTAAACGTTGGAATTTTCGAGATGAGAAAAGGTTAGATAAGATTAGCGAAGCTATATGGCGTATAGCTACTCGCGATTGGATGGGTCAGGCGATTAACGTATGTGACGTCCGGGAGTGAGATAGTACAGGTAAGAGTACTTTTATATCTGGGTTAATATATATTTGGTGTATGATTGCAGATAATTGACATGTTATCATCAAAATAAATATCCTTACCTGTGAATTGACCGGCAATGATTCCAAAATGGTGGCCGCGTAATGTGGTCGCTCGAATACGGGTGGGTTGTCGTTGATGTCCTGGACATCCACTACCAGAGTCATGTTGTCGGACAGCGACGGTACCCCAGAGTCTCTGGCGATGACGGTAACCGTCAGTCGGTGAACCGTCTCGTAATCTAGTCCATGGATTAAACTGATCGTACCACGGTTGTGGTCCACTTGGAAATACGATGGTTCTTGCGTGGAGGCAATCAGCTCGTAATGTACCTGTCCGTTGGCACCGGAGTCTGGGTCGGTGGCGTGCGCAGTGTAAATCGGCGATCCCGTCGCTACATTTTCTGGTACGGCAATTCTCACCGAACTCGAATCAAAATGCGGCGAATTGTCGTTTATATCTTCGATTATTATGTTCACCTATTACCGATGACATATATATATATATTAGATACACATCAAAGGCAAACAAAGTGTTATTCTCATATAATATTTTAAAAATGTATCGGAAGTACGTCATCCCAACGAGTAACATTATACTATGATTAAATAATAAAATAATATTATTTTCTTTATATAGTTGAATACTTTCTATTTTAAAGCTATAATCGCGTCCCAGAGCAAACGTTTTGAAACAACCGTCATAAATATAACTGCAGTTTCAGTAGGCACTGTGATGAATGTGCAGTCGTTTGAAACTGCAATCGTTAAAAAATATATAACACACACCGTGACGGCATATTATTATATTATAAGGTATGCATATTCGTCCGAGTCTATGGAAAATATTGACAGTTTAACGATCTTCATATATATACGTATACACTCGCTTATCCGCAGCAAATTCTACGGGTAGGTACCTCTATATAATATTATATGTACCTAAATATTATAATATTCATCCGCTGATATATTTTACTATCAGTAAAAACAACAAACTAAGTATAATGCGTTTGAAAGAAACGTCGCGCCGGGCCTAAGTGGGATTTGTTTTATTACACACACACACACACAAGTCGCCGTTACAGTGTTGAGCGCATTCGGGTTGTAAAGGTTTTGCTCACGTAGACCATTAAGTCAACATAAACTCATAAACGCCTCATCCCTCCCCCTAATAGGCGCACCTGCAGCAGAACACTGGTGCAATTAAACAGTTTTACAACTGATCGCGGTCTCTCTCGTTAACCGATCGTGTGTGCATTGATCTCGCTATAGAGCAAGAGTATATGTTTATGTGTGCAGAGAAAAAAAATAAAATTCTTAAAAAAAAACTCAACGTTTATATTGTATGTAATACGTCAATATCATGGCGCATAAACGAACACAGCAGTGTTGTAGGAATGTGCGCACAAAAGGTTATTAAATAAAATATTATTATTATGTGTATACACTCACTTGAGTGTGCGCTCCGTAATATTTGTTCGTCACCGAGTAGGCTTTGACGTTGAGTAGAACTGATTCGAATGATTCGTGATCCAACACGGCTGTCGTTTTGATTATTCCTTTTACTGGATCTATAGCGAAATATCCATTGGCTTCGTCCGAATGTATGGCGTACCTTACGGATTCCGAATCGTCCAAACCTGTAAGACGGAACTCATTTTTAATATTATCAAGCTTAAATGTAGAATGTTGAATGTACATAAATAAATATAAGTATAAAAATTAAGGGCGAAAAAACAATTAGGTATAATACAGATGTTGTTCGTGTTAAAAAGACTGACAACTATGTATACGCTTAATTTATAAATTATACCTTTGTATACATTAATTTTTTTTAATAAAAAAATATTGTCAAATATTTAGTTTAAAATATTATTATGTAATAATAATCCATACATTTCTGAAAAAACAATTACAGTCTTTAATAAAGTACGTTTTTCCGCAATCACGAAGTATAAAGATTTATAAAATATATATTTCATATTATATATTATATTGTTATATCCGAGTTGAACTGCTTTTTTTCTCCATAATTTATGTTGTGATCGAAACGATCGAATCGAACTATATTATCATCGTATCACGCACGTGAACTCAATATAGGTATATTTACTCGTTTATAAGCGATAATATGGTGACAAACCACCAGCGTCGTTGTAAACAATGAGAGCTATCGTGCGTGAGTTTAAATATTCATACAATATATGATGGGTATATTATATAACTTTGAGAGTAAATAAACACTGTGAATGCGTTAAATGCGTTTGTCGACGGTATTGCCATATATATATATATATGTATAAATATAATGGTGATAATAATATAATACGACAATGACGACAAAGCGGCGCGCACACAAAAAATATTGACCAGTAGCCGTAGTGTGAGCGGTAAAGATATTACATATTTTCTACGGACCGGTTTGTTCGAAAATTAAAAAAAAAACTCTACCTGTGTTTGACCAAAAATCTTTTGATATAAAAATAGTTTTTATGAAAAAAAAAAAACACAAATCAGAAATCATCGACATACTTGTGACGAGAATATTATTATAGTACAGGACTGTAGCAAATGTCATCTTCGTTCGCGAACGCGTCAACGTGTAATCTTCCACCCACGGGTGTTTGTAATGAGATATAATATGATCTATGCAATATATTATTGTAAAGAATGGAGGGCAGCTAGTTAGTACGCGGGTTGTTATATTCCGCGGAGAGGGTCGCGGCGCGACTCGGAGAGATTACCATTTAATTAAAATCCAGAAACACCGGTTGACCGAACGCTCGGAAAAATCAGACTCTGGCAGAGTGGGGATGAGATTAAACATACCATATATATATATGTATAGATATAATAATATTATGCACATCCGTAGGACGATGAGAGATTTTAATAGAATCGAGTGTGTTTGGCCAGTATATAGATATATAATACATATACATTATAATATGTGTATATACACGAAAACCACGAACGATTTACATAAATCTCGTCCCGCGCGACGATTTTTTGTTGTTTTTATTTTACCATCTTGGAACGATCGTCGTCATCACCCGGTGCAGCAGCGGTTTACCGATATCAGAGGGGTCCACGTACCGAAATATGACATATTCGGTTTTTAGTTGTTTTTCTCGTCTATTGTTGACTCGTCGTAAATTCATCGTCTTTGGTCGAAAAAACGCCACGTTCCGGTTTATTTAATTTGAATAAAATTTTAATAACGACGAGAAATTCGTTCGGACCGGCGGCGGCGGTGATAAATAACTACTGCGGGACCGGGGCGAGATAAGTAAACGGACATAAATTGTGGTCGTTATATACGCACGCATGCGTTCACACACACACACACACAGACACACAATACGAAGTTTGTACGTGTATATATATACGTATAATTTAACATAATATAAATTTATTATTTATACATTGTATATACACATCGCGCGGGTCGAGTCGTAAATGTTTGTAAGTTGTGCGTTTTTAAGTTTTCATCGTCGAAACTAATTTTCCTGGTTGGCTATCATTCGATGTAGGATGTCGATATTGTTTGATAATAGAAGAGGTATACATATATACGAATAGAAGTAATTTTTAAAATCAACGGTTATATTTTAAACTAGGTATTTTAAAGTTTTATATGTATGATCTGACAGAGGATCGTATTGTTATCGCATGTATTGAAATGAATTTAAAATATATGGTCATTTCATTTTGCATTAAATCTCCGATCTATGGTCTTAATAAGAGGACGGTGCTGAACACACGGAAAAAAATGGGCATTTTAGTATACCGTTCTGTTGCACATGAATAAGAATATAAGCTCAGGCGTGCGTGAGAAAAAATATATAACTATATTATTATACCGATCGATCGACCTAGTCGATTAGGCACGTCATACACACATATATAGTTATGTATACAATATACATGTGCGAACCAGTTAGTTAGTGAATTTCAATCTGCTACAGCAGGAATAGCGGACAACGACGCGTGTCGTATTGCGACGATCATTGTCGGGTGATATCATTATAATGAGCTGGCCGTTCGTGCAAACGATCGCGGTGGCCGCCAAATTTCCAAACACAGATAAAGGTATACCTAATAATAATACTTACTACTTAGCAGTAATATATGCCTAGCACGACTCGGCGAGGGAGACTGCACGGTTATAGAGAAGTCGCCGAGTGCACGGTTGAGACGATACATATTGTATAATATATGCGGCGCGCGGGATATTATGTATACGTCTCGTAACTTACCCCCCCGGAACGGATCGTGATCGGATGCGAAATGAAGACGTATTATTGTGAGATATATATACATTTCACGACTCGGTTCATTCCTATATGTTTACCATGCTGCATTCCGATTTTTTTTATTTATTTTGTTTTACATGTATGTATTCGACCTTTGTATCGTGCGGCTTGGTCTCGATGTGTGCGTGAAGTGGTTGCCGTTTTAGCGATATCTGCACCACACCTGAACTATATAGATACTATACACTATTACGACTTATATGATGACGTTTCCGCACGAAAGATTCCTCTTCTCTTTGTACTTACATACGCGTGAATATAAACATTTGAGCGACACGGATAACAATTTGCCCCTAACTAGTTACTCATATATCACCACTCGGTATTTTGAATTCCTCAGTGGGTAGTTACACATACCTGACTGATTGGGCGACACCGTCACGTTTCCGACAGCAGTACCCACCAGTGCGTCCTCCGGCACCGTAAACGAGTATTGTGACTTAACGAACACGGCGTATGGTTTGGCCAGGTCTGCGGATAATACAGTAATTCGGACTTGGGCCACTTGGGCGGCCTCGTAACCGCTGCCATCCCTGGCGGCTATCATCAGTCTGTAAACACCCGACCGCAATTGTGCAGCCCATATCTCACCGGTATTGCCGTCCAACCGGAACGAAGTCTCCGAGTCCTCACTGTCAGGTCCTGTGAACACAAGCACAAACATGTTATTTTAAGTATTACAGCTGTAAATTCAATATTGTTAAGAGTATTAAGCGACATGCGTATGCACGTGAAAAGTCTGGTAATACGTTAAATTGTTTTTATTTTTTAATTTAATTACACGATGGTAAATTAATAGATAAATATATGTGAATGGTATTGGTACGTTATTTTTTAATATAATAAGTTATTGTATTTAAAATATTGAAGGAAAGGTTAAAACAATATTAAACTCGTTAAATTACTAAAAATAATCTTAAAATAAAATTTAAATTATTATTGGAAATCACCATTTTATTAATAAGAAAATTAAAAAACAGAAGGTTAATCAAAATTCAAAACTGTTCAAATTACTATAAATAAAATAAAAATACTAAAAAATATTTTATATATTATGCACTATATTGTCTATATATACAGTTGTGTATAATATTATAGGTATATATTACATCGTTGTAGAATTAAATAAGTCGATCCAACTTATTTATTTATATAATAATTAAAAAAAAACACGAATAGGCCAAGTTACGTCATTAAATACGTAAAGGTACATTGGATTAAGTCTAGTATAGTATAGGTTTAAGTCATTATATCATTGGATATAATTGGGTATATCTTATAATATATATATAACTTATATATATTATATAGTTGAATATTATGGCAGTAAATAGGGTTAAACTAATATTTCTAACGGTACGAATTTGACGATAAAAAAAGTGATTTGGTAACTCATTTGCTAAAATGTTTTTACGATATTTCGTTATAGATCTCCTCGATAAAATTCTAGTTATACCTATACTCCGTTATACTAGTTAGTTATATGTTATCTGATTGTATAATGTATCAGCTACTGGACTATTAAAAAAAGTCTGAGCGACTGGGCTGAAGACTGCACGAGTTTATCGGAGAAATATTTCAACTATATGAATAATATAATAATATATAAATTTATTTATTTATCTCTTCGTGAATAAGGGACATATATGTGCATATCTGTACTACATACCTATTTATATAATATATTTTAGATAGGTATATAGTTTAGTTTCCGTTGAACTGTAAAGGTGTATAAATAAAACGAAAACCCAACAAAATATAAAGAATGTTTGGTCGTTGGATAAGTGTAAATAGTTGCAGTCATATAATACCTATATTATGGGTGTGCGTGTGTGTGTGTATACACGAATTGTCTTTTGTGTGACTATCATAATGCACAGGATATTCATCACATAATAATATAACTGAACGACCGAGAAACCACAAAATTAAAAACAAAATTTGAGAAATCATGTATAACCCGACTGTCCGGACGTAAAAGTTTTTACGTTGTGAATCCAACAATATACCTACTATTTACAGTTTAAGTTGAAAACTATTGCGGTTTAGGTGTAGCCTACGTGTCTTATAACGTGTACGGTGTATCCATAGTTATTTCAAATTTCGAATTTAGATATACAATATTCGATACTCATATTGTACTATAAATTATCTTATATATTGTAGGTATATACCTAAATATAATTCACTATTGCTATACACAATAATTATATACTTGCGTTTTCTATGTTTCTAGGAAATTTAAACGCATCGTACGTGAACAAAATATGGTTATTAACCTCATATATATATTATTATAATGTAGCTATAGGATAAGCCTGCGGCAGATCGATGGTTTATTGGATGGAGTCAACTACAGAATGTTTGTGTTACAAATACTGCACACGATGATTATATTATAATTATTCTATTTTTATAACACACACCTTTAGCCGACATCATATAGTAGGAAACAACACCGAACGATCCGGAATCCGCATCTTTTGCTCGGACCGTGACGATGGGCCCTTGTTCGGTTGGGCTCCATACGATGGACACGTTGTACTCGGAGGGTGAGAATACAGGCCAGTTGTCGTTGACGTCCTGTACGTCTACTTTGACCACGGCACTTGTGCTCAGTCCACCTGCAGAAAAATATCGGTTATTACAATATTTGTAGTCATTTATGTATATGTGTATATGACCATTGACCATATTATATGTAAATTATAGTAATTAAATTGGTGAAAAGTAACACTATGGTGGTAGCCGATAAAATACAGGCAATATGGTACCCCGAATTGAAAACTGTTTACTACAATATATCATTATACTCAGGAAAATTAGTATCCGATTAGTAAATCATGATAAATAGTTTGTACCATAACTTCGCGGGGTGCTTTACGAACGAACGCAATTCGGATGTATATAATATATCATGACGTAAAATCCTCGGTGATGAAAACCGGTAATAAAGCCGGCAATACTACAGAGACGGCGCGTGCGAGGGAGAGATAGTAGCTGTTAGATGGATGGAAGAAAAAGAGATAAGGTATAGAGTTATAGGTGGGTGTGTGTATGCGTGTGTATGAGAGAGAGGAGAGTGAAAGAGAGAGAGAAAGTGATGTGTTGAAAGACAAGGGATGAGCCACAACGACGCACAGCAGCAGGTGGCCGTTGATGCTGCAATAGTAAGTGAGGCTGAGATATATGCTATATGGTCGGATAGATTTCAATGGATCACTTGGAGGTGCTCTGCAGCGCACTCGAAACCGCCCGATAAGCATCGGACGCGTCTGCGAGCCAACCGGTTTACGCGCGCGCGACTGCTCGAGTTGGATCTTTGATTTATCGACGGCAGCTCGCGCACAAAACGTCCACACGCTAATATACAAAAATGTGTACCTATATTACAAAATTATTTCGGTTAGGTAAATAATATACGCGTTTTGTCAAAAAAAAAAAATAATAAAAATGTCCGAATATTAAACCATAATCGTATAAGTCCGAAATAAAGTGGAAAAAACAGCGTCATTCAAATATCGCGTAGCACAAAATTGCAGGTGGGAACCATATCGTGTCCTTAACAATTTTATAAAGCGAAATTTGGAAAATCTCGGTTCTTTTCAAAGTATCATCACCTGATATTTAGGTATCTATATTATAATATTAAAAGATGCACCGAACGCAGTTATGGGCTTATGGCGTAATGGATAATAATAATATTATAATATCTACACCCACGTGGGCAGATGGTTACACTAGATATTTATGTACCCTGAAAAGACGTTTTTATAGTAATGTTTATAGGCATATCCATATCATAATATCGTATAATTTCACGCTAGTACATATACTATAAATATAATGATTTTCCGAGCAATTACTTAAAACATTGTACACGTATAATATCGTAGTCTACCACGGGTCGCCGTTGTTTGAATTTAATAGCAATTACGTTTAAAATTGTCGTTTATTGTTATTTTTTAATTTAACACACTCACCCCTGTCAGTCGCTATTACGGGAAACTCGTACAGTTTTCGGGTTTCGTAGTCCAACTGTCTGGTCAGACATATTTCACCGGTTGTCGATTTGATGAAAAACGGTCCACTATTTTCGGATAGTGTGAAGTTCACCATGGAATTGACGCCGCAATCTGGATCCGACGCTGATACCTGTGGGACAAAAAAGTACATAGTTAATTATTATTATTATACGCTGAACATATTATTAAAATAATATCGAATACGAGAAAATAATAAACTATAAGCCAGAATGTAAATGCATTGTACATAACGGCGTACCGGTACGCACCACCGGAGTGTGGCCGAAGAGAGCGCGTCACATGATTCGTATACTTATTTATAATAACGCCATGGACGCAACATCGCGCGTAGGTATACGATGCACCTTACAATATATATCGTTTATAATTGAATTCTACGTCGTTGTTTTAACGACCCATAAAATACATGTACGTTTACTTATTAAAATAATATGTATATACAAGTATCCGTTGTTATTTTCGGCCAATCGAACTCAATGCGTGTCTTTATGCGCAGTGAACGGTTATAGAAAAAAAACATTTCGAATACGATTTATACGATATATAGCCGGTGTATAAATTATTTAATAATGTATATTCGACGAAATCTACGGAAACGTCGACGTTTAAGATAGTACTAACGAGGGTGTAACCTTACATAATATAATATATTATTATGTATGTATTCTCAGTTTAAAATCGAGTATTCAAATACACAATGTACTGTGACCGACAGGCTGCAACAGCAGTCTTAATTCGTATACAAAACACAACCAATGATTGATTTTATAATGTTTGTTACGCAATTTAGACACAATATTTAAAGTTTATATGACATCCAAGTTTGTTGCACTCTCAAAAATATTTTAACTTGGCCATTTTAAAGTTTAATAATGCAATATTCACTATAATATTATATATCTATGTTATGATCCAAACAAAAACAACTTTTTAGAAATATCCCTCTTAATAATTTATGATCGTTTTTAATATTATTATTTATAATTTATGTAAATATTATAATAATATTTTGGTTCTATTCATAGGTCCTAGAAAATTTTTCAGATGCAGCAGACGGTTCATGTGCGTTTATGATAAGTACACCTAATAAAGACGTCATTAGGAGTTATGATAATAAATTAAGTTGTTTAGACATAATGTGGAAACAAGATATTAAGTATATTAAAATTGGAAACGGGTAAGTCATCATTTCATTGTTATTAATCATAGAGAATACACGGCAAACTGTAAAAAATGTTTGAAGTCTTGTTAGGTTCCGCGTTTTGCAAATTTCTGATGTCATTTTTTTGCACATTACATTTATAACAATGTATCATGATATTATTATAGATATAAGTTAACTATAATCACATACGATTTTTATTTGGCACGACGAAAGAGTTAATAAACATTTTTTTTATACTACTAAAGACGTTTCCCATATTTGTGAAATATTATATGATATATATAGGTACCTATAAGGCATGAAATTACTTACCATATGTAATTAAAGCCCTGAAAGTTAAGCTCTTGCATCAGAGGTATACGTATTTTACCTGTCATTACTAAATAAAATGTAATCTTTTTCAAAACATTTTACTGTTACTATGATTATTGTTTATTATAATATATTATATACAATATTAAATTACTAACACCTAAATATTCATTATGATTTACTTGATTTATTAATAGAGGTTTAAATAAAGAATAATATGGGACCTAAAAGCGGTGTAATAGGTACCACCTAAAATTTAGGTTTCCGCACGCTTATGTAACCGTACAACTATATACCCACAGCAAATAATAATAATTTCAATCGTTCGATCCAGGCATACTAATTTGAACAGGCGAGCGGACAATATATAGGTATATATTATCTTTATACATATTCAACGACAAAAAAACAAACCGAAAATAATAATATAATATATAATATACAAACGGTGGACACACACACACACACACGCAATACCGGTGAACGACCCGACTATAATACGCGTCTCCAAGATCATAAATTGAATTCATCCATCGGCTAGAAAGAGAGCGAGAGAGAGGCCGAGGGACGGAGAGATTGCAGATCGAGGCGATAACTACGTATCCTTATACTTGTACACATATGCGAGTGTATAAGTCGACGGACGACGATGTGCAACGGGTGACCGAAACGGCATATCCAATCGCACCTGTCGCACGCGCGAGCATCTCCTTATGGTCTTGTGGCAGCAGCGTGCGTTCTGTGCGCCCGCAAGAACGCATTCCGCGTCTTGTACAGGAAAAACGAGAGCGCTGTCGACCGGGTTAGTGGTATAGAGAGCTGTGGTGGCAGGTATAGCACGATGTGGGCGCAAGCGTTTCTATTATTATATTATAATAAATTAGTATATACCTACATCGAAATCAACCGGATTAATGTAAACAAAAATGTCGGCATATTATACCACCGGTTTCCTGTTTTCGTAAAATATATAAGACACGCTAGCTGTTGCATCTTATCGCGACTTGTTTCGTATGGCGTTTACACGATACATTATATATTATATCGTAGGTGACTCGGCCTGCAAGCGCGTAAAATGGTTTAGAAAAAAAAACTTCGAAATATTCAGTTAAAAAAAAAAAAAATTAAAATAAAAAACCGAACAGAGTAAATATCATTAATTTTAGCATGCCACGTATCTATTATGTGCGCATATTATTCCTATGTGTATACACCATACAACAGTCGTCGATGAATAATAATTATCATAACTAGATCTATTATATAATGCCTACACTTATATACATAATATACAACGTGCGTTCGAGTGAGCGCGCGTGTGTGTGCTGTGTTCCAAATTTATTCAATTCAGACACACACACACACACACACACACACGAACAATTTATTTATTTTTTTGAATTGTTTCGCAAAACGCCGTGGCACTGATTTAATGATACATATATGTATGTGTATGACGGGAGGCGTGCAGTGTTTTAAACGGTCATAATAAATACGTATACGCGATAATTGCGACCGCGCGTAATTACACGGTCGTAAAACAGTAGCTTTAAGATTTTAAATGCTGTATAATTGCAAGTTTCAGTTTTTCGACCAAACACGAACGCGCGCTCTAATATGGCCTCCGTTTATGTTTATAATAATAATATATTATATTGGTATGTAGGTATTAGCATAGGTAGTTACATGTCGCGTGTCGCATACGTCGGCCTCCATTATAGTTATTACAAGATTTCGAACCGTTTAAGGAAATCTATTTTCTTAAAATAATACAATTGATAACAATATATCATGATATACACAGTGTACCTATTTGATTTTTCGAAATGTTTAAATATACTTAAAGACCACATTGTCTTTTTTGTATTTACGAGTGTCCTGTGAAAATTTTTGTTTTTCAAATTTAAAAATTCCAAAAATCATATTTTGAAAAATTGCTTTATTAAAGAAAAAAATGGGGCGAGCATTCATGGTGGATTACCCTGTATAAAGTCATACATAAATATACACCTACACATAATTTATATCATCATTATAAAATTATTCTTAAATTTATATACGTAAAATTTGGTGTGGATAAAATATACGACAGTTGCATGTAGAGAACAAGATATAAAACCCCGAATTAACGAGGAAATGGCCAAAATTAAATCATAATATACATATTATTATATATTGCTTTACGGCGCGACATGTGTGCAGGCGCCCGCGACCATATATATTAATACACGCGCGAGTGTCTTATAATATTATAGCTGGTCAGTTTCTTCTATAATTATGTGGTCATCGTTAGCATTGTCGTCGTCGTCTTCGGGTTTTGGCGGCGACTCCGAGCAATTTGTTACGTTTTGACAGCCGGCCCCGGCGCGCGCGCTGACAGAAAGACCCGCACATGTGAATTATTGGTTACATTTGTGTTCGCTCGCGTGTGTGTGAGCAGAGGGTGGACGGGGAAAAAATGTAGAAAACAAGCATTACCGGATTCCGCGGGAAAATGTGTCCTACGCGCCAAAAAATAAAAAAAAAAAACATTACAAGCACGTATTATACGTATTATAATATATTATATAATGTACACATCCGCTGATGCAGTGTACGCAGCGCTTCTGTGCGCCCGGGAGTCGGGGTGAACGACACTCTAGGATTTTTCGGGAAAAGGATGAAATATATAAATTACGCGTATATCGATCCAATTATTTTCGGCGTCGACGTCGCTCCAGACTGCACCCGGTCGGCCTGGTGCTGCAGTGCATAATAATCATCGCATTGTTGTTTCATGCGAGCGTCGTTGTTATATATTATATTTTGTATAATATGTATAAGCCTGCCGCTGTACTTGAACAAATTAATCCTATCCCCCAAAATGATATATCGGTCTCGTGTATATAGTCGGACCGGGTCTTCCATTTATTTGGATTATAATATGCAAACCGCCGAGCGCAGATAGCAATCTCCTCCATATTATGTGTGCGTGTGCGACTGGTCGTTGTCGAGTTATTTCCTCCTCCCACCGCCTGTTTCAAAGTTCCAATTATTAGGTATACGCTGCAGATGATATACATACGCAGATTCCGATTGATAAACATCGCAGACGACGTTTGAAAAACTCGATGTTTTTGTATATATATATATAGGACCATATCATATTATATATTATGTACGAATATAAAAAACCTAATCGGATTTGTCTGGAGAATGTTTCGAGCTTTTGCTGCCACGATTGTTAAACCTACCGCTGTGATATGGTCGCACGATCGCGAACCATATTATACATTGTCGTATTATTTATTTCCCGACTTGCCAAAAATAATGGTATTTAGTCTTATCAATGTGTGGAACAGGTGATAAAGTGAGAAAGAAAGGGTTTATACTTTATTACCATCGTAAGCGGCCAATAAAAAAAATACATTACAAAGCACTAGTGCCCAAGGAATCATGAACAGTTCCTAAAATTTGAGTAAAATATATTATATATAAAATATACACTATATATTACATACAATCTACAAGAAGTGATATTGTATTAAACCGATAAAAGAAGCTTATATATACCTATTATAAATTATATGGTATAGGCATTGCGGTGTTTGCTCATCGAGTATACATTACCATGTGGTGTTGTAAGATATAATTGTAACGACGACTCATTGCGATATATTGCTGTTGCAGTGCGCACAGCTATATCGATTATAACGTTTATATTATTATTATTATAGGTTCTTACATATGATAACGCGTGATTGATCTCTAGCGGAGGGTCCCATCTAAACTGGTATTTTACTTAGTTAAGTACAATAATGTGTACAAAATAATATACAGACATGCCGGTAAAAAAAGTGATATCTGCTGGGATTTTCTCTCGGAGAAGGAGTAGTTTTTTAATCTATTTCCTCATCGTACACTCTTTGGAATTATCTAATCATCCATCAACCACATGACTGCTATAATACTTCGAATTTAGCAACTACTGTTACTATTATCACGTATTGTAAAACGGTCAACGGTCACAAATTACCAATGAACGAACACATATTATAATAGGAAATTATTTTGTCTATGTGAAAAAATTTTTAAAATAAATCGTATATCGTATGGACGTATTGAAATATTTAATTATATATTATATTCTTACATGCGTTTACGCCCGAGTTTGTTAACCATAATAATATAAATGTGTTTATATTAAATAGATGTGTACCTACAGAAGAAATCTATCATTAAAAAAAAAAAAAAAAAAAATGAATAAAATCGATGACAGTCGCCCGACTATAACCATCACAATCTCGTAAACACAAACAACCCGTTGACAACGCTGTAATTCCCAGTGGCTTATATATTATTATTACTATTGTGTAAAATTGTCGGTAGAAAAAACTAAAAATTATAGTTTTCCTGTACATAGAAGAGTAAATAATATTGAAAATACGGATATCCGAAAACCATATACCAACTTGGGAATATCGGTGTAAAAATACACGTGTTTAAAATGAACGCGTCAATCGATAAAAAAAAAAAAAACCGTTCATATAAAAATATAAATTTGTGATTTTTTTTATTCGCAACTACGTAGAGCACTTACATACAATATAATGGTATCTTTATATATATATATATATAGGTATAGGTATTTAATTGAAATGTCCCAGTCGCACGTCGGACGGCGAGGAGGAGGAAAGTACTACGCCGCGCGCGAGATCTCGGTGATGCTGCAGTTGTAACATTATATAATAATATATCTATACATATTCGTACGGCTGACAGGGGCCATTAAGATAGAGGGAAAACACACTCGATTATTGGTTAATTACGGTACAGATTAACACCGAACGAAACGTGTTTATTCAAATTGGCAACATTATCGGTGTGTATAAAGTGTAAATGTGTATGTATATGTGTCTGCGCAAGAATGACTGAATGAGTGTGCTTTGTGTATGTTTGGAGCCGCAAAAATGATATCGGACGTTTCTTATAATATAATTATACAACGATCGAGCGCATGTGCACATACATTTATAATATATATATATTCATAAGGAGGTAATTTACGATGGCTACAGTGGCGATCGATTATAGCTCATAGTACATAATGTAGTGACATACCTAATACCTAAATAAATGTATAAGTACTATTCATGAGGAGATGGGATTAAGTGCAGATTTAGTCGACAAAATATGTATATGCGTGATGGGAAGAAAAACGTGACATGATTGAAACGATGATTTAATGATAATTTTATATCTGAATTGTACCGCATGGCGACGATTTTTCTACTGTATACGCTGTAAAACGATATATTTTCGCATATACAATGTGTCAGACAACGTTTTCGAGTCCTTGAGAATAGCACCAGCCTGTCTCTTTCCGCCTTATTACACACACACACACACACACACACACATTGTTCTACGAAGCGAAAACAGGCTACCATTTCGTTGTCTCCGGTTCATTGATGCTGCGTACTGCATGTATTTATATTTTAAACGTATATATATAAATATATATCGTACGATGAAAAGAGTGAGAGAGAAAGAACATATACTCTGATTTATTAAGCCGGTTTCCATTATTATATTAACGGTGTCCGCGCATTACACACATACAAACACACGTATATAATATATAAATTGGTAAGCTTTCCCGAAAGTCACTGCCGTCGCCGCCACACTAATGATTTCGGAACCATTGTTTTGACGGCACTGCAGCATCAATTCCAGTGCATAATTCACTTTTGGGTTAGAGTTATTTACGAGCCATGCAGGCAGCGACGAGATAACGGTTTTGCGAGCGACACAAGAGACTGGTCCCATAAAACAATTCGCGAAACAATTGCCGCCGACATTTCGCGACGATGGAATGTGCGCGCGTCTCGTTTAATATACGCGCCCATATATAATATATATCTACAAAAACAAGCGCATACCATTTCCCGCGACTTTTCCATGGTGGATATATAAATGCCGATATAGTATGCAGTGTGTTATTATAACAATAATAAAACTATTTATAGCTGCAGGCTCGCATATTATCTTACCCCGCGCAGCTGCAACACTAATTTACTAGATATTCACAACAAAGATATATAATTATAATATTTAATATTATTATTTTATATAATAATATCATAAGACTGTTTTGTTGAAAAATGTTAAATTGTATATACACACACGCACAACATAAAAAAAAAGTCTATATACGGGACTTGTTTTGGGAAAGAAAAAATAATATCAAGACATATCGCTGATGTTGTTGTTAATCGCCTCCGTTTACGAAAAACACGTAAAGAATATTACTGTTCCTAATCCATTCGCTCGTTATCGCCGTAGCCGCCAACGTTAAAGATAATATAGTACCACACAGCTACAGCACACGTGCGTTAAAGTCTCTATAGCGACGTGCGGTGTCATACGAATAAAATCGTGCGAGTACCGAATTCCATCACCCGTCTAGTGGCCGTTGCTAGACTATAATATAATATATATATATATATATACATATCTACATACATATTTTAGTCACAACGACGAGATTGTATAGGTACGACGTTAGCTCCATCAATTACGAAACGATTTTTCCGTATTATGAATTGACGTGTCAGGTAAACGCGTATTATATGGCGGGTAGACCGAATAATAAGTGAAAAAGAACGGAAGTACACGGAAAACCAAAACCAGAAAACCCTTTTAGTCGGCTGTCAAAAATAATAAACATTAGGTACGCGTCGTCCTCTTAAATTAACCTCTTGAAGCAGCATATAAAATAATACACATCTGTCGGTGCACCATGGTGTACATATATATAATTGACTCTGCACAGGTCTAGTATGCGGTTTATCAAAGAGAGGTGCATGTGTCGTTATTCAACAGATCGTCATTGTGTATCGATTTTTGTATATCAGAATAATCAATATGCATATGTTGCAACGTCGATTGTGATATTGATCAATAATTGGTAGATGGTCGGATGAAGTGTATATATTGCGTATATACTATAGGTATTGGCGTATCGCGAGGAATGCAGATTGTGAATTTTTTCCATAACACTGAGTTAATACACGTAGGAACTTTAAAAAAATCATTTTTGTATATATTTACATGAAAAAAATAAAATTAAATAACGATTTTTTCACGAAATTGTAATAGGCGAACTTATTCGAATACTATATATTCGTATGTAGTCCCGGTAATTTATTAGTCTGGATAATCCGAACATTTCGGTCACACGGTCATCTTCGCACGTTTGAGTATATATTATATATACATATGAAAACGCGACGATAAAGATACAGATCGATATAAATGGTATCCTGCAGTAGGCTTTCTTTTCTACGTTTCTCGGTTGATGTGATGGTCGCCGGTAAATCGGTAGATCTTTTAATGATTCACTCAGCTCGTCTTGTACATACAGTATGTACAGTATATGCATACATACTTGAATATAAACAGAGCGAGTAAAAGAAAAAAAATTACACTAGGATTATTCATTGTCCATAGCGATGGAATTGTTAATTTCTAAATATAATGTTTATGTATAATATATTTATATATCATAATTATGTATATTATATAATATGAATCATTACACGCGCTCATAAAAAGCTTTTGTTTTGCGCTATATTAAAGTATAAGCTCGCAGTAGCTATAAGTTCGCTATGTTGACGGATAAGGGTTGGCTACCCTGGTACGAAACTCGTACAGTCATGAAGTTTTTATTGCTGCAACGTTCAGCCCGTTCAGGGTTTATATCCGACAAACACACACATAACCAAGAATGCGAGTATTATATCTTTATACACTATATATATATTCGTATTATACTATACGCATACCCCTCGACGTCGCGACGTGGTGCCCACAACCTGTCATTATTGTTCTCGGCGGCGGACTAATGATGTCGGACGAGCGCCCTCCTGCCATCTGCCTTTTTCATCACTCGAAGAAGAAAAAAACACACAAATGTATAATAATAATAATATTTACCTATACACCGCGTCGACGGTGCGTGCGCGCATAGTTAAATATTTTATAGTGCGAGTGTGAGATACGATTTTAGTTGCGCGAACGTGATAAAATTGCGCACACAACGGCGCGCGCGGAGATTCGATACGGACGAATCCAAATCGTTTCGACCGCAAAAACCTCAACAGGGAGTGACGCGCGTTATACACAACAAGTGCGGTATCAAATATCTCGCGATCATTTCGATCTATTTCCTTTGTTGCAGCGCGGCGGCGGAGTAATCATCATTACACGCCATTACAATATAATATATTATATGTATATAATATCCGTTTCTTCCATTGAAATTACGACGGTCAAATGACAGGTTTTTGGAACATGTATATCTGTTATGTATGCGCGCATCAACCCACTCACGAACATATATGTATATATATATATAATTTTGGGAGGGGGGTCATTAAACACCCGGAGAGACATTAAACGTGCTGCCGCGGGAATAAAATCGGTAGGACTGCAGCGGGCGGGTAGGGGTTGGGGTATATATATGTATAGTGGGAAAAGAAAAAATATATTATGTCGGAAAAAAAACCGAAAGTAATCATGTTCTGCACCGCACGAGGAGAGGAACCAAGCATATAATATAATATTATGTAGTATACGACGGATGATGCATGTATAAAGTAGTTATTACGCAACGTGCGCGGGTGATGGGAAGCGGCGGCGGTAATTGACGGTTGTAGCTGTGGCGGTGGCGGCGTCGACGACGGCGGAGAACCAGAAAACACGACCAATGACATCAGCGGGGGAGACCGCAACGATGGACAATCATTATTTTGGACTCGGTGGTCGTCGTATATAGTTTCCAAGAGTCGGTATAATACACGGTGTAGAGCGAATATATATATAATTTATATATAGTACAATAATTGTGGGCCCAGTTCTTTGTTTCTGTGTATACATACATACATATATATATATTATATACATAAGGCGCTCGAGCACATAATATAATAAATAATATGTATATAATGTATTCGTCGCATGGGAAAACGAAAACATATAGGTATAATATACGACCACGACGGGAGGACATGACGACGACTACGACGTCTGTTTAAAATAATTGACGTATATTATCGTGTGTGTGCAGTGTGTAATAATTGACGAATTTCGCCGCTGTGGGTGGGTGTTCGCGTATATATATTATAAATGTAGTCGAGGAATTTGACCGCGTTTTTTCTCGAGCGCTGCTGGTTCAATATAGAATAAGTTAATAGTCTATGTATATAATATATTATAATATGTTGCTCGAATGAACTATAACTGCTGCTACTATACCACTACTACTACTACTACTACTAATACTACTACTATTATTTGGATTAATTTTTTTACGAACAGATATTTTTCCAGGCGTAGGCACTTTGCGGTGGTACTTATAATAGGTACCCGCAGCGATATACGCCGGTATTACAACGGTGTTTGTCGCACTCGACGATCGAAAACCGAACGCGGACGATAAAAAGGCGACGGCGGACAAGCAATATCTGTCATAATAATTCCGCCCACATACTGTGAGCACGGAACGCGCGTGTCCCACAGTAGCGGTCCGGTCCAATAAATTCGAAGTGAGAGAGGCCCACCACCACGCGGCCACCGTTTAAATTACGAGCCGTTTCAGAATTTATTCGTTTATAAATATTATTAAAACGACGATTTTTACGAGTTTTTCATACATATTAATATATGTATATGTGAAGACTATAAGAGGTATATGTATATAATAGTATGTGTGTGAGTGTAAAGTTTATTATTATTTTTTTTTTTACAAGCAGCCCCCTCCCCCTCCGTCCGCCCAACAGTAGTACATAATAATATATATTATATATATTATGTATAAATATACGTTTGCACACCGGCCAGCGGCTTAGAAGAAGTATCAACTCTGTATGTGTGTGAGTGCATACTGCATAATAATAATAATATATTACAATGCACGCGTGGAATTATTATATTATTGCACTCTGGACACCGATCGTAATAATGTAATTTATATAATATGTATAATATATGCCCCGATCCGTTCGGCGATGATCCGATGGGGGGTCCAATTAATTCGCTTATACGCGTATTTAAGCCAAAACGATGTAAATATTTTCGTCAAGGAAAATAGTTGTTCTTCGGTTGTTTGAAATGTTTGAATAATTCAAATAAATATAATTTGACTTTTATTTTCAAAGAAATATATTTGAATTGTAGAACGTGTTAAGTCATCAATAAATGTGAGAAAATATTGCTTTTACTATTCTATTATATTGCAGATATAATCGAATCACAAACATCACTACGTACAAGTTGTAGGGAATTGTGTAAACGTGAAGATCTTGATTGAAATAGTTTTCTAGTTTACTTATATTTTCTATATCCATTATAAAAATCTGACCAAACAGTATTATTAATATTTTATACAATCAACCATGTTTTTCAGTTAAATTAAATAAATCGAATTTTAAGATTTAAATCACTTCGTCGTTAAAATACATCTCCATAAATAGAGCTTGCCATTATTTTTCGTTCCAAATTTTTTACCGTCAAATCCCAAATTTCTTTTGTTATTTTCTACACCTATGTATAATCTATCACATATTATTCTAAGTAGGTGTCCGCAACATATTGTAGAATTAGTAATTTAAACTTTTTATATTTCTCCTATTTTTCTAAAGTTTCCATAGTGATATTATTTGTTTTTTTATTTTCTATACAACGTCTCACTCCAAACTTTTCTATAAAAAACAGGTTCCAACTATAATTTCCTGTTAGTTAGGTTTGTAACTGAAAATTGCGTAATATAGGTACTATAATATATTATTCGCATGATGCGAGTCCCATCAATTTGCTTGATTATGTCTGGGGCCATAACCTGTTATAATTCTTGGATCTTGGTATGATATTCGTAAAAAGATTATTACAAATTAAATAACAACTATATACCTATCAGCTAATGTATTTGTAAAAAAAAGCTAATAACGCTTGTAAATAATGCATATTTGAGAAAACGTTAACAACGGTTTTATATACTTTTCATATTTAAAGTTATGTTTATCATTATGATAATAAGATAAGTATATATTTATACTATAGCTAGGTAGTATTATAAATTACAATACTATATATAACAACACGTAGATTGCAAAATTGCAGCATGTTAATTAATAGTACATTACAGAAACATTATTATTAGTTATTAGATTTTGATATAAACACATTTTATTATTTATTTATTTGAACTACACTGCTACACAAATAAACATAAAAATGTGGAAGTATAATATCTAACCAAAATTATATTATACTGTTTAATGATAAATATTCGTATTTCTTAGTAAAACTTATATAGTTTAACATTTAATTTGTTTGGAAAAATTAAAAATCCAGACACAGTGCACAGATTGAGTTTGAATATTATCGGTCTGTCAAAAATTTACTAAATTAGCACCTACTGATATCTCATATGTATTAATTTATGGCGTTTTTAATAAAAAAAAAAAAATCTACCTATAAACAATTGAAACTATAATATGTAGAATATCTCAGGATTTCTAGAAAATATCCAAAAGGTGCCAAGTTTCATTCAAGATTAAGTATTGCTGATTTACACAATGCATTAAATGTTGGTGAACAATCTCGTAACTATAACAAATGCATGTGCAATTTAAAAATTTAATTTTTATTTTCAATTAAAATTTCGGTGAAAAAATTCTATTTATCTGTATTAAAAATATTATATAAGCTAAAGAAGTTCAAAATTTAAATTTTTAGAAAAATAATTATGAAAATATATAAATCACGAACGCTGCAACTTGGAATATAAAACACAGAGGTGGAATAATAAGAGGCGATTTGTTCGGCTGCAGTGGCGGCACGAGAAAAGAAATATAGAATTATAGGTATATTATTTAAACCCATATCTAATTCGAATAATAATTAGAACAACGTGTGTCGGCTTTTTTTCCCAGTAAGAGAAAAAGAATTGATCTTCGTCGTCGCCGTCATCGTTGCGATGGGTCATTGAGTACGCCGCAAATGTAGGTACGTAGACACAAGACGCCACCGCGCCATATATATAGTCTTATATTATTACACACACAACACACACATGTACGAATTATATACGCGACCTTTTCGGGGGCGTTTCTTTGGGGAAAAAAAATCCCGAAAAAATAATCTCCCGCGATGATATTGAGTATAATAGATTCACTGAAGATCAAGACACAATTTCATTTCAGCAACCGTCGTGGCATAAAAACATACAACGCCGCGCAGTGTGTGCGGTCTCTTCAGTTTTTGCGCAAACGCGGTGGAAAAAGTCTATGCCTTCAACACTATAAACATATAGTACACCTAATATATATATTTATATATATACATAAGCGCACGAGATGATGCGATAGTAAACGATAATATATTATTATACGTAGTAGCTGCTGCAGCAGTTGGCCTCCGCTCGGATATATCACGCGAGACGTTGTGTGGGCGGCGGCGGCGTATATAATATACTTCTATTTAATATACAGGATGATTCACCAATCATGCTCACCCCCTTTTTTCTTCAATATATCGTAGTTTAGTTACTTAAAATTTAATTTCTTTAATTTTTAAATATTATACTTTATTTTTAACATTTTAAGATTTTTTGTACTATTTTTAAAGTATTTAAAATGTGGAGATACATACTTTCCTTTTCTACTATAAATTATTTTGCAGATAACTTAATTAAATGTTGTTATATTAAAGTTAAAATTCATATGAGTAGTTTTTGAATTACTAAACTTTGTAGGTATATATTAAGGGTAATTACATGTCATGATAATAGTTTTGGAAAACATGAGGTATGCGGCGACTTGAAAATGTTAGTAATTAATATTTATTTTATCAATATAAATTTATAATTTTTTTAATAGACTAAGTATAATAATAACTATTAGATCGAATATTATATCTATTTTATATTTTTATAGAACCATTTTTAAGGGCTTTTATCCTTAGTATACCTAAATGACTAAATATTTTAATAGCTAAAAGACTACTCGTTAAAATTATAATTTAAATAAATGTATTGTTAGATAAATAAATAAACGAGGAGTGTGCATTTTTAGTCAATCACCCTGTATGTATTTTTGTATTATGCACGAGAAACAAAACGACTGGCGATCGTCGTGTGTATAATAATAACAATTATGTATATAATATATTATAACTCATCGGGTCTCGGCAAATTATATTATCGGACAGCTATGAAATTGGCTGCTGCCGTCAATTGTCATGCCGCATAACAATAACGAGGAAAACGAACGAGAGTTAAATGGAATAATCATACCTATTGAGTTATACATAAACGTTTGTGTCACAGGTGTATATAGTGAGATATTTAAACACACACGGACGAATAGCATAATAAAATGCGACGAATAATAGTATAAAATGTTTATATATACATACGTTTCAAAAGGGTAAGTCGGTTTTATTACGTTCCTCTAATACTTCATATTTATATAGATACATGTTACCATTATTTGCTATTGAACGGTTTGATAATTCTGCACGCATATCTTTGAATTTCACAGACGGACGAGTACCTATATAACTAATTTAGCAACGGATAGTGTACTTATTTATTTAATTTTTTTTTTATACAATTATAATTGCCCTGACTTCCTGAGTAAATTAATTATTGTGCATGATTATAACCCGTCAATTAAGTTTTGTATATGTATTTATATGTATAAAAATCGGAAAGTAAAATATTATGCCACTGCCGCCGCATAAGTATACTTGAAGTACTTCCCCTATAGGCGGTACACATATATATATAAAGTAAATAATATATTACGCGAGTGTGTGCAATGTTTCTATATATATTATATATAAAGTGTACCCTTTAATCAACATACTACGCCTTTCTCGGCCCACACAGGTACACGCGGTGACAACGACCGCCGCTGCGTAGTTGACTTTTCACACGCCACAACCGCGTCTGACCGGAGCCTCTTCGCCGCGTTATCTGGTTGCCGGCACGAGCGTTATTAATGAGAAGCGATTTACCGTTTCCAGTATACATAATATTATATATTATGTCTTGTATACGACGCCAGAGTTATACACCTGATAACGTCAATATGCTTAAGGTACCTATATATAATATTATCCATACATATTGTAAACAAATATATGGACAAACGCGATACGATGACACGGAAACACTTAAATTCATTTAGGTTTATATATAATAATATTATGAAGTCGATATATACGGGTATTTTGCTCCCGTCGATGATGCACATGGTTGGTATGTATTTTTTCTCCCGTCAGATTTATGTAATAAATAATTTTATAATAAAATTTTTTATGACAATATTATAATAAAATAGAGCACGTGTATAGTGTATACATATCGTATTCCTGCTAAATATATTATAGACGTGTTTAGACCTTCACAGCTGACGACAGGGAATCAACATTTTACATAATTTTTATTAACATATATATATCAACCATAAATTATTTTACTTTTTAAAAATCTTGATCTGATGTAATTTTTCTAAACATAGAAATGATTGACAAAATATTATTTATTAGTGACATATATGTCCACTTTACCTCCCCCGTATACATGACTATGATATATACATATAGTTCGGATGGCGATTATTTTTTATTATTTCAATAACGCATTAGGGTGGTACATCGTTGTCAGTTACATCGGTCGACATACTTTATAACTATATATATATAAGATATACATTTTATATTATACATACGTGTATACGCGAAAGCAGCGATCTTATCTCGAATGCAGTGCACATATATGTGTGTACCTATATACGAGAAAGACAGAGAGAAGAGGTGCGCGCGAGCTCGTACAATTTGTCCGGAACAATTAGCGTCTGATATTATGGCCGACGACGTGTATTTATTGTGTGCATATAATATACCATTGGAAACAATGTGCAGTGCATATGCACGCGCGCACGTATTATACGAATATGTATGAAAAAAAGGGTAATGTAGGTATATTATAATATTATGTAAAAAAGAGAAATATATAAAAACTGCGGTGTGAGGCGGACAATGGGGTCTCGTCGAAGGGGAAGAGCCGCGGAATGAATATATGCGCTGTATGTGCGTATGAGACAATGTGGTTCGCAAGGTGTCGCGCGAGGGTTAGTGGTGGTGGTGATCGTCGTCGTTGCCGTAGTCGTCCAATGCAGTCGTTCATTGTTCTTTCGATTATTACGGTCGACCCGAAGGGTCAGTCGGCGGGAGAAGATCGATGAAATATTTTTTCCGATGAGAAAATATGCGTATGGAAATAATGGTAATTACTAGATGTACATATATGTATATATACAAATATAAACACACACACAACGATGCCGCATGTTCGCGAATGCAAACAACGAAGCATATATCATTGTATACCTATACTGTAAATCTTTATAATGGATTATACATAGTTATACACGATTATAGAACGAATTGCAACGAATTTTTAAGCATTCCGTTGAGAAATTTCGTTACCATTGAATAAATAATATAATATTATAATAGCTACAGCCTACAAGCACGGTAATTTATATAAAGAAATTATAAAACGCTAAATATTTAAGATTATTATATTGAAGTAATAACATATACGAAACTTGGAATAGCTCGACAGGGAGGGCTAAAACAACCCTATTTACATTTATGTTTAACACATATAGGTATCTGCACTGCACTGCAACGTTCTACAATACACTATATAATAATATATTGACATACACAATATAGATATTGAAGTTCTGGCGGACTTTACGTGAAGGTTGCAGTGGTTGCACCCGCATCATCAATTATCTATACAATATATTTTATTGATATATTATTATAGTATACAGTTAAATTGGTTTTCCCGGCTTTATATAAAATAATATTATATAGATATTATCAAATTATACACAGGTTCAGGACAAGCGACGAAACAATGGGATTATCGACCGCAATACACGCGTATATATGCCGTACACACTACACATATAGGTACACATATATAATCATACGATATGCCGGGGCCGCGGGTATACACGTCGGAAAACTAAAATATCATTCCTGTGTAATTACGGTGTGCGGTTTGTGTTGTTTTGTGAGTACGCTGCTGCAGCAGTTTCTATATAGATAATAGGTATATATATATATAAGTTAGTACTTTGAAATTTTCATGGCCAGTCCTTATTCCGGAATACATTAGAGTTCGTAATTACGGTAAAGAATGTAATGGCCTTTATTTTTTCCATGGTCCAGTCCACACAAACACCGCAGTCGCAGCACCGAACGAATCGAACGGACACTCCGTGCCCGGGCTATGTTATCATCTCTACTGCGTGTACCGCGAGTAGTATCTATATATACCCGCAGAATTTATGACGTTTTTCATATAATATATAAATATATATATATAGGTATTTTATAAGTACGCCTACGTGAGCGAGTCTGGTATAAATACATGCACTCGTTTATAGCCGTCGAGTAGTATAATATAATGTATGTACAAATATAATAGTAACCCTTATAAACTTTTCCACGTGATGTCAAAGTTCTGAATAGTATTGCAGCTGCAACGGTATACGAATTGTAAGAGCGTCAGGCTGATTAACCGTCCGCCAAAAATATGAGTAATTTTAAAATAATATTAAGTAATAATCGTAATTTAATTATTATAGTTCAACAGGAGTACATATAACCTATATGTTTTTATAATTTGTTTCGATATACATGATCAAAACGTATAGATAAGTAGCTAAAATATATATAATACATAGAAACTATAAGTATATAAAGGAACCTACTATATATATACGTATTATATAGGTATTTATAAGTGGACAGAGCGATGATGCAAAATCGTTATAAAGCACGCACAAACACGCGCGTTATGATTCACCGCAAGTATATTATAATCTACGACGAAGACGACGGCGTAGGTACATATAATAGATATATACTTATTATATTCTGTTTTTGCTTGCGCGGCCATTATCGCACGCGGTCTTTGACCGACGACGGTTTACGATGAGACTTACGGTAAAGTATACGCGTGTATACTACCTATGTATACGTAGGTACCTATAATATATATCGATATCGAAAACGTATAAATTCGATTGTCGTTGGAGTCCTATATGCATATATACACAAACTCCAGCGCCCCGAGTGCTGCTGATGCTGCGCAGCACACTGCCACGTGGGATTTATAAACTCTTCCTCGACGTATATTTTATTGCCTCCCGTGCGTGGTATATATCTACCTAATATATTTACGCATATAATAGGAACGCAATAATAATATGATTTACACGACGTTGAACATATATTACACATACCTATATATAATATTTATTTATAGAAACAATTGCGACAACGAGTTTAATGAGCTATCTGAATAAAAATCTGAGTATGTAAAAGCTCTGATGCGACAAAATTCACCCTGCAATACCTATGTACAGATATAGTACGTCAACTAAAATGTTTACCTAAAAGGGAGCTTACAAACTTTTTTATTACGCTTTACACAGAAATACATAATTACCTTACTAATTAAACTATATCGGTGAACATCGTCGACCGTTGACAGCGTTTAATAATAATTTTTACAGTCGTAATCATTCAAAGGCAAAGGCCTACCAACTGTCTAACCTAAACACAAGTACACATAGAAATTCAAAAATAATTTTCAAGGAAATAATCGATTGGATATTGACACAAGCCTTATATTATAATGTACAATTATATTTATCTAACAATCAAACACAGTAATCGAATTCGAATAAAAATTCATCATTGTAATATAATAGCGACAAGATATTGTATTACTAGAAGAATGCGTCATATGAGTAATCTAATATAAAATTTTTTTTTTTTGGGGGGGGAGGTTTCAACCCCAAAGCCATCATCATATCCTTAATGTGCCACTGACGTCGACCATATGCTGCGAGCATGCATCATGCGATATTTGTTTATAACTCGAGCGAAGGGATGATATTTCAAATGAACCGCGAACCTTGTGCACGTTGCAATACATTACAACAATATATTGCGGTCTGCAGCGACCTACGGACAGCTATTATGTATATTTATATTTGCATATACATATGTATTATTATGTACGATAAAATAATAATAATAACACAATAAACAAAAATGGCGTATTCGTGCGTATATAAATAAATAATCGCGGTAACCCCACCAGGTTGGTAGACGCGCGCACATATTATATATATATATCTATATATCTATATAAATATATATTATATGAGATGTATAACGAACGTGAATGACGGCGGCGGCGGCATCGGGTCCTAATGAAAAATTGCGCGTCCGGTCGGTGTGTAATTAGTGCTGCCACCGTGGTGGGGACCCGAAGTTCGTTCATTGGGCGGCCGTCGCAATTCCAGCACGTCTATTGGCCGACTCGCAGATAATAAGCGGTGGTATTGTGGCTAGGGCACCGCCGCCTTGCTGTCGCGAATATAATATGTCTATGTGTATATTATATGTCTGTGTGTGCATGTGTATTTGTTTCTGTGTACATATTATACATACATTTGATGATAATAATAATAATAATGTATGTAAATTGCGTGTTTAACAACTATACATATACAGTAGGCATACCTATACACGTTGCGTCGTAAGCCACAGATAATGTGCGTAGAAATGAGTTTACCACAACTACCCTTATTATGAATTTGTGATCACTGGCGAGTGATGATTGTTTATCTATAGATCCGCGTTCCCAGATAATACGATTTATATATTATACAGGTCTTCATAATTTTTTAGTTTTATATATATAAACGGTTAAACTATTGCGATGTTCCGATAAATACACCGTGGACACAATTTTTATGCGTGCAACGATTTCGATTGACGACTAATAATATAATCTACTTAATATGATATGTATTTACAAGTTTTTGATTCTTTATATACAAATATATAACGCTACATGTATACCTATAGGTACATTAGGTACAATATATAAATTAATTTGACGATATTTTGATAAATCTGGTAGAGTATATAATATATAAAATCAAATGCGAGGCCAAATTATATATTTTTATATAATTTATATAAATAAATATCTATGTTTACAAGATTTAACTTTTACAGCATACGAAGCGACAATAAGCCTATATAAATACGTGTATACCTATTATACCTATATATATTTATAATATTATGTCTAATGATTATACATTTATACTATTATATATATATTATATTTATTGAAACATGACATTTTTTTTTAATTTGACTTTAAATTAACGTGCAATTTATTACATTAAAAATATTTGAAATAAAAACAATGAAATAATTTACAATTTAAAATTATAAATGTCCGTACATTGTATGAAATCAACTGCTCACAAAAATTATATCACTATAAAAAAAAATTCAATAATTTATCATATAATATCAACGAACAGCTTGTGTTATTATGGAAAATAAAAATATGAATCAATTAAATAATATATACATTAGATATTATATATTACTTTCATAAAATATTATAAGTATATGATTTATATATGAATTTTAAAACGATTATAAATTGATATTATGCTGTATTTTGTACATTTTTAATTTATGTTACTTTTTTTTTTAAATTAATGACATTATTTATGGTATTTTATTTAAATATATACGTTCCTATAGTATAACATATATATACATTTTGAGTGAATTGTTCATTGTATACTTATAGTCAAAGGGTAAATTAAGATAATAATATTACATAAGCTGCAAGATCAACTCAAATATTCGAGTAATACATTTGCTGAATTAATATTATAATTATTATTATTATTATGCATGTATATATAAAGAGGTCATGTAGATATACTATATAGTTAATGAAAGTTTGTGTTGAATATTTTTTTTAACAATTCGCAAGTATAGGCTATTGGAAAATACTCTTGCACTAAAAATATAATTTATATTTTATATATATAGAAATTTAATCTACCTAGCTTGTATTATGTATGTATAGGTACAATGAAATCTGCAGTTATTAATTACTAAATAATATTATGTATAGGTAGTTAAAAATATTTCATTTTAATAACAGGATATGCATATTATAAGTAAATACATTTATGAGAAAATTAGTTACACATAAAAAGATAACACATTTTTATTTTAATAAACATACGTTTTGATAGGTACGCTTGTATGTCTATACCTATATTAATTTTTTTTTTAATTTCGTAAATTATACATTTCACAATATATAATTATTATACCAGTCGAAAAGTATTTTAGCTCTCTCGAACAAATTAATTCGCTGTTTGATTAAATAGATAAAATCTCTATTATCTCTATACATGTATATATATCGAAAGAACAAAAACAATTATATTTTATTATTATTATTTTTTTTTGCTTTTAATAAGACATTAAAAAATGATGTAAAATAGAACGCGCGCTTCGTTATGGTTCCATCACCGTATGCACCGCGTTGTGGATTTCATGTCCATATGTATATACATAATATATATATATATAACACAATAATAATATTATATATATTTAGAAAGAAACTATACATTGCATATATACATAAATATAAATATATTATGCGTAACATATATAATTTTTATTGTGTATATATTCTATTTATTCTATTTATATGAATTATTAGGTACATCTATTATAGTAGAAAAAGGCATTTTTTTTAACGTGGGAAGACATTTTGTTTTTCAATCACCTCCGTAATTGCATATACATAAATGAACCGGCCTCCACGACTCGCGCGAGAGTGTGAGTGTATGTGTAGTATACCTTAACCTAACCCGTTCCTGTACCTATATAGCAGATACCAATCAAGGCGAATAATATTGTTAATTGTGTACCGGTAATTATGTCAGAGAATATATATTATAAATAGAGTCTGCCATTTTATATACACATATATATTTGTGTGATATACATACGATGGTGGGTATATCGAGAAGCTCAAAAGGGGAGGGGGAACCAATCGTTATTATTATATTAATTTTATTATTTTTAATAAACACTTGTCTGGGACAAAGGGGTTATGTTATACCTATATCTATAGTAAAAAAAATGCGCACACATAATACTTATTAAATTTTAATATTATATATTATATACCTACCTATAGGTGGCGTGTGCAATTTAATAACACGTTTATCGCAGAATTTAAATTTGTTTTTCAATATATATACATAATCGATATGTGAGTGGATTTTAAATATACGCTGATCGCATATTATGTATTTAGAGTACTATTGACTATAGGTAGATATAATATTCGATATTAAATCGCCATATATAATTATAAACGAATATATGTAAACGCCAATTGATTTTTCACACAATTGCTGGTATCAACAATTATGAATAGGTATAATAAATTCTTGTATAATGTTGTATTACTTGTATTATGCATAAAGATACTTGCATAATACATTAAGTGATCCGTGCGTAAGGGATATATTATAGATCCCTATATATATATTATGTATATACAATCGCACATAAATATTTTAAGATGATGAAAATTTAATTGCAAATTTAGTATAATTTTATAAAATAAATATTACTATAGAATTTGTGTATAAATAACTGTTGCTGAAGGCCATTTGTTTAATTTTCTATTTCTAAATCGTAGGTCGAATCAGATGTACAATTTTAATATAAACAAATTGGTTTTGACGTGAATAATTTCGAAGCACCGACAACGACCCGGTCGAAAATTCCTAATTATATTTCTATTATAAATGTATATAGACAGACACATTGTAAAATAACACACAAACGCTCATCACACATATATAAATATTATATAATTTAATGTATGGCGACGAAATCCTTAAGAGTTCACACGTAAAAAAAACAACAATAACCATTACGATTTATGACTCGTGGCCAGTACAGTGTATATATATACTGCTATATTTCATACATATATATATATATATTTATGCACAGACAGGAAACCAGAATGGCGGTCTTCCCAAAACCGCGGTGGCGGCCCAGTTTTAATTAAATGATAAGACATCTAGACATTTTTTAATTTCGAAAAATATGAATAGTAATAATAATTTCCTGCAGACAAAAATTCAATGTCCCGCTATACGCGCGCGCTTTGTATTTAATATAATAAACATAAAACATAAATATTATGTGCGACGGTATGGCGGTGTGCGTGCAGACTAGTTTTCGTACACGTTTTAATATATACGTGCGATTTATATACATACACCCCGCCCGCTGCATCATGGATACTATATATACATATATAAATATATTACTTATAGATATAATATGATGTATACCAATTTAATATACTGTGAGCGATTCATTATACACATTATTATATTTAGTCTTATATACTATACTGCAGTAAAAAATAGATCAAAGGATATTGCCTCCTGCACTATTCTATATAATAGCTAGTAATTATTATAACGTAGATAAACCAAAATATTTTATAGGTATACTTTAGTTAGATAATGTAAACATTTGTGTCATCGACATTTTGCATTGCAATATTTCTGTCTATCTTTATAGAATCACGCGTTAAGACCTTACCCTAACCCGAAACCTAATAAAGAAAGTAAATAATATTTTTTTCCGACGATCAAACATATAATATTATCTCATGTACCTATGCTATATATTATGTATCAACCCTCGTAATTTAATTACGAATATAATGGTTTACAATATGTGTATTACATATACTAACATTTATCTCAATGTAGAAATCGTGAAAACGTAATATTTTTTGTTATTTTCATATTGTGCTCCACTGCTCGCGTAGGTACCTATATATTATTTATATGTATAGACTCCGCCGAATAGTCGATAAACGTAAGTAAACGGTCCAGTACACCCATTGCACTGCAGCCATATCCTATCTCCTTTTGTGCTGAGGTATATGTTGTGTGTGAGTGTATGTGCGCGCGTATGTCGACTGTATATGTGTATAGGTACGTATTATATATGTTATGCGCTAGCGGGACAATAGGGAACGTCGGGGACCATTGTGTACAGGCTTGCGGGTGTGTGGAAGACCTTCGCGCGAAAAGAGACATACCTGCAGCAGCACCACCACCACGCGATGGATTCAATTGTCGGCGGCGGCGTACATATTATTATCATTATTATTGTACACCCGAAGCTGTAGCATCAAGGGCAATGCGATGTATTATATTATTATTCTTTTCTTCGCGTGTGTGCGTGTGTTTGTAATATATAATACATATAATAGGGTATGGCTGTTTGAGGTTTTCCAGTCTTACATTAAAACGGCGTAAAAACTCGGCCTCCTTCCCCATTGGAAACAAATTAACCGTGCGAAATTTCATAATCCACTCACCACGCCGCCAACAATAAAGTGGTTGTATATGATTTTATATACTATATACCAAACACGGTAACGACGACCCTTTGATACAACATAATATGTTATTATACAATATGTATAACAATAAATGTTTTCGGGCCACTCGAATTTCGATAGCGTTATTATTATTACAATTTGTGTTTGTATTATATATTATAAGGATATATTATATAGGCACGAGGAATTTCTAGAAATAAGTCTAAAATACACGTATTATAATGTGTCTGTAACATATTACATAAAATATAGTTCATTATCTTTTATTTATGTTTTGGCTACCGAACACTGGAATATTGTTTAGTCTGTCGTGTAAAATATAACGAGTGCGTGTAGAACAGTATTATTAGTTATTACTTATATTACCATTGTTCTGACTAGTTTAAGAATACAGCAGTACATTATTGTTATTTTTATATTATATCCAATCGTTTTTGCATGTTTTTTCGTTTTTATCCCTCTAATACGTTAAATTCTATTAAGTTCATAAAATTTCATACACACACTGCGATATACGTGAAACACTCCCACGGTACAGTTTTACAAAAAAGAACAAAAATTTGTGTGCTATACAACACTGGAATGTCTACAATCACGTTATGATAAATTCGCACCTATAATAAAAGTCCCGTCTTTTAAGAAAATATAACGGATTCATACGAAATATGAAACATCGATGATAATAAATTCTTAGTATACATATAAGTGGATGCATCAACAAATATGTATAGGTGTCTTTTACCTACATATTATTATCGATATGTTTTAGTGTGAAATCATAAACATTTTATAATTTATTATTGTGAAAATAGATACTCGGTATATCGGTCAAGTTGTCGTCACTTGTCGTCGTTTGCAAAAATAATGTTTATTATAAACCAATCACTGGTTACTACTGGCGCGAGTGAGATACCAGTTTTTCTAGAGTTCTTTCGCATTTGGCAAATTACTTTATATTCGTGTGTTGCAGAAACATATAATAATAAAAAATATAAAAACATACGATTGTGTGTGCAATGACTATAAGAAGAACCGGACTACAACCCACCGCCGCCGCCGCATAATAATCGTTGTGGTCGATTGATGAATTCGACAGTTGGGCGGCAGTTACAGTACGCAGAGACACAGACATAATATAATATACACTGTAGGTATAGGTAGTTCCCAAAATCTAATTTTCTCGTCGAATTTCAATAATTATTAGAGTACCTATTATTTTTTTCCTTTCCTTTTCCATTTTTTTTCATCTAATATTTTATTTCTCTTTGATATAAACACACACACATTTATATATATATATATATATATACATAGGTATATATGTATAAAGAACGATAGGCACGAAACCTGTGTGCGCAGTAATTATCCGGAAGAATGCGGCGACAGGGCGGAGAGTTAGCTGTAGAAATAACTATAAGGTGGTGGTAGTTGGTTAGAGCGGGGATCAAACCTGTCGGTAGATCGTATTTATATACGTACGTGTGTATGTACCTACTATGTACGTACGTACGTATGTAAGTGTGTCTGTACGTAGGTATATGTATGGGTAGCGTGTATATGTGTGTACGTGAAGAGTAGCCATCAGTCAACGTAGGTTTGGGTGTACGTAGGTATATATATCACCTCTCGCCGCTCGTCTTACATGTATGTATTATATATATATATCATATTATGTATTGTGCGCATTAGAGATGTTTTTGATAAATAATAATAATAATAATAAATCAGAAAAATATAACTGTGTACTCAAAATCGATAAAATTGTGATACAAAAGGATCGACGAAAACATAATTATTATCGCATATACTAACAACTATATAGGTATATTTCCCCGCCAGCTGCAGATATTCAATTGTATAGAGTATAGACCTACACGAGGCCGAGCTATGTTATAGGGACGGAAACTATATTATATGTAGGTACCTACGCGTGTGTATAAACGTACACGGGGCAATAATAAATCATTTATCGGAAGTGCGTTCTAAACAGGAAAAAAACATAAAAATGTTTCCAGTCACAATAAATCATTTCGATAACTCGTATTAGATATATATTACGTGTTCTTAATGGTATATAATGTGCGTATCACTGTACGCAGATATACCGCCTTCTATGTATATATATGGCGAAAGCCATATATTATTTTATCATTTTACATTGTTGTTCACACGGACTACGACAATAATATGACATTGTATAATGTATTGCGCATCCCTAAAATGGCCTCCCCCGTGTATAGCCACAGGTTGTCCGATATACGAGGGCTGCTGAACAAATACCAAACTGTTGTCTCTCTTTCTCTTACACCACTGTACACAAGGCGTGCATCTAAATACATCATACTAGTTCAGAGTGCGGTCCGGCAAGCCGTGTCAATTAGATTAATGATCAGACGTACGCGAAATGAAATATTATATTATAATATATTATATAAAACGCACCTATTAAAGCAGTACATTGCATTATGCATTATAGTCGAAATTGGTTAGCGTCGAGACTAAACGTGTAAACCGAAAAATGGACAAAAAATACAGTGAAAACTATGATCGGAACGAATTGAAGGAAACGATGGTATATTATAGGAACCTACGACATGTATAATACAGATACGTATTATAATATAATATAATATTATACGCGATAAATGTTTATTGCCGATTGATCGGTTTTCATTTAGTCGACAAATCGTGTGCGCAGCACGTGGTGGTATATTATTATATAATTCATACTGAAATATGCGTATATGGAGTGTAAATCAAGAAACGACTTAGCGGAGTTAAAAATGAATTACGAATAGCGTACAGCTCTAATACATATATGGTATTATGCACAACGATAAACGAAAAAAATTGTGGTTATTAATTCTGCAACTAACGGATAATAAAAGCGCATGCGTGTGTGTGTATTATATATTACGGTTTTTTATTTTAATATAATTCCTGTACAATATATATTATATATAATATATTAATTTATCGCTACGCGCGCCGAAAAATGACAACAAGATATTATTATCATATTATATTAATATAATATATATATTTTGCACGCAAAACGGTACACCGATCCGGTACCAATAAATCATTTGCGCGCACTGGACAATTTCCAAAAAAAAAATAAATAAATGATACATCGGTCTCTGCATTTGAAAGTGTGTGTGCTAATATATATATATAGCACATACGTGCGCGTCGTACCTAAATAAAATTTACAATAATATACATTTTTCGTTTTGTATACGATAAATAAGTTTACGCCTTTTTAAAATTGTTATATTATGCCCTTCGTAAATTCACGCGAGTTTTCTGACATACCTACATACGATGATGACTGGCGTATAATATGCGGATGCACGCATATAGTGCAGTATAAAGTATAATAAGGTATAAGGTATACGTCCGCAGAGGCGAAAATCGGTTCCCGTATTGTGGTCGCAATACGGTTTTTTCGTTTCATTATTATTACCATCATCATCATTATTATTATTATGATTTTTTCCGTTATAATGATACCTACGCGAACAACGCACATCGTCGTCGTCGTCGTCGTCATCAATATTAGGTTATGCAGCCAACGATTATTGTATGGTGAAAATATTTGTTAAAGTACCTTTATAGTGCGAGTCAAAAAACGTTTATAGTTTTTAAAATGTTTTAATTTATATCGTTTTAAATCATTAAAAAACAACATGTTTCTAAAATTATATGATTGTTAATATTTTTTAAATGCTTTTTTTTTTAATGACAAAAGTTTGGATTAGCGGAGTGGAATGTTGATCTATAATTCCGCTCATCTAAACTTTAAATACTTATAACAGTTATAACTAATAAACTACTTATCCAAAATTGGATTTTTATCGATCTAAATAATCTTATTAATATTTTGGCTTAGAACATTTAAAAATGTATTACCATCTATAACCACAGTCCTATATGTCCGCATTATAAACATAATATAATAATAACTATATAACGTTCTTATACACGCACACTTTATATATATATATATATATATATAAATATTACTTTATCATTGTAATATCATACTAAGGTAAGTATATATTGTATAAATGGTATAAAAGCGCCGTTAGGAGTTATTTTTGCAAACATTATATTAATATATTATACATATATTAATAAGGAACGGGGTGCCGCGTGACAATGACTTATAATTTGTCGGTATATTTGTGACACAACGAGCGCGGTATCTCTGAAATTAAAGTTCCTATTATTGCGAATGACGGCGGCGCAAGTCATCGTACTGTATATTATAATAATGACATCGTGTACTATATATATTCATCGGGACCCCCGAACAGCGGACGAGAATTATTTCCCTCCCACCACCCGGCTAGTTTTCCCGACAGTGCCGCACACACTCGACGTGCATTATATTATTATATAGATACACGTGTATTATAAACGAAATAAATAAAAAATAAATAAATACCTCTGTGACATTAGATTAATGATCGAAAAACTACAATATCTCACTCGGCAACATCTCGAATCGATTTTTTTTCTCCCCGTTCAAATTTATTAACATCCATTTGCCACTACGCGGGAATCGTCGTCGTCACGTATATAATATAATGTATAGAAGAAGTAAGGTTACGACGATTTCCTCACCGTTTTTTTCTACAATTTTTCTTTTACTTTTCGCTCCTCACGCGCATACACATTTGTATTTAAAGTGCTATCGTATGTTTTATGGAGTGCGAGATTAATCAATTTGTTTGACACTTTTCACGACGACGACGGCACATTAGCCCGAACAAGATACGTAGGTATATGTACATATATGCATACAAATATATAATATATTATTACTATACACATCAGCGGCCGAGTTTTTCTGGGTGTATACTGTTACAGCATATATATGATTAATGATTACATACCTACCGATTACAACAACTGCAGACCACGAGTAACATCACACGTCGCTTCGTCGTCTGCCGGGAATTCAAAATAGGTACATAATATAATTTAATAAATACATTTAAGACGAAGACTGCAACGATGAGTGTCACCACTCACAATCTCGGTGTACACATATATATATATATATATATGATAGAAACTATATAGGGACAAAGTATTTTGATTAACTCTTTTCGCTCATATGGCGTAATAATATAATATTATTATACATCGTACGGTTTTTTCCGATCGTCTTTAACAGGACCGCATCTGCCGTTTACACCGCTTATAGGTATACCTATAATATGTAAATGCAGTTTGTGGGCTGTGTCTTGCCGTCGCCGTTTTCGTCGTCGTGTACAGGTATATTAAATGCATACACATAGGTACGCGCCACTGCCGCACATATGGGTGCAGCAGAATTCTCATTAATTACAAAACTAGAGAGCTGCAGCACTGTACCGAGAAGCTGCGCGCACACACACTATGTATGACTATTTATGTATGTATAGGGAAAGAAAAAAAAACCACCGCCGCCGCCGATCGGTTGTTAATTAAAAATATTGGCCTGCATATATATATATATTGATGTGTGTATGTGTGTGTGTGCGCGCGCCCAACGAAGTATTTGCACAGAAAGAGCTAGCGCGTTATCTATGTTATTTATCTCGCGCGACGGTGGCGGTTAATTCGATCGGACTCCTATTACAAAAACTTTCTATACACGCGCGCTGCAGAAGATCTATCGGCACATCGCGAGATAACGTTTACACACCGCTTTAAAACATAATGTTATATATAGTTAGGTAGGCCAGTATAATATACAAAACATCGCCTATATGTTTCTACAAGTGTGTAAACGCGCGTGGTCCCCGCGAATATTCTCGCAGTTGTCGAGGTATTTGATAGTATTGCCGCCGTCGCTTAAATAAATTAAATATAAACGTCGATCCGAAAAAAAAAATATAATTATCCAAAAATTCTTTGTCGTCGCAAGTATCTATATATTATTATTTTATATGTATTTATTAATGTTAATAATATAATCCATAACAATCGCAGTAATAATGACAAAATATATATTTCATATAAATTTTTTTTTGCCACGAGTAAATGTATACCTATAATAGTTAATGATAATATTATTTCGTATACTATTGCAGACTGGACCGATACGATACCTCCACACAAGCATATTATATAAGCCGAATCCCACGACACACCCTATACATACAAATAATCATCGTATAAATACGCGCGTGTTATTATAATACGCAAACGTGTAAAATCCGCAGCAGATCTAAACATATATACACACAAACGAGCAGTACCTACGTATAAATACATCTATATAATATAATATGGGTATAGTCGTACTGTTCTGAGCGCATATTATAATCTCTCTCTTCGTAGCAACATGCAGCAGCAGCAGCCGCCTCGCGCAATTGTCTCTTGCATATTACTGACTTCAGTATATTTACTGCTGCTGCTGCTGCTGCTGCTGGTGCAGTGCCTGGTCGCGCGCTGCACATGTGATGCATTATATTTATACATGAATATATACGTATTGGATAACCAAAGTGACATGAATGGAATCTACAATGCCGCCGCGCGTGTAGCGGAAGAATTAGAAATAATGTGCATGTAATGTGCGCGCGCGCCCGTTTGAGTGGGACAAAGAGACATTGAAAAGATGGCGGCTGAGGCAATATATATCGGCGGATGCTGCAGTGGCGGTGACGGCGGTGTTGGGCGCTGCCGATGCCGGTGGCTATATGTGCACACGGCGGCGGCGACCGAAGGAGATAGGGTTTAATATACGCGCTGTTGCAGAGTCTCTATATACGCATATAATAGTAATAATAATAATATGTGCTCGCCGCCGCGCCGGTGGATGGGAATAAAATGCAAAAACGGTTGACCCGGTGACAAAGACAAGAGAGACCGCCGCCACTGCTGCTGCTGCTGCTGCTGCTCCGCCACCGTCTCCTCTTCTGACGCTGGCGGTCTCCTCCACCGCGGGGCCGCACTGCATACATAAACATATACGAATGCATCCGTGTATGTGTGTGTCTGTGCGTGTAACCGATGGGTACAACGTTAATTGTACAAGCTATTGTTTTAATTATTGCACGCACATATTGCTGCAGGTATATAAACGTCGTTCCATGCACATGGATGTGCAAGTGCAAGTGCACCGCCGCATATTATTCACGTATTCGATTTGCCGCCATAGAGACCGCAAACTTTATGACTAATTCAATTGCGCGGGAGAGAGGAACAATACATATATAATTATGTGTAATGTGCGACGGTGGACTCGGGAGTTTTTTTTCTATTTTCATTTTATAGCCAATAACAATACCGGGGGGGGGGGGCTAATAATGGTAATATATAATTTATATATATATAAATGGTCAGTCCGCAACAGTCGCGTAGAATAATCTATTGAAATCTAGCAAGGAAATATCATCGCGATACAATAACCGTCGCCACCGTCGTATAATATGTAATATACATAAACAATAAACACACTATATATATATATTATATTATGTATGGTGCAGCATCTGCCGCGTTGTGAATGGAAACGGGTTGCTCGTTGATATTTTGGCTCGTGCTCATATGTATATACATACGCAATATTATATTATTATATCATATATTTAATATCATGCATATTTATCGTATACCCAATACAGACCGCGTCCGCGCGCGTGTTATTATTATATAAGATTTTTATGATAATGCTCGTGATGCGGACCGCGGCCGCCGCAGCACGACAATATTGTCCTGGGGCCGGATCGTCGACGAATAAATATCATCAACGTAAATAATTAATACAAAACACATGCGTATATTCGGACCTCCTAATTGGACGCACGTATCGTTGTTACAACGGTGACCATATGACGTGTGTGCGGCGCGCCGGTCGTCTTTCTATATATTTTATTATGTATTCCGTTTAAAATCTTTGTACAACCGAGTTATGACCAAACCTATATAGTATCATTATATTATATACTTGAACACGCGCGAGTATGCGTGTGTTTATATTATGTGCGCGCGTGATAGGAAGGTGCGTAAATCGTTTATATTGTGTACACGACGACCGCTGCTCTAGCACTGTTGTTTCGAAAGCTGCGTTTTATCATTTGACAGACCGTTCCGGAGAACTCCCGAAGGCAATATTTTAAGAACCAAATTTCCGGAACGGGTGTCAGCGCATAAAGTCCGTTTCCCGCGGCGCGCACGCGCGAATTGCGCTACTTACATTACATGTTACAATACGATAATAATAGGTATACAATATCTATTATTACTATTATTATCGCGTGCGTGTATGTTGTATACGCGTCTATGTGTAGTAGTCACTAGTCGGTGTACCTTAGTTTTACCGTGCTGTATAAATCGTTGACAAATCGATCAAGAATAGTCAACAACCGTCTATTTTTTATATTTAAATTAAATTTTGAGACTTAACACATTTTTTTAAATGTATACAATATAGTAAATTTATGGTTATAAGTTATAACTATCAATTGCAAATATTATAAAAGTTTTAACAAAATAAAACAATAATAAAACATAAAACGTATGCTTGAGAAAAAGGACGAAATCAAATGTACTTCTTACCCAGCTTGATAATGTTTTTAAAACCATTTCTGAATGTGCAGTAAGTGAGTCGCCTTCATGAATTATTAGATTCAATTAAAATAGTATATAAACGTGATATATTTAGTGTAATTAACAATTCTATAGTCTCATCATCGCACATAATATGTTTTTAAAACATTGCTTTATTAGCTTTGACATTGATGTTTGATCTATTTTTGGAGCACGAATAATTATATAATAAGAAGACAATACATAAAGTTCGCAGTAAAATCGTCGATAAGTTAGAACGCGAGACAGTCGCTAAGATATATATTGTAATCGTACATTATATGTATGTGGATAATACGACTGCGCAGGCTGCCAACGTGTAATGGTATGTATACGTATGTACGACAAGCTGAATAATAATTATAATAATACAATATTCTTCTCTATATATATATTATATTATATTAATATGGTTATTACTTATATTTACATCGGACGCGATGACTAATCGTGTGAAAACGTTTCGGACGTATCCGCGCATTTACACACACATGCGTGTATATATGATAATGACTCGCGCATATACCCACATGTTCGTTTTCGTTATTAAGTGCTTGAGAGAGTTCGCGTCGACTTTTAATCGGTGGCGACGGAAAAATCACGGAATTGCAAGAGGAATAATAACAGTATAGGTATTACTGCGATATATAACGTATGTGCAGTATATATATAATATTATATATGTCTGTAAACTTTTCTATATATACATATATATACACATATAAATGAACGAGGAGACAAACACACAACACACAATGGATCGATGCTCATTAACAACGGAATTATGGAGAGGCAGTGATGTTGCAGCAGTGTGTGTACGTCGGCCCCCAAAGTCACATTTTTCTCTCAAGCGCCAGTCGCAGTAGCAGCTGACCAGCAGCGCACCGGGGCCAGAACAATATTATAGAAGAAGGCTGCGGCGGCCGGACGATTTAGAGGCGTGGGTTATAAGGCAATCCATCAGGCTATCCGGTAGCCTTCTGCCAGTTAATCATGCTATACAGTGGTGGGTCTGTGCGAGCGAACGGGCGTTCGCGGTGTGCGCGCGTCAAGTACCTATACATATATACATACTTCACTGCACACACGAGCTTATATATATTATATACGCTGTTCATATGTATATTATACGTTATTATATTGTTATTACGATCGCGGTGTACATGTCATAATGCTAGAAGGCAAAAATAACGATAGATGGGCTACAAAATAAAAAAACCGCCGACAGCAAAATAATATAATGTCTTTCGCATCTTTTTAAAAGTCACTATGTATATCATCCATCGAGCTCGGTAGAAATACCGCACAATATGTCGTGAGGAAATAACACCGATTGTGTATTATATAATAAAATGGTTAAAATTTAGTTGATCCGCTATTTTTATCAGGCCTCACGCATTATGAATAATAATATGTATTATTTTTTGTTATTACTACCCATCAGATACTTGCAACGATGCAGAGTTTTGTGCGCTGCGAATGGTGTAATTTGTTTCACGATTAACGCGCCGCATTGCGGCAACAGGTAGCAATACCTACTATAAGGTATATCGTCCTGCATAATAACGCATAACGCGCGACGTTATAATATTATTATGTGTGGTAAAAGAAATGAACGTGGAGACTTATCTACGACACGCGGCTAAATACGATATCGTTTGGCGATAAAAGAAAATTACGACGGTTGCGACGAAAAGAATATTAAAAAAAAAAAAAAAATTGCTATACGGGTGAATCCGACTAATCGCTTGGCCGTGTAGCCATCGTACATTATATATTATATATATAATAAAATATTATAACCTAAGCCGGTGCGGCGATTCGCGCCGGGAAGATGAAGTAAAAATAAAATCGAAAGCCGACCATAAAACGAGAATGTACAATTAAGTTTATGTGCCGCCTGTGGTGGTGCGGCGGCGGTACTTACCCCTACACGAGTAGATACTTACTGAAGGTAATTGAAATTTATTGCGAGAATACCACCGCCGCGGATATATAATACGCGAAACATTCTCCATATAATAATATATAATATTATTATCGTATAATATATATAATCGTATGTTTTCTTGTCTTCTCGAAATATTATATTTTATGTAGGTACATGCGCGTAATATACAATCACACACAGATATACCTATATATGTGTAATATATAAAACAAGTGCGCAACAATTTATTCATTTTGAATCGATCAGTTGCGTATATATAATATACTATAAGTACAACCGGTTCTCTCCGAATCTTCTCGTGACTCGACGGATATATAATCTGACGTCGTTTTGGCGGTTGGTCGATTTTTCGAACTGAAACTCGGCGACGATGTCGCTGTAGATCGCACACATCAAAGAACTATACCTACAGCTGTAACGCGTTCGTTTGGAAAGTTTATTTAAATGTTAAAAATGCAGGGTAACCGTTGACCCGCGTAATGTGTATACTTAGCTATTATAATATTATACATAACGGTATAGAAATATGTAATTGTGCTGGATAGCAGGTCGCACGTCGTATTTAATAATAAGAAATAAAAATCGTTTTGACTAAAATAGTCCAATAATAACTTTATAAAACAAATTTACCTACTAGCTACTACAACCAAAGCGGGAATTAATCACAATATTGTGTCCTGTTGAAAGTTTAAACGTATATATTATGGCCGAAGCAATGCTGCTGCAGCTGCTCTGCAAACTGCGCGTATACCGTCTGTTGCAGCGGTCACTGCAGTTAGTGCAGTTAAACCTTAAATTTGATTGGTGTATGCTGGACAGTATCTAGTGAAGGCACGGTGACGTGCAGTAACCGTAACACTGGCAGAGGGTTCGACGATTAAAAGTAAAATCAATCGCAATAACACTCCAAGAAAAATAATTTCGTCAATTGATCTAGAAGTTGGTTATCGTATCATATTATAATATATACCACATCGCGATCGTAATTATATATTATACTGTAAACTATATAATATTTACAATATAGGAATCAGGGGTTTTCAAAATTATTTTAAATCATCCACACATAACACTAAAAATTATGTGTTCATGAAGCATTAAAAATGTACGTATTAATTGTTTTGCTGCTCACAGCAGCTGCAGCTGAGTACCTGTAATAACAATATACCGACTATATATATATATAGTATAATATACTCTAAATATGCAGTGGCGACGGAGGATAACGAAGCGAACGTTTAGTTAAAACACGGTCATTTAATAGATACGAGTACCTAAATAGTATATGTACATATATGATGTAATATAATATATTTCGTTATACATATTGTATAATGTACTGCAGTCGGTGACAATTGAACCGTGTCTCTCCTACACACAACCCGCAGCCGAAATAATATAATAATTCGTTGGCGTACGCTTGTTATGCTAACGAGGTATCGAATTTTGTCGTCGACAATACAATGACCACGCGCATAGGTATGTATACACATCGTGTTGCTGCTGTTGCCGCTACAGGTAGGTTTATACCTATATACTAATATATTTTAACCACTGACTAGACACACGTGTGATGCACGCATACTATCTGTGCATAAGTACAACCTTTGTGTATAGAGTTAGGTACGTAATAATGCGTATACTCTGGCGTGTATTTATATATATGTGTGCGTGTGTGTGTGTGTGTTTACTGGAAACGCGTTCCAACAATTGTTGGTCATCTCGTTAGTGCAAAGACATATTACATTATTAATACACGTATATTATACTGACGAAATTATACATGTCGTATTTATATATGTGTATGTGTTTATGTTACATAATATATTAGTATTCAGCTAACATAGTATCAGGGGTGAAAAAATTAATCAAAAGAAAATGTAACAATAAGTAAATTACTTAATTACGCCCTTAAATGATCACGAATGACGATACTACTGCAATACAATACTTAAATTACTATACAATTATTATTATCATCAAATTATTTAGACTTATTTTAAGTTTAGCACATTATATTAAATATAAATATTATTCAAAATCTGCCACAAAAGCCACGAACGATTTTTGGTTATATCCACATAAACACGATAACATAATATACTACATAGGGACTAGGGAGGCATCAATGCTGTCGCTCCGATTTACCAAAATATATCGCGAACCGCATACTTACGCGCACATATGAAATTAAAACAATAAAAATCGATATTATAATAATATACGATGTACCACATTCCGTATAATAAATAATAATATAAATTTATTATCGACTGTCGTCGTGCATATACCTATACATTATTGTCGTCGCAAGACACGAATTTAAAGTGTTTAATATTATTAATTGTGACTGTTATTATTATTATTATTATAATCATCATCATTATACAAACTGTAGTGAGACGTGTGCCAATACACACGTCCGTCGACGGCAATTGCATTATTTGTAAGTATATTATTGCTCGTATTTTTTTTTTACACTCGTATTATTGCCGTCTTTCCGGTCCGATAGGTAGTCACCGCGCAGCTCCATCGTATTGGTCAACGTTGTCGACGTCGCCGTTGCCGCGTGATGATGTATATTATATGTGTTTTTTTTTAAATTTTATTTATGTGTTTTTCTTTACCGAGTTATTTTATATAAATTATACACAGGTGTCGCTTTTCGACCGCACTTTTATGTACATATATGTATAAAAAAAGCCACATTAATCGGACAACTAGCAATCGAAAAAATCGAGAAAAAAAATTATAAACGCGAGTGCATATTATATCATATTCTATAGTATCTATCGACATTGATTATACTATATTTATATATCTTATACATAATATAACGCATATAGGTATATGCGTAATGTTATTGTACATATTAATATATTATATTATTATTAGGTATGTGCAGTTTACGCGCGAGTTCCATAAAAAAAAAAGAAGAATATAATTATTATATTTCTGTAATGCGCCGATAGCATATGACGACCGCGGCGATCGAATGAGCGAAACTCCGAGCATTCAACAATTCGCTGCCGTTGCGCGGTTGTAATCGATTGGTCACGGCTTCAAAGACATATATTATTATTGCCACAGTGGCTTATGGCCAATCTCGGAATGATTTTTATTAACTTTATTATATATATATAGGTAAGGTATAGGAAGACGACAACGCTTATTATTATTATTATTGTACTACGCGTGTATTAAAACATTTAAAACAATCGGCGACCCCGTGTGGTCGTCAGCTACAAACTGTAATATATATGTTTGGTCACTGCTATTAAGTTATTTTTTCATGATTTGTGCACTTGTAGTAAAAATAAAAACCCAAGACATGAATGTGATGTATATGTACCTATCTATATATTACATATAAAATCTTGAGAATATTGCAAAAGGCCGTGTATTGAATGCACAAAAAAAACTTTAGAAATCAACTCATCTAAACTTCAAATAATTGTTAAGTTATAAACTACTATTTTAAAATTCGATCAATAGAATAATACATATTTAAAAATAACAATGATAAAAAATTGTGAAAATTATTTTTTTAAATAATGAATGTCTCATACATTAAATGGATCACCTGATACTTGTTTATAATATAAACATTGAGGCATCTGGGTGTACATACATCAATAGATAGGTACATGTATATTATATAAAATATTAGACATTTTGAGAACGATCGAAATTACATATCGTTGACTCTTCGTTTCTTTTAGAAGATCGTACGATACGATATATTGGAGTATAATATGATGATAATATACACGCTTATATATTAAAGACGTGATGACGTGCACTAGCTGCACGCAGTTTTTCTCTCTCGAGCCGGCGTAGCACAGGGAGATTATTGTGTACATCCGATAAAGAATAATTTACAGTAATAATAATATAATAATATAGTACCGGCTATTATACATCAAACACGATATATCTAATGTAATAATATTATTATCATCGTCATCAGTATACGTTGGCCAACTTAATACTGCAACGTATATTTGGTATATTATAATAATAATACAATATATTACAATAACAATATAATATACGTATAATATAGCTGTGCGCGCTTGCAGTAATTAACTCTAATCGCATACTAATAATATTCTTTGAGTACTTGTCTTGTCTATCATCCATAGTTCGTTTCAGTTAAATAATGTGTACGGATGTATGTATATATACCGATTGAACAGCTAGTTATCAGAGATATACGTGCGATGACAAATGTCATATAATATTATATAAATAAATACACACACACACACATATATACATTAAGAGGACGCGACACCCGCAAGTGTTGTCAGCTCCGTCTTACGAACGTACACGCATAGCAAATATATGTCCAATAGAACTAATAATTAAATCTTATTAGCTTTACATTAAATAGACTGAATAACTAGGGGGCGGCCATTTCATATAGGATTTTATTGAAATTGTAATTATGAGTCATTATGACTATAAAAGATAAAATAGTATAAATATTATATTACAATTTTAATATGCTCATGATTCGGTCTAATGTCAAAGCTAACAAAACAAATTTGTATGTCATATTATACGCAAATTAACAGCTATGTTGTATGTTTATAAGACGAGCAACGCATATGTGACGTTTACTTAATAAATAATACCTATATATATATCATATTACGAGAGTGTGATAGATGATTTTATGGGATCAGCGGAGTTGAAAAAAAATATAAAACGTAATACAGTGTAGTTGTCGGCTTTTTTGATAATATAATCGTAATTATCGAAAAACAAAACAAATCCGTTTCGTCGATCGTATTATAATTTATTACATAGTCTTGCAGTGTGCGTGTGGTTTTACTCTCTTCTTTTCATTTCTGCTAATTATCCAAACCAGTTCGCGTTGCCGTCATTGCAGTAATGTGTATATATGTGCAAGATGTGTTGCCGACACTATACACACGCATACACTGCAGTACACAAGGAATTATATGCCGCACTCGGGGGGCAAACACACTCGATTAGGACGATTCGAAACGGCTCGTAACAATAAAACAAAAATGTAACACATCTAATAAACGTCAAGTCGACTGACAGATTAGCGCCGCGCCGTAGCCACCTTGCCACCTCGTCGTATAATATATATGTAACGTAATAACGCGAGTATAATACTATACTCGCTTGGCGTATGTGTGTGTGTGTGTGTGTGTGTGTGTGTGTGTGTGTGTGTGTGTGTGTGTGTGTGTGTGTGTATTATATATTATTATAAAATATAATATGATGTATTATTATAACGTATAATACACAGAAGGTTTGTGTTTGCACAGTATATTTTTAAGATTCATCAGTCCAACGGTTTTGAGTATACAAGACCTGTATTTAAACATAGCAGAAGTGCTCGTACGTACATAGACATCACTATAGGTTCCACGAGCAAAACAAACACGCACTTTGGAGGGCGACCAATCCATGACGCGTATCTCTCAATGACGGTTATTTACGTTTGTACATATTATATTGTGCAGTATTTAAATATTTAAAATTTGTATACATAATTCGATGTCCAGAAATAAATTATAAAAATTAAATCAGTAGTTTAATTGTTTCAAAGAAAATGAAAAAATTTTGCATCAAAATGTTATAAAAATTACATATTATTGCGTTACTCATGCACGCACCGAAAGTGTTGAAAATTTTATAAAATGCGTATATCTCCTTAGTACTACCAAAAACACGTTTAAATGCAATTTAAAACAGTAGGATATTTAATGTTACCTTGATCAGACTTTATATTATAATATGTAAAAAACCAGCGCGTGGTATTACGATATAACACGCCAGTGGTTCGTGCAGTGATTGTACGAATAATATATTATATATCTAGTATCTACCTACCTACAAGTCGTGGGGACGAAAAATAATATGATATATTAATGTTTATTACTGTTTTAAAGAGCTTTAAATTGTAATATATGTTGATAATACTTATTTGTAGCTTATACGCATATAATATTATATCGCGGAGGGAGGATTGTAACACGTCGTAGCCATTCATTGCAGCTCTCAAACCGATTATCTTACAGAATTTTAAATTTTTGTACAGGTATACCACAGATCGTATATTATATTATTAAAATAGGTACTCCCTTTTTGACCAGGATGGGCTAATCACACGGCTCAGGTCGAATTTATTATACCGTAAATTTATTATTATTATTAATTTTATTAAAATTATCATAACTTACAAAAATTAAATATATATAATAAATACATGTGTGTGTGTGTGTGATTGTGTATATGATATACGCGTAAAGTCGTCGATCTGACATTCCGGTCGAAAAGTTGAATGAGAGTGTACACAAGTAGAAGAGAAGAGAAAAACGAATCGAAATTCCTCGCGTCGTGCATACGCGCGTATATAAATATAATATTATTTACTCATCTCTTCGCAATAAGAAAATACAATATTATATTATCATACTGCGAGCTATATATTATATACTCGTTTTACAACAATATATACGGTATAAAAACACAAAAAACTACATATATATATATATATAGTATTATTATATTATATAGTCGACGCGCACAGCACATTATAAATGCGGCGTCGCGGGTCAGAACGTGATAATAGCTGCAGCAGTTGTCTCGCCGGGCGAGAAGAGTTAGCCGTTATTTGAATTTCACGAACGGCGAAAAAAAAACCATCTCCAACGCAAGGTGTCGTCGTCGTGTCCTCGTTTATATACAACGTGCGTTTATGTATATATACCTAATACCTATAGTATATATTATTTAAATGAGAGAATAGAATAAGTGTATATACATAACAGGCGAATCCCCCCTGCCGTGGACCTATCTCTATCCTGCATATTATATTCTTTGCCGCCGTCGTGCGCCAGCCGCCGTTTCTATTCTCTACCTACCTATACTTGCATATATATTATCGAAGTTATTTCTATTTTTTCCGTTTCTTAACGTTTTATTTTTTTCCTTCCGCTACGGCCCTCGGATAGGTACCTGTATATACCCACACACGCACATATATGCGTTACAACAATAACAACAATAATAATATAACGTATGTCGTTCGTTACTATTGCTGCGAGCTCAGGTGACAATAATGGTCGCACGATTCGACCCGGAGCCGTCGACGACGACACATTTACGGCGGTGGCGGCGATAGTCTCAACAACGGTGATCGGGCACGTAAAGGCGGCGTGGTATAATGATATTGTAATAATGTGCTGCTTATAAAGGCGATTCTTCTCACTCGCCCGGACAATATTATTTTTATTATTATTATTATTATTGTAATGGGTAAACGATAGCGATAAATAAAAATATTAGAATATTATGCCACCGCCGTCCGGGCGACATTAAACGCGAGCACGTTGTGGTTTTGCCTACACCGAACGCCTCGCAAATATCCACCTCATCGTCTTGCTGTGTTGAACGACGATCGTTACAAAATATATTCCTAAATCGTGTTTTACACACACACATTTTAATATTATCGTCGTCGTATAATATCGAAGAATGTGCTGCATATAATGTGTTTATGTATATAATATGAAAAATTCCAATACGCTCGTACCAGCTTTATATTACTACCTATATACTTTTATATTAAAAGAAGATAAAAACACATTCAGACTTCCGACAATTCGTAGAGAAAGTTACATTAAACGTCAGCATATACACTATACCTTATTATTATCATATAATATAAAATACAAAGTGAGTGAATGATGATGATATTATATTTTTAATTAATTGAACGAGCAGAAGTCATTTGAAAATAATATTATTTAAATACATTACAAAGTAACAATGTTTATAATTAAATTATAATTTATATTCGATGAATTATAATAATATATAGTGTAGAAGAGATAGATATAATCGGTTTTTTTTTTAAGTAATACATTTTATTGCAGGATATGAAATAAGTTTGAAATATTAGTTTATGATGTGGTTATGTAGGTAGTAGTATATTATAATATTAGGTTAAGATTAGATGTTTGTAGAAAACAAATATTAATTGTAATATTGTTGACGAATTGGCAAGAGAAGTTAACGAGAAAAATGTAATCAAACTCATAAGGAATTATATACATATATAGATACTTATATAATGTGTCCGTAGGTATATAGATTAAGAGGTATAAATTAAGTGGGAGGAACGCAATGGAAGGTAATGGACCGCACCACCGCATGTTTCCAACTACGACGGTAACTATAAATATAATTTTAATCCTGTTCGAATATCGAATTTCTGTAATACGTGTGTGAGTATATCTCGGAGTGGTAAGGTAACTATAGTAAAATTATGTGAAAACTATAAGTGGCGACGCAGAGTCGTACTTATACAGTTTGAGGAGTGTGTATTGAGTGGTGAATTGTCTGGTGCATTGAAGGGTTTGGTTATTTCTATAAGGTTAGCAATATTTTTCTCCAAACCAATTTTATTTTATTTATTTGTTCACCCTTTTTCAAACCATAAATCGATTTCATTTTAGTCACTCAATGATTTTATGAAATTTTTGTTGACCGACGGTAAATAAAGCATAAATACGATAGTAATGATATAAAAGCAGCAGCATTCGTTGTCCACTATCTGTCACTGTCGGTTGAATATTCTAGGAATTAATTTCTCTATTTATGCGCGTGCTTATAATATCATTAAATTACACTAATTTAATATTAATGTTAATAATATATCGATATTTTATTAAACTTCGTCGATCGGGTCGCATAGTGTTTTTACTATTTCGCACGTGTTGGAGTGGGTGGTTATAAAGGGAGGGAGGGAGGGACAGAGTTTATACGCACAACCCGTACCGCGTATCGCGTAAGCGGTAGCCGATCGCGGACATAGCTGAAGACGTGGACAGCGTGTCACCATGGGTTGGCATAGCCGTCCCGATTGCACCGGTCGCGGACCGCGCCGTGGGTGCCGCGCGCAAGTTTGGTACCACTGGCCGCCGGTGTGGAGCGCGCATCACCGACGGGGTCGGCGGCGGTGGTAGACGAGCGACGAATCGACCGGGCGGATGTTTTTAACGCGGGCATCCGCCGTAGCGACCCGGTCAAACCGGCCGCCGCAACGAGCGTTTTCCACTTGCCCCGCCAAGCCGCACGACCGGGCCGGAACCGTCCACCACCGCATCAGCACGTCATTTCCTATTCCTAAAACGTTGGACCCTCCCGAGCATCGGCGGCGGCCGTTTATATTCGGTGTTATTATTATATTGTTGTTGTTAGAACATTTTATCGATCGACGAGGCGCCCGTCCGGCGGATACCGGTGCCCCGCACGTCACCGTTTCGCTCGGTTCGTACCGTACGGCGACAGACGACTTAGCACTGCAGTCATCAGTCAAACACGAGTCTATGCGCACGCACGTTTACTGTGTCACTGTCTTCGCATATCATTATTGTCATCATCATCGTTATCGTCGTGATCGTTAATAATTTACATCACCGAGGTAGTCGTAAAACGTCATCGAGTTTATTGTAATATTGTATAATACTGCGATACAACAACCGGTACAGGGTATTATTGGCCGTAAAAATCCTCCACCTATAATAATAACCTCCGGTCAAACGACATAATTATGGTTTATTTCACGGAAAAACTAATAAATGAAGTACGAAAGCGGTCGTGCATATGGGACGCGACTGACATGAACCACCTCAACAAGGAAATTCTGACCAGCACGTGGACAGTGATCGCTGAAAACCTTTACTCGGATTGGCACACACTTAACGGTTTCGATAAACGTAGTAGAGGTAAACAAATAATATATAATATAATTTCATCATATTTTGTTCTTGTATCTTTATTATTGTATCCACCTAATTTGATATATCGTTCGATTTTTCCACACTACAGTGTCCGATGTCAAGAAAAAGTGGACAAACATCAAAGACTCGTTCGTTAAAGACGTCAAGGGCAAAAAACCGAGAAAATCCCAGTGTCTCCCCGAACACCGGAAAAAGTACTATCTGTACGATCACTTACAATTTCTATTACCATTCATTCAAGACTCAAATTCTGGTGGTGGCAGTGTACCAGTACAGAGAAAGAAAATACGTAAAAACACGCTTGGCGAAGGCTCGTCTCGGAACTTGCAACCGGCGGCTGTGGTGACGCCCTCAGTCGCCCCAGAAATAGATGAAAGATCAGAAAATCTGCAACCGGATGTGCAACAGCAAGTCGACTTACTCAACAACTTTGCGGGTAAGACAGCCGCAAGCGCGCTGTGCCGATTGGATGGCGACTTATCTTTCATGGTTTCGTTGTTACCTACCATCAAATCGATGAATGAAAAGCAAAAGATCAACTTTAAAATCGGCATTCTGCAGCTTGTATCCCGGATAAAATTCGATGAATTGCCACATCATCCCTCGGGTGCTATGTACCCGTTCACCTCGACGACCCCCGATCTCGGAAGCTTTTCTGTGTCTAATCAACCAGCAGTGTTGATAGACGTACCACCTCAGCAACCGTTCGTCAACCGTGCGACCGTGTCATCTACACAGCAACAGCAGCACCACCACCAACGTAACCATCAACACCATATCGAGCACGAGTCGACGGTTAAACAAGAAGTGATCGACTCGAGTCCAAGGAAATCATATTGGCGTTCCGATTGCGAGACCGAAGATGATATGGACAGTTCTTGATCAAAATTACGATTAAAAACATTCTAAATCATAGATGTATGCAAAAAATTATTTATTATATTTAATTTAAGATCTTTAACACAAAACCACGATTTGTTGAGTAAGCATTATTTTCTTTTTACAATTTCCTACCATTTGTTGCACAATGTATTGTATATTATTATATTATGTCTATCAGTATTGTAAATTAAAATGCATTTTGTTTCTATACATGCCAGTGTTAATATTATTGTTAGGGAGTGTCTCGATCTCCAAATGAAGTATCCGGTGCAATCATATTGCAAGCGCATTTATATAATATTTATATAATAAATAATATTATAAGTGCATTGCAATAAAACGAGAAGATTAAAAATCAATTTTGAAACCCTTACTGGTTTATCATTCGTATAGTAGGTCCTATACAGATACAAATAATAATAATAATAATAATGTGTTTATAACACACACGCTGATCTACGGGAATGTTATATAATTACAATTTACAGTAAATTATATTATATTACATTATACAAGTATATAAAGGTAATGATATATATCATATATATCATAATATGTTCGCTATAATATAATATATAGTAGTAAGTTACTATCATCGTACGGTTGTAAAACTATAATATATACTTACATATTACATAATATAATACACGTTACTGCACACTGGCGTCCATAAAGCGCGTATAATAATAATAATAATAATAATAATATATAAATCGTAAATATCGCGAAGTTCAACAACTCCGTCGCCGTCGCTACACTTGTCGCGATTAGGAATTATTCATAGAATAATTAATTATTTATTAAGACACAGGTCATAAGTGTAATTTAATTTTAGACCAATTATACAGTATTTCTAGTCGGAATCGCCGTTTTATACTGTTTTTCATGTATTCTATATATTATAAATATATAATGTTTCGGATACTTATGTCGGGGGCGGCGAATCGTTTATATGATATTATTATTAATTATAATATATATTACGATAAATTGAGTGTATCATAATATTATATATATGTACGAAAAAAGTCCACCAGGTATAAATTATACATCTTGTGAGGACGCGCGTGTTCGATATTATGTACGCATGAATGAAATATGTCCAGGAAAAATTATTACTACGGCGTATACTATACACTATGTAGGTATTAGCAATATAGTATATTAAACATGTACATTGTGATTTATGTGCACAAATTGTCAGAAAAAAGTTTTTTTTATTTCATAAAAATAATAGTAAATAAAAATTGATATTGTTGGTATATTATGCCACTTTATATATATATATATATATATATATATATATATATATTGTATATAGGTATTATGGTTACCTAGTGTTTATAATATCGTATCGATAATCGATCAACGTAAACTGCGCGCGATGTTTCTGATCGTTATCGACGCGATTATAAAACCTGTTGATATGTAATGCTGCGGACGCACGAGCTCACGCGCACGCGCACGACTTGGTAAAATATCGATTGAGTTGAATAATAATATTTAAATACTGTCCGTCCGTCGTACACACACGTCATTATCTATATATATATGGACATATTATATATTCGAAGCGACAAAACGTTTTTTTTCTTTCTAGTTTCCGTACGCCTCTGTTCACACGATCATTGTGAGAAAACCATAATAATAATAGTAATAATATACAAAACGGATGTTTCAACTCCATCAGTACACCTCTTATACGTGACCGTCATACCGAATATTTTGCCAAGCAATATTTTACGCCACGAACCAATAATAATTTATGGTGGTGTTGTACACATTTGCAAATATTGTTTTACTGCAATGGACAATATAATTACTTATTTATATTCGTGTGACCCGTACAGCGCATACTGTTTATGTATATATTTATTTACTGTAGTAAATATACGTATTAACTATTAAGTGATTCAAAAATGTACAATAATAAATAAATCGTACCCGTTTCCAGTGAAGGTTAGTTATGTTCAAAAATAGTACCTATACACGTACGAGATCAACCATTCCTAATATTAAATTCCTATTTCTCCTATAACACCGACTGACCGACTATTGTTATATGGGAATATGGGATGTAAGACTTTCGATGTATAAAATATATAATGACATCTTGGAATGCAAAAATTGAAGCTTTCCCGTGGTCCTGAGACCCTACGGCTGTATCTACTTTGTATGATGGTCAACGATATATACATTTCAAACTATATACACTATACATCAATATTCAATAATCAATATAGATTATCTGTGTGATGTATGTGTAGTGACACAAGTGACAGCAACGTGCGTGTAATGAATATAATACATGTTAACAATTAATTGTGTAGTGGCAGTTGTGCATAAAGTGGCGGTGTCCTGCGATCGTCGGGGAAAGGATTAATAATATACACAGAGCAGGAGACTGAGATAGGTCCAGTTGCCGCGGGTCTTTGAGCGCTATTCGCGGCTCTTTTTGACGTAAATCCACTACTAGATGTATATAATGTGCGACACACGCACATCGCACAACAAGCTCGTAATGTAACCCGGACAAATGAACGTGAAAAAAAAATAAGTATAATGAACAATAAAAGAAAACTCGAAGGACCCGACCAAAAATAAGAATAATAGCGTGTGCGTATAGAATAATGAAAATACGCAGAAAACACGAGAGCTGCGACGACTACATGACGACGACCGCCTGATGGGCGAACACAACACCTGATCATTGTCCTTCGCCGCGGGACGTATCGAGTGCGCGCGCGCGCTCGCGAGGGGCCTACCAGCTCTAAAGCATATAAAGGTGTGCGTGGGGGTGGGGAAGGTACACTCGAAAATCTGTCACCACTTGCAGTGCGTGCGTGTGTATACGTCGGTGTCGAAAACGACAAGTCTGACACGTGGAAAGAAGAGAGTGGTAAACATCCATTGGGAGGAGGGTAGGGTTAAAAAAAAACCAGAAGATAACCGACGGGGCTAGTAAATATACCGTTGTATAATATTATGTATTTATATGTGAGCCGTTTGGGAAAAAATTAACAAATTCCCTAGCTATATTAATATATATAATATCACACGACACACAGAATCACGATTATAGACCACGCGCGAACAGAAAACGTGCTTGAAACTCAAATTGCATTATATGTACGCTGCCGCCGGTATGTCGTCGCAGTAGTACAGGAATGAGTAGTTGTAGTAGTAGTGTAGTAGTAGAATATATATGTATACCTATAGAGAAAAAAAATTAAATAATAATAATAATAAAAAAATAAACGAAAAAATGTATTTATACTAAATTGCTGATAATTTAATCGGACTGCGCGACTGGCCGAGCCCGATTTCGTTTTTTTCTTTTTATTATTTTTTTTTTTTCATTAGGTACATTATTACGTTTAAACTTGCGCGCACCGGGGCCATAAAAATAAATTGGATCACACAGGGTCCGCGCGGGCGCGAGAGAGACGGTCGTCGAGTGACGTGGATCGGATCTGTCTATATAATATAATATGCGCGAGCGGATTCTTTAATTAGTTGCGCTGTTCACGTACCTATGTATTTGTAAGTATGTATATGTGTATGGGTGTGCGCTCGCTCCTCCGGTTTTCGTTGTTTTTTATTCACTATTAATACACACGCACGCACATACACATATAAATGCATCGTGTGCCATTTTCATACGGGATGCACACAACACGAGTGGTGCACGGTTATAATAATAGTAATAATAATAATATTATAGTGGCGGTAAATTAAAATTGATGAAAAAAAAAGTATACGTGCATTTCGATAAATTACACGAACACGAATTTAATCGATTTCTACGGGTTCTATATTATACTATAATGCCGAGATCTATTATTATTATTATTATAACGACGACGGGAATATTATAGTACTACATAATATAACATAGGTACGTAGAGAAAAGTTGGACGCCGCGTTCTCCGGTGCTGTCAATTGTTGATCACGAACGAATAAAAAAAAAGAAATGGGCATTTTCAAATGTCCCTCATTCCCCACATATTATGTATATTAATATATAATATTATAATACACTACAGCACCCGCTGTAGCATGGCATTATAATAATAATAATAAAAACAACAATAATAAAAATACACATTGAAAACACGTATTATTATTATTATTATATAAAAAACGACGGAGACGATAGAACGCGCGGCGCCCCTTGGGCAAAACGAAACGAAAGAATAGGTAAAAAAACACACAACCGTGAACCGCGAACTTATATACACATACTTATCTCCAAGTCGGGATTACATATTATATGCGATTGTGTGTATGTGTGTGTATGTGTGTGTATGTGTGTGTAATGTGCATGCATATATATATATATAAATACCCGTTGCGCGTGTACCGCGGTGCGTACTTATAATATATATTATATATATAAAAGAAATATATAAAAACAATACGACAACGGTCGGTCTCGTTTCAACTCACACGCGGGGTGCACCCATGTCCTGCAGTCGGTCTTTGTCTCCTCGGGGCCACAAGCTCATTGAACCACGCGCGAGCGCGCTCTCTTGCAGCGCTGTACACTGCACATTATAATATTACACACACACTCACACACGCGCACGCGGGCGCGTATATTAGCAGACACACGCACAGACACAGATATATAATATTATTGTATATAAATACGCGCGACGAGTACGTTTTATCTCGCATTTCATTTGGTTACTTTACAAATGAAAACGATGTTGAAAATATTAGCATAATGGTGTAATGGATACGGCGGCCGCGGCGATCGTAGTTGTATATATAAGCGCTACGTACACCCAAGTCTGGTTTGTTGTGACCCCGCCACCTCCCCCGTGTGCGACTACGGATCATTCAACCACCCTCCACCCCGTCAACGGCCGCCGCGTTCTTCCCCGCAAATCCTTGTGCCGCCACCAGTACCGCCACTGCCCACCGCGCGCGTTTAAGTCTTCGCAGTGGCAGCGGCGGATACATACGCACACAGACACGATATATAATAATACGTAGCGAGCATATTATTATTATTATACGTGTATACTCGGACTTTGAACGGACAAACGTACAATATAGCGTATATACATAGGTATTATACTTAGGTATATATATTATAATGTCGTGTGGGTAGATACACTGCAGCGGACACAGATGAGCTACCTATACAAAGACCGTTTATATATGTATATATACACGTTACATAATATATTATACTACGATAATAATAATAATTATCGTATAATGCACGTGTGTACTGTATTGTATATTATAGTATTATATCAGTATACTCCTTCGTAACCAACCCTCGTCGTATACGTGCGCGCGGCTGCTGCACGTATCGTCATATATTTTTTAATTTTTTCGTTAATAATCATATTATAATCGTGTGCCACCGCTCGCCCCCACCTTATTCTGTATAGTGAGCGGCTGAGAGGTGTTCCGGTGAAAGTCTCATCGGCTACCGAAAAACGTGTGAGCCAAACACAATTATACATATAATAATATATAATATTATGCACAAAAATACATTTAAGAAGAGTTCATCAATATAAATTCGTAGTTCAAAAGCTCGACTGTGCGGTATCTATTATATATTTCAACAATTAAAACAATATCTACACAATTCAAATATATTAATTATATAATATTAAGATGCGATGCTGTCTTTCTTAGATGTTTTTTCCTCTTTATTTGAATACATGACCTGTACCAACAATTTGTATATGGGAAGAGTGCGAGCTAAATCTGAAGCTCTTATCCATGTCGGATTCTTATGTAGCTTTTAAACATTACACTAAGAATAGTCCATACAAGTGTAGGAACTAAACAAAAAAAACAAAGATATCGTTATCGTTCAGAGGTAAGACTTTAAAATGGTAAGCTGTTCCAAAAATTGCTTTTATACAATTGTTATTTTTTGTGATCTGATACTAATGATACTGGTTTATAGAGTTCGTATTTCAAAAAATGGAGAGATTACTATTATTTTTACTTTTTTTTTTTTACTTTATTACAATCAGAATCATTAATAAATTTTAATAAATTTTTGTAAATGGAGAATTTATAGTTATATTTTTCTTGTTTTACGAATGAGATAGCCGGGATGGTTTTATTCAAGCCTTATTATTTTTAATAAAATAAATTTTAACGAGCTTGTGCAGAATCGGTAATTACCTACGGCAATGAGTGGCCTTGAGATAAGAATGATTCAGGTATACGATAATTCTACGATACGCGAATTGAAGTAAGATTTACAATTAACTGGTATAAGTGGTATATAACTTATTTATAACACTAAATTAAATTAATATGAATATAACTTACACATTATGAATATTAACATGTGAAATAAATTATTTCACAAAACATTAAATTGAAATGATTATCAGTACACATTTGAAATAAAAAGAATATAGCATACGCTCATATATCCATATAATATATTATGTGTAATAAGTAATAACAGTATGACAATCGATACGGAATTACAGAAAAACAGTATTATTATACCTAGGTCTCGGGTTTTTAATTTGATATTGGACTAAAATCTTCACGAACACATGCTTATTATTTTAACGTATTATAGTTCAAATTAGTAGGAAATGTTAAAAACAATATTCAAAGATGCCAAATATAAAACGAAAATGGTAACCTAACTTTGATCGACAACACATCCCGGACCCGACATCCCGACAACAGTTTTCCCAAAACACCAAAACACCGACAGATGGAAAGAGTATCGGTCACCCGCGGCTAGGTTAAATGATTGCAATAACACTAGTCTTAGCTAATCGTAAAACGTAGCCAGGACAGAAAGCATACCTAAGTTGAAATTTAGCATAAAATGTATGTAAGTTTAATAGAACATATTTTTCTCAAATTTGTTTTATTTTAATTGAATAATTAATAATTTTAATGCCAATTATATTTCAACATCAATAATATTATTTGAATTGACAGACTACTGCTCACTGCTAGCCACGGCTCAGTGGGAACAGTTCAGATATCCCGTCGACTTGATACCGCCACTGAGTAAATCTCGAGCATCTATTTGTGATATTATGATATACTCTGAATTAGGCCCGACAAAAAATTATAATACAATAATTATAATAATAATAATAGAAAACGATCACGTGAGGCGACGATGCTGGTGTGACAGCGTCCACAACAGTCAACTCACACATACACACACACACACACACACACACACACACACACACACACACATACACACACACACACACACACACACACATACATATTAGAGCTCGCGCGCGCACCGTTGCCGGTTCGGACATCTGCCTACGTCGTGGTCGTGTTGCGTGTCCGCCGCCGCTGAGCGCGCATTCCACATCGACGCATTGCATTCCACTGCGCCGGATTCCCTTTAACGCCCGAGCGGGTCGACGTCGCCGCCGCCGTCTCACTCAACGCGGCCGCCTCACTCTTTCTTTCTCAATCGCCCGTCGTCTGTCCTACGCCACGGCCGCTCAGAAATCTCATAATATTATATTCACACTCTTTGCGTGCGGCCGTACGTAAAATTCGATATCATATTTTTTATATTAAAACGGCGATACCTGACCCGAAGTCGATAAGAGAAATTACAGTGATTGAGAGAGACATAAAGCCAAAAAATCACAGCATCGATAAAGAGAATATTATTATAGACCTTGTCTACCGTGACCATGATTATAAAAACGGATTTACATGATAGAGTTAAGCTCAACCACGAGGAACATTATCCTGGCACCCCGGAGTCATTATTTTGTGAACAACTTAATTTTCACCTCGGTAAATTAATTTATTCTCTATAAGGTGGTGCTGTAACATTACACCAGAACCCCTTCCTACACATACACTGATACAAATAAATACACTTGTTAATAAATAATTATATTTTTGTATGCAGACAATTTTGACTTTAGGGTAATGGGTAACGTAATATGTACCTACATAAATATGTAACACAAGAATTTCTTTGATATCGTCAAAACAACTTAGCTCTCCAAATATGTATAACACATTCATACCTACATTTTATAATAAATACTTATTTAATTTATTTTTAAACATCTATTTATAAAATCGAACTAATATTCGTAAGTGAAATGTATAAAATAACAATTTTTCGGGATTTTATTTATTCTGGTATTTCGAAACCAAAATCATTTGGGTTTTATGGGTTTTTAGAGATCTTACAGGTTCGGCTTAATTTTGGTATACGAATAATATAATATTATTAATAATTATTTTATTTCGTTTCAGTTCCGATGTAGCGGCCGGCGTGCAGATATATATAATAACAAACGCACGTGTAATAACGTAACGCAGACACGCGCGTGCAGCGCGTAAAGATAAAAAATATAATATTAATGCGTACCTATACGCTAAGAGGAGGTATACGTCATATAGACGACGCGCCGCGGATCAAGTGTGAAATAGTCAGCCTCCGGCTACTATATAAACGAATAGCCTAACGTATACGCGGCGGCGGTGGCAGTTGGGCCAAATACCACAGATGAATAATAATAATAATAATAATCGTCGTCGTCGTCTCATATAATATGTACGTGTGTACGTCGCGCTCGCGTTGAGTAGCCAAACCAAACCACATATGATATACCTATAGTGGTGCATATATACCTTAGCACACTCTGTATGTGTGTATAATGCAATGCCAGGGCTAGGCAATATCGCCTCCTCGTAATAATAATAATAATAATAATATTATTATTATATTCATCTTCTTTATGTCTCGGGACACCGCATCGATCCACGAGATTTATGAACGCCCACCCCTTCCCCTCCTCACTACCCCTTTGGCATCAGTGTATAGTTGAATAATATATATTTTCGTATATACACATACACATTTATATATATACTCCTCTGAAAGCAGGAGTAGTAGTAGTAGTAGTAGTAGTAGTAGTAGTAGTAGGTTTTTTTAGTTTTTTCTCATTCGTGATGCGGTGAGCGGGAATACAAATAAGACAAATTTTAATTGATTTCACTATTCCACCAGGCGCATGTAGCAACAGCAACAGTTTCCGCTGCTGAAGACAGTGCCCATAACACGTAACATATTATATGCGTGTGTGTGCGCGACGGAGATTTAAACGGTTTTTTATTATTATTTTTTTTTACCTTGTTACACGGGGCGACGACGATACGATGGCCGTCTGCAGCGGTGGCCAGAACAACTACTACACATGCGTATATATAGACTAACCTATCCTGGATTTCGTTTATTTATGTGCGCGTATACGGCTCAAGGGCAAAATAACAACTTAACTACAAATTGGTACGGTCAATATCTGCTTTGGGTCTGAAACGGCGGGGGACGCGAGCGCGCACATTTATAATATACAATATATTATGTACAAACAAAATATCTCTGCAGAATATTACATCAATGACCTGTGAATCCCGCATGCCTGCTTGCTGCATCGCGATTGCTCACGGGAGTGATCGGGAACATAATATTATCGTACGGAGGCCACGTTATAACCGCTGGGACCAATTCCCAAAGGGGTCTACCTATCCAAAGGGGTGATATATGCTCCCTCTGATAGACATCGCCGGTGGGCGGGACTAACGCGGACGAAATGATTATCTCGAATCGACCGCGGAAGCGGTTTTAACGACTAAAAAGGTATAGGTAGGTAGGTCGTAGGTAGCATAGGTAATGAACTTACTAAAAGCGATTAACGCGGCGCGGCGGCATCTTTAGTTCGTTCAAAAACCCATTATATACTCGTGGTCGGGAAATTAGTGTGGGGTATACAGGTGCAGCAGGCGAGGGGTACCGTCATTAGTCACGGTTTTTTATTTTCCCGTCGCCAAAACTTCATATGCTTATTCGGTGTCATTATATAAATTGTTCGGTCGAGACATAAAGTATCGAATTTATAGAATTTATAGGTATAATATTTAAACGAATTAATATTATAAATTTCTTGACCGATTTCAATAAAAGTATAACCAATAGATTAGTGAAGAGTATTTTATTTTTAATCCCTATAGGTCAATAAAGAGTGGATAACGCATCAATTTCATTTTATTCATAGGAAGTTGAAAGTTTATAAACCTAGTACTATACAATATTACTATCTTTATTTTTTCCTGTTACTTTATATTCTGTTAGTTTACGAGACCGTTATAATACACTTTTTCACAACACATTACGTTATTATAATATGCACCCGTGTCCCGTACCTAATAGTAATGAGTATTAACGAATTTTCGACGGCACACTCAATGTGTGTGTAGAACACGCGGGTCGCAGCAGCCGCCCTAAGGCAGCTTTACCGCCGGAACGGCTACTGTGCGTGTATTATGTCCTCACCCCCCCATCATTGCACTACAATCGATCAATCGCTCACACTCACTCACTCGTCTGCCAATTTATAATAACGATATTATGTTTTAACGTAAAACTCCGCAGATTCGCGTGCGTGTCAAAATCGCTACTGCGACCGAGCGATTATATTATATTAAAGAGGTACGCAACTATTACGTGTTTAGCGAAAAAAACGACGGCGGTGGTTGCGAACGATTAGATAGCAAACGTGCTATTATATTTGATATAATATATGTACATCGTTATCGCGTGATCGTTGGCGCAGTGGCGTGGTGAGCTTGAAATTGTTTAGAAGCTGTGTAATATTCCATACAAACCTGTCCACCAAAAACCAGATAAAGGCATTTTTGTCATAATTTTAGCTACTTATATCGTAGTAAATACTAAAATACAATATAGGTAATCAATGTTTAATTATTATCCATTGCAGACCATTACCCTTCCACCTATCATCCATAAAATGAAATCTGAAGTTGCTTTTTCTAGATTATCCCTTCGGATGCTACGGGGTACAGCAGTGGTGGAGGATCGGTGCCGGATCGGTGACAGGTGGAGAAAATTATTGAAATTGAAATAATTAAAAATCTTGGAAACGTATGATAACCTACCTATATAGTGACTCCGACGAGACATTTTAGCGTGTAAAATATAATATTAATACAATATAAAAAGAAAAAGTATATAATATTATTATAATATAAATTATACGCGGGTTTGTGTGTAATACGTCGTCGAATGGCACACGGACACTTCAAGGTTATCTGGATTTATACATCGTGAGTCGCGACCGCGCGCGCCGCCGGGACCGCCTAGCCGTTTCTTCTGTTTATTCAAATACCTCCGCGAGTCGACCCGCACGCGCACGCGCGCACCCACCGCCGACTTGCCATTGTAATACTATTAAATAGGCTTCTCGCGCTCTACTGTCGTTTTCCATCACGTACAAGAGTAATATAATATTATCATACGACTACCGCCGCCGAATTGGCGACGATTGGACAACCGTGGTGATGGCCGGTCTGCGGACTATATGCCATAATATTATTATTATTATTATTATTACGATTGTTATTTGTTTGAACCTGGTAAGTCGTCACATCCGATAGTCGCTAGATATAGATAAAGGTGTTATCGCATTCATACATAAACGATTAATTAAGAACGAACGAGATATATCTAAAAAATACTAAAGCAAATGATGTAAAACAATATTTCTTATTATATTTTACACTAAAAGCTCACACAATGCTAATTAAAATAATTGATCAGAAAATACTGGAAAAAAAAAATGCAAAATAACCTTTGAGTACCTATATGCTACACAAAACGATTTAGGTTTATACTGGATGCATTGTTTTGGGTATCCAATATGTATATTGATTTATGTGTTATACCTTTATCATATAAAATCGGCAGTTGAAAAGTACACATTTTTTAGACACTAGTTTATGACCCCCCTGCGAATAAACGTTTATTTGATATTCGTTTTTATACTTCTGCGATCATCAATTAAAAACAAACAGCAACGACTCATAATATAAAAACTTTCTTCATGACAATTGTTATGGAGAAATCAAATACTGCTTAAATGGATTCAATGTATAGGATAAATAATATGATTGGTTAAGGGGAGTCTTATTTTACTTGCACATTAAACAATAAACAATATAATATAATATTTATGGTTGATCCTAAACTGCAAAATTATGACGATGATGATACATGTGCTGCTGCGGGTGGCGTGAGGAAGGGTAGGACTATAAGAGAGGAGAAAAAATTACATTAAAAACCAGATTGGAAAGCCTGAGGCGGATACCACTAAATAATAATAACATCATATTGCAGTGATTGGATTTGTATCTCCGCCACCTCATCCTCCGCCCAAAAGGCCGGTGTACCGTTTCACATACCCTACCATTAGAACGCTTCTAATTATTTTTCTATCGAATGTTATTAGTTACGTATTCGGTGGCGAAGATATCGCAAAATTTTTCATTATTATTATTAGGTATGATCAAGTAGCAAACTATACTATATTCGCGCGTATTTACTTATAAAATATAATACAATATATTAAAACCGGAATCGATCTATAAATAATGTAGTATAATATAATATATTTTGAGATGTACGCCCTGCAAAACATATGTGATATACACGAAAAATCATAAAAATAATGGATAAGACGAAAAAAAATTCGTTAACGAACCGAAAACTTCTATTCATGACGCGCGATGCACCAGCAATATAGGTATATGTATATATATACGAATGTAGTGCCCCCGCGTGCAGATGTACCTACATAGATAAACGCTTGCGAACAGCATACACACACACACACGCGCAAATACATGAACTAGTTTATGTGTATAGGTGTGAAAACGATTACGCGGCCGTTGCATTCTTATGCGACCGGATAAAACGACCACGTCGGTATATATTGGCTACACAGTATATATGTATGCAGCGATACACTGCTGCACGGTCGGTCGGTCGCCCTGCGCGCAGTCGCGACTTGCGATCCGGCACATATTACAGGTATTATATTATATATATATATATATATACATAATATATAATATACCTACACACTGCACTGCACATGTGCAGACCATGGCTATCATGCGATCATCTCACGTATTAAGTAATTTATAGATAAACCGTTTTCTGCAGTGCAGTGCTATTGAGATGATCGCGCACCAGATAACCGCATCGCTCGTAATCACTTTCACGATTCACGCCGAGGCTATTAATCTAAATAACGAGTTTTGCCCCTCAAATCGCGCGGCGGATATAAGTGTATATATATTATGTACACGGCATCCGCGACGAAGCGACATCTACGATATTTGCAGTGTCGTACACTCACACACACATACATACATTTGTAGATCGTCCATAATACGCACTGCGTGTTCGCTACCACTGGGCTTGAAAGACGGTTACTGTGGTGTAGATCTCTTGGATTTATAGATGACGACGCACGACCCCGCAACGTTATTGTGATGGCTAAACGTATATAATATGTAATGGCGTATACGACGTATATATGCATATATTGGGACTGAGATATGCAAGTTCAATAGTGCAATGCAATTGCATGCTGTACCTATGTATAATAGTAATGATACTATTGAATCCACCCTATATATCTTATAAGTTGCACGTGATCGTTACCCAAAACGCAATGAGCTGCTGTAGTTATAATGCACGGGTATATAGTTATCATATTATATTAATGACACGAGATACGGCTATTATTATTATAATAATAATATGAAGATATAACTGTCGTCGAGACATTGCGCGAGACCGGCGGATGCTGCTGCCGCTGCAACTGGTGGTGGCGACCGCGCGCGCGTTCGCACATAACCGGTCCAATGACATTATTACCGCCGTTTCCCCCAACGTCTCTCTCGCACCCGTCTACATTATTATTCTTAAAAAATATCATTTTTCATTCAATTTATGTAATATATTTATACACATGTTAAGATCGACCGGAGAAAAATCACACTCGCGAATTAACTGCAGGCATCTGCTGCCGCCGACACCACGTCACCAGTTTATAATACGATAATCGCTATAGTATATATATATATATATATATATGATATATCCTGTACTCTACCCGACTTATATACGCGCCGCACATATTATAATAATACATAAATCCACGTCAGACACAATATATAAATTTATAATTATTATACGTATAGGGTGATCCTTTTGTCACGGTGAAACTGGTAAAATATATTATTTTGAAAATGTAAACATTTTTATGACATTTTATTCAAAACGTTTAAAAACATAACTTATTAGTTATTTAAAATTTAAATTTTTCTACGTTTATCTATAACTAATTAGTACCCATTATAATCGTTCTTAAAATATATAATTAGTATTTTGTAAGGATATTATGTAATACGACGAATAAGATTTATTCTGCTGAAGTATGTATTAGACATCGACAATAACTGCTGCTGTAACACCGCATCCATTTCCAACCATAACGATACGAATCGCATATCATCATAATATAGGTATAACATGTATATTTGATGTGCCACAAGGTTAGTTAATTATTATTAGTTGCGTGACATATTATTTTGCGCGCAGTGTTTTCGTAATTTTTTCCACAGCGTACGATGGTATATATATATATACTATACTTTATAAATACCTAAACCATTTATATAAATATATATATATATATATTGCTCATTCATATAGGTATATTTAGTTTCCTCGTCGGTGACATGGATGGAAAGTGGGTGGGGGTGAATGCGTCTACGTGCTCATATAATATTGTGTGCGTGTATATATATGGAGCTGCTGTTGATGCTGTGTGGTCGCGCGCGCTCAATGAAAGTTGCCGATTGATTGGTTTCAATTCCGTCACGTAAGCGCGCGGGTAATTAACGATATAGCCTTGATCGAAATTTTAATATTCATGTCCCACACTCGTTTGCTATATAATAATATTATACATACATACACATATATTATATATATAAGTGTGTGTGAGAGCGCGCGTCGCACAGAGATATACGACGTCCGCCGATAAATATTTCTTCTTATTATTATTTTTCATGAAATGAAATGACACATATTATTATTGCGTATTTACCACGGTTATCCTGTATATGTCTGTGGTAATACAATATCGTATTATGTATACATCAGCTTGAAGCGAAAACAGGTGCGTTTTATTATTATTTTTTTTTTACTTCATATCGTTATGTTCTTTTGCGCAATCTAACGGAACGCGCGAGCGGAGGCCGGAAACCACTTGCGCGTATAGCTTTATTATTATTATATTATATTGTCCATTGAACTTTTTTCTATCAGCAAAACGTGTACACATATACACACACTCGTATGTATAAATATGGAGAACGAGTTGGAGAGAGAGAGCTGAGGCAAGCATGGCATAGAGAGCCAGTCGCGCAACCCCACGACACGATTTTCTGATCTAAGCCCACGCGCGTTCCATTACATATATTATTATAATATAATATTATTTTCGTAGTCGCCATTGCGAAACACGGCCGGGTAAAAAAAAGACGATTTATGGATAAAAATATTTACATTGAACCGTATTTCTTATATTTTTATATGCCGATCGTGGCGTATTGCAGATTGGATTTCGAACGGAAAAAAACGCTTTGACGTGAGTTTTATTTATTTATTTTTACTTTTAACACCCGTAAAATAATAACAACATCATTAAACGCGTTCTATTCATTTTATTATATTCCCGACTTGCGCGCGCGCGCGCCGTCCACTCTACGACTACGAGAAGTCTACACAGGACCGACTGCACACAGTATGCGGTCACCGGTATCGATAAATTATGATGACAATTACCGACAGATCTACCTTGGGTGGCCAACGGAGCTTAGCAGTTTATTTAATTTAAATTTAATAAACACGCAGCGAGTTCGATCTACTATAGTATACTATATCCTGCATAGATAGATGGGTATTGGTACTCACCCTATCTACACATACTTTTTGCAGTTCTCACGTCGCACGTGTCTCATCGCACATATACCTAACCATTGCAACACGCGTTTAAATATACACTAATAATAACGATAGACAGTTATCTACGAATGTTTACAGACTCGTTCACTTTTTACCGTCTATATTTATATATATGTAGACATTCTATTACATTATGTACACGCACACACGATATATATAAATACAATATTATAATATCTTTCGCGATAATTTTTCGACGATACGCGGTGCAACGACGAGTAACTGCATGCTGCAGTTTACTTGCACACATCACGCTCGCTATGTGCACATGTATATCGATTTTGTACGTACACTTATATATGTATATGTATAATATATGCACGTACCTATATTAAAATACGACGCGGCAGACGACGACGACTAAAACTATACGACAGCGATGACGACGGGGACCCATGCGGCGCGCGGCGAGACCCGGTCGTGATATATATTCACCTGCAAGTCCGACCGACCGACACATCGCCGCCCCCTCGGTGTAGTCTCGTTTTGCGTGTATACCAGTTTTTAAGACTCTCCATGCAGTATTTAATATTTATGTATATATACTGTAAGATATGAAATATCATCGTCACCCTGGACTGCAGTTTAATGAGCGAAAAGAAAATCACAGGGGCGGTACACCTTGCGCGCGATGCCTGTCTGTGATTCTCGCTGCATCAGCATACTATAATAACATTAATATTATTATAATGTATACGCTGCAGCAGTCCAACACCTCACGACGGTCGAAATCGCTTTCTATACACGCACAAATAAAAGAACGCCAAACCCGCGCGTATATCATGTGGTCGGATTTTCGTAATCTCTATATAGTTATCCCCGCAGCAGCAAATCCTAAGCCAAGGGTAACATGCACTAGCACCCACCTGTTTTACATCAACTTTTGTGTGCGTGCGTGCGCGTGTGTAACCCTATAATAATATTATGTCTATATGCATCGTGGTACAACGAAGTTTCGCGGGATCGCGCGTGGTTCATATTATGCTTCTATATACTTACAGCTACATATGTATATTCAATATTGGTATAATATATAACAGCGATACAAGAATTCAACGAGAATATATATATATTCCCATTGACCATATTATATATATATATATATATATATATATATAAGTATACTATTATATTCTACTGAGTCGGATATAACATTTAAATACGCACCGCGTGGTATATCTATGTATAATACTATATACCTATGCTATACAATCGAAGATATGTAGGTATACGCGCATAATAAATACGTCGCGAACGTAATATAGAATTCCAAAGTCAGTCACGATCGCTGCATATAACGCGCGACTACTATATAGATGTACCCGTGTCGCGTCGTGTACTTGCGAGTTTATTTATATATATACACACGCGTGTTGGTCATATATATAAAATAGGTAGGTACACGTCGCGAGTTGGCCCAGCGCAGGGCTGGTAGTACTGCAAAAACGGTTCGGATGGCGTTTAAGTCTCTCGCTGGAGACCTCAACGGCGCGCGGTCGGCACATATCCACTTGCTGCTGCAGGAATGTTGTAGTCGCGGGAACACTACACACACATACACACACATATACACACACATAAATACACGCGCCCGTGTATAATATGATGTAATAATATTAAAAACGTGCAGAATTGGCGATCTCTCTGGAATGATTTAAACTCTAATAATATATTATATTATATTATTAGGTACCTACTATAGGTGTGCTTGTGGCAAAAGGGACACGAGCATATTAAAGTTATATTAATAAAACTTAAAATGGACGCAAACGGTACCAACGAAAAACGTCGGCTGGTTGCTAATATTTTATATCTCCAAAAAGGATTTATGGCGGTTTATTAGCGATCGTTTCATAGAAAACAAAAGCATGCGTTTAATAACGAGCCGATATCGACCGAACGTGGCATTGTGATTTATGTACCTATAGCTGGCGGCTTGAGGAGGGACCGCGCACCATATAGATTGCAGTTGTAGTGCACCCACACTAGCGATTGCGGACGATTATTATTACTACACAACGAATCTGCAGTATCGATCGCAGTCGTGTGATCTACTACTGCGGTATATTATATAATATAAATATGGTCTATTTGTTATTGTGGATTATCGCGTCGTCACGCAGTATATTATATTTATACGATAAAAAAATATATATATACTATTTCAAATACAATGGAGTGGGCGTTTTCGGTAGGCCACCGCGGCGACAGCAGCGTGCTGCACTGGATAAAGTATCCTCTCTTTATATTATAATATATACTACATCGGTGGCGCTAACTGGCTAACCGATAATAGGAGACGTGCATAGAAGTACTTAGATAGAAATATAGCTAGAAAATAGCTTCCTTCAAAGATAATAACTAATAAATGATTGCTGTAGGTCATAACTATAAATAATAATTATAATATTATAGTAACTTTTAAACAGAATATTGTTGGAGTGCAAATAAAAATAAGTACACGATTTTACAAAAAAAGTCGATGATGACAAAATTTTCATCTAGAAATCTATCTTTCTTATCTTCTTAAAGTAATGGTTCACAAATGTTAGTATAATATATATATATTATACTAATAAATGTATGATATATAGAATGACTAAAAAAAAATCACACTTCTTTTGTCTTTCATAGCGTTTATAAGATAAGATAATTTTTTCTAGCTCAGAAGGTGGCTTTGATGTACAACAAAGTATTTTTATTATTAGTCAAAAATTATGACAACATTTCTGATGAAGGCACCACTCGGCAGATATAAAAACAATTTAGTATACCTATATTATTATGCTTTGATATTGATGCAGTCGGTTGTAATAGCTAAGACACACATGCACCTTATTCCACCAGCACATCTGCAGCTATTTTTCATACATACATATATATATATATATACACATGAGAAATAGCGCGTCGTATATGCTGCAGGAGTGCAGCGTATTGTGTTCTATTATATATTATTTACGCGTTTATAGACTTCCATTAAAATTCCGCGTGAACCCGATAAACAACGCGAGGGCGCCCGGGAGAGAATAAAGTGCAAAGTGTGTCACTATATTATATATTAAATGTTTCCCATATATTATATATTATATTGCAGGTAGCGCTGACAATAGGGTAGGGGACGTGCGCGCGTATAGCTCTCGGGGCGCCGCTCACCTGTGCCGTATAAACATTATTATATATAACTAGGTAATAATATATAGGTAATATATCGACGTCGTGGATATACCGTGCGATTTACGATCGAGATCTACGGCGGTGGCGATGATCGGCAATGTGAGTATATTATACATTGTGTACCGCCCGCGCTAATAACAATCGTCACCGTGTCATTGTTATAATAATAATAATATTATATTGCGCGCTGCACCATCGTCGGTCTTGTGATCTATCGATTCGAATCGGCAATGTATACGATGATAATAATAGTAGTAATAGTAATAATAATAATAATAATAATAATGATAATAATATCGTATGTTACCTATAGGTTGTATATATACAATCTCTCATAAATGTCGCGTATATAATAATAAAACGGCGGCACCTCCTCTCGAGTGCCCGATAAATAGGTACGCCCATCGCGGCGAGCACACAAACATTGTTTGCAGAGTAAAGTTTACGACCGCGGTCGCGGGCACGGTCGATTACGGTTTAATTAAACTGGTTGCATTCCACTCCCGACACAGACGCCGCATAATATGTGGTACGTAAGGTACCCACAATGAAACGCGCGAGCGTATATTATAATCACAGTATCATTCGATTCGACTATATGAGTGTATAATACTATTATTATTATTATTTATATTACTATTATTATTATTATAAGCTGTGCGAGCATATAAATCTCGAAAAACGGTCGACGGCTACAAACGGGTTCTCGCCACGATGACGAGCACGGTAATTACAATAATAATAATAACACTACCGCCTATAACAATAACGTCCGTCGTCGTAAAAGTTAAAATTCGTTTCATGTATACTCACTACTCACACGACAGTTATATCCGTAAATATACATATCTTTATAATAGTATAGTGATAAAAACGTCAAAAACTGCACACCCACAAACTTAAATATTTTATGATGTATAACACATCGTTACACATCGTTGATGTATACAGTATTTTGTCAAAAAAGTGTAGTCATATACCGCGGGGTTGACAGTTTAATATACGTAGATATTATCATAATTATTAATGATTATAAAATATATATCGAACAACTAGATGTTCGTATCGTGTTTAATTCTATATACAACGTGACCGACGAGAACCTGACGTTTTTCAGGTTTTAGCTCCATTCAGTAGGATGGACACCTCTAATCCAAAATAATATTTCACAATTCACAAATTTTGCCAATTACAAAAAATTTTTATTACCTAATAAATTTCAGTAACCACTAAAAAATAACTGAGTACCTACTGTTCATTTAAAAAACGTCAGGTTCCCGTCTGCATTCCTGTAGTTACTTTACGTGTAAAATAGTACATTTTGTGTATTTTTAAAAACACACTTTATTTTTCTGTTTAGTCTTTCTTATATCTTTTTATCAATACATAGATTTTTAATATACGAGTATTTAATTTAATTTAGCAATATATTATTATATCACGTTTAAAATTTGATCTCCCGCTACAAGCTTTCGCTAGGATTCTGTCATATTGCAAAAAGCCCTATATAATATATATAAATAACACAAACACGAAGCACTTACCTTGAGAACACACGATCCGACAGCTCTATCTTCGGACACGTCTACGTTGTAAAAGCTCTGGTCGAATATCGGCTCGTTATCGTTGAGGTCGTGTATGGTCACGTGCACCGTAGTGGTGCCGGTCAGCTGTTGCGGCCGGCCGTTGTCGACGGCCAGCACGACGAACGTGGGCTCGGGATCGCGCTCGCAGTCCATCCGGTCCCGGGTGGTGACCACGCCGGTCAACGGGTCTACCTGGAACCACAGCGGCGGCGGGTCACGCATCTTGTACGTGAGAGCAGCGTTTTCACCCTCGTCCTCGTCGGTGGCCATCACCCGGGCAACGGACGTGCCCGGCTCGGCGGTCTCCGACACGCTGGCCCAGTACTCAGGAACGGCGAACACTGGCCGGTTGTCGTTGACGTCCGTTACCAGCAGATGGAACGTCTTGGACGCGTGCAGCGGCGGGCTGCCCGTGTCCGTGGCGATTACGCTCAGCGTGTAGTTAGGCCGAGACTCACGATCTAGCGGCAGCGCTACGATCACCAGATAGATGATGTTGTCCTGCGTGGTAAGCCCGAAATGGCCGTCGCCACCTTGCAACGTCACGTTCACGTCCGAGTACTCCTGTTTCGAGTCGGGGTCGTGGACGGATATGCGCGCGACGAACTCGCCGGGTTGCGCGCGTTCCGAGATTTTCGGCGTCGCGTCGTCGCTCAGGAATATCACGTTGATGTCGGGCTGGTTGTCGTTGACGTCGGCTACTCGCACCGTGACGAACGCCGTCGTCTCCAGCGGCTGATCGCCCCGGTCCTTGGCCACCACCACCAGTTCGTGCACCTCGCGCGTCTCGTAATCCAGCGGCCGGTTGACCGATATCACGCCCGTGTGCCTGTCCACCGTGAAGTAGCCCTCCTTGTCGCTCTGCCGCCGGCTGATGGAGTACTCGACCACGCCGTTGTCGCCGTCGTCCACGTCGGTGGCGTGCACTTGCAGTATGCTCGTCGACACGGTGGCGTTCTCCGGCACGGTCGCGTAGTACCGGCTTTGGTTGAACGTCGGCTGGTTGTCGTTCACGTCCAACACCGTCACGTTGACTGTCATGGCGCCCTTGAGCGGTGGCAAGCCGCCGTCGTACGCCTCGATCACCAAGTGATAGGCGGCCGTTGTCTCTCGGTCCAGGTAACCATTGATTTGCAGGTCCAGGTATAGCACGTCGTCTTTTTCGCGGTGCGATGACAGCCTGAACGCGTTGTTCACGTTACCGGCCACGATCGCGTACCGTTGCGTGTTGTACGGGCCCAAGTCCAAGTCCCGCGCCGGGTTAAGCGTCCGTTTCGTGTCCCGCGGCGTGTTCTCCGGAAACTCGACGTGCATTGACGGGCTGGGGAACGTGGGCGCGTTGTCATTCTCGTCGATCACGCGCACCACCACGCGCACGTTTTCGCCGCTCAATGGTATCGCCACCAGCGTGTACGACGCGCGCGTCTCCCTGTCCAGTGGCACCCGCGTCCTGATCTCGCCGGTGTTCTGTTCTGCTATCAGGTCGGTGTCCACCGCGCTGCCCGGCACCGGCACGATCAGGTATGGCGGTCCGCTATCTTTGGACCCGTCTCCGATGAAACCGATCCGGGTGCCGACCGGCGCCGACTCCGACACGTCCAGGTGTCGTTCGTGTTCGCCGGCCACCGCGGCCACTGCCGCCAACAGGCACAACCATTGCGGCAGGCCCATCGCCGTCGTTCAATTACCACCGCATAGTCGGTCACCTAAAAGCAATCCATTCAATATATCAATACATTGTTATTTTAATTTGCATAATTATATTAAATTATATTTAATTATACTATATTGGTTAGGTTAGGTAATACATGTAACATTACGCATCGTACGGCAAGACGGCTAATCTATAACAATTTTTTTGGAATTTTATTTGTTCGATCAAAGGCAACGTTGCCTTATATATATATATATACCTATATAAATATATGAATAGGAAATATTATCGATTTTCGTAAAAAGCCTATAGGGGTTGAAAAACACTTCTCAAGACTCTATTGGAATGTCTGTAAAAACATTTCGTGCCAATTGTTTTAGTATAGTTTTAATCTACAAACATAAAAAAACGTGAATTTATTTTTATATAATATACATAGAAATGTATACGATGTACACGACGTGCAGTACAGAGAGCAATCCGCTGCATGACGAGAACGAGGCCTTGGTCGTCGTCTACATAATATTATACAATACGATCATCCTATACAGCTGATGTATTCGATGTTGCCACGGACGAGACTGAATGATAAAAATATATCGTTCAAAGAACGAGTCGGAGAAAAAAAAGTTGTGATGCAAGATTAGATTTTGACGACGGCGACGAGGAGAACAATGAGATAGGAGATCGCTTTCAAATTTAAAACTTCACACTTGTCAACTGACTCGTATTTTCATATATATGTACAGTACATATATGTATATTATAATAGGTCATCCTGTGTACGATTGTTATTATCTATATATTATCATCATCAATCATCATCGTCGTCATCGCCATCATCAGTCTATCGGACTGACTATATTTTGTGCATTTTCGACAAATCTTTTTCGATTTTTTTATTCAAATATTTTATTCGTTCCGACGATCCCGAAAGATTGAATTATAATAAAATATTAATATTAGTCATGATCATACCGTATTATACACGAGTCTTTGCGCAGGAAGTGAATTTCGTTCTACTACACAACATATGAGACATCGAATGCGCGGCGGTGTACAATATCTGACGACCTGACGCATATAAGAGTATTACATTATAGTAGTCGCTTCGGCCCGAGATTCGATACGATATATATATTATTATAATATGTACACGCGATGAGAGACACGATTCCGGGAAGAAGAATATTTATCGTGTTTGCCAACGTATGTATGTGTGTGTGTGTGTGTATGTATGTGAGAGATGTCCCAACAAATAACTCAATTCTCGTGAAACTGGAATATAAATTATTCAGCGCAAACGTTAGTATTTTCGCGGTCGTTATCAATTACACACATACACCACACACTCACACATATAAATCGTTTAATTATACCATCAGTACACGACCGATCCGCGACACAAAAAAAAAAGATTGGCAATGATATAAATACGCAAAGATCACCAGTAAATTGTTATTATATTTCTTGTACGACGATAATATCATTATATATTATTCCGTTTTCGGTTCGACTTCATAGAATCACACACGAACAGTTCAAAGTGCCTACTTAACGACGATCCGCGATTGCGCGCGTATAGTGCCGCAGTATAGTCGTCGGCTTACCTAACGTAATAATAATTATTATATTGACCTATATAATGCACAGACGCGATCTTTCGTGTTTAATCATCGTGTAAAAAATAACGGTAGGTACACGCACACACACGAACATTATGTTTATGTACTACAGTGATAATTCGCCGAGTGACGAGCCTACAGCGCGTGTTTATTTATTTTTTCACATATTATGCGCGTCGTGTTCGTATAGTATTATATTAATATACACGTAGAGGCGTTACGTGATATCAAATTCGTGTAGGTATGTATATGATGTAGTCGAAGCAAAACAATTACACTGCGGCACGCCGCTGACCGTAGGAAAACCCCTCCCCGCGGTCACCATTTTCACCACTCAAAACTACTGATGAATAACAATTATTATCCTTTGCCCTGTTATTATATTATCATTATTATTAGTATACTTGACAGACCGAACACCGCGCGTATTTACTGCAGGTATCTACATGCATACATACCTATACCTAAACACGTATACAGTATACACGTTCGCCTGAAGATGTGTCTTTCTCTAATAATATTGTTACTTCCAATCACTGTACTTCAGTCATCATTGTGCATATCATTATTATAACCACTATTTTACGGAATTCACAATTAGTGCAACAGTGGCGAGGGAGGAGGAGGGGACGACAGTAGTGGCGTCTAATGCCTAATGATGTATTTAACATTTTATAACCGATATATTAAAATATAGTTTCAGTTACACGAATACTCGGCGGAAATCAATTATTCATTTCAAAAAATTGATCATAGCGTTATGAAAAATAAATAAGTTCCGTCAAACTACACGTACTCCACATAAATATTCCCAAAAGCCATTTTCTGGCGAGAATGTGGGATAACCATGTCGTATGCGTTATTATGTATATAATAATATACGTAATATTATACATCTACTTGAGTTATGATTTATGTACTAATTAAGCATAATATGCCTATGTTCCGCTCATGAATATTATCATCTAAACCGTATAAATGCACGAGCACACCTTATCGTTGATCGGAAATCAACGAAAAAATGTGCACGACAACGGTTATGAAAAAAAAAACAATATTATTCACTTAGAATTTGCCAAGATATAACTTATAAGCAATAAACTATATGATATTGATATGGACCTGGTTTCTGTATACGGCTCACGCGGTGATTTACGCGTATTCCGAGCGGCAATATTATTATGCGTCCTCCTTTCTAAAAATTGTGTGTTATATTCAATATATTCCCATAAAACTTGAAAATTTAGTTTCAAGAAACTTTCTCTTTTAAAAATTCACGATTTTCCGACAGAGACGCTTTCACGTCGTACTAATAAAACGAGGAAACACCGTATTATACCAACAATTAGTGCAATAATTTGTTTTCGTTCGTGTCGCGCGATTATACGTAGTTATGGATTGTGAAGATTACGTATCATTATAGTTTATGTACACTTACTAAACAACCACAGCGACGGCTTTTGCATCACGCTCGTCGTCATTGCATAACACATATAAATAAAAATTATTTCGTTTTTGATATTACATGCTCTAGGTATATACGTTTCACACGCGCGGATCCGGGTTAATTATAAATATAGGCAAACATAACGATATTACACATTAATTGAACATCATCGTCGGACGATAGTTCGTGACCAGACATACAGTTCCTGGGTGCCAACTGCCCATATAGAAATAGTAAAGACCTGTAGCAGTTAATCGATTTTTACGTGAACCGTCGGTATAGACACGTTGTATCTCAGTGAGGGAGTGCAGAGAGAGTGGTGTGGTCCATTATTGATATGGCGATGTGTAACTATATTATCGGCTTGTGAGAGAGTCTAAATACAGACGTACGTATATAATATATTGTAATAACGTTATACATTTATAAGTATATATAAATATATATATATAGGAACAAGGAAACGGTACATAATTTTAATAATAAATATCGGAATTTCGATAGATGCGCGATGAATATTATTCTACGACAAACTGGTTTCGAGACGAAAATCGTAATTCACTATATTATTATATTATATCGGCGGCGAAGTAAGACGAAATCTTTAATGCACTATACATGTTATACATAAAAGACTCGTTTCTAGCCCGAAAATTCAAACGCTCGTTGTACCCACGGCCGTAATAATATTAATGATAGATTATATTCCCAACGGTCACTACAACTCTAATTAATAAAACATAAATAAGTAGCATTGTAATATTATTATTGAACATTGGTATTTAAATGATAGAGGAGAAGTAATGACTCGACAAGACAGAGATCGGTTCTTTTCCGGACAACAACGAATTACTGCAATATTGTGCATTATGGATATAAATAATACGAATAATACGAGTACTATAGAGTGTTTAAAAAAGAATATCATACATCTCCGACAAAAATTTCTGTATTCATTAAAAGAAATAATTTATGGAAATTAAGACAATTAATCAAAGTAAAAAGGACATAATACAATTATTTTTCACTAGAAGATATATTCATAATGTTCAACAAATTGAAATGTTAGGGGGCATAAGATACTCGAGTGATACAAACCCAATGATTGAGTAGTTTACATTTTATCATAAACTAACAAGTCATAGTTTGATGCCGAAGAAAAAACCCAGGAACGTCTCTCGGCAATCAAATGAAACATCAGAAAGCCAACTAAACGACGACAATTAATAAGCTCTCAGTTTTCCGTTTCTTCTTTGAAGAGATTTCAATTTTTTTAAAAGTGGTATTTTTTAAAATTAACATGTATTTTATTATAACACGTATACATTTGAGAATTCCTTTGAAGCGTTATCTCGTTTTTCTGTGCCGCACAATACAGTATATTCGTATATTACTGTGTACTCACGATTGACACTAAATATTTCGTTATTGGACGGGGCGTGTACCGAATGATCGCAGCGGCGAGAACGACGATAATAAGGGTACAAGTAGAAAGAACACAAAGAGTCTGCGGAGAAATGAGCCAAGATGTTTCGGTCAGCTACTTTTTAATACATAGATAGATCTACTGCACTGCTGCAGTGACGTTTGTGTGAGCGAGAGTATGCTATAGCATCCGTACCTGCCTATATGGTTATATGTATAACATTAAATTGTATTTCGTTGGCCGACGCACACTGACCGCGCCGCATAATATAATAATAATATTATAACGACGAACTATTCGTTCGCCAACGATGGCGCGCGCGTTATAATAACATTTCCAGTCGGAGGTTTTATATATTATATAGAACCACAGCTACTCTATAATTATTGTCAATGAAAACTCGCACAGCAAACGAGATAATTATTTTAACTAGCAAACATAATTCCCGTGTCGAAAAAACAATAGACCGAACGATTTTTACCGTCCGACCATACCTGTGTATATATTAATGTATATTATAAATATACAACCCGTGCAGCATACGTAATGTTATTATTACGCGTATTATAGGTATAATGGGTACGCGCGAGGATAATGCTGCTAGCTGCTGCTGTTGCTTCCTCCGCCGTTTAAACGAAACCATATTCCTTTTCACCATAATATTATCTATCGTTATAAATACGTGGTTTGTTTTTTTTTTTTTTTTGTCAGCAATAATGAGATTTGTTTTAAACGATTGAGTGAAACGTGAATACGTATATTATATTTTTACGACATGAACCCCGAGGACGTGACTATACCGCGTGGAGGCGGCCAGGAATATAGCATATAAAATATAAAAATATATACGTAGGTATATATTATAACGAATAGGAACGTTTTGAAAACGAAAAATTTCGTTACAGAAAAGCGGATCGGAAGTGCCCATGCCTATATAATACCTTTAACGACAACGATTTATCGTGCGTTATACCATAGGACATAGGTGATACCGCGGAAACGGCGAAGACAACGCACGTACGGTACACCGGTGCACGTATAGACATATATACCTATTATATTATTGTATTAATATGTTAAGCGTCACTAAATGCTGCTGTGGCTCGGCCGGGTGACTACGAAGACGATGACGACGTTAGGTATATAATATGACAGCGCGGTAATTGAAATAAAAATAAAATAGTAGGTATTTAAATGTTGAATCTAGGAAACTCGTTCCGTCGCGTTTTGTTTTTCTCTATAGGGTCGCGTGGTGTGCAGTCCACTATTTGAAACCCATTTCCGTCAGTCTTTTCTTCGCTGACGCGGCGGTACAGCGAGTTCCTATGCGACAATGACACATAACAGAATAAAATCAATTACTGCGATGCACTTGCAGCTAGAGACAACGACGGTCGGCCGCCGGACGCCATGCTTAAGACACGGGAAATTGGACACCGGTGTAATCGGTTTTTCAATTTTCCACTAGCAACACGTCACACCGCATAAAATATGATATATATATATATATATGTGTATAATGTTTGTGTGTAAAATCGTAAGCCCGAGCACCCGGTAAAACATCGTTAATACGTGTGCGAGTTTGTGTATATACGTAAGCGCTCGTGTGTGTATGTGTGTGACTATGATATTGATATACATGTGTGGCCACCTACACTTTTAATACTCGCCGCACGCGAAAACCGTGTAAACGATATTCCTACGGTCCTATATACATATATTTTGTGGTGGTGTGTGTACTCATGTATTATAATGCATACACACACACACACACACACGAATATTATATATTTATATACGTACGTGCTGAAACGCGATACCCGTCCGGAACAAGCTTTTTCGCCCGAAGCGATGCGCACACATACACACACACACAAACACTTGATTGTATTTATATATATATTATTAACTGTTCCCAAAATTGTACGCTGTACACACTACTAGGCCGTGTACCTACAATGCAGTACGCGCGATATAATAATACGACGCGAATATATTGTACTATTATTATTATTATTATTGTTATAATATACTATTATTATTTTTTTCGTCATAGGTCTGTCGCCGCCGCATTTTGGGGCTCACTGCCGACCGTCGTCGTCAGGAGGCTGTGGCCCCGAACACATCATTAAGTTTACATTTATTTAACGACGGAGCCCCCTGGACTCCTCTGGTACACCGCTGGCCATTTTTTTTTTACGAACGGAGTGGGCGACCGACCGACCGGCGGCGGCATCCGGACGAACGGAATTCCTAAACAACCATTAGTGTTAAAATTGGAGGCAATCATCCCGTTCGAAAAATTTTACCTTTTCATTATTATTACACACACAAATACACACACACACACATACACACTTATTTACGTACACATACGATCGATTGAAATATTGAATGTTGCTGCAGTCGTTTTATATAGGACGTACACGCTATTGTTATAATATATAGACCGCAATACCGCGGGGTATGAGTATACAGTCCACTATATATTATAATATTATGTGTGCAGTGTGTCGGCGAAGGAAACGATATACAACATCATCACTTATCGGTGCATTCTATGTATATTATATACGCGTATAGTGCGTATAACGTATACGGTATAACGACCATATTGGTTCGAAACCAAACGGGAAAATGACAAGACAAATTTTTGATTTTCGTTACTCGATGATGCGAATTTTTGTTGGCTGCGTGTGAGGAGAGTAAATAATATTTATATCACACAATAAGTGCGTACACGATAACTGGACAGCGGCAGTGTCGGATGCTCGGTCGTTTCGATTAAAAATAGTAAATTATACACATACGGAAACGTAATAATTTAGGTGGGCATATAGGTATAGTATATAATATGTGTGTATGTATATATGACGCCGTACGCGCATTTTGCCACGAGCAATGAGTTTATCGCAATGATTTATGAACTCGAAGATAAATGTAAATCCTATGCTAATTGTTATGGAGATTTGTCGGTAAACGAAAGACATTTTTGAGCCCGACGACTCCGCGCCGCAGCAATACCGCGCACCGCACCGTCGTCTTTTATGTATATCACGCGTATATAGGTGTACGAACCCCGAACCGTCGAGACACCCATAGTATACGGCCCCCGGATCGCGCACGTCGTGTATTTTAACATTTAATAATATTTTAATGTCCAACAATTGACCGGACATCCATTTAGAAAACTTACATAAAACGAGTATATACCGGCATTTTCTATTATTCAATATTTTCAACTAAAGTGTACCCAAATACGTTGTATTAAACAAGTAGTTAAAATATATAGTTGAGTGATATACATAAATGTTTTCCATAGCACATAGTGTTCACAATTAAAAAAATAATGTTTAATAATCCAATTGGCAATTACTATACTTGAAGATAAATTATAAAATAATTGTTAATTATATTAAGTTATATAACAATTTAAATTTTAAATTAATATATAAGTACACTCAAAACATACATGGTTAATAATATGTTGTAAATCACATGCACGTGATATTTTTCTTTTTTTTTCAAAAAGATTATAATGAATTTATTAATGATATAATATTTAATAAATAGTTTTCCTAATATTTTTAAGGCATTAAACTCCTTGCCGTAGTTATAACATCGAAGTCGTTTTGATTTTAAATGAAATCAAGATTAACCAAAAGTGAATTCGTCATAAAATAAAAAGTCGTTATGAACAATATTTTATAAAAAACCATATAATCATTATATACGACCATATAATCTTTTCTAAGTAATTTATACATATATACGTCTAATGGTATTATACACCGGTTAGTTTACATTATTAATGCAATTATTACCTATTTTCAACATTATTATCTGTTTAGTATATATATATATATATATGTGTGTGTGTGTGTGATAATATTGGCAGAGATCGATCGCAGAGTAATCGATCAGTATAACATGAAAAATTATTCGTAAACACGATCACTGATATGAATAGTTCATACGTATAGCTATTTAGAAAGCATTATTTGGGTTTCATCATCCCTTTTTTTCTTTCTCTCAAACGGTAAAATGTAATAAAAATAATATAATATAATAATTATAACGTATAGTTAAGATACGCGGGTCCCCTCATACACCTAACGGAAGAACACTAGCGTACCTGCGTACCTACAATATATCTACCTACTTTTAAACTGACGTGGTTATTAGATCGGGTCGAATATTTTTACTCTTTCCACCCGAATTTCCGTCGTTTGTGTGGATATAATATATAGCTTACTATATATAATGTGCATGCGCGGGCGAGCGGTACACAAAAAAAAACTATTTTCAACCATCCTTTTTGCGTCGGCTGGAGAGGCCCTCCAATAAAACAAAAATAGGGATGTATTATTATTGAATATACGTCGGTTTACGTCTTCTCTTTCAACGTTCTAAGACTACGCCAAGTATTGTATATATAGGTAGCCATATTTAATTGATCCCGCCTGTACGAGGAGCTGACGGCTGGTATAAGAGTATACTACACCTCAAGGTCGCGTAAATCGTAACAATATACGTGTACAGGACGATCGCCACAGAAATTCGTACAAATACTTATATATACCTCCCCCGGGTTTACAAGCAAGGGTCGGCGATGCGAGCACCTGCACTTTATATACGGTCACGCTTTGTATACAATTTTTTGCAAATCACCCCATGTATATACATGAATACATAATATTATACGGACTCACTACTCACGCAATCATACGCAGTCACACATACGCCTTGTTTTGGTGCCCCTACTATTCGGAGGGTTGCTAATGGTCGGTTACCACGCTTACCCATATATATATATATGTATATTAGAAGGTACACAAGTGGTATACTAAACATAAAAAACCCTGTGGCTGTTCGCGCAGAAATTTTCCTTTTTTGTTTAAAGGAATTATTTCCGGATCGCGAAGGGTATATTTTTTTAACGACGACAAGAGGGCCCCCGAGGTGTGTGAATGCGAACGACATAGACTCCCTGTTCGTTTGTACGTACACATTTAATATATTAAATGTATATATAATAATATGTATATGCGCTAACAGGGGTACAGTGACGTGTATATATATAATATCACTGCAATGCACGCACGCCATTTTGAATAATATATATATATATATATTATATGTCCAACGCGATTTTGCTCTCGTTATGATTATCAACGATAAAAATATTAATGTTTTTATTTAAATCAGTCAGCAATTCGCCCCGGGTACATATACGAAGTTTTAGATACCAATATATAATATGTATAAATTCGTTATTATATACACACTCGTACTTAATATAACTTATCCAGTTATAGCTATTCGTAATAAATTTGAATAATAGGAAATTATAACTGGCCATATTACTTGATGCAATTTTTAATTCGAACACAATACAAAATTGTATGAAACGAACCACATGGCTTACATTCAGAGGTAACATGTCTTATGACCTTTAAATATATCATATATCTACTATTTACTACCATTATAATATTCACAGCGCATATTAATTTTATTTTAAAAACGTCTCATTATAACATTCCGACTGTTTGATATAATGCTTCTTGCGAATTCGTAAGACGATATTAATATTTAATATTATATTATATTTATAATAATGAAATACAAAAGGTTAATACAATTTTATCACCATAGTAGTAATGAAATATTAAGAAATAAAAATATGAGATTTAAATTAATCGTGAACATGCGCAGAACCTTATATTCACGATGACCTAACCCTCTTCGCTGTAATGTTTAACTTAAGTAAAATAATTTGTTAAAAAGAATTAAATAAATGTTGATCTAATTTGGTTATGGTTCTCAAAACTACTTCGTGAAATGCCAGTTTGTTACATGGGAGTTTCATTGTTTATTTCACTATATATAAATATATTATATATAAGCAGCGAAATATTAAATCGTTAGCGTCAGAATGTCATATATTATGATTATTATATATATATATATATACCCATCGTATATCATAACATTATTTACAAACGTTAGCCCTATATGCATCATTTATAATATATTATATGCACTACAATATAAAATATATAATACCACTCGAAATATCTCAGGACCCGCATGTTCTATACAGATATAAAATGTATGGTTACTAGTTACTATAAAAATAATATTGAAACACTCGTGATGTACGGCATACACCACGACGGACCAATACAAAGAGTACAACAATAACAATAATGTTGTTGTTATTGTTATTATTCTTTATGTTACATATTTATATCAACCACATTATCCTATCTATAAACTCGGGACTGCTCTACCAATTCTTAGTGAACAAATCCTCCCCCCCCCTTATATCGACAGCTAGAATAGCAGTAGCACAGCGCACGTCCGTAGTACCATGGTCCATGGTGGTGTGACATGCGGGGGTCGGGGTTTAATGTTTTGTACGTATACTTCCGTGACAAGTGCGTTATCTGTAAAAGGATAACGACGGTGTATACGTGCGCGACTGGTGGTGTGCAGGTAGGGTTGAGGGACTGTTATGAAGCAAAATTAAACAACAATATAACAATAACGTTTTTATAAAATATAAAATTCGAACGATAAAACACGACGAGTACTCATCGGTATACTATGATGCACGCGCTGCCGTATCAATACCTACGATCTATATACCTCTTTGCCCTACACCTACCCATTTAATAACATGGTACAGAGGTATTTCAAACTTTTTCATCCCGCGGCTCCATCGTCTCTTCACAACAGCATTTTAGTGGTTCTCGAAGTATTAAGGACACAGAAAGATAATAATTTAATGTTTAATTATTTATAATAGTATATATAAACAAAATATTCTGGCTATTCTGCTATATTATATTATTATTATTTTATCGGAAAACACATTTTATAATACAAAATTATGCATTGAAAACAGATCGTAGTTAAATATTTCATGCTTATTATAAAATATAATTTTAACAATAGAATATATTAATCAATATTTTTTTTTTCTTCCGTGCCATGGCTTCGTGGCCAATACTCGCGACGTTCAGTTTAAAAAAATCTGTTATAGTATATTATAACGTTTATTATTGCAATAAAGGTTAGGTAACCTAATACCTAACTACCTAACCTACATCGTAATAGATTTTATGATCATCAGAAATTGGAGTATTCTCTGTTGATCTTTCTGCAGGATCCGGAAAACTACAGCAGTTCATTGACCGAAATAATATATAACTTATAATGGGAATATAATAGTAATACATATATACGCGTTGTTTAACCCTTTCAAACCAAATTTCTACAATAGCAACCATTACGCCCAGAAAATCGGAAAGCCCCGCAAAATACGTGTACTAATGTACTACATCATAATATTATCGTACGCTCCTTCTGCACTGACGGTTGTAGTAGCCACTCAATGAGACTTCCAATTCCGTAGGTAGGAATAAAGCTTAAGCGTATATATGTGTGCTGTATAGTTTAAAACACTATTACGATTTAATAAAATATAAAAATTATATTTCAGACCTATCCGCAGTCCACGTTGAAGAAACACGAATAATTTTTATTTTTCATATAATATAAAAATACACACATACATATTAAAGACACATATAAATAAACATGCGTTTATTATTATATTATATTATATTATATTATGCTGCAGCTGATACGTAATGTCTGCGTGTGTGGATATTATGTACAAAGTGTGCACGGTAATCTGTTTTAATAGTTTACTATACATTTCGGGACGGACCACGGCTGCTGTTGTAGCGGCGGACATAATGGATGCCACCGTACACGCACACACACACACACACAATTATTATGTGATTCGACAAAAGAATTCTGGAATTTTTATTCATTACTATATAATATGTATTATTATTATTATTATTATTATTATGTATTTCTTTCTTCAGTCATCGTCGTCGTCCCTACAAATCGCTATTTAATAACCCTTTTTTTTCTCCCATCGAATCCGCGCTCGCGTATGCTGCTACAGCAGCAGCAGCATCAACAGCGTATTCACATATATATACTACATATACGGTTTTCCTCGCGCCCTAATGACCGGTTAATTGATACAAATCGTCACGTGAAAAATTCTTGTACGGTGTGTGTGTGTGTGTGTGTGTGCCAGTTGCATGTGCGTGTGAGAAAACTAGTCATCGCCACCAACAGCGTCCCGCGTATATAATATAATTTTGCCGCCGCCGCTCCCACCGAATATTGGACGAAAAGAAAGAAAAAACAGAGTAAAAATATGCGATCAAACCTGATGCAGAAGTCGCACGCACACATAATATAAGTCTCATCCTATGCGTGAACCAATATAACATAGTATAAAAGTGTTCAATGTTCATACACACTGCACCACGAGAGTATTACCGCGCGCGTAACGAACGCGTACTTATATATATATATATTTTATACGCCGATGTGGTTATTATTTTATTGTGTTCCGACCGAGAGATGTACATAATATAATGCATCATATATTATACATATATTTATTGGTACGCACTTGCGCGCGAGGAAGGACGAGACGAAAAACGAAAAGCAATTTACAAGATAATACGAACGATAAAAAAAAATGAATAAATACAAAATTTGAACTGGGACGCGGCAAAAATTAACTCGAACGAAATATTATAAATATCTCTTTGCGAGTGCGTACGAGTGTGCGCACTCATACACACACACGCATACGTGTATAATAATACGCGTACAAAGTTAATTAACTTTTACCGCGTAACCGGTTTCCGTACGCGCGCGCGAGCCAGGTGATCTGCGCGCAAAGCCGTCCAACTGGCGCGCGCGTATACACACACACACACAAATATACAAGCGCAGCAAGCACACACACACGTGTATTACATATTATATTATGCGTTTTACTCTGAATGGCATTACACTGCACAGACACACGCTCATCATGTTGTATCTGTGAGTCGGACTCGTATATATTTCTATACTCCTTTATACATACATACCAATCTATGTTACCTATCTTTCGTGTTATATCGTGTATATATTTGATTTTGATTATTATTATTATTTTTTTTTAATCCTATATTTTTTTCCCGTTCTACATTCTTTCGTTTTTATTTTACACGCGCAAAACACGGGGCCGCTATACTACTAGTGATGGTGCGATGGCAATGGTGGCTGATTTATTTTACAAACGAAGAGAAGAAAAAAAGGCGACCTACATTAGTTATCTATAATATTATTTATCAGTACAATCTATTACATGGACATGCATTTATCTAATATAATTGAGGGGGTAAAAACTGCCACGGTGAATATTAATCGACAAACAGCTTCATTATAGCCAACACGTGAGCGTGAAATAAACCCATCCATACGTGCACATAATAATAGGATCCAAAAGAAAAATATATCTATATGTATGTGTAGATTAACAATAAAACCCCCTTGTAATTTCTTGAATATCTGTAAATTTTATACTTTCAATAATAATCATATATGTAGACGATTAAAATAAATAAATTGTTAATATTATTTTAAAGATATAATAATAATAAAAATAATATAAGTAAATACTTGGATCATGTATTTCTTATATGAATATACCTTATAGGTAAATCAATTCCTTTGTATTTACAAACCACCAAATTTCTATTACGATGAGTATATATATTTATAGTGCAACAACAATAACAATACCGAATAATAATTTACCGTCAATATACCTATATACTATATGTATATAAATATAATCAATAAATAAATATAAATTATTAAGCATATTATTTTGTTCGAGTGTAACGCGAGCGATATTTTACGCACCTATATATACACAATATAAGGTATTATAAACATATTATGTTTACCGTGTTGGCGCACGTCCGCAAAGAGACTTTAACGCGTTTTTTGTAGTTATGCGATACGAAACCGTCGAGCGCTCGCACTGGGATTGACGCGAAACAACGCAGCGGTATATTATACTGATATATATATATATAAATGTGTGTATACCGAAAAAATGTATTATAACATAAGGTGTATTGGTGTACACACTCACACATACATTCGAAACAGGTTTTAGCGCGAATTCGTGGAATGACCGCACGCCGTCGCGTTGGAGAGACGCGAAAATGTTTACGAGGCTGCGAAATTTTAGGGTGTATAAAGAAATAATAATGAAGCATCCGTTGCATTGTTTTGTTACATTGCGTAATTATTTTATTTATTTACGGATATATTATTTTAAACACAAACGCACATATTTATATTATGTATAATACACGCTGCAATATATTTTTTATACATTGTTTGATCGTTCGGGACGTAGGACGAAGGATATCGCCTCGTATAGATCGTACGCGAGAGATAGAACATACGGCAATGACGTGATTATATTATGTTTACAATACGCACACACTATTATATACCCGAGTGATATAAAAAGTTTCTCGTAGGTACCTATATATATACACACACATAGACAGTCATGGTATCCCGTATCTGTACACACACATATTCACATATATAAATGTATATATGATGGTTAATAAAGTTTAATGTTCTCGAAGAGGTTGTGCGTTTTATGCGTTTATCGGTATCGAGGGAAAATATACTACTTGTACATACAGATATATATATATATATAGCTACATATGTTGGTACGTATTACACTACACTAACTAAAGATGATTCCGGCAGATTACAATGTGAATGTGTGTATGTGTGTAGATGGTAAAACTATTGGATAAAGTCGGTGAAACACTAAGTGATTTTGCTGAGTAAGAATAAATACTATTTATATATACTGAATCTTGTAGGCGTTTGACAAAAAAGAATATATAAATATAAATAAATGTGAAGGAAAAAATAATCGCTTTTTATCAACCCCGTGCTAGCGAAGTCCCCGTGAAAAACTTAGTAATATGTAATATTATAAGCTATAACATATTATTATGGCGTGTATACCATCTATATCTTGTATATTATTTGTACATAGAAAACGTCATAGACAAAAACGTGTGAATTTTAGTTCAATCATGATGGCGCACACACTGACTGTTTTTTTTTCCTCTTTTATCATCACATCATAGCAAATAAACGAAAACGTTGAATTAGGACAATAATCGTTAAGATTTTAATCGACGGAATACATGGCGACAATACCATTAACTTTTATTAGAAAATCAATTTAAGTTATTGAGCGTAACGTCTGGAAAATGGTTTTAATGTATTATGTTTATGTAATACATCATATTTTTTTTTATTTTTTTTTTGTTTTTTTTATGATTTAATCGCGGAAAAATGTTTTAACGCTCTATTGAATATTATATAATATATATATATATATAAATAAAATATAAATGTTATCTTTTTACTTTAAAGATATCACAAATTCTTTCGCTGTTCTATGCACATATAGGTGTTTTAATGTATGTATATGATACTATATGTCTAGGTAATATCTTTATATATATAAATGTGTGAATTAGTTAAATTCGTTACGTGTTGTTAAGAAAAAAAAAATACACAAAACTGTGTATAATATATTAAGTTAAACGGATATATTATTATTATAACTAAACACATATAATATTATATATATATATATATATATATTATAAACACGCCTGCATAATAATACAATAATTTTTTGGTGTAGTACCAGTCGACTATATTATCATAAATTTCATAAATGTGGTTGAATAATGTTTTGTTTATTAGACGGACACTCGATTTGTCGTGAAGTACGTATATCTCACACGATAATATTATACAATGTATTAGTGCATAATATATAGGTATAATATGCGTCTGGTGGGTAATAATAATAGTAATAATAAAAATAATTCGCGTCTAAGAACATATAATATAATATTATAATATAGTTAGTACATCATTATCACCGTACACTAAATATAAGTATATAATATATAGATATTAATTCGCGTATTTCAGTCGTCAGATGAAAAAAAATCATTAGACGTAACAAATTGATATACACGTGTAGGCAATAATAATAATAATAATATGTAAAGTCGCTTGCTATACGTCAAATACACATGCATGTACACACACGCACACACACAAACATAGTAAAATAAAATGTGTAAGTGTACCACTGCTACAGACGTGTAATCAAAATTATTCGCGTAGGTACTCGTTGAGTAATATAATATTTCATATATATATGTAGGTACATATAGCGATAATATATATAATTTATCAATCGAATATTCTAATAAGCGTCTCGTTATATTCGATAAAAATGTATATTTCATATATTATGTTTGTGTGTGTGTATATGTGTTTAATTATTTATGTTAACGTGTGTTCGATTTGGATTTGTAAAAAAAATCAAAATTTTTTCTTAAAAAAAATCACATCGTATATATGGGACACGCGTAGAACCTACATGGACACCAGCCAAGTTTAGCCAGTCCACCACAAGTTTGTCGCTTCGTCCCACGGACACTTATATATTTATATACAATATATAATATGTGCATTGCAATATAATAACGAAATATACGCGCATTACATGCCCGCGGGTCTTCCGGAAATCCGACTATTCCGACTCCACGATATATAAATATGTATATTTATATATAAATCGACCGGCGATTTATCATCATTATAATCGGCTCAACTACATACATATTATATTATTACTACACCGCACAGCATGGCACCTAACCATCCCCGTCATATATTTTCAATCAGTATATATAGTTATATTATATCGACGCCACGGCACGGGAAGAATGCAATTTCAAATTCAATTTATATTTTTTAAAAAGAGCACCATCGAAATTCACGAGACTCGAAGTCTGTTTACGAACATGTACCCATTGTATAATATTTATGAAATATATATGAGACATAAGTATAATAATGTTGAGTCGATAACGCGCTTTAATAATTTAACGGAAAATATTGGACAAGTCGTATATATAATACACTGCGATAATAGTACTACATAAAATATGAACGTATATATTATGTCATTTACACACTGCACAAGTTCAGTGTTCACGACAATAATAATAATTTATATCTCGTCTCGCGTCACGTCCATCTTCTATATACTATTCGGCATACATAATAAATAATAATAATATTAATATGGCCATAATATAGGCTGTAGGTACCGTATCTGTTCGGCTAACCAGAGCGCAATTATCCACGGTTTCACGTTCGTAAAATATATGTGCTTTTACGGGAGTGTTTTCTTTCTTTCTTTCTTTTTCCCCTCCGTTAGTAGGCACCGCTTGAAACTAGAAGACGGAATCCATCGTGTATTATAACATACAATATTATATTGTGTTCGAGGAGCTAACGAGCGCGCTGCAGTGAATAATATGTATAATATGTTATTTGTACAAACACGAAAACGTAAACGAATATATTATTATTATTATGGGCGCACACACGTATACACGGATCGAAATTATTATTATAATATTAGTGTTCGGGCGAAACGCCTGTATTCCGTATTTAACACACGTCTATACGATATATTACAATATTATATTGTGCACGCATAATATGTCCAACAACAATATAGATAGGCAGAGGTACCTATGTGATTATAATATGACCATTGGCCGTGTATACGAATCCCAGAAGTCGCTTCGGCATGCGGCGCATCGACGAACATCATATAATCGTATACCAAACTCACTGCTGGCATAGGATGTCTGGAGGTAAGATATGTGTAGGTATACGAACGCGATTAATCACGGAGCTGCAGCGATTTTTCATATTTTAAAATATAAACGATTGTGTACCTACCTAATATAATATGATATCACTCAAAACACGAAAAGTACGAACATAGCGAAACAACAATGCACGCCGCATTATAGCTGTATTAATATTTAATTTTATGATATTATAATAATGGTATCAATAAACATAAAATTAAAAAAAATACTGAACGCTATTATAAATATCTGCGTACCTACACATGATAAAGCGGCGTACACGTTCCTACATTATATTATGATATAAAAAATCAAAACGAGATTCTCAATTATCAAAAATGTTAATTATACAGTTTATTTTTATTTTTATTATTATACTATTATTATTAACCTCGCGCAATATTACGGACACATGCATATGTATATATATATATATAAGTATATATCATATGTATGATAATATAATATTTATATATATTGCAGCATGACCTTAGAAATATTTTATCGATTATAATTTATAATTGATTTTTATTTCTAAAATGATATGATACTATATACAAATTAAATCGACTATATTCAAAGCGCGGTGTAAGTATATCTGTGGCACCTACCTACCTACAACACACTGTCTATAATATAATATTATACATTATATGAACACGCGCATTTAGTTTATACTTAAAAAACGTATAATTATTAATACAATGCACAAAATGGTTCTAAAAAAAAAAAAAATGATTTAATTTTATTCTTAATGGTTATTACACGCCTAATGCATCGTCGTAAAATATATTACGTTTTCGGGTATCATTTTTCCACAACTAATAAAATAATTATATTGAAGTAAATAATATTTTGATCATAAAATAATAACATTAGCGAATGTAATAAAATGTTTGATATATTATAATACTTAATTGTTTATAGCACAAGTTTTTTTTTGAAATATATGTATATATATATACACATATTTATATAAATATATGTACATTCAGTTAGAACATCGTGAATAGGTATACAATTGTTTAAATTTTTGTTATATATGGAACGTGTATCGTAAATATTATTAATTAATATAAAATAATAAATTGTAATTTTATTTTTAAATAATAATTCATTGTAAATGTTAAAAAAGAAGAAAATGGATAAATAAAATTACTAATAGAACGTCGTGTACTCGTATTTATACGTCATTAAGTATAAATATATTGATGATTTTGTACACGTACAAAATATGTATGTTTATAATGTATATTATAATTTAGAATTTCAGTCATAATTTTAATTAATACAAGAAAGAAGCAATTTAAGTTATAAATTTCTTTCAATATTTTTAATAATTCAATATTATTACATAAAGCATGCCTGAATATGGTACAATAATATATTTATGTTTAAACGGTTTACGGATAAAACGATTTTTACTGCAGGCCGGCATAATATATGTTATTAATTATTATAAATAATATATCCTAGAGGTGTATATGCCAAACAGATTATTTTTTTCACGTGATTTTACCGATATTTTGTGGAACACGAGGAGTCGACGTTCGTGTTCTTCAGCGATATCGTTTTCCCGTTTATATATATTATAATATGTTATGATTTTTGGCGTCGTCGGAGGCTGCATCAACAGTGAACCACAGATGCCGTGGTGCACGGACACGGCAGCACTGAGATGACGATAAGCGCGCATTACACATGGGGCCCCCGAGGTTATAGTACGCCTAGTCCGTATACAAATTGTATATACGTTTATATGGTATATAGTGTACAGTGAACCGAGAGATTGACGTGTTGGTGTTACACACGGTGTTCTCCTAAAGATACAATAATAAAAATTATATTTGAAAATAAGTTCGGTCCATTAAAAAATAACACACCGTATACCGTTGGGTTTATCGCAAGTACACACCACAGAAATTAAGCTTCTTATCGTGCTATTGTCTTTCCATAATATTTCAAACACACGAAATGACGACAACAATTATATTTGACTTCTACACGGACGCTCACTATATTATACATTATTATTATTAATACTACACTCGTACACGGAATTATTGTCATCTTGCTGAAGTTAATGATATTTGTGACTGAGACAACATGAATGTGCACGCGCACACACAAACACTAAGGTACTTTTATATCAAGTAATATACTGTGCTGGAACCGGTAACCATTGCTACCGTTTTCCTCTTGAATCCGGCAAAAACAATATTAAGGATTTCGACGTAAATTCTGTTAAGCCATTAGACCACTATATAATGAGTCTGAGTTTATTGTTTTTCTTTTAACTTAACCGTGGAATTTTCGACGTAAGAACAAAAAAAAAGCGATACTGATAAAAGAGGGCGAATTTTGTTTCAGCACATGATTACTTGCGTTGGAAAAGAACGTATATTTTACGACGTTATAAGTACCGAGGTAGCGAACAACGCGAATATATTTTCAAATAACACGCATTATTAATGGATGCTGCTGGTGCTGGTGCACGAGATGAGAAGGAGATGCGACGGACGGCCGACCCGTTTGTCGCGCCGCCGCCGGTAACAGTAATAATAATAATAATTGCTCCACAGACACGGCGCAGTTCTTATTCGTCATCATCATTATCATCATCATCATCAACATCACCATCATCATCATCATCATTAAATCGTTATTTGGTCGCCGTCGTCGATGCGCCACAACCATCGCACCACCCTCGGTTCACCCACACTGGACAAAAGTCTATAATATACGTATATATACACGAATACGACGACCACAAGAGGGATCCATTCGAATTTGAAGCCCGGGGCGTTCCGGGGCATCGGCAATCATAAATCATCTCAACGTATACACGGGATCTATTATATGAGAACAAACATGTATATACTATAGTATATCTATACTGCAGCAACGTAGTATATAGTGCGCGTTAGTGTTTGAGTGTGAGCGTGCGCGTGCGTGAATGCGTGGACCAGATTACAATGTGAGAGAGTGCGGGGATGAATATATATATATATATTATATTATATTTATATTGTGTGATGTGTAAATGGGGGTGGTTTGGCTAAGTCAGCAGGAGACGATGAGATTCGGCAAGAGAAAAAGAAAAATATCCGCGGTATACACATCATATATACAAACACATATTACGTACTGGTAACAAAAAATTAATAGACAGCAGTGAAGGGTCGATTGGCGCCTTAAATAATAATAACAATAATAATAATAATAAAAATTGAAATTTGCTTCAAAATTGAATATAATATATATTATATTATATAAGTAACATAAACGACGATAAAACTACAGCGCTTACGGCATAAATAAAAGAGGCGCGAGTACATTTAAGCAGTTACGAGGTATTAAGAATATGACACAATACAGGTATAGGCATATGAATATTATACATATATAGATACACTATATTCGTGCTACGGTAGTCTCGAGCAACAAGCCTAACGAATTTTAGAAGAAAATGCGATTAGAGGTACTCGTTATCGCGGGCTTATGTAGGTACTATTTTTTTTCAACTTGAGAAAGGTACGACACGAAATATGTGTATAATAGCACTTATGAAGCATTAGTGTGTTTCCGTAGGATAAATGATATATACAAACGTATTTCGTTTACGTGGCATGCACGAATGACAGACGGAGATAATTTGTGTGAGAACTGTGTATTGTCTCCGTTTTCATTAACTCGTCATTACCGCGTTAACACAAATCACAGTTGTTACACTAGTGCCTAAAAATAGTTAAGAAATTTTTTTTTTTTGTTTTTGATATTAGTAAAGTATGGCAGCTAGGTACTATACTTACGACGAAAATTTAACCATTTTTAACTCCACTACACAATATAAAAACTAATGTGATCCATGAATTTAACGAAAATGTTATGTAGGTTATGTGATATTTAAATCAACTAACTAAAACGTAGCCTAGTTACAATTTATAACGATATTCATAAAAAAAATATTAAAACATTTGCTATGGGAATCGATGAGAATATTTTATGAATTGCATTTTTAAAAAATATTAATATTTGAAAGTTTTATAATTAAATATATGGAAAAGCGATTATAGTGTACTGATATTTAAACCACACTTATATTTATATATATTTTATTATATTTGTTCAATTAACTCATTTTTATAATTATTTCTCTAACGCTCAGAAAAAATCTAAAAATCATATTTTAAAAAAATTCCTAAATTTATGTACTTTATGATTTCAACCAATAAATAATACATAGCATAATAGATAGATATATTCAACAGTTTTGAATTCAACAAATTTCCTGGAAAAATGTACACAGAAAAAGAAGATAAACATCATTGTAATACCAATAAGGTAGGTAAATTTCTCTTTTACAGTATAGAAAACCTAAATAATATATACCTAAAAATAAATATAAAATGTCAAGTTCCATTCTTAGACAAAATGTTTCTGAGGATTAAACACGATTATATAATAAAACATCAAACCATTATTACATTATATCTCTGCCTTTAAAGATCTTCAAATGTGCCGTTGAAAATGTAACGGAACATTTTTTTTCTTTATTTACCTTACATACGTTAATAAATAATTCTAACAGTAACAGAGATAGCCATTAATCTATGTTCATCGAATGACACTCGATAGTGATTCTATAAAGTAGGTGTGCGAGTTTCTTTTTTTTGGTTATTATAAAATTGTAAACGTCTCAGAACAAAGTATTATAATATGTATCCCATAGTCCCGGCAGTATGCGTTTATTGACGTGCAATGTTTTACAATACCCGAGGGTTATAGGCATTTTTGAACGAAATTCGGCACGTACAGTCTTTGAAGTCCACTTGTTTCCTATATATATATATATATAACCTATACGGTATACCCAATCTACCTGCGAGTCGGCAAACGTCCTTTGAAGTTAAGTAAAGATTTTATTGCACCTATAGAATACATGTAAGTATTCAACTACTCCCAATGTTTGTTACCGCCATAAGTCAACAAGCAAACATTGTTTCTATTACCAGACAATATCATTTATGTTTATACCAGCTATTATGTAAGATTATTGTATATAAATATGGGTACTTTACAACTCTCATTGCGTCCTACGAGAAAATAGAGAGAAAGAATAACCGATATTTGTGCAATGAGACATAAAACACTTGTTTTAAAAGATGGAATTTCACATACATAACGAGTTAATAAAACCTAGAAATGAGTGGTGTTTATTATGGAAACAAGAAGGTCTCCTCTCTTCGCGTTTATCTCGCAACGATGCTGCTCTTTTTTAATATCCACAGATTATTATTATTATTTATTATATGTGATATGTGTGCGTACACATACACAAGTGGATTACGTGAGCTGAATATTTCGAGTCTACGCGGTGCATCTGACTTCACTATAAGCTGCTAGGAGAAACGAAAAAAAAATTAAAAGAAATCGTACATAGGTATGCGTATATATGCTTAAAATAATATATAATTTAGTGGAAACTACTTTGAAATTGTTAGAAACAAATGAACATTACGATAGCGAACGATTTGAATAATTTTATAATTACGGACAGCCAGTGTTTTATAATAAGGGTTATTTATTCTTATTATATTTTTGTTCGTTTTATAAAAACCAATATATATTATATATCCTTACGAACACCAAAAAGGCAACGTTAATCGATCAGATATGTCAGGTAGATAGGGAGTCTGTCTCTTTCACTCTCCCACCCTACCCACTCATCATCACTGACATCATTTCTTTATCTCTCTCAGGTCTTCAAGACCTCTTGCACCGATGTTAGTGTGTCGCATAAAATAACATACACGACTCGGGTTTATGGAAATGTACCATAATTATCTGTACATATGGAATATTCGATTGGTGGGTAGGCTGAACGAATAACCTGACCATTCGAATGTAAAATAATAGCCGGTCTACTACAAATTAACATAAAATAGTTTTGTATCTCTTAAAAAATTAAAACGAAACAAAACATATCACGCAGGATAAACTAACTTAGTATTAGTGGTACCCATATATTATATTATATATAGGTACTAATACTACTAAATACAAATACACGTTTTTGTGTACAATCAACTTGCGCTTGGTGACACCGTGTACGTGGTCAACAGTTTTCTGGTTACACCTTTTTCGAAGGGTTCGACGAATGTTTAGCGCATTTCTGGTACTAAGGTATTAAATAGGTACTTACACGGTTTTATTTACATTTTAAGTAAACTGTTAGGGTTTTAACGAGACCCCGTTAAATATTGGCGTTTGACAGAACATATAACATTTGAAATATATACCTACATATTTATTTATATATATATATATATATATATATAATACACACTTATACACACACCTCGTTTACATATTGTTGTCCATCATTGCAGCGATCATAAAAATTATTATGTATATGTATACAATTATGTCAAATGGGCCTAAATCCAGTAATGAAAATATGAACAATTTTCAAGCGGTCGTTTAAAGCTTTAGATATCTACGAAAATAATTTTTATTAAAAAATAAACCATTATATTTAATTAATATATTTGAGAGGGTTAGCCTAATGCCACTGCTTATACCTTTTATTGCTGTTTGTATATTTAATATACAGAAAGTATAACGATTAATGTATTAGCGCGGACAACCTAACGTGATTTTTTGCAGCATAATAACGGGTATAATAATACTGCAGAGGGATCATAATATAGTAATATAGCATATAGGTTTTAGGACAATATAACGTATGTACACATACGCATGAATGGAGTGTGAAAACAGATATTTCTCACGCGGTTTCCTAACAATATCTACAAAGTTCTGTTCGACGTGTCAACACTCAACACAGCACGTATTTGTACCTATACATATCATAAAATATATTGTTGTAGTCATGTAATATATATAACTACACCGGCGACCTAAGCGGGGCCCTTTGACGGCGAGGAAACAAACATCCTTTACATAATAATAGTAATGATAATGTGCTGTTGTCGGGTGTATTGTGCTGCATGTGTAAAGGCCCAACAAAAGAAGCAATAAAATGTATAGCCGCGAAGGGGTTCCTCTATAAACGTACAGTCTGACAGTATAATATATATAATATTATAAAAACGGAAAAAAATACATTCATTTAGCCCCTGCAACGAAGTTATATTACGCGTATGCGTATATATTGTGTGTACATATATATATATATAAACATATATAGATAGGAGTTATATTATTCTATGCCAAAAATATAATTAGAAATACAAAGAACCGGCGACAGACGCATCCACCCGAATTCGGTAATAACATAAATCTTAAAACGGGAACGAGTGACAGACAGACGAGCAAATATTTTCAATAATATTTTACTGGGTTTGGTTTCTTTTATTTTTTTTTTCAGTTTTTTTTTTCATGCCTCATTCGCTTACGTCCGCCGAATCCCGATATTATATACAGCACACACGCATTATCAAAAAACTGGTACGAATTTTCGTCCACCACCGCCATCTCTCATCACCAGACGATCACGGTCGTATCTAATAATGTTGCGGCAACACACGGCGCGTACGTATGGGAAAAGTGTTGTGCGAAAACGTAGTCCAAGAGACTTGAACGCAAGTGAAGTAAGTAATAAAATATTACAAGAGACTTTAACGCACACACGTGAGTTGAATATAAATTCCGACCGGCGACCTCTATGTTTTATTTATTAGAAAGGGAAAAAAATTGTACATAGTTTTACCGGACGGAACATCTTTTATTACATATTATACAAATAAATATACATACACATACACATACACATAAATAGGTACGATATATATTGTATATAAGTATACTAGATATATGTTAGCTATAAATACGTAATGAAATCATGCTCATCCGAATATTTGTTGAAAGCACGTGCGATCGACTTTTACAACTATTTAGCATAGGTTTATATTACTATGTTTTTGTCGCAATTATAACATATATGACTAGACTTAATGAATATAGATAATTTAACGCCTGACTGCCTATACAGCTGCTGTATTCCGTTTAAGAGTCATGAGATGGATGCAACGAAAGTTCAGTCAAGTTCAATTACCTGTGTCCTGCAATGTCGATTCCCGAGGACGACGATGGGTCGTTGTAAGGTTAGTATTAATCCAAAAATAGTGCGTGCGTATCCAACAGTGTACGATGTACTACGACCACAGTATTCTTATTCAAATAACAACAACACGCGATGAGATTAAATTTTTGGTGCACTGAGAATATAACGATATAGATATGATATCACCGCAAAAAATCAAAATAATATACAAAACATTAAAAAAAAAAAATGGGTTGTAACGACACGAACACAGCGTATACGCACTTCACATGCACAAGTGAATCATTTAGGTAAGATGAAAAATATTAAAACCTTTAAAAAATATTTAAAAAAGAACACCACACACACCGCGCACGCACACACCTAAAACGAAAACACGATGCGTCGGAACGGAATTATTATGATTTAATAATATGCGATCCCTCAGCTAACGAATATAAACGCGTAAATATAATATATTTTCAATTCACAATGAAAGCCGAGTGGATAAAATAATATTATTATGGTTTGGAAGCGGACACAAGAAAAAAATAATAAAAACGAAGCGCGCGCCCGAACGTACGGTATGGCGGTTGTGCAGTGACTGACTCGGTCCTGGTCGGCTCCAGAACTCGTTTTGTGCGCTCGCCGCAAGTGCGGGATCTGTGCTCGCGCCTGGGCGTGCGTACTTCAGTATGAGTATGCAGAGATCCTGTGCGTGCGCGCGCGGGCCAGCTCCTCTCGGGTGTCGCGGGGCCCGCGATGCGCGCGCTGCCTTCGTCGACAAGGATCGCGGGTACCACCGCCGTGTGGTACGTCGACCGCGCCGTGGCGACCCGACAAGGACGGCGCGAAACAGGTTTTCCGCCGCCGCCGCTGTAGTCCGAGAGTCGGGCGCGCGAGCTGCTAAAATAGCAGCTCCTCTGTGCGCAGCGGCCGCGTGTACCGGGCCGCGGCCGTCGTAGACCATCAGAACGATGCCGAGTCGACTGGCGCGCATGCGTGTGGCTCAATGCGTGCACGTCGCTCGACGGACGGCTCGACCGTGTGCCTCACTCGGCTTTCGCCCGCGCGTATGCATTCGTCTTCTTTGCGCTCCTCACAGCCCTCGGTTTAACCATGAATATCTTAAGATAAAATTATTTAATTTTAATTTTAATTATTTTTCAAATTTAACGTTTTTTTACTGTATCTCGAAATAATAAGTAAAATTGTTTATTTTCTTTGTATTTATTTAAGTACTCTAACTTCGCCGATAAGAAAACATCCTTAGTGGTGAGTTGGGCCATTACATTGTATTTATTGATGTGATTATCTGGTTGGCCAATAATCTATTATCATTATTAAATTGTGACTGGAGAAGACGCAGACGACGGAGTGACGGTCGTGTTTGAGTCCACTGTCGGTGCCTATGTCGTTGCATTGAAAAATGCTCGGACTATTGTGACCGTCTTGACGTAACATAATTTTAGTATTGTCATTGAATGCGTAATATATTACATGGACAATGTCGTCATGTGTGTGTACGGTATCGGTGAGAGATATTGGCATATTGTTATAGTTTATCGAGTTTATCGCGTCTATCAAGCTCACAAAATAGGACTAAAGTCTGAGTACCTTCAATTATTATTTTAATTTTTTTTTTTATCAATTTCAATGATTTATTAACACCATCGTATATAATAATATTAACATATTATTTTTCAACAATGTCATCACTGCCGCTATTTTCGGGTTAACCGGTATTTTCAGTTTCTCGGTTTAACAGTTAATATAATAATTCTCATACACAGTGCGATGTATTATATGGAAAATACAGTCAGCTCCGGTGTCAACATAATTTACATTACTCTTAATATCCATGTGTCAGTAAGTCTTTACCTAATACATTTAAATTAACGACACTGCAATTTTAATTCCGTTTATTTTTAGTTCAATAGACCTACTATTTCTGTGACATTTTAATATTCAATAGTATTATATTATGTTAAACGGGTGCGATATAATAAGTATTATTTTCTTACTTTCGTTTTTATTGGACTGCAGTATATAAGTATGTTAATTGTTAAATATTATAGCAATTACTTGTTAGTTTTGAAATTTTTTTCAGATAGTTAATACAGATAATATAATACTTGATGAGATAATTATTTCCTTTATTATGTATCAACACGGACTTGAGAGCATTCTCATTTCTCGTCATCTTCGTATCTACAGTGGCTAGTGATGAATGTAGGTAGATAGATATAAGTAGGTTAGAAGTAGATACACTTATAATAAAGTGTATAAATACTAAATAGGTATATTTTTTATTATTTATACATAGAGGTATAGGTTCTTTAGAACATTATAGTAAATATCGATTTTGATTGAAAGACGTATAGACGTATAGACGTATAGACGTCTCTTCTTATTTCGTCAATTATATAATAATTCCATGTCTTTTGTATTTTCATTCAACTGCTCGTATCATAATTCATAATTAGTATACAATATTATAGTGCAGCCGCGAAAATATTCAGATATATATACTTTTGTCGTCTCGCGTTCCGTTTATACCTACTACCTATGTTGCGAGCTTGGGTCAGTGTTAATATGATAATTTATTATATAAGAAATCGTCCGATCTCTTCTCTGTTCGATATATATATATAGTATTATAAGTATTAAGTAGCAGCAGAATATAATGTATATATTTATATATGTATATTGACGACAATATCGCTCGTTGTACATAGTAGTCGGCGCATGTCACATATATTATGTATAGTGAGCTATTGAGATTATACAAACGGTTTGTGTATAATATAAGTTGGCGTGTATATAATATAATATCGTATACGGCGTGCGGTAACATAACATGCGTATTTTTACACGTCTGTTTTCTCGTTCCTTTATAAAATGGCGTATTTATGTGCAGCGCACAGAATTCCGGGGAGCATATATACGACGTCTTATCGTAACGCATACGCTAAAGGTATTGGGTAGTACTTGTGGTCACGGTCGGTTGCGGACGAGCCAATTTTATTAACGCGTTATTCAAATACTGTACCATCAGTATATATTATAAGAGACAGTGTCGGTGTGCGCGACGTGGTATATAGTTGTAATTACAGATGAGGGTTTTTTTTCCAATCTGTGTTTATTAATAAATGAAAACAGTGAAATGTACCCCACGAAAATCGTTAAATTAAACAGTCTTAGCCGTAATCGATTAAAAATATTTTATACTATAAAGAGAATCAAGTTTAATATCTTGACTTAGTTTAATAACATTTATAGTCATGCACTGGATAAAAAATTTTAGGCAGTGACCATTGACCAACATAATTTAAGATAATATAGTATTAGACCCGATTAATTAGCCGTGTATCGATGGCAGTACATTATGGTGACCAAACACCATCCTATATTCAAGTATACCATGTGAATCAAAGCATTAGATACATACAGCGCAAGAATAGGCACAACCAGGCGAATCGAATAAGTTTATTATTCAGTTTCCTCTGCAGTGTATAAAATATATAGAACACGTATAATCAATATGGGAACATAAATTAAACTATTATAATATAATGTATGCAGTATATGTTCAAATGTATTTATTAATTATTATATACCATACGCGATATACGAAGGGATTTAAATGCATTAACAGCAGAAATAATATAGTATATATTATATATTTATATAAAGCTTTATAGGTAATAGGTTTATTGTTTATAATGGCATTATTATTACCTATACTAATTTTTAAGCAAAATAGATAAATTTATTTTTTCTCCCTCAGTATAGTTAGGTACCCCATGTGTATTATACTCTTAACATTATTAGGTAAAATATATTAAATCACTTATATACAATTAAAAAACTTACCTTTGATGTTATACATCACTGTATTATATTATATATCTGTATAAATTTACACATTCCTATGGTAGGTTAGCCTGCAACGCGTTTTGTATAAACACATGTTCTTTTGTAATTATTTTACAGTAGTACTTGGCTACCTGAATACTCGCTTTTATCTGTTTACGCATTTTTGATACACATGGGGTATGTTAAAATGTTATATACTTATTAATAATTTGTATGCATTTATGTATTATGGTCATCATATAATTATAATATCGAAAATTGCCTTGAGGCGCTGAAATACAATACTACGCGCACTGTTATAATGTAATATATTTTATAATATTCGTCGAAAACCCGAATCTACATTTTATATATTATTTATAATATGTGTATGATGGTGTATTGCCGTTCTGCTAAGGCGTCGAAAATGAAAAATACCACTGTGGCAGATATAAAGCTTTAACCTCTATCAATAATTACAATAGGTAACATATTTTTGTTGACAACTATTATAATATAATATTTCAGTAATGATTATTACTACATTTTTGAGTCAATATAATTATAATAATATACGATAGGTTAATTTATATCGAAATTTTAATAAACATTATTTGTTTTTTGGAATTTATAGAATTCTCCATAAAGAAAAAAACTAAACTAATAACTAAAAATGTTTAATTTAATAAACGTAAGAAATTATTTTTACACGTAAAAGTTAAAATGAAAAAATACCACGGAAGTCGCTCTGGCAGCGTCTATATATACTGTATATAGCTCAACATCATTGAGTCACAATAATATATGTGTTAAATTTGAAAGAAATAGTAAATTAATAATCATTGCATACGAAAAGCGATTCTGTGTAGAGAGAATGTGTCAGCCTCTATTTCTAAAGATATTTTATAATATACATTTATTTTATCATTGCATAAAATATTTATTATAAAATTATATTATACGAAATTGTTATTAATGTTATTGTAAATACTGATTTGCCTTAGGATTTCGTATGAAAATTTGTGAAATACTATTGAGTAGAATGATGGGATGGGTACATATACATGTTATAACGTGCTATAAAATATAAATAGCCTAGTATAATAATTAACTAGGTATTGGTAAAGCGTGTGATCTACCGAGAAAACAGTAGATAACTAGTTAAATAAAAATTATAAATTCATATGTAATATTATATAATAATAATGTAATTCAATTAAAAAATAACCATATTTAATACATTTAAGTTTTTTGTGTTTACAAAACAATTTGTATTAGTCAAAGTATATAAATTATATTCAAAATATGATAATTTATTGTTACAATATTACATTTTATGAAACATAAACTTATTTTATATCTTCCAAAAAAAGGATAAATAAATTATTCCTATTCTTTATTGAGCGCCGTGCGGTACCAACATTCAATTAAATGGCATGATAATAGATTTTTATTAGTTCTATGCATTTTTCTTAATGTTTAAATTTTAATATTGACTATAAACATTCTATTGTTTGTTTGTTATCCCCATTTACGGGATTCACGAAATGTTCAGAATGATTGATAGTTAAATGATTATAGCCAATATCATTTAGACTGGAGTATGATTTCAAAAGGCATATTATATTATATTATATTATTTTATCTATTAATAGTAGGTCACGGTGGTCCCAGTAGATCACATGCTTTACCAATGCCATTAACTATTATACTATTTATTTATTTACATTAATTATTAATATAAATATTTTTAAGATTAAATTTATAAAAATTATAGTATAATGTAAGTAATATAGTGGAATGTTTAAAGTATTCAATTGTTAATATTTTTACATTAAAATAATTAAACCCATTTAATGAAAGTCGATATTTTTCGTGAATATTTATTAATATATTAATATATATATTAAAATATTAAAATTTGATTAAAAAATGCGTATAAAAAACCTAACCTTATGATAAACTTTTTTTTTATTCTGGTAAAAACAAAAAATAAGAAATTAAGAATTACATATTAAGCTATTTGATTTGAAAAACATAAAAATATTTTAAAATTTCAGACGTCTATAAAAGATTCAATATATCCACTTTGAAAATTATGTCATATTATTTATAAAATAGTAACATAAATATTGGATAATTACAATAAAAAACGTAAATATTCTTATCTTCTCTTATTAATTGAAAAAGTTTCAAGAACATTCAAAAAGCACCAAACTATTACTAGAAGCACTCTCATAATTTACCTATAATGTGATGATATAGACACAAAAAACAAATATCATTATTGTATATTGAGTATTAAAAAATACATCATTCGGACCATTAAATATTAAGGTATACTTCACATTTTAAAGAATATTTTTTAATTTGAAGTTTAGTACGTAATAACCAATAAAAAATGATTGAAAGGATTTAGATAGCGCGATTTCTTTCTCAAATTTGTATTGTTTACTATAGGCTATACTCGTATATTGTTTATTGATTTATAAGCATCTGGAGTATAGACATTATATATTACAATAGTGAGTTATTTATTCGGTTTCATATGATTTAATTTATTATAAATTAATTTTATGTTACTAAATGAGTATACTATTTAATAATTATATAGTATTAATGTATAATTTAAAGGAAACTTTATTACTATAATCTAATTAATTCCAGAAATAAACCCACATTTTATATGTTATATGTTCACACTTCACACTAAATATATGTTTCATAGCCCTGCTAACATTTTAATATCTGATGCAGGTAATAATATGATACATTTTGATTTGTTCACTTGATACGTTTTCTAGTTATTTAAATATTACTTACTAAATTTTAATTGAATAACATTTTTACTTAAATAAACTCGTGTTAATACTTATTATCATATTTTACTTTACATCATTGAAAAAAAATAACATGTACAGTTTTAGGTACTCTACAATCACTTTATTTTACAGAATATTTGTAATTAGAATTTATTCCATTAATAAAGAATTATCGTTATTATTTTTTAACAAATAAGTACTCATTTATATAAATAAATAATTATCCTTATTTGTATTTAGAGTTTGTTTTATTCTATCAAGTCAATACAATAGGGTGAAAGTTTATCGAGCGGTTGAATACACTGTTTAAAGCTTACTGAATTTAATATTAGTGAAATAATTTTAAATACTAATACATAAAGGGCCATAAATGTATTTATTTTATATGGTGATAATACTGATAATAATAAAACAATCGTTTATGTCAAAATGGCCAATGGTTGAACAGAGATTTATTATCTTATAAAACTATGATTGTTATCATTTGACACTTCAAAGATAGCAGTGACGTTTGAGCATGGGTTTTCTAAAAGTTTATCTTACAGTCAGGTACCTATCTGATTGTTGTAACTATTATTACCATGATTTATTGGTAATTTATAAGTAAATACATATATTTTTTTTAATAATTATTAGTTATTTGTAATTACATAAATTAATTAATAGCAATAACTTATTACAAAGTATCATCATTCATCATTATAAGATTGATCTTAAAAATATATTATTGATATATGATCTCATAAATATATTATATTTATGTACTTCTACCTATATAAATTATAATTAACTAGTTAAAATTTGAGTGAAAAGTTAATTTATATTGTTTAGTATAGTTATGACTTATGATAAATTATTGTATTATTTGATAATTTTATAAAAATAACAGTCTAGACTTAGCTTTGACGGCATACAATTGATTAATCGAATAATAAAATATTGAAATATATAAAACTTTAACATACTTTTTAGTAAAAATTCAGATACTTAAACTTCATATCACATAATGTCATAAGGTATAAAGATGTATAAAAACTCAAAGTACCTATACATAATATAATAATATTCTACATATCTGCTAATGTTAGCTTGTAGTGAATAACCTGTCACTAAAGCATTTTTATGAATTTATTATTTAATTAGTAATAAAATCGCTATAATTTATTATTTGGAAAATAAAATCATTAAATATATAATCTGAGTGTAGTCGCTGTGTATAGGTACTTAAAGCATTTTACGAAAATGCGTAATGATACCGGTACACAGTAAAACAATATTCACAAAACTTAGGTGACACATAATCAGTTTAATTATATGAAGTGTAAAAAAACAACTATATACATACATTAAAATACTTATAATTTATGAATTTAGTATTTATACTCTCTTTGAAAGTTGTCAACCTATAAACGGTGTTAGTCAATTTAAATATTTAAATTGTGAGTTCATTTTGTATTTTTTTATATGATTCAATATGTATAGCTTATTGTAGCTTATAGCTAATATTGTATACATTTTTACCTATAGGATCATTACAAATTTACTTATTTTTTTCTCCTACAAAATAATTCGCATTAGAGTTTCTGTGTAATTGTATGCAGTGAAATTAATTGAAACACGATTTGCTTGTAAATATTTATGTATGTGTGTGTGTGTGTATTATTATCACAAATTGCTTTATTTTTTACGCATTAAATTAATTTACGTAGGTACTCGTATTAGCTACTGTGTTGATAAATATACACAGGTATACTTTATAATATAATAATATATTATAATTCTGATGAAATTTAATGAAATTTTATTATTGTTAAGATACATATATAAAATTATTATATGTCTTTATAAAATAGGGCCGACCAAATAAGTGTTTTATTATTTATATAATGTTTGTGTCAAATTTTCAATTTTCTGTAATTCCTTCGATTTTGGTTTGATTATTCCTGTGGAAATGGTAAACAGATTTACCATGAACCTATATATTTGGCAACGTTGCTTAAAAGTAAAAATAAAATAGTGCTCGCAATCGTAGGACTAAAAAGGTATCTACGATAAGGATCGCGCGCAATTGTATCATGCTCTTATTTTCTTTACCAAACTTGGAAATATTATTACATAAGAAGTCTCTGTGAAATTTTGATGACCCTTATATGTATATTATGGTTTTAGATTATAGCTGGTATGCAACGTCACAATGATATTATATTATATATTGTATAAACATAATGTTTTTATATAGGCGAGAAGTATAATTGATCCGTTAATTAGACGCTTGCGTTAATGCAACTGAGTTTAAGAAACCTATACGCGTATATATTCTAGATATATCTACTACCTATGTATTTATAATATAAATATATGTGGCGTAAACTCAGAATGATTTATGAAGTATAATATATTTGATATCTACTACTGTACTATCACTATATTACTTACTCGTATACTACTACTGTATATACGAGTACACTAAATAACCGGCAATATATTATATACATAGCCACATAGGTGTATATAAATATACTATAATGAATCACTTTGTATAATAATATCGTAAGTATAGTATAGTATATTCTATAATATATTACTATGCGAGACTTTTTTGTACATAATTATACAAACGCATATACATATAGATATAATATTATATACATTAGATACTCAATAAATTTTTCTATTCCCCTACCCTCACAAACTATGTATATATTACTTAAGTATAGATATACCCTGCACGTACGTATATCACAAGAAAAAATATTTTACTCTGCACTATATATTATGCTATATTATACTAGAACGAGGTTAATTGTTAATAATGTTATAGAAAATGATTTTAATAACCTATTCCGTAATATCCAATAGACAAACCTGTTTGGTTGAGAAAAAAAATTATTGAAATAGTTCTTTTCCTTTTTCCTTGTTATGCATTATTATTTTAGTAGATGTAAGTATGTGTATATAAATTATCTATAAATGACACTATATAAAATAGTATGTGTAAATATTGTTGGGTCGATAGTTATTTGGAAAAAAATATATAAGTTGGATTTTATCGATTGGTTTTAACATTTAGTTTGTTATTGTATAGTAAGTAGATAGGTATTATTAACGAGTAAATTATCTTTTACTACGTATACACAATAATGATAAATGTTTTAAATGTATATACTGTATGTCTGTATGTCCGAATACATATATGCATATATTATATTATTGTTTAAGAAATTTATATTTTGAAAGATTACCTAAAAATAACACGAACTATTTGAAATGTTATTATACGATTATAAACGAGTGTAAGTTGAGATGGAACAGGTTGGGCTTAGGAATGTTCAAGTGGAAACATTAAAAATTATATTAACTGGGTACAAAGCTAAATATGTTCATACAATATTATTATTATTATATATTATGCGTATGGTAGATTGGAAAATGCGTTTCGTTTAATAGAAGAAATAAAAAAGAATTGTTTTTGATATTTTACAAAAAGAAAATTAATTGAATTAATTGTTTTCATTTTTTTTTTATCTTGAAACCAGTTCTGTCGTGTATCCAATGTGTAATTTGTACTTTGGCGAATATAATTGGTGATAACCTTACTTCAGTAAATGACAGGGTGATTTGAGCCTCAAAACAAACCGGTATTTTCAATTATTTGTAATTCGTTTATAAATTAGTTTTTCAACAAAAGCACAACGCTAAAACATTGATTACAGCATAGTATGACTAATTTCCAAAACTGGTTCCGCGAAGGAAATTCGATTTGATTAATAATATCTATTTTGGAAAAAAATGTATTTCGCCACAGTCAGCTAGTGCTTATAATAATAATGTACATCCACAGACTTTATGCTACATACATACAACTATACAAGTATAATATAACAGAAGATATCACAATAATATTATCATAATATAGTTATTTATATTGACCTACCTAAATATTGCAATTATGATTCAAAGAGCCATGTATATTATAGTATATTATTTACCTAACCATATAGGTTAATATATATTAATGTACCGGCGAGTCTCCTTATCGTTATTATTTTGTCACAATTGTTAGTATATGAGGCGTAAAGGTACACAGGGTGATTCACTAAGTATACTTACTATATTTAAATTATATTAAGCATGTAAATTAAAGTGTTTTTTTCTTTGTTTTTATAAAATTTTCTAATACCCCGTTATACAACATTTGTACCATTCTGATAGTATAAAATGCTCGCACATATTTAAATAAGTCTGATTTACGAGTGAGTATTTTATAAATAAAATTATAATAGAAACGTTTTAAAATAAAAATTGTATAGTATCATTAAATATTTTATTCCATAGAAGTTTGTTAAATAGAGGTTCCACTGTATGGTTACAGTCGTTACAGATAATATTTTCAAATTTACGGTTTTTTGAAAATTAGCGTAAAATTTTTCTAGACATTTTGACATATTAATATCAAAATTTGAACAAATGGATTTAGAGTTATTTAACCTTGTTCTAAAAATGATTTCTTGATAAAAAAACATATAAAATAGTGCAAAAACTTACAAAATATTGAAAACGTGGTCTTTATGTATAGGTACCTACATTCAAAAATTCTAAGAATTTGAATTTGAATAATTCATTAAATAAAAAAAGTGGTGATGGTGACCGTGCTTGGTGAATCATTCTGTATATAATAATTATATTGTGTGATATTATTAATAAATGAATCGTTCTTATTCGATAACAAATTCAAACGTTTAAGTTCTGTAAAATTGCACGAATAATCAATTTCTAGTTTTAATTATCGGTAGATTCGGGCTGCTGTTGTCTTCTATATATATCAAAATGGTAACGCCCCAATAATATACATACATGACGTACACGTGTACATATTATATATACATAATAGCGGCTATTACTTTTAATATCCATTGGGAAGCCAAATGTCTTTGAATTATCTACCGTGCGTAGGTATTTTTCCATTTTATATTTTGGGCGTGAAACATATTATATCTTGTGCATTTATATATTTATATGATTATATTACATATGTCCTATATATAATCTATGATATTTAACTATAAATATATAAAAGCATATTATCATAATAGTTTTTGTTTTAATTTTCGATTGCACTATTGGTAAATACTAAATAATAATAATACGAGTACTATATTATATTATTAGTCTTTAATTTATTTTATATTTGTTGCCCGTTGTATTTTTTTTGGTCGGGCAACTCCTAGTGGGTGTTTGTATAGAGGACGATAAGCGATTTGCTGCTGCTGCAGTATATATATCTGTGTATGTAATATGAATGTATATAAATAAATATATATATATATATATATATATATATATATATATATAAATGTATAGAAAAAATACGGACGGACACACAAGTCAGTGCGCGCTAAGACGGACATTTGTGTTTTTAATTATCTAATTTATGGCGCGATTTTTAATGAGACGTTGAGTAAACAGATGTTAGCACATATGATTATGTATATATATATTATTTTAAATAAAATATATAAGTATCTTCAACCCCTCTTTTCATCATATATAATATTATATGAACATATTGTATGTATTAAAATACGCCTGCACTGTTACACTACAGCAGACGCGTTACAGTGGTGCACCTATATTCCACGGATAACAATATACTATGCGTGAGTTACAGTACATATATACACAAACTCTATACGTTTATATACATATATTGACTTTTTAATTTATTAACCGGTCGGATCAAACGGAAAATTGTCCCATTATATTATACAAAATATAAATTGCCCGGTTGTCGACCACATCCCCGGACTGGCTGTATATATATTATTATTCAACGATTTCCAGTAAATTGAGGGCGTTTATATAATTTATATTTATATTTATTGATTTACCAGGTACGATTGTGTAACGTTTAGTTTGCAGTGTCTGCAGTGTTTGCAGTTTGTATTAGTTAAGTACATAATAGACATTAGATATACGTTTTTTGTTGATTTTTTTCTCCTACACCACGTAGGTACATATTATATAATATATGAAGATTTTGTAATATCTATTACTTCTTACTATATACATAATATAAGTTTAACGACAACGGAAGATATGTGGACACCAAGATGTCATCGGAATCCTCCGAAATTCTTTGCTGCAAATCGATTAAATTCGAAACGGTCGATTAAATTAGTCAGTAGATGTGATATTAAAACATTTATATACGACAGCTACCTGACACTTATAGAAATGATTATGAAGAAATAAGTTAGATTATTCTACTCAGAGAAAAGATTAAAACGACTAAGCTATATAACAACACTATAGTTGTATTATTGTGTGCGTAAACAGAAGAATGATATGAGTAATAAGAGATTATAATATATTTTATTTTGATTCAAACACAATCAAATGTGGTCAATTTAAATTTGTTTATATGTTACGAAACAGCAGGCTTTGTGAAAGAAAATATTATAGTATATACGATAAATTAAAGACGACTTATCGCAAATAATTAATTAGCAAAATAAGCTACATCAGTATAAAAATATATAGATATGCGTATGTAAAGTATAACATGAAAAAATGTCGATTTTTCTTTTTAAAATATATTATATTTAACTCGTATATGAAAACGTAAATACTCGCGGTCAATGCATGTATTGTGTTCTTGTGTTCTCGGCGTACCGTGTAATTTACATACAAGTTTATAGTTTACCCAATGCGCAAGCCACTAGGATGTTTAACAATAAAACGATATAGAGAATAAACATTATGTGAAAAATATTAGTTAAAATGTTATTATAAATGGACTTGTTAAAAATATAAATGGTACGTTGTTAAAGTCTTAATAACAATTTTAATTTATACGGATAATTATTACTATATTTATTTCTATATAGACTAAGTATAATTTTATATTATGTTATAACTCATTATTCTTGTATGTAGAAGATTTAATATTAAAAATATATAACTAAAGCATGAATATAAGTTATAGTTATTTATTTAATCATAAAATATTATGCATAGTTTTATACTAGTATTTAGTTGAAAAAATAATTTAATTTATCTTAATATATTATGTATATTATAATGTATATAAGAAACAACCCAACCACGCATGCACGAAGGTACTGATAAAATTAACTAGAAATATAATTAATTAACCATTATAAAATTGTTATAAAGACCAAAGATTTGTACCTAACAACTATCATTCGTCACAGCACTCAGATACTTTATATAACTATTCTAGGTTGTAATAATAAGATATTATCTTTTGTCATTTAAACATATATACCTAATTTTAACGTGTCATCAGTATGTCACTTAAGTCTAACAAAAATATACACTGTATCTATCAAAGCGATAATAAACATTTTTCACAGACGCTAAACCATTAAACGAATAGCGACTGTAAGATTTATTGTATAACATTTGAGCATAATGTCGTTTTTTGTTTGTATATACCAATTATTTAATAGATATTATAAATAAAATAAAGCTATTTATTTATGTAGTGGTTATTATTATTTAAAGAATATATAAACTAAAAAAATTGTGTAAAAAGACCAAGTGTTTATTATTAACTTATCTAAAGGATTTTTAAAAGTACGTTTTTTAGATATATTTACTTATGGAAAAATGAAAATAACATTTTTTATTATTCTCAGGTAGAAGTTTGGTGAATTATTATGCAAATTATTAAATAACAAGTAAAGCGTTCGTATATTATGCACCATATTCTAATAGATCTCCCGGTAAGAATTTTCTAGAATTTTCTTATTATTATATCTTAAGGAAAAGTATATACTTTACTAGCATGTTTTCGTCTTTTCACGGTACAATATTTCTTAGACTATATTTGGTTTAAAAACACTCCATACATTTTTTTTCGTACCCAGAGCAGTGGCGGATCCAGGAGGACGATCGCTTCAATTGCCCCACCCCGTTCTCTTAAAAAAAAAAATAGTTTAAAGTCCCTGATTTTAGTTTTTGACGTGATTATACTTAAACAGTAACAAAATTATAGTGATATATTTTTTTATTACTATTACTATAAGATATATATTTTTTGTTCTGTATGAGACTGTAGAAAATAACATATCTATGTACCTAAATAAATACTTAATCAAAATTAATGTGTAAATGTGTGCCTTTTAAATCCACCCCCCCCCCCCCCGTTATCTTGGTCTGGATTCACCTCTGACCCAGAGTAAAACACTGCTTGGTAAATCTTATCCCCTATGTAAGATATGACTTAGAAACAGGGAGTAAGAGTATAATACTAAAAAAAGGACATTTCATTAGCAGATTATTTGAAAATATTGATGAGTTACGAAGGTGAATTGTGTATGTGTCATAACATAAAGTATTATACATAGGACATAGGTGTACTGTATACTCTTGTAATTTGTTATTAAAATCGGGAATAATGGTATAATACTCTGATACTCATATTAGGCATATCAGCATATGTATAATAATATAGGAATAAGATATCCGAAAATAATTATAATACGATTAATATTTACTTTTTTCATTAGAAAGATATACTGAAATATTATAATAATATTATATGTATAATATACATATTACCAATTTGGTTATACCAAACTTTTTACGTTTCCATATAACTGTTGATCCTGCGATTGTTAATTATGTTATTTATGTCCTCGCAGAAATTTTAACACAAATACTTTGTAACTATAAATACTAATAATTAATAACGTACCCATAAAGTTTATCAGTCATGACCATAAATCAACAACACCCCTGGAAAGTGTGTATAATGTTACGAACACCTGTGATAATACCCATATCGTTTCATTCAAACATTAAACTATATTTTCAGGATTCCGCTTACTGTTTTATGACTTTGCCATAGTAAATTATAGGTACTTCGTAAGTATATTAAAATTAAACATCAATATATTGCAGTGACATAACATTTTTTTTATATTTAATGTACGATCTATATCAAATTATAATATTAAGCATAATATGTGATAATAAAAGTGAATAGAATACAACAGGAAAAACTCATTAAAGTGATGAAATAAAACACCTATTGAAGACACTTTTTACTATGTTAATTAATTATTATACTGTAGAAGTCGTAGAATATATTGACAACATTTACGCTTCATGCGTTAACGAAGATTAACAGGAATTGATCAAGAAGATAAGTTTTGAATTAGTAGATTTGGATGAGATGATAAACGATTATGGAATCATCTGTAGAAATACTTAGCTCCTTTATGCGCAGTTTAAATTATAAATTTGTGCATTATTTTAAGTTTAAAACGTAGGGAAGAACATTAATTAATTTTTTGAAGGTGATATTTTGAAAATAATGAATGTTCCGTCGTTGCGTTTCACCATAACTGTTTTAAAAGTTGTATACATAAAAAATTAAATTGTATAACGAGTTTGCGTATTATTAAAAAAAAAAAAAATTTTAACATCAGCTTACAAACTTCGAAGAACTCAAATCAAGAGTACAATGTTAACTTTCGGTAGTTTGACTGTTTATAATATCATAGATTCTAGATAGGGTTAGTTGCGTAAAAATTAACCATGTTTAACGTGGTCGTTATATTATATTATATTATAATAGTGTAATATATAAACAATTATTATAAAATGATAACGAAGCGTCGGCATGCGAATCGTGGCTTAATATCTCATGCGACAATACACAACTACTAGCTAAGTAAGGTATATCTAAGTCGTAATCTATATACATAAATTCGTTTAATGAATTACAATCGAGTTTATACGAAAGCATGAAAAGAAGTTTAAGTGACTATATATTATTAAACGGCTATTTATAATTATTTGAGTTTGCGTATCTATTTACTACTTGTTTATAAGAAAATATGGTTTTTACAACAATTACAAAGTGTTTAAAAAAATATTATACTATAATAATAATTAATAATATATAAAAATACTTCCCATGCATAATTATGTTTATGCCTACATTTTACATGTATGATGTATGTATACTGTGGTATGTCCGTAATTAATAACTCTATAGACTATAATTTAAATTGGAGATTTTTGAAAGTAAAAGATATGGTAAGTATTGGTATTTTAATAATTTTTTTTAAATTTTTAATTTGTTACATGTTCGATACCTATACACTACCTATTTAATATGTATGTCGTATGTGCAATAACGCTCAAAAACATTTTTTTATTTTTAAATTAGGTATATTAGTTTTGAATTAAAAACAGACCTAGATTTTATAGATTTTTCCAAAACGCGTACCTATGTTACAATATCTTCCACTTTATGAAAATATCCTATATATTTTAAGTTGAAGGTCATTCCATAAAAATATTATTATGATAAGAATGAGCATATAAATAATATAATAATATGGTATGTATACAATTTCGAGAGGAGTAGAGTGTATCTATACCTGGTGGCTTCGAAATTTCATCCCCTACGGCCCTGTATATTACAATTACAGCGGAAGACTACGGATATGAACTCTTATTATATAGAGCCATAGAGGGAGTAATAATATGTATGTGTCTTCGGTTAGAAGCTGAGAAAACAACTTCTGATGATTCGGCTATGGCTATAAATAATTGGTTGGGTCTACAACACATAGATGTTTGGAATCAGCGATTAATTTAATCATTTTTAAATGTCAAATCACGAGTGTCATATGTTAAGTAATAATTATCTAATTATTCTATTTTTCCTATGATTAAATAATAATACTAGCTGAATTATCAAGGTGCACCAGTTAACTTACAGTTTAAATGCTGTTATACTACCAATTTAGTTTATTGATTTTATTTTTATATTAAATAATTATTTATACATTTATTTTTTTAGTGCATATTGAATTTTTAATATATTTTTATTACATTTTAATATATATCCCACAGAACGCACGATTTTTCATTTAAAATTTGGTTTTTTCTATGAAATAATGTTATATAAAACAATTTGTTGTCCTATATTTTTTAAATTTTTATATTATGCTACATTTCTATTAATTATAATAGTAACATTAGTATAAAAAAGTATATATTTTGATGATGCCTACTCCGAGCATGCTACGCACTGCCACTCCCCGCCATTTCATGACCTACTACTCCCGCCATACAATGCCGCCTTACCATACCAATCACCAACATATTTTGTATGACATGTAACCCATATTTCTTTATAGATAATATATGTTATCAACATGCTTACGCTATCTCACTTCACTCAAATATTTATATGTATAATGCATGTATTGCATATAAATGTTGATACATTTTTTTAGTTTTTTGACTTTTTGTACCAAGAATACTAAGAAAGTAATAGGTCAACGAGATTGGAATATACGAGATCTATAGTGATTTTAACATTTTTTTATAATATATGTTCTATGGTATTTAATAAGTTTAGAAACAGTCATTTAACTAATTTTTGAGACTGATAATATGATATAATTAATGAGGTTATTAAATTTTTTGCATAATAAATGCACAGCAGTCAGCAGTGTTATCTTTTGATGTAAAAAATATGCATATAGAGTTTCCAAACATATTAAATATCTGGCATATATGTGCATACATTACTAACTACACAATATTATCATTGTGTTAGTAATTATACTTTATATCTTACTTGTATCATTGTAATAAAAATCGTATAATATCAAAGAAACAAATAAATATTAATTTATCAACATTTATAATTTTTAAAAATGGTCCAAGGGTAATACATATTAGATTCAATATTACATAATACATCCCATCTTTTTATAAAACCATTTTTAATAACTATTGAATTCCTTAAAATAAATATTTTAATAGTTAAGAAACTATATTTGTTTGAATTTTGAATTTGACATATCAACATATTTAGTATAATTATTCATTAAAAAAAAGGTGGTCTTGTTTTGAAAAACATAAATTAATTACAAAACATTTCAAAAATTTGAAAATTTGGTTAATAATTCAAAAACTTAAAACTAAAATGAATTCATTATTAAAAGGAAAAATAGGGTGCTCATGCTTGATGATTCACTAAATACGAGTATAAATCGTGTGTGTTTATAATTTATATTATTATATTGCATACATGTGAAGAAAGAAAAACTCCCCACAACTGTATAATGGCTACGCGATTTCCTAAGAACCTCATTGTAATCAGAATCGTAATTTATAATATCTATAGTAATAAAAACATGGTATAAAAAATACGGTCTTGCTGATTTAACATCGACAGCACAGTCATTAACTCATAATAATAATAATAATAATAATATCTCAGCTAATGTGCAGTGGACAACGGCTGACATGAATTCCGCCGCACACTCACCAGCTGCGTACATATTATTTACCAGGCTCACGAAAATATTGTTAGCATTGCAATTGTTTGTGTACCGATTTATCATATACTTAGAGGGATAATAACTATAAATAAATATGTTATTATATTGCTGACAAACTACCTATGGAATAAAAATTAATTCTATTTACATCTGAATGCGGAAGGTTAACTTCCTCAGAAATAGTTTCAAATCCTAAACTATACATAATTACATGTCTGTTTTTTATTTTAAAAGTTCATTGTATAATTAATATTGACGTATACCGTTAAAATATTAATGATTTTTTTTTATTATTATTTTAGAGGTTGTATTTAATAACTATTAATAAGTAAAATTATTTTATTATGAAGTGACATGGTAAATGAAATAAAATTTAAATTTAAATAGTTATTACTAATTATAATATTATATAATATTAATAATATGTAAATTACCTATACTACATACATTATGTACCTGCAGTGACAAATATTAAAAACTAAACGTAAGAAAATAAATTAAAAAAATATATATTTAAGTTTAAATTAGTAAAAATAGATGAATATTATTATATTTAATATATTTAGATGTCCAAATTTTTTTATTTAACTTATAAAATAAATAAATAAAAGTTTCAGATTTCTAGAGTAACACCTATCAAGACATACGGCTTTTCACAGAAAACTTTAATGTTTAATAATAATCTTATTTAGGAGTAAATAAATTTATATAGTATCTATTATTGGCAACTAAAAAGGTCGATTTTAGGGGTAAATTATGTATATCATGTTCACCGGCTGAGCATAAAATTGCAATTTTTTTTTACGTAAACGACATGCCATAATTCTAAGCAATAAAGTATTGTCTATAATGCTTATACTTTTATGTACATTAGTATTATACTTATAGAAACGATTAATTTTCTGTGTTTTTTTCAGACAAGGAATTCATCTATGTTTGATTATTATTTTATAATATTTACATCTGACGGCGGCCTTCGGAGAAGATTAATCTAATCGGTGTGCGGTTATATTATTTAATTATTTATTTATTATACTCTTAGCGAGCCATTGAATGAAAATATAATTGCAAAATAATATAGTCATTCCTATACATATATATTAATTTGAAATATTATTAACAAAGTGAACATTAAACTGCAGGAAAACAAAATTAAAAAAATCCAACTTATAGTTGGTAAATTTGTCTACAATTCGTCTGTACACGCTATTATATTTTATCCTTACTAATTACACGGCCCCATTCGTAATTTATATACAATCCCAATTTTCGTATTATAAAACTAGTGTTTATGGTATTACACTGAATCGTCAAAAACAAATTCGATTGTACAAAACCGCTAAGAGTGAAAAAAAAGTAACCGACGACAGTAATGTATATAATGTATATGAGGAGCATTTTAATTGACATAATTGGATTACTTTGTCAGACAAAGGTATAATTTTGAAATAAAAAATAACGAGACAGCGTTTATATTTTAATCTAATCAATCTTAAAATTAGTGTGGGAACAAGTTTTTGAGAAAAGCATTTTTCATGGGGGGTTTTTCCTCCTTATATCTATTCTCTATTCGGATTCGTGCGACCAAATAGATTTACAAGTAAGTGTACAACATAATTGTTAGTTGTATTTCGGTGCATAACGCGCGTATTATCCCGAGATTTATCATCGGGTACTCGTAAATCTAATATATATGTATATTATATAGTTAGGTAACTATAATAACGGTAAACATATAAATACACGAACTGTTCCGAATGACATTTTAGTTTAAATCGTTTTTATATATGTCTATATTGTATAACATGTAGATGTATAAGTGATATACACAGTGTTGGACTATACGGCCAACTTAAGAAACACACATATAATACTATAATACTGTATATAATAAATAATGTAGAAATTAAAAATAATATTATAATGTACGATATAATCGATTAATAAACTTAAGAGGACGTCGTATCTGTATGTGTTTTATCCATCTTGCTAATGCATACAATACCAAAATATACGTTCAGTAGTTTCAATTTTATGTGTTTAATTTATAATTTTATAGATATTTATTTATATTTATTTACGATACTCGTACTTTAATTTTTAAATATTAATATTTTACATACTTATAACTCGCTTAAAAATGTAAGTTATCGTTGTTCTCTCTCAATTTTACATTTGGTAATTACACTTATGTAAGCTAAAGACACACAATATAATTGGAATTGCTGAACGTATATTTGATATGGTGTGCGTTAGTAAAACGGCAATAATGAACGTCGGTACGACGTCCTCTTGAGGATAAAGCACACCATTTCAAGCACAGATATTTAATTTTGATGGAACGATTATTTATACACAGTTATTATTATATTATAGTTTTCATTACATGAATAGATCTCATTTTTACTATAATCATTCAATCGCGCGTGAATACATGTAACAATTGTACAATATCATAATATTATAATAGTGAGCGCAACTAAGTTGTCTCAAAGACTTAAACGAATGTGTGTATTAAATAATATTATAATTGTACCGAAATATCTGCAGTCCAAGTTATATTTGGATATCATACATATTATAATATGTACCACCCTGCAATAATATTATATTATGTATACGATAGGTATTTATACACGTTCCATATACCTACAAATACCTAACTTAACCTATAATAATATATATACTGGGCACAGTGTGGCAAATGGCAATGCACCTATAATCTATATATATATATAGGTTTAATTTACGACGAGCGGGCGGCAGTCGAGCGAGCACGCATCATTACCTCTCCCTTATGCCGTATATATGTTGCATATATTTAATATTAAGTACACGGGTATTAAATGGGTATGAGAAAGTCAATTTTATTTTCATAAATGAGATTCGTTAATCGTATTTATCGCGTATTCGTGTATTATAATATTATGTATATATATATATTGTTACAAGCACGTATGTGTATATGTGTATATACAAACAACCTATGTATAATATATATATATATATATATATAATTAATGATTATATAGATCTGCGATATTATTGTTTATACTCATTCATTTTTTTAATACCCGTGGTTTGGATATAGACAAGAGGTATAGGTTATAAATACATGTGAGGAAAAAATTGGTTCGTTGCTATGGTACGACTCACGTATTATAACGATTATACGAGATTATAACGTGCGAGACTTCGTGTGTCGTGTCTCGACGGTGGTAATTGGATTCCAATGAGACACGGCCATCGCAAATATTATCTATATAATATATACAAGAAAATTAGCGAATATTTAGGTTATTTTTTTAAATGAGAAACGTTTGTTGCACGATGGCGATGTCGATAATCAAGGTGATGACTTATTTTACCCGAGTATACATATATATTAATAAAAGGCAATGTTTGAACGTATGTGAGCAATCCTTAGCCAAATATACTTACTCGTCCCTCTAAAATTTGGTACATAGGTAATCCTATTTTTAAAGATATGCACTTTGAAGCCAATTTTTAAAACTTGTCGTTTTAAAGAGGGACTCATAAAGGGATTTTTTTGGCTCACGAAAAATGAATATTTTTTTTTGTTTGTATTGGTTTCGTAAAAAACAAATAGTTAGTATAATAGAATATGATTTTATACCTGTATTTTATATTTAGTTGAAATAACCCAAATAACTGTATTAAAAACCTGTGCTACATCCTAACCTATATCAGTTTACATTTAACGAAGTTTAAGAAGAGATAAATCCACGGGCAATTAATTTTTCATAGGAATTATTATGTAGGTTCAGCTAGTACCTATATAATATAGTAAAAAACTACATGTATACAATATACATAAATAAATATTACAAGAATGATTCGTGTTCATACTCAAGTTATAAATTCAACGCCGGTTTGAGAAATTAGTATATAATATTATATGATCGTAGAAAAATACATAAAAACCAATACTGAAGTTATGTACTGAAGTTATATTATTATATGAATGAAATAGTGTACTATAATAAACCTAAACACGTAAATAATTACAAGTTATATTTAATTAGGGAGTCAATTTTTTTTACTGCTGTTAGACGCGTGTAATCCTTAATTATTACTCCACTAATTTGCAAGTAATAGGCGTGCTCCAAACTAGGTGTAATTAAAACATTGATCGTAATATAATTTTGATAACGTTCGCTTAGAAAATTTTTAAATTGCTAAGTTTATTGACGTATAGAATAAAGGTATGCTATATACACTTATACACTACCTATAACATTATATTACTATCGCGCTTTAGATACCTATATTATATATACCTAAGAGTATATTGTAAAATGCAGAAACCGAGTTTCTGTTCGATAAGCGTTAAATTCTTACAATACGTTTTCTATGTACAATATAAAGGGCTCTGTAAACATTAAAATAGTAAAAATAGGTAAATAGTTAAATATATATGTATTTAAAAATACAAATCACCCCGTAAAGAGTAGGTACTCTGAAATTAAAATAATTCCATCACGAATATAAAATATAATAAATAATGTTGTAATTATATATATTACGTATACATTTACGAAAAATATTATTTGCAGTGAGATTTAAGTATACAATTGTAAAGTGAACGATTTGTAGACTGATACAACTCGAAAAATAGGAGTATTTTGTAAGGCGATATAAATATTTAATGACTTTCTGATATACTGATGTACATAATAGATACAAGAGTTTTGGTACACTATTGTTTGTTTTAATTATTATTTATATACTTAACAAAGCAGCGATTGTTCATTACGTTCATTATATACGAGTATACCTGTTACACTGTAGCAATTAGGCATTTTTATTATATAATTAACAGTATACAGTATAGAATACATTTTAGAAATTAGGTTATGATATGGGGAGGATTACTTTAAATTTGAAAACATTTAAATTTAACCTAATCGGTTATTTGTATTCATGTAGGTACCCCTTCCCCACAATTCTTTACAATTGTGATTTATTTGTGACCAAATTTACATAAAGTGAGATGTTGTATGTATCTGGTATACGTATATAGTGTTATATGTATTTTAATACAGTCTGACAAAATAATTTTGATGTAATGCATCAATTTATAAGTTTATTGGTACAAAAAAAAAACTTACGTAACCCATTTTATCCTATAGGCCTATCAGCCCTATAGGGACATTGGGTTTTCGCGAAAGCATTATGCGCGATGAACGGTATACATTCGATATATACAATCATTTATGCATTGATAACGATTCGCTGTCTACATTATATACACACATATGTATATATTTAAATGTATATACACTTCCCCGAACAAATAAAATTATAATATTGACTTATTACAGCGTAGAATATATTCTTATAGAAGTAAATATTTTGTGTTTTACATAATGCGCGAGAGACGATAATAATAACATTATTATTATAGCTGGCAACAATGCATATATGTTTGTATATGTAATAAGTTACATTAATATAATTTATTCTATGCGACACGGTTTAAACGACTCATTTTTCTTGTACACCATTAGATATATTTTTTTTAATGACTGTTTTCATCATTTTTAATCTCACTATTTGTATATTATATTTCCTATATGATGTAGATACCATGTTTATAACATTGCAGTCTTTATGACGACGACCAGATACAAATCCCAGATTATAATACATATATATATGGTTCGTACTCTACCTATACCTACAATCTACATAATATAATATAATATAATATAATATACCTTCCAGACTCCATCACTCAGTCATATAACCAATATCTTTCCACATATCCGAGACTTAACACACGTATAACTTACACGTCATATAATAATGCTTATAATAAAAGAATCGCGTTAGTCTTTCACGCTGTATAAATAGTATATTAGGTATATGTACTCCAATATTATTATAATTCATAATATATGGGTGATTCGTCATTTTTTTTTAAATTTAATAATTCATTTATTCCAATTCCAAAAATTAGATTTTAAATATTTGCATTTTTGAAGAAAAAAGAGGAGAGAGTATGCTTGTGAATCATTTTGGGTATTAATACTTTACTAAATTTATGACATATACTGTCATAATAATAATAATATATTATATAAATATACGATGATCAATGTTGTTATACTACTCGCTTCTATAGTAAGTACCAATATAATATAGTAGTTTAATACCAAGTATAAGTAGTAGTAGTATAGTAGTTGTAGTAGTAATATTAATAGTATAGTATATAGTAGTAGTTTTCGATTGTGTTATCGATACGAGTTTTGCTTCCTGTTTACCCCGCGGTCAGCATTCTCGCGCATCGTTCGAATATAATACCTATGTATTATTATTATATTGTACAATGTTATACATATTATATATTATATTTTACTCGTACAAGGATCTGATCGATTGGTGTCGACGACGACAACTACGACTATGCTGTCCGATAACACTTTATTCTTCAATCTCGAGATATGTTTACCAAAACAAAAACATCTCATTTCACACACGCGCATGAACCCGTCGATTTATGAGTTTTATTATTGTTATCGTTACTATTATTATTATTATGTAGTGTGTACGCTTCATTACGTGGCACGGTCGCACCTCAATGTATAATATAATGATCTTTTTTTTCCAATCCCCATCCATCCACACACTTCCATCTCTCACAGACCAAATATAATTAAAATAAATCGGTCTAGGTCGCGTCTTTTGTATGACCCCAGGGGTCCTCAAAAGATTACCCGGCCCGTTTTGGATACATATAAGGTCCACATGGTGAGCGGATCGTGTGAACTGTATCGTAAATACACACGTAGACGCAATACGCACAAAGGTACGCACGTCAAGATTATTAATACAAAAATTTCATTCGACCCATAGATATAGTTATATTATAATATTATATAATGTTTGAATTGAAGATACAAATCAAAATTATTTTACACACTTGATCGTTTTATCGTTTTTCCTTTACCTTAGGACTATTGTTATACGTGAACACTCGATTGACATAATAAAATAGATTATATTTATTAAATTTTAGGAACCTATGCACGTAATATATAAACACGTTATTCGTACATGGATATCAAACACAACATTAAATAGCTGCCGTGCATGAAAAAAAAACCTAATCTCCAGAGAAAAACAAACACTCTAAACCAGGCACCGGCAACCCGCGGCCCTCAGAACTTTTTGCTGCGGCCCACCAAATATATTTCATGGTGTTTAAAATTTTAATTTTATATCTTAAATGGATATAAATTTAATTTAATTATAACTTTAATATAACAATGTGCACATCTCATGACATAATCTGTGAGCAAGAACGTAATCTAATGGTGTTATATATATATAATAAATTATATTTTTTAATATTTTATTTTTGTATTTTTGTATGCGGCCTTCAATGAAAAACTGAAAAAATTATATGTAGGTAAAAAGGTTGCCGATCCCTGCTCTTTTTACAAATGAGTCGAATACCGTTCAAAAATAAATAAAAAAATATCTACTGTCTATAATGCCGTTTTTAAATTTATACACATGTACAATTAAAATTTTTTGTATATTAGCATAATATATCCACGGTTTATTTGATATCACTTCAATATTTTCCGACATTATAGAAAATGTTATTAAATTTTTCATTTACGTTGTCACAAACCATGATTTAAACTGATGTATCATAGTTCAAACTGATGTATAGTGAACAAGGGCGTCTATTAGGGACCCCCCTAGAATAGAAAAATTATTGTTATTTTTTTAGTTATAAATAATAAATTAATTCTTGTAATGATAATATTACAAAAATTTACTTATGATTATGATTATCACCCCCCTAGGTTTTGACAGATGGGCGCCCTTGATATATATATAGTGAAAAATAACCCGTCAATTATCCTGGGATAATGTTGTGATGAAATAATAATAACTTAGTAGTAGTCATAATAATATATAATTCTTTATCTCCGCCACAAGCTGCATAAACTTACAGGAGTCAGATTAATCAAATCTGTAATTATTCATAATATCTAATTTGTAATAATTTATGTATGATTTTTTTCAATAAAAAAATAATAAATAAATGACGCGGGATACAACTGATATAAGGGATTCTTAAAAAATATCTTAAATAATTTATTAATTTTTTTGGTGGAAAACAGTCATGGTGATGATAACGGGCGAGAGTCATTTTGGCGAAAAACGGTTACGCCCATAACAAAATATTCCGAAATACGATGAAAGCAGTTTTTATTACACTCATTGTGTGCTAATAAGATAGTGAAAACTCTACTTTATTATTACGTCATAGGTTCATAGCCTCATAGGTACAACTAGATGAGGCTAGACTGTGCTTAGTACCCTAAAATATTTTGTTAGTCCCCTCCATAAAAAAAAAAATAACTTAATTAATTATGTACTTAAAATACTAGTGTACTTGTATTAATTTCTATAATTCAACAAATAAAAAATAGCTACGGATTGACACAAGAAAGATTTTTAAACTTATCACTGTTAAATATTGAAAATTATTTAAAAATCAATTAAATTCTAGAAATATTAATAATAAATTTTCCACTGAACACTATAGATAGTTGCGTTTATGTAGATCTCTACTTATAAATGTATAATTAATATTTTATTTTAATTGGTTATTATTATTCAAAATATTTAAGGTCTAGTATAGTTAGTAGTTTCGCCTATGTGTTACAACCTTTATAAAAAGAGATGGTTGTAGTTAGTTATATTTTGTAGATACAGATAATTACTAAGGTTAACTCTTGCTCAAATTATGTATTGTATTTGGTATATAATAAGTAGCTATGGTATATGCGTATATCTTTAAAACAGTGTATATATTAAAATATTAAAGCTATTAATGGCAGATAGGTACGATAGTTTAATATTGTTAAATTATATTGAATCTAGCTATATTATAAGTAATACTTAAATAATTGATATATTATGGAATATTACACCTTTGTTTTTTTATAAATTAAATTATTTTAAATTTGAATTTTTGAATTTTCATATATACTTTTAGAGAAAAGACCTTGTTTAAAATTTTTAAAATTTCGTGTTCTACTGAAGGAGTGTTTTGTGGAAATATAAACATCTGTTTTTTTAAAATCAGAACTCCTGTTTTAAACAGTTAAGTCTTTAGTGGATAATTTTTCTGAAAAATTTGACGCATACAAATTAAAATTAATAAAATTCAAATAATAGTATGGTTTTTAAGTTATTTAATTTTGTGTTCTAAGGATAATGTATGTTCAATATAATGGGTTTGGAAAATATTAGGGCTTTGATAACTTCAAAATTTTAGTATTTAATCCTAATCTATCAACATTTATGATTTATAACTTTATTAAAATAAGTCCGTGCATAATAAATACTTTATATAATATTACATGTACCTATATTATGTATTCATAAGACCATTTTCAAAGACTAATATCCATAATGCACTGCATTAAGTACTGTTAGATCAATTTTCGATTTTAGTACATAAATATTTGCAGAAAAAGTATCTGATAAAATTTGCTGTTTAGAAGTAAAGTTATCATTTGAAAAAATAGAAATTCGTATCGCCATAGGATATGTCTTATTAGTTATTAAATAATTAAAAAATCACTACAATTTGAATAGATAGTCTTCAAATATATTTAAAAATTCTAAAAATTAGATTTTGAATAAATTTACTATTATTAAATAAATAAATGGAAGAGGGTAAGCATATTTAGTAAATCGTATATCGTATACTTCGCATGTAAAATGGTAGGGAAATTGTGTTTCACTGATTAAAAATAATATAAAATGTGTCTATGAGTAATACTCGTATATGTAAATATATGTATCATAATATATTGTTTTATGATAATGATTGTCTATTTATTTATTAATACTATATTACAGTTTAAATTAAAATCGTATGGATGGTTATGTGATATTATATTATGCGTGTGCAGCTGTGTATGATGTATATTGTATACCATATTAAACATTGTTTAGTGTCCAATATTTATTTTTGGTGTAGTTCATAGGTATTTATAACAATATTGTTCTTGGTTTGTATTGTTAATACAAATTTAAATTATTTTAAAATAAACATAAATACAAGATTTACATACAAGTTTTTTTTTGCGTAAATTGCTATATTGTTTACACTGTTAAAATATAAAATCGATCTGACCGAAGTTCAACACGCTCGACTGCTTATAGAAAAAAAATGTTATGACTTTTTTTGTTATTATCATTGGGTTTAATTCATAATTTATAATATTAAACACGGCTACGAATAAACAATAATATTAAACAAATTACTCGAGTTCCGCTTTCGCACAATAATATAACTTTTGCATAATATATAACAAAATGTGTATATTGTCTATACGGTTTGAGACGTAGTGTTTAGGCGTTGAAGTCACTATACAATTTAATAATAATATTCTTAACAATTTATTGAAATTCGTTATTGAGGTTTTATTGTTAATTGATTTTTAGCCGTTTTATATATCTATGATAAGAATTTGCATTTCGTGTAGTGAAAGCCTTTTTGGTGGGAGGGGGGATTTTATTAATACGGGAGTATTATACTAATATATACTTCTTATCCATACAATAATATACGACCAGTGGCGGCTCAAAAGGCGTATATTTAAGTCACGTTATTTACAAAAACATTATTGAATGGGTGGGTGTCTTATGGTTGGAAAAGGTAGGCTGGACCATTTTTAAAGGTTGATAATTAAAGTATAAATAATAAATATAATATAAATAGCCTTTTATGTGTATTCAGCGGAAGTTGTACAGTAATAACTAATATAACTAATAGTAATAGACAAATATACAACAAAACTTTTGGAATGGTAAAGTATTAAATATAGAAATATTCAATAAATTTATTAATTTTTTTTTCGAGAGGAGAATTTGATGAGCAAAAAATAAGGGTCCTAAGCTTCAAAAAATAATTATTTGAGAATAATTCACATTATTCGATTTTAAGATGGTGGATGGTGACGGTGTAAAAATATTAGATATATTGTGATTCGAGAAAAAAAAGTTCAAGCCACCACTAAATTACACGTATATACACTTTGGAGGATTTACAAATAATATGATCATCGTTTTGACTGGTCAGTCTTGCGTAAGTTTCGATTATTATCTTCAAGTAATAGAAGCACCCTACGCAGATTCTACACATATATATAGGGCTATCAGTGGATGTATACTAGCGTTCCGGCTAGTTTGTATTTCATATATGATAACAAAAATATCTCGGGGCACACCCTGAATGTATAGTATATATATATCATTAGTTTATTGTGTATAAAATAGTATATTATAATATGCGTGTCTCAACGTGTTGGTAACGATGGGCGTTTGCACATTAAGAGACGCTAACTAACATTATACACCATACTCGCACATTCGTCTATAAAATATATAATTTTTATTAGTTATTATTCCAAATATCAATCAGTTTAGTACTAAAAAAAAAAAAAAACTTTAAATCTACAAGCATTGTTGTACGCCGTTTAAATAACGATTACAATGTAATATTATTAAGTTAGACGATGAATACACCTGTATGTTCAATAATTATAAATAGGTGTACGTATCTGAAAACTTTTCAAAAATGAATGATTCTTACTACATCCACCGTCAATACAACATTTATTTATAATAATATTTAGTGTACAGTTTGCAGCAGTGCAATTTGGTTTTTATTGTTTTAATAAGGGCGTAAACCATTTTTGCAAATACAATAAAATAATAATTAATATAATATACATACTCACACAAACACATGTACACGTATAAACATAAAAATCATAATATGACAAAAAAGTACCTATAATAATAATATATCTAAATATTATATATTATACACTCCTTTCAAACAGAGACGATGGCTATGGCGGGATTAATTATAACAAATAACCATTAAACAATTTATATTGTGCAAAAATATTTTATCAAAACGACGCATTTAGTATCGCAACAATCAATTATTATTCGCCCTTCGGTTGTTTCGTTCACATCGAAATGTTTCTTTTTATATTTACATATAATACCTACCAATAGTTCGGCACTAATAAAAAACATAAAAAATACTTTTGGTTTTTTCTTCATTAATTTCCCATTAGGTATAACATTTATTACGGTAATATAAAAAAAAAATATGGATCTTAATCTGCGATTAGATTACTAATGGACAAGGATGAATAAATCGTAAACATTTGTAATAAGTTGATATACTAAAATCTTAAAAGTAACTAATGTTATTGCGAGTAACTATCTCTATTTATGGTCACATTCACCACGGAATATATCATCATCAATTGTCGAGATAAGTAACTGGTTTTTGTTTAACATTTATTTCGGTGAAAATTGTGTATTGAAAAATTATTCACTTACTATTCAACAATAATTTAGTGGTTTGCACAGAGTATGGAGTTGCAATTAGTTAAAATATTGTAAGCGTTTTACGTATATTGAATGATTCGTTAAAAATGATCACCCCCATTTTTCATTTAATAATTCAAATTTCGATTTTTTTTATGTTTAAACATACTAAATTATTATATTTTTAAATATTGAAGAAAGATTTTGTTTTGTACCTACTACTTAGAGTGTCGGAAATTTCCCGATACAAATTTGTATAATCCCTTTTTTTTACTGTAGTTTATTTAGTGAATTTTTTTTTTAAATATTGGTGCATCTAATTTAAAAATTTGAGTGAGTAGTTTTTCAGTTATTAAAAGAAAAGAATAAAAGTCCTTAAAAATGTTTGAATAAAAATTTAAAATAGACGTAATATTAGATATACTATTTATTATAATTGTAACAATTTGATAACTAATATTGATAGAATATAAATAAATAAAAATTGCTCTCTGTTTTTGCAGCGCGGGGGAAGAGCGATGGTGTCGTATCGTCGTTGCCCGTGGTGGCGGTTGATAAGGCGTAGACTGTACTTTGTAAAGGCGACTGTTGCGTACCGTATCAGAACAGTCCCAAAATTTCTATTTTTTAACATTTCTCCAAAACTATTATAACTTAAAAGTTGGTTGATAGCTCATTAAAAAGGGATTATCAAGTAAATACAAAACGTGAGATGAAAAATTTTCAAAAAAAATAGTTATTTTAACTTAAATTTTCATTTAGCGTGGTAGATTACCGAAACTGGAGAACGGATTATTTTAATTTTTAGCTATATATGAACATTGAACATATTTAACTTGTGATATTTACAATACTCATTTTTTGCTTAAAATTAAAAATCAACGCTTAAACACATAAAAATAATATGTTCTCTTATCTATTACTTTGATAATATCCAATAGATCATTTAGTCTAGTATTAAAGTTAAGAAAATAAGAACACACAATTGATACTTCCGAATGAAAATTTGCTATGTTGTATGTATGTAAGACTATGAAAACATATGGGGGGGGGGTAATGTATTCTTAAGTATATTCAAATATTCAAAATCAGATTATAAACAACTGAGGTATTGAAGAAAAAAGAGGTGAATAATTCACAATAAATTATAAAGCATATAAATAATTGTAAAATAATTTGTCGATTTTGAAAACTCTTTTTATTATTACAAAAAACCTATATTTTATTACAAAACCCAAAATAGATGACATTTCGTCTATATTATTCATTTTTTGAATACTCGGCACATCCGTGCGGTCATCGGTCAAAGCGCCGCATTCATAGTGCCGATGCGGTTAAACTGATACAAACAAATCGGACCATATTATAAATAGGTAATTTTATTAGAATAGGCAATATACAATGCTAACGTGTACATTATTCACTTTTTTCATAGGTAGAAAATTCAGTTTTTCAACAGAATAATACACAAAATTATCTACCTGATATAATACATCTACGAAAACGCTACAGTAAATAAGTTGACCTTCAAGTATAATGATATTATAGTGTCATGTATAGATTCGAGGGTACAACGAATTGCACAATGTCGGGGTCACGTATATATAACATAATATTATATAATAGACATACACCATATATAAAACGCACGTTTCGGGCGATGAAAAGGGTCGACGTGAATGGATGATCTTCGGAGTGAATATCAAAGAAAGAATCATATAAATCGCATACCCCTTTATCTCTATGTTTATTATATAAATGTGAAATCGAGTTTTGTTGTAAACGGTTAATCTCAAAAAATACTGGACCGATTTCAATAAAAATTAAATCTTTTGATTTCTTTCTTAAGAGTAGATGGATGTGTTTAGTTTTAATTTTCAGTCCATATAGGTTGGTATAGAGTAGTTAACATATAAATTTAATTTTGGCTCACGAAAATTGTATGTTTATTTCATGCTAATAGTTTCGCTTTAAGTTAAAAAATGTTTACGTTAGTAAAATAACCTTATTGTATCAATTGCATACCAGCTTTTATATTTTTACTTATATTTCTTTTCAATCATTATTTCTATCACAGTTGATCATGTTTATTTGTTTATGTTATAAAATACCCTAATGAAAATTCAATATGTGATGCTATCGGAAGGGACTAAGTGATTTCGTTATCATATAATATAGAAAATGATACAAGTGTAATAGCACCGGTAATGCTAGCAAACGAATTCGTTAATAAGAACGTTGAATTCATTATCAGAAATTATTATACAAAAAGAATTATTGTTCTGAACCAAAATAATGTTGTACAACAATAAATCCTTAATTTATCACTAGGGTCGACTATTATATGCTCTAAAACCCATTAAATATGTATGCAGTTATGCTCTAATAGTTAAAAAAATATGCCCTTAAAATATATTCTAAAAAAAAACTATAATAAATTCTAAAATTGTATTTTAAAATTAAATGATTACTTATATTTTATGTATTATACTGCAAATGATTTAAAATATTGATAAAAAAAGGTCGTAGATTTTGGTTTTTAAATTTCGATAAATAACGATAACAACTTAAGATTGAAACTCATTGATATTTTATCTAAAAACATTATATATAATACCTGCATTCTGGTATTTAAAAACCTAACAATAACTATTATTTTGAGAAATTTTCTGATTCGTCGAAATAAAAATGTCTTAACGATTTACAAAATCCTAAATATTCTCTAAGAATGCCAAAAAATCATAATATAATCGCAAAAAAATTTTTTTTATACACAATGGTTAGGCCATATTTTGATGTGATCCAGTTATTTTTCGGACCAACCATGAAGAATATGCAAACGCATACAAATGTTAGCCTTATTAGTTATTAATCGCACTCTTCTCCATGTCATAAATAAAAAATGTCCAAATTTTATTACGACACTCTAATTGATTATTTAAACGATGCTCAATTTTCTATTGCCAATTTGAGTAAGATTTATCAGTATTGCCAGCCATTAAAATAGCTACATGAAGCACCCAGCATTTTATTTGCTGGAGGAAATATTTTATTAGACGAATTTGCTAATTTATCAAAATCATTGAAAAGTTTCATAGGTTTTAGGTACTCGTATACGAGTATTTTCTTTCAAAAGTTTTCAAAATCATTTTTTTTTTTTTTATTTGAATTATTTGTACGTTAATCACAGATGCTAAATCTTTTTTTTTATAAATATTTAAATAAGTAGTTAATACATACATACTTTAATAAATTTTAATAGCTAAGTTCCAGAATTCTGCAGATATCAATAAATATAGTATAGTATATATAGTATACTATTATTGATTGATCCCGTCAAATTAAACAATTTAGAAAGGTAGTTACAAATTCTGCCATCTGCATATTCGATAAAATCTTTTTATAAATTCTTAGAACCATTATGTACCTAATATTATTTCAGAAAAAAAAAATTGTAAAATATCAAAATATCAAAATATTGGTAATTGAAATACAACGATAAAGTGAAAAAACTGAATATTATTAATATTGTATATTAATTTACATTTTCTAAACAATGTTGAATAGGTCACTATATATTTTGTGTTTCCATACAAAATATATCAAGGATTAAAAAGTGGTGAATCACAATAAACTTAGGTAATAGTTGTAATTTTATTCATATAAAGATTCGCATTATATTTTTTAACTAAAACAAAATGGCAAACAATATAATTTTAACCCAGCCAGAGTCAGAAAATATTGTAGTTATACAATTAAATTATAATATATCGTCGATGTATATAGTTGTAGCCAACTCCATGACGTGTTGAATCTGCCTCGTGGTGACGTAGTATTAAAATATTAAAAATACTACGTTTTAATTTTAATAATATAATAAGGTTTTGCATATGAATACATGACTACATAGTGCACATGGCCCAAACGAAATCTTTAGGTGCTATAATAATGTTAAAAGAAAATATCGACGTGACTCGCGAACGAGAACGACCAACTACTATATAATAAACATTTACAAATGACAAGTGTCAATTTCTCAATCACACGCATGTGTATACATACTAATGCCTATAATATGGAACCTACTATAATTTATTGTGAATGATTTACACATGTGGAGAGTGTCACAATTCCAATTCAATATTTTGAACGTACGATATAGTAATATTATACGCAAGATATTCTAAAATATACATTCAGTTCACCTATCAAATATTCTCGACAACAATAATAATTTCCTATACTTCTACACCTATATTGTGGCCTACTATGATATTTATTATGAAAATAATAACTGATGCATAAAAGTATGTTTTACTAAAACCAAACATAATAATGTAATTTAGTATAATTTGTAAGATTGATCGTTACACATTGTAATTATAGGTATATATAAACGTTTTAATCGAAGTAAACATTACTTAAACATGTCCTTTTAATTGAAATATTAAAAATAAACAATAAGCGACTTATACGATAATATTTTTATTACATTTAATAATAATTATGATTAAATTGAGTGGATATATTGTTCATTTTCTAATCGATTTACTTATATTATACTACACGTATAATTATAATTAGGTACACCTATTTTTATGTATGCATATTGTAAAACTTAACTGAAGGTTTATTTAGGAAGTGCAATAATTTTAAATGAAAATTCTTTATTATAATTAGAAAATAACGTCAACATTTTGATGTTATTATATTATTAATATCATTTAAAATAATATTATTTACAAATCGTGTTTACTCCAATACTGCAACAGTTATATGATAATACTATGTATATTGTATATTTATTAAGTATAATAAAAGTGTATTGTATACCTAAGTGTATAATATTACAAATAATATTAAAATACTGCTTATATGTAAAAAAAAATTAAAATGTATCATGAGGTTGTAAATTAGATACATAAACATATGATAGTCATTATAGGTAGGTACGAATAAAATATTGAAAAATATTTATACCATATTTCAATAAATCCGCAGTACTTATCCACGCGTACGATAATTTATGAACATAGTTTTATGTATTATCTCATTCAGGTATATATATAGTGCTCTATAATATAATGAACTATACATAAATGTAGTGTATATTGCACCAAACATTGTACCAATTACCTTGGTCATTTGACAGTCGTACAAAACTCGAGAAGTGAACGAGAAAAAAATTTGTCGTGCTACCCGATTGGTCACGTTTTTCTGTATTAATATTATTTTTTTCTACCACCGTCAACCTTGGGGGTTTATGATATTATGTACCTACGTAGTCTATAAAACCTTTGACTGGATAATAAGTAGGTATACCTATACATAGACTTTAAAGTAATATAAATAATAATATATGACTTATTTTTGTACTCACCCCGCAGTTGTATACGTGCATTTAGACCTGCCTAAAGAGATTTTCGTCCAGAGAAAGTGTCGGGTACATTACAGTGTGAAAAGGATGGCTTACCCAAACCTGCAACAATGAGAAAAGGATTGGGTATATATTATATAAATATATATATATTCATTTACTATGTATGAAAATTTATCAATCAGTTGAGTGTGATATAATACATTTAACTAATGTAGTCCTACACATCCAACCAGTCTGGTCATGACCTATAATGGTTTTAGTATCTTCCTACTCTTAAAAAAAAAAATACGTATATATATTTTATATATTGTAACAACAGCGTTTGAAAAAACTGAATAACGATCGTTTAAACTGCATTTTTTATGTTTAAATTTCGAATGGTATTACGGAGAGAAAAAAGTGAAGAATTTCCTTATATATATTATATATATGCCTTAAGTGTTATTTAGTGCTGGTCAATTTGTATTTTGTTTTACGTGCACGCAATTTAAAATCGAATAAAACTCGGAGGCTGAAATTTAGGTATCAAAGTTTAATTCCCGAACAACATAAAAGTCCAAACTACATCACATACCTAAAGATATTTGTTTGTAATATTGTTCAGAAAAATAATCGTTAACAAACACGAGTAAAATAACCTTTGTACACAATTCAGCATATTATAAAATTTACATTTGGCGTAAATACCTATAATAATGTGACAAATAAAATCACTTATAGAAAAAGTCAAATTAAAATTAAAAAAGCGTTATACTCACGATTTAGATAACCTAGTTATAAATCTTTGTTACTAGGTACCTATAGAAATAAAAATATATTTTAATTTAAAATGCTTTTATATTATTTTACATTGTTTTACACATGATATACACGCATTTATAAAAATTCAAAGCGAGCAATGTCCTATTTTGACCACCCCCGATGGCGGCCTTGGTATTGAGTATATCATATAAATATTATGCTAGTATAGTTAGGCGGTAATTCTACATTAAAGTCATATTATTTTGCACCGTGAGATGTATAAAATTATAAATCAGAAGAAATTAATCAATTAAAAATGTATAAAATAATATATTTTATAATACATGATTCATATCTATAAATACGCGCAATATATGTATATACGTATACACAATAAACCGCACAATCTATATCATAATAAATATCTATATCTATATAAAATCTATATAGTTATTTATACAGGCAGATTTTTAATTAGAATGTTCGCATAAAGACGTTTTATCTGTATTACTGATGGTCCATCCACTATATAATATATATTATTTATAGAGGTTAGGTTTTTATAAAATTTATATAGGTATTATACATAATATGTGAATTCTGCTATAGCGCAGCAAAAACTAAAATTATTTTAAACGTTTTGCTCTTAATTTATAGGTAGATAACTATAATTACTGTCTTCGACAGTTCGACTATAATACATAATGTGATGCTGCGGACGTACACACCATTAATGCATCATATCGGATTCGATCGATAAAGATAAATTAAATTATAATTAACATTATGTACTATAATATAGAGTATATAATATAAATACTATAACGGTTAATCAGCCAAACATTCCAATGATTTAATCCGATATACTTACATTCGCGCTATATATTCATGTATGCGCATGCACATGTGTATGATTGTATGTGTGTACTACAAAAGAATTAGTACCAAAGGGAGACATTTAAAATTTCTTTTATTATTGTGATAAGTCATAATAAGCCTCCAAATAATGTCTTACGATTTTAACGTATAAATCTATAGTTAGATTTTGCATTCAATAATAATTATACTTTTGAATAATACATATTATTATTATGTATTCGGCAAAAGATAAAGAATCTCTTAAGTGCGTAAAAAATTATTTCTTTTTTTTAATTAAGTCCCTTTTAAATTTAATATACATTATTATACACCTCACGACTTTTCTAACATAACACAGTCTCTAAATATTCAAAAATTAATCTTCTACCGTAAAGCAGACCGAAATGTCTAATGTAAGACACAAGTACACAACTATATGTTATATTACTTGTATTGAATGCTTAGAGCTGCAAATAATGATTAACTCATTAGCTCACGTTTCTCATTAAATAATTTTGTATTAATATCGTATATTGTATATTTTTATTCTATATATATATATATATATATATTATCGATAATTAACCATCATATGTATTAATTATTTTCTTTTATAACATTTCCAATTTTATCTTAATTTATCAATTGTATCTTTTTGTAAGTATATTAAATTATTAAACTACCATTTTGCGTTAGTAAATAACTAATAAGTAATGTCACGTGGAAACCACAAATGACACCGCGACAATATATCGATTAAACAAATAGGATTTGACCAGTGTTGATTTTGTCGTAATGAACAACTTACTGTGGAAATAAAATATAATAATATATGCCATACCTATGCATATAATATTGCATTGTAGTACATATAATATGTTTTGTACTCAAGATTCGTTTTTTCACTTAAAGTAAACCGTGTTGTTGCAAATTTAAAATAAGGATAATTGTATAATGACTATATACTTATTGTGAAAGTGATTTAATTATGAAGTCAAATAGAATAGTTCTTAAAAAAATCGATCGTTTAACAATATAAAATATGTACGCGATAACGCATTTTATTCTTGTGAAGTATTTTCGAAAAACTCTTTTCTTTCCTTCGTCGTCAACACGTATATCGTATTACCCAAAAAATCGTGTATACCTATATATCATACAAGCGTGCAAACAAGCGCGCCGAGTGTGAGAAGAGTTTGGATATCTCTCTCTTCGTGTATATATATAATATATATATATATATACATTAAATTATAGTAAGAAATTCCGCCTTAACGCTTCGCCTTAAACGTATCAAGTTGCCATTTCGATCAGTTCTCCTATGTGTTTTGTGTATATATACAAACATATATACATATATTTATTTTATAGGAGCCTATATGCACTCACCGCAGCTGTTAGACTACGTATACGCGCGCGCGGCATACACGAAAAGGAATGCACATGAAAATAATAATGGTAAATATGGACCTGTTTAACCGGACATTCTTTGTTTGCAATCTTTTTTTTGTCTTTTCGTTTATTTTTTCATCGCAATCGTCGCACGCAGCGTATACATAGATAGGTACGACGACGATGATTTTTCTCAAACAAACAAAAGTAATCGATCACTTACCCTTGCAGGTATTAAACTGCCGGAGGACAAGCGACGACGGTATATTATATTAGGTGAATATATATAATATAGTAAGAAGAGGTTCCGAGGGTATACGACTTCTCCTATATAATGGTATAGACTAACATATTATAATTTTTATCAAATTAGATGGGTCTTAGATGGGAAATTTATTTTTAAAGTTAAAATTGGCTCCTCTTAATGGATCCGATAGTATTATTATCTATGATAAAAATCTTTTCTCGCATATATTTACTTACGGTACGTACGTAGATATATTACTTGTTACTTGTGATATATTATACGTGTGATACGTAGATTATGAATAATGAATATTGATAAATGCTTTACATATTTTGGAATACTACAATACACTTACTTGGGTACACACATCGAATTACTTTAGCATATTAGTTGTATTTGAGTTTTATTTCAACATTATTTATATTTACATGATGAGTGTAAACAACTATTGCATTTTTGTAAAAAAAAAAAAGATACCTTTCATGGAAATTATTTGATCAATTTAAAACTTCAACTTACATTTTTAATTTTAGTTACAAAAAAATCTAGTTATTTTCATCAGTATAGGTAAGACATAAAATCGATTATTAAAAATAGTATTTAGATTTATTTGTTTTTCTCCGTTTTAAATTAATGACATTTTACATTGTTTTGCAGCTTGGGCGGTAATGTTTATCTTCTATAGAAGCATAAAAAAGTGATTTATTTACAAATCAAAAGATAGATTGGTTCGATAAATTTAACAATACGATACAATCTAGTGATCTGTGCGAAACTACATTACGTTTTACGTTTATTATTTAGGTTATTTTTTTGTTAAGTTTACATAATATTACTTTTAATGGATCGCATAAAAAAACATTCACAAATTAGAAGTATTATTGAACAACATTTTGTAGCGTGGGATGACGTGTATACAAAAAAAAAAATTATATCCAAGCGAAATATTGCAGCAGTCTTTGCGATTATTCTTTGTACTGTCAATATTATTCTCAGACAAGATAATTTTGTTAAGTTTTAATTATACTCAAGCTATATCAATAATAGGTATAATATCGATATTAAATTGTGTAGGGAAGGGAAGAAAAAAAGCAGTATTCAATTCTTTAGTTTCTAGCAGTAAGTAGCCAAGAAGTATAAAATAAAAACATGTATCTATATTTATATATTATGCACGCCGCTATAATTTAAATATATTAACGTAAACGGAAAACGACCTTGAATATTTCAAACAAAATTAATTGAGGTAAAAAATACAATATTAACAATGAACAAAAGACTGTCAACGTCGTCCGGACTAATAATATAACATCATGTGTGCGTTGTGTGCTTACATACATTTATTATATATTCTATAAATTATATTACATATTAACGATTGAATTTCCCCCTCCATACACACACATATACATGTATACGATATTAGATAAAAAAAAAATTATATTGATATACAAATACAGTAAACGAGGTACATATACATGTTAGGCCGCGGTGGTACGCAACTTTTGAAGGATATTATTAATATAGGTACATATATATTATTAAAGCAGAGTACACAGTTATATACAGAATGATTCATCGAGCATGCTTAACTCTTTTTTTTTCAATAATAAAGTTTTTCTAAATCAGATTTTTGGAATTTTTAAATATTACTAAAGACCATATTATTTTCAAAGCCTTAGGAGTTTATTAAAATAAAAACACTCTTTTCTACTAAATTATATTTACTATTTAGCAGAAATGTTATCTGAACATTTTGATATATCTAAATAAAAATTTAGTTGATTTTTGCTTATTTAAGTTTGTTCCAGGGATAATAAGTCCATAGTAACAGGTTTGGAAAATACAAGAGCTATGATAAACTGAAAAATCGAATAATTAATATAATTCTATTATTTTTTATTATTTGCAAAAATGGTACAAGAATAATAAATAACAAATCTAATAATATTACATATACTAATATTTAAGGACTATAATTGTTAGTATAAACATTTTATAATGACTGAAGAAGTACTTAATGACAATCATCATTATTCGTCAGTGTACGCGCGAACATGCATTATTAAGCTGTTTAAACACGGGGTGAATTAACAAAACACAGATGCGCCATGATAACACTTACACGCTACCGTTTAAATCACGTTCCCATCACCAATTTCTCATGGGTACCCGATTTTTTCTCACAAAACTTGACAAATGTCAAAAAAATAATTTATACAGACCGGCTCAAATCATTTATACCAAAAACGTGATCGAGATAACACTTATTCAATTTTATTTAATTAAAAGTTATTAAAAACTTATTGTGGAGTTAGACGAAGTTAAAGTTGTGGTTTTTGCATTTTATAAATGCCATTAAATGAAAAAAATACATTATAAAAGGAGTTAATGAATGCAACCAATGAACCTGTGAGGACTCAACAAGAACGATTTCAAATTAATTTATTTGATAATAAAAGCATACCCGGAAGAATTTATTAAGTATTACCGAAAATCTATTCCAACATTTGATGAATGAACATTATAGTTTAAAATGCACAAGAAATCTCTGCACACTCACGAACAGAAGAAAATAAAATATTATAAGATTTCCATCAGTATATAAATAACTGTATTTGCTGAAATTAAGTACGAGAGTAATTATCTTATTATATTAATACATATAATGTTACTAAACATGTTATGGGCAACTCTTATTTTTAGACAATTTTCTTAAAATATTATAAAGGACCATTGATGTCTAACAAGAGTAATAGTTATCACATTATGATAGTACTAAAAATAGAATTGCGAAAAAAAAACCTGCAGTATTAAAGTTAATTAATTTATATATTTGATAAGGGACGAATGATGATTATAGTCTAAAGTAATATGTACTTGTATATTCACAGCACTTTTGAGTAGAGAGATTTTAAAAGTTCAAGTGGAAATATCCTCCTCAAGCCTCGTTTCTCTTGTAATACGAAAAAAACACTGATTTTCAAAAACCATAATATTTGTTTACAGCATTTTTCGACAGAGAGATTTAAATGTTTAAATATCTTGCTCAACACCATTTTTTTCTCGTGTAAGGTGTAACACAAACTATAGTAAATTCTGAAATTATATCCTTACATGCGCTTTTTTTTAAATAAATCTTAGTTGTTTTTAAATTGAATAAGAATACGGTTTGATTAAAATAAAAAAATAATTTATTAATATCTATTGTTTCATTAAATATTATGTAACCTTAATTATAAATTATTTTTTATTTAATTTTTCCCGATTTGACTTTAAAAATCTCCCTGCTCAAAAGTGCTGTGAACATACAAATACATACTACTGCCTAGATTTAAAACTCATAAAAACTATCCAAAATGCTCAAAAAAATAATCAGAAATGTCTATTTAAATTAATAATACTCTTCAAAACCTAATAAATTTTTTAAAAGGCATGTAAGCGAGACAAAAATAATTATAATGAAAAAACAAAACACCAAATTTAGACACGCACAATATTAATTAAAGTTAATATGCCTGTCATATTATTTCCTTAATTTTTATACTAGGAATTTATTTTCTGGCTATTTTTTCTAATTACCTACCATAAAAACTTTGTCACCTTATACATACATAGTGGCTTATCTATAAACTGTCGAGTGGAAAACATTGTATGAACTACATCTACAATACAACTAGCACATTATATCCACATCAGTGCAGCAGAGTGCGTGTTAAAATGAGAATTATTATTGCAAAATATGAAGACATCGAACATCGCGATCCACGGAGGATTACGGATCAAATGGCCCAAATATATAATATATATATTGTCGTTTATATTACCTATTCTGCGGGATTTCTAATTAAAACATTCTCGTTTTTGGCTTGTATACAAACAAGTATATATAATATATTATTATATATTATACACACATGAATACATGATATACAAATATATATATACAGAGTGGTTCACCAATAATGCTAATCTCAATTTTTCATTTAATAATGAATTTATTCAAATTCTGATTTTTAAATTATTGAAGACTTAAAGACCATATGTTTTCTTTATTGTACTATACATTATGCTCTATTTTTAGATGTAAATTCTCACCCTCTTTTCTACTGTAAAATATAAAATAATTTTTTTTTTTAATTTGATGTACTTAACTCAAAATTCGAACGTGTAGTTTTTCAATTATTAAAATGATTACATTATGTTAATAATCCTTAAATAAAGTTTTAAATAAAAATAAAATATAGATAAAAATATATATTATAAAATCTAGTATTTATAATACTTGGAGGATAATTTTTGTATAAATTAGTTAGATAGTAATATTTTTAAATGATACTGTATCCCCAATATTATGGACTTCTATTATGCTTAGTATACAAAGTTAAATAATTTAAAAACTACTCATTTAAATTTTAATTTTCATGCGTCAAAATTTTCAATAAATAATTGATTAAATAAAAGAGGGGTTGTTATTTGAAAAACAGAAATTTTGTACCCCCACGGGACATACATAAAGTAATACAAAAATCTTAACAATTTAAAAGTATGGTCTTCAATTATATTTAAAACTAAAAAAAATTAGATTTTCAATAACTGCCATATTTAAGAAAAAAGGGGTGAGCACACTTATTGGCTAATCACCCTGTATGTATATATATAATATTATTAAACTGCGAACGACAACCGCTCTCGGTCGTTTAGTTTTTAGTGGAGACGTATCCGTGCGCGGGTACCCACCACTGCGTCTGATGACCTCTGCGCGGGTTTCCAATAGTTCAGACATTTAACATTTTATTTTTTCATTCTATTCGAAATTTACTTGATTTATGCGGTCTCGAATAACTGGTCCGGCAAACGTAGGTATATGTATATTATAATATCGTCTTATATTTTTTTTTTCTTTTAACTTATACGCACATATAAAATATAGGCGACGAGTATTTACACAGAGCTACAACGCGTTCGCAAGTCGTTATAAGAATTTCGGGACAGCGGGCCGCAGAAAACAACGTGTTCATTATGAACGAAACGCACCGCCGCCCGCCACACATAATACATATCCGCCGACATCGACTGTCGACGGTTTGTTTTAAAATTAAAAAAAACCACTTCATTTTTATTTGACCGAGGTCTATTTTACACTCAATAATTATTCGTTTTAAAAATATGCGAAAAAAACATATGGTGTGTTGATAAACGGCTTTCGGGGGAATTTTGGATACACGGCAAAATTTAAATGAAATTATTATGTGCTTATGTTATTTATAATATAAATAAATATGATGATTATGATGGCAACCAGCTAGATTAATTTATCAGACGCAAAACATGCGATGATTTTGTCCTGTATGATTATTTTATAATGTAGTCGGGCGACCATGGGTCTAATTGGACGGAAATGTGTTTTTCCCGTGGTCAGAGAAATTTTACGTCACCGCCGCGATATTCGTATATAATTTAATAATATTGCTATATAATATAATGTTTTTATGTGTATGTACGTGGTAACTGATAAGTGTATGCTATTATACTACGTGTATTTTATAATAAAAATAATATTATATTGTATATATTCGAGGTGTATATGATGAGGAAAACTTGACGTTTTGTCGGCTTCGTTAATCACACAGCCCTTATCGGAGAAGAAAAAAATAGTAGTATGTAATAAAGTGACAAATTGGATAAACTAATGTGTGTACGTTTGAAACAAGACAGTGGCGGCGGCGACTCACGAAAACGAGTCAAATTGATTATACCGAAATTATACATCATCACTGATTCATCGCAGCAGAGTTCCGTGTATAGAGCGCGTACAATTTCCGGTGTGCGCGCCGCAGGTTTCTTGAATTCGATTCACTACAGTTTTTTTTTGTTCTTTGCTCTAAACCAAAGACTAGAAAAATTGAATTTTACACCGCATTTTCGTTTTAACACGAGGCGCTTTAAGTCTATAATAATAATAATGTTATATGTGCGTTGTATATATACCGCCGCCGCCGCCTATATACGTTTACGTGTGTAATTGTGGTCTGTATATAATAATAACAATAATAATAATAATAGTATATGTTATTATATTGTACGCGACGATCGAAAGAAAAACTATATTATTATGAGTGATGAACGGGTACGAAGGGAAGGTGCAGGAAATGTGTGTGTATGTGTGTGTCTCCGCGTGCAGCAGGAGACGGAGCGACCACGTCGAAGGACCGGAGGTGGCGGGCTGTCGCGGTCGTCATTAAGGGGCGCCACTCTATACCTATTTTTTCCCCACATCCCGTCTTAGTAGCCTGAGGCCGACGACATCAGAAATATATATTTTTTCGATTATTCTCTTGGCGACGGCGGCACAACTATGATTTCTATCTGCGGCTGTACACCGCGTTAATAATAATAATAATAATAATAAAATACATAGTGTGTAATAATAATAACAATAACGGTGACTCTATGTTATATGTTATAACTATAAATAAAATATAACATTAAGATTAGGTATATACATTTATTGTAAACGCTGCAGCAGAGTATGTCGCTGACAATTTAATTTATATCGTTAATTGTTAGTTTTTTTATGAGGCACGTATAAATCGATGTCATCGTGTCGTAATTTATTATAAAATGATTCATTTTAAAATAAAATAATAAATAATTCGATTTTTGTTAAATCAGTTTTCATGCGATTTCATCATTGTAAAAAATATTAACAGCAATATACACGAGAAGGTACCGTTTCCAAATCTGTATAGGAATAGGTAGATATAATATATTCCTTTTACCAGAAGTTTTTATTACTCAGAAGAAATAATCATTGAACATGTCATTTTTATTTTAACGCAAAAACCTGTTGTCATACTTCGAGGTGTCTGGTTTGATTCCAGATGGATGATCACCCCACGACAACCTCCCTGTCGACGTAATATACAGATATAATTTTATACATCTATGTATGTGCAAACACTATACGCAGTTATATATAGAAAGATGACCAATAAATGGTTTTTAAAAAAATGTTTAGGTTAAATGAGGTATTATTTTAGATTTATATAATAATAATATATAACTGACTATTGTGTAATTTAGTCGTAATTTAAATTTATCAGCTCAAAATAAAGGAAAACGTTCAAAATAATAATAAAAAAAAGAGTAGTGTGAAAATGATCGCGAAACGATGATAACGGAGTTTGATGAAAATTGAGTCTAGCCTAAAACACTGAATGCATATATTATACGATAAATTACTGATACAAACTAATTAAAACTTCACTGAAATTTAATTTACCACAAACTTATTATAATTATAAATACTATAATTACCCCATAAAAATAAAAGAATTGATATCCCACACGAGAAAATCCATTACTGTTTCATATACGTATATAAATTCGACCATATAATAATAATATTAAATTTCAAGATCCATCCACAATTAGTTTTGTGGAGAAAAAAAATGACGCAGCTATAATATTATATTATGTTATACACTTGTATGTTACATTACATCAACGCCGCCGTTACAACTCACTTTACACACAAACACATTATATTATCTGATTGAAGAACTACAGTCGTCCGCGTGTCATTTCCGTCAGCCTTCAAATACATAACTGCAGGACGAGAAAAATAACCATTATATTACTCGTTTATATACAGGATGGTTCACCCAGTATGCTCATCCCTTTTTTTCACAAAATATGTAGGTAGTTATTTTAAATATTATTTGAGGAATTTCTGTAGATGTATCATACTCAAAGAACATATTTTAAAATTCTTGGGAATTTTTCATACAACTTAAGGAGTATCATATGAAGATATAAATTTCCATTTCTTTCAAATTAAAACTCACCTTATCTACAGTAAACTATTAGCCGGATAATTTTTCTGAACATTTTAATGTATCATAATCAACATTTGAACAAGTAGTTATTGAGTCATTTAAGTTTGTATACTGAAAATGTCAATGGGTTAACCTAACCTGGGGATATGGTAATTTTAGTTATTAATATTAATCCATTAAAATTTATAAAAACGGTTCAAATATAATAAATATTAAATTTATAGATATTACTTTTATATTTTTTAAGAATTATTATCCTTAGTATAATAATTTTAGTCACTAAAAACTTTTGTTTACATTTTTAATTAGGTAATCGAGATTTTCAAAAAAAATATCAACTTTATAATTTACAGTAAAAAAAGGAAGTTCTCGTTTGAAAAACAGAAGTTTTTATTACCGCACAACATATTAATACAAAAAATTTCGAAAATTTTAAAATTTTGTCTTTATGTGTATATTTGATAATTCCGAAACTAAGAATTTGAATACATTTCTTATAAATAAAAAATGGGGGTGAGCATATGTTAAGTAAATCACTCTGTATATATAAATGTTAAAAGCGTGTAAAATATAGTTTATATTACTATAGGTACAGTATACATACATACACTCGAGGGGTCGAGATAATTCGGACAACTATTATACTTTATGTTATAAACAGTTATAGTACGTATAGGTACTACGTTTTATTCTTTATTATTACTGTTATGACTAAGTTTTTGTGTCTGGCAAAAAAAATTTTGAAGATCATATACTTAAACACACATACGTTGTATTACAAAATGAGGTACACCATCATACCGATGGGTTTTTGGACGATAAAATCTAAACTGCAGCTACGTTACAGGGTAATCTTATCGCGTACAGCGTTGAATATAATAACAGCGATAAATAATATGACCGAGGACGGCATGCACACTATATATATATATACTACATAGCAATATGTAGGTATATTTTATATCTGCTCTGCCGTCATAATCATCTGTGGGGTAGCCGTATTCCAAAAAACGTATAGTTTTTCGGGAAACAAAAACAGCTTTTTATACTAAATTAGTTCGTAGAGTTATAATAATAACTCTTTAAAAATTAAAAATATGCTATGTTTTGATATTTTTTATATGGAAATAATTAAATACACTACTTACCCGAGTTGGCTTTTATATATTTGTGGATGAAAAGTAAGTAACGATACTGTTATTTAGAGTCACTGCGACACTGCCAAAGTGCCAAATGCGTTTTGATGTTATTGGCGTATATGAGTTAAAGTATAATAAATGTTTTAGAATGTTAACTGTTTAAATAAGTTGTAATAATATGTACATTTTTATAATATTATATAAAAATTATGAAATTATTTAATAGGTACTTATATATATTCAGGTTGGCAGAAGGGAGGAACACATAACAAATATTTAGCATTTAGAAAATGTATGATTTAAAAGCACAACTAAAAACTTAATTTATTATGATGTCAATTTTTTTTTTAATTAATAGATTGTTGCTCCCTATCAAATTATTATACAAGGTATAAATTTCAATTTTATTTTTGAACCTATGTTAAGTTTAAACTATAAATATGAATTTGGTTGGACATACTGTTCTGCTGTAAATACAATAATTACTTGGAAGAAAAACGGTAATTCCAAATCACAACTGATTTATTTCTAGTATTTGGACATGCTGTCTATTTGCTTTTTATCTTAATTAATGTATTATTAATTATAGGTACATCGTTTTCTTTGTAATTTTAAATTTATTTATATGAATTTTAAAAGGAAAATTATAAATTATGCTACGGAAATAAAAATTGCGAAATTGAGATAAAATTAATTTATAATATATTTGTCGATAGACACCAAAATCGATATTTTTAGCAAAATGGAGGTATGGTATACTACAGTCTCGTGTTTACTAGTTACTGCAAAGCCACGAGAAAACCCGAAAATTTCTCTGCGACGTCGAACTCCCAATCTCAAAATGAATTGTAAGTACACATAACTATTATTATGTATGTATATGTATAGGTAGGTTGTAGGTATATTACCTGCGTGAAAAATATAATAATCGAAAACTGTATAATACACGTCGACTGCGAAGAAATATAAATAATATATACTTCGCAGACTATGCCAAGCGAGACATTCAACGGGACGCTAATAACAATAAAACTGTCGACCAAGTAGACGTGCGTTAGTGTGAGTGAATGTGTGTGTGAAGCTCAGAAGGAATGCGTTTAGATTTCGCCGAGATTAATATCGCTCGTCTACTAGGCGCAGTCACGCGGAGAGTTAATTTAGAGGGGACGTCTATCTCCTGGCCGGGATGTATAGTCGTATAGTCATATATATATATATATATATATATATATATATATATATATGTACATTATGTATATAGTTAATCCCGAGACGACTTTCCATTCAAGTTCTACACAGCGTACCGCTATAAGCGGCCGATATATTTAAGTATTAAGCGCGGTATGTTTGAACGCATGTGCCTATACGCAATATGTGTATATAATACCTATATGTATATGTTTACTTAACAGATACATCATATAGGTATATGTTTACAGAATACGGTAAATATAGCTACCATCGCGTCGGGTGGTAGGCAGTCGTGTGTTTGTATCGTTCATCTGCCGCCGAGACACGAGCTAATTCAAAAATTCAAATGTACTTTATATTATACCCTTATCATTGTCCTTTTATAATATTACATTATTATATAATATTATACTAACACAATAAAATATTATACTATATATAGTTCTATACACTCTACATACTTAAATAAAATTATATGAGTTGCGAACGTCGTTTTCGACACGTTCGGTATAATAGTTCGTTTATATGCGTAATATGTTAAAACTCGAATACTCGAACGTAAAATACTAAAATGTATACACGATCACAATATATACAGATACACAAAATTAACTACTTTAAACTCCAAAAAGTTACTGTTCCGATAATTGTAGACACATATTATTTACCTATAGTACATACATGTACTACCTTGGTCCTAGGGGTATTTTGCGTAATATAATGTATGGCGAAATACTCAAGTACCGTATTTTAATACGCTATAGTAGTAGAGATATTATAACTATAGAACACATCAATATGGTGATAAAATTTCTCGTTTTCGTAATTTTATGCAAGTCATCTATTATAATATGTAAATAGCCATAAATTGGTATGTATAGCTGATCATCGTGCAGTCATATTATGTTAATGTGGGAGAACTCACCGGATTTGATAAATTCAGTCCTATTTAATTGTTTTTATGTGAACTGAATCCGAAAAAAGAAAGCGATAGAGTCTTACCTAAGAAAAAGAATGAAGTTATTAATTGCAGAGTACCGTTTATAAGTGTTCATCAATTGATGTTTTTTAAGGGCCACATTGGGAATCTGAAAATTTTTTGTAGGCAATCAAAATTGTAAGTACATATTTACATTATTTAAAAACCAATAATATTTAACAAAAATAATAATTTAAAACAATAACACATATAATGTTATAATATGTGCAGTGTTATTTATTCTTTGTCAGTGGGTCGTATGCGAGCCAATTGGTGACTCATAGTCTAAGAAATTTAATATGATAAATAAATAATAATATTATTGTCTACAATTAAGTTAATATTTAAATGATACAAGTTAAATATAAAGTACAGTTTAATAATTTTATTATCTTTATTTTTCATCATTTATTCTTTTAATATATTATTTTTTTTGAGGAGTACTGTGTTCCGAATTTTTTCTCATATTTTCACTTCTTACTTGAATGTATTCGATTGCGTTTTTAAAATTAAACCAATATCCTAACCTAACCAACCTAACCTGACACCTATACGATTAGATTTTGCGAAAATCAATCTCGAATATTTGACAGGAATGTACGTGTAGAATCTGATACAATATATTTGTTTTTAAAATACCTATATAGCCAGTGAATAACATTTTATATTTTCACTTGCAAGAAGTTTTGGAAAAAAATTTTGAATGAGATAATCACGAACTTTCTTTGGGATTTAAAATTGGTAAATCAAAATATAATTTTAAATAATTATTCTCTTTCGGATTTTTTAAATTTACCATACAGATATTTATATATTATGATGTGTCTACCTATCATGTGTATACATGAATATTATCGTGTATATTTACACGATATACCTACATTTATGTATGTACCTATTGTATACCATTAAACAAATATAATATGTGATTATAATTTTTTTTTATTACTTATTGTATTTGTTGTATACAGATTGTAAATACTATTTTCTTATTACAGTCTAGAAAAATATATTTATGATTTTTGTGGCGCAAACTGCTGTCACAGCATCGCTAGTCGCTATACCTGCAAGATCGAGTTGGTCAAGTAGTAACAAAACTAGCTATTGGAAACGTCTTTTAAATTATTATAGCGCGCGCACGTTTTTCTATATTATAATATAAAAAAGATACAATCAAATATATTAATTATTACTATTGAGCTATCAAACTACGTCCGGAGAATTTCTAACACGGCTGTTTTTATCCCACTAAGTCTAATTGGTCGATTGCAGTGTTTATTTATTATGTAAGTTCGATAAAATATTTCCGACAAAATTCTCAATTTAATGAAACGACGAACTATACGACATTATAATATAATATTCATATGCAACAAATTATGTAAATTAAATGAAACATGTATTATACATAATACAACATATATATTATCAAGAAAAACAGTTTTAGTTTTTAACATACAATTGTATTGAGATACAATATATATATATAAATATATAAGCAATATATGTACCATATAATACTATTATTCTATAGTTATATTTATAACGTATAATTTGCTGTGGAAAAAAACCGACGCCACGAAAACTAATACAATAATATACGGTTTATACGCCTATGCATATTTTAATAGATAATTGAACACGACATCATTTTACTGTTGATACTTATTTTCTATAATATGTGTCCTGCAGACTGCAGTATGTATACATTGATACGACTATGCATTTATAAATTTATAATAGATATTGTATAAGCTTCAAAGTTTTTATAATTATTTTTCTTGTGTTCAGACTATTGAGAAGTACAGGTATAGGTACAAGACAGTATGATTTATGGTTAATACCATAATACCTAGTAATAATAAATAATAATTCAAATTTACACTTATAATTATAAATATAAAAGATACATGTTTGCAACTCCCTTTTAAGCATAGAACTTATTTAGTTTATAATTAACCTATACTTTTGTTTGATGTCAATAATATTTTATAATAATATTTTTAGTTGAAATCGTAGTAAATTTACTTACTTTTAAACAATTCTGTATTAACTTCAAACAACACACCTTATGTTATACTATATCTTAAGTACCTGACTAAAATTACTTATATAAATTATTGTAGTCTGTATAGAAACTAATAAACAAATTCAGAAACGTTTTAAATTATTAGTAAAAAAGTCTGCTAGTATTTGCATATTTGTTTAGCACAAATATCATAAAAAGCAAAATTTGTTTTATGTTACAACAAAGACAAAATATCTAACATTTTATGTTTCATCTTTTGAATTTGATGTTTTTCTTAGATTAAATATAACTATTTAGATTCACTCTTGAAGCATATTTTGGATTATTTAAATAAAAGTATAAATATTAGTATAATACTATAATATTTGACATTTTACTTAAGTTTTTTTTTTTTAAATTACTACTATTAAAAATATTTTTCTTTTATATGTATTACGTTTATTATATTAAAATTTTACAAGAGTGTTTAATTACATATTTCACTTAAATGTATATTTTTGGATACAATTTTTTATTTTTTATGACAATTATCTTATAGTTACTCCAATCAATTTACGTTATTTTTGTATAACAACTTTTTTTCCCTATTAATAATATTTGTACATGTGATTACTAAAAATTCAATGTAACATTATATAGCATACAGTTTATTAATTTTATCATACAATCTAATGTCATGTCGTTGATTTTTAATGAATACTGCATTATTATAATATATATATATATTATAGCATATACGTTTATTAGTGTTAACCCGTTTACAAATTAGATATTAATATGCCAATCCCGTCTTAGTTTTTTGAACCAACACTGCCGACGGATCTCTGTGTGCTAACATTTATTTATGAATAACGTCGTTACAATAATAATAATAAGCAACTCGATTTTCGCTTTAGAAACCAGATTAATATCCATATATGATAAAATATATATTATAGACTTATAGTGAACCGATATTCAATACGTCATGATACACAGAGAGTTTTACGTTAAAATAAATAATAATAAAATAACAAAAATAATCAAAGTAATAATATTAATAAAATTGAATAAAGATTTCACTTAACTATTTAAAAAAACTACTCACAATGTTGTATTAGTTCGGGTACACGATAATTACATGTATAGCATAAATGAAAATGCTAAATAGAGTCGCTAAATTTTATTTCTACGCGATTAAAAATACTTTGCACAGTATGTACCTATTAAATGTAAATTATCATAATATTGACCATTTTACAATATACAGTGTACTCTTGATTATCTGCGGAATAGGGTGGCAGGGCATCCACGGATAAACGAATTCTGCAGATAATCCGCATAATTAAAATTACGAAAATATTTTAAATTTTATAATAAAAAATAAATTGGAAATTGAAATTTTTTTATTTCCATAAACAAAATTTATTATTATTAAAAGAGATACTTACACAATATGTAAGATAAAAAATTAATAAAAATTATAAATTATTTACATAATTTATTATATACTAATATAAGCTATGCTAGCTGAACAATTATTATACATAGATAATGTATAAGATATTATTAAAATTTTGAAAATGTTAGTATATAGGTATACTGTGGTAAAAAAAAATCCTTTTGAATTGTCCAATTTACGATCGATAGACATCACGACCATTGAGAAAAATGTTTATTATGGTAACGCATGACAGCAGTGTTCCATACAAGATCACCGTGATTGGAATAGGGTAACAATAGATATCATGATATTCAACATTTAAACAATAAATAATTGAATAAAACCATGTTATACTTATACATTATAATAATAATCATATTATCATATTATTAGTAATGTAATTTCAATATGCCACCTGCGGTTATAATGTAATATAGATACATGTATAATATGTATGATATATTGTAATGTCAATATGCATAAAAATGCAAAAATGTTAGTTTTTTTTATTTCTGTTATGTATTATTATTTTTTTCAATTATTATCATGTTTATAATAATGTATATAATGTATTTAATGCTACTACATTTAATATTATTTAAACCTAATAATATAGCTGGGCCGCTGGGACAGTTCAAAATTTGTATGAGTAAAGTCACATCGATTGTAATAATTTAAGTATACGAATATAATACTATAATAGTATGTATCGTAAGACGTTTTACGTCATATTTTTTATCATTAAAATAAGTTCTAAAAGTTCTAAAAAATTTGACGGCATTGGATGGAACACGCATCACCTAATGATATGATCTATTATAGATCCTTCATTTTACACATTAAACGCACTGCGACCCCGTATAAAAATATGATTTCTACGTAGTAAACTGGTGTAATTATGTATAGTTTTAAATTTTAATTTGTTTTAGATAAGAACACAAGACATATTATTACACTACTTATATTAACTCGAAAATCATAAAAAGTGACTACCTATAGTATACACTATATATATATATGTACATAGTTGAATTGTAAAACGTTCAAGGATACGACTAAAATATTGCATGATTACGATACAACTATATTATATTTTATACGTTTTTCTAGGCTTTCGCAGTGGACGAATGCGATTGCACATATTACGATATAATATATTATTTACATAACACATATTATTTTTCGTATTTTGATTGACCAGCGCATTAATTGCACAGAATATTTACAAAATAAAATGTGTATTTATAAACTTGACTGAGTTCTAGCTGAGTCTGTGAACCACACTAGATACAAGTCAGTATTGGTGAATATTAAATTATATAATATTTGTTCATATGCACACTATTATACGTAATATGTATATACAATAGGATGTGTAAAAACCGTTAGTTACAGTTATCTGTACAATTATCATTAATTTATTATTTGTTTAATAGTTAATCCTGTATAGTATGAAGTTCCTGTAAACTGGGTGACTGCGATGTGAGTCTTACCTTAATACACCACCTTCGGTAAATCTTCGTAAAAGTGGTTATACGTTTAGTTAGATCGGAAGTGATGAATTGAGCTTGAGCAAATATAAAAGAATCGTTTTGCTAATATGTCGTTGCCATGCAAAACACTTTTTTAAAAAGTTTTGATCAAAAATTGAATGTCGCACAACATATGTTGATAAAATAATTAGCTGCCAATGTCTTCTTTTAAGGCTGACCTATAGAACACATCTCTGTTATTAATACACTTGTAGGTATAATGCGTAAATTGAACGTTTAACATTTCTTCGTGTTCAATACACCATTTTTCTTTAAAATCACACTTTCGTTGCTCTGTAGTCCATCAATACCAACGTATTTATTAAATGATTATATAAATACTATATCAAAGAAACGCATTTTATTGTAGTATTCGCGTATATGCAAAATTTCGAATGATGTATAGTAATTTTAAGCCAAATCATTTCTGGTCAGATTAAATGCATTGCATTGTCTGTATCCCAAAGATTAGTAAATGAGTCAAAGGCGGACGCACAATAGGTTACCGAATAATTTTCTTTTTAAACTATTTTGTTTTTCTTTTTACTATTTACTATTATTGATATAAATAATAAGAACCAATGTGTTACGTACTGCAATAGCAAAGTAATACTGAACTATAGCGATTAATAACAATAAATATATAAAAGTCAAAAACTGTTTATAAAGTGCTCCAAACTTGACACTTCTACAACTATTTAAACTAGCGTTTCTCTTAATTTTAACTTTATAAAATATAAAATATATAATATAACAATATATAGTAGTAGGGCAATTAAAACTGTTAGATAATGTATTAAAAAAAAAAAAATAAATAAATAAATATTATTGTGTAGACAAATTGTAAAGGATGAAGTAAATATCCAAAGTTTTAAATCACCTAGCCAAACTTAATAAACTAATACATTTTTAAAAGTTATTTTAAGTTAATGATTTTGTTAAAATGTCACCAATTTGATCTGTGGTTGCTGATTTGATCTGAATGTTTCCATTGTCACAGGATTAACAAAACAGTATTTCACGTCTATGTGTTTGAACCTTTGGTGTTTGGAAGGTTATTTGGTAATGGTTATGCGAACTGATTATCTTCATAGACTGAGCTGGGAACATCAAGGTTCAGTATCTGCATTTCACCTAAAATATACCACTATTCCATAAGCATCCACTTACTGTGCTTGCCAACGCTGTATACTTTGCTTCTGTAATTCTTGGTTGACAGAGCAACTGTTGATTGTTTGCGGCTAGATCAGGTAATTTTTGATTCAAATTGTTTAAAAAATATACCTAATAGTTGATTTACTTTGCTCAGTATCACCGACAAAATCAGCATCACAATACCCAACAACTGTATCACAGATTTGTTTAGCTTATAGTATACTAAGTATAGATTTTCAGTACCTTTTAGATAATATAACATTATTTTCAACAAAAACCAGTGGACATCGGGTACATCGAAGTGATAGCCTACCGCAAAACTTATACTAAGACGTGTATGTGTCATTAGGTACATAAGACACCCCATAATTTCTCAATAAGGTTTATAAGTTCTTGTTGATTTATGATCAGTAACAATTTTGAAAAAAACTTCTAATGGAGTTTTATAAGGTCTGCATTGATACATATCTATTATTAAAAATAAATTTCTAATATAATATTTACTTTAATCCAACTGAAGATCATTTTTTTCTTCATATCTATCAATTTTCATTCCAATAAAAAAATGTTCAAGTATTTTCTTTTTGTATCTGAATATTATTTACATATCTACCGAACACTGTTAGTAAAATGTTAAGTAAATAACTTATATTCTCACCAAATTACCTACTAGGTACTTATTAAAATTAAACATATTTACTAAATATTTATTTATATTGGTTTATTTACATTGTATTACTCTTAGTTTATTCGATTAACAATATTTTGAGTATGTGTATATTAATTATACATATCATTTTTAAGTTCATTATTATTTTAGAACTCAATATTTACTGTAAAAATATAAATGATGTATAATCTGTAATATTCTAGAGTATATTATATTCATTGACGTTCAGTTTTTTTTCTTAATTTCAATAATTTTTCTTATTATTATAGTATCTATAATTACTAATTATAGATGACTGTCAGACTTTTCAAATTGTTTACAAAAAATTTAACTAGGTATTATTATTATTTATATTAAGGTTTTACCTATCTGTTGATAATTTTTTTAAATGTTGTTGTCAATTTAAGTTTGGTGACTTCTGAAAGAATTAAATATAAATTATAAGTAATCAGACTAACAATTACTTTTTTTTGGAATATGTTTTTGAAACATCAAAAGTACCCAAACTGTTTGATACTTCATAACAATCATAAACGTTTTAATTAATAACTTTGGTATCAAATCTAAATTATTTATTTTATTGGATTCAAACAGACTATACAACAAGAGCAGCCTTCTGTTTTTATTTTTAATAATTATCCATCATTTATTTTTCAACGACTATTCATTTTTGAAGTCTTGTATAATCTAGAAAGTTTTATAGGTTAGTTTTATTATCATAAAACGCGTTGTTTTATGCAAGCATAATAATATATAAATAATATAATATGATTGTGTGTATAATAATCTAAATAGTATATATAATAGATGTTTTAGAGAACGGCTGTTTTTAATAATAATTATTAGACAATTTACGGTAATATACTAATACTAATATCAGAATATAGTGGCATAGCGTGTGTGCAGCGAGTCAAACACGCGTCTAGTTAACGATTTGTTTTTTTTAAAGTAGTCAAAGTCGGTCTGTATTTTGTGTGTGAGACACGAGATGAAAAAAACCTTATTACCGAAATATTCAAAGATAAATTTTTAATTATTCTCGAAATTATAGCAAAGCAGTTACCCCCAGTGTTTAACCAATATAATAATGTGTATATTAATTACTAATACAGATAAATATCGTAAAGTTATAACACATGCTCACGGGTTTCAATGGACTCGTTTGGTATACAATATATATTAATAATTTGTACATACTATATACATACCTAGTACCTACCATCGGACGGAAATCGCAACGACTGCTGCATAATAGTTTCGATGGCAATATATCATTCAGCGAAACATTAATAAATCACGTCGAATTTTATTTTTATTTTATCGTTTTGTTTTACAGTTTTGTAATTTGATATTATATTGTTCAACTCTCGGGGCTTGTTTTACGTGTATATATAAGCTACGTATAGCGTATCACACAAGTAGGTTAATGCTTGTCCAGCAAGATGTTGGTGGTGGGTGGGGGGAGAATTAATTTAATTTTTCTGACAAAAATACAGCACATCTATTTATAGGGGTTAATTAATGCTGTTTTAAATATATATTTAGATCCGTATCTTTTCGCATCCCATGATATAATTGATATAATATAGGCGTCAATATTTTTTTTTGTTTTTATGTTCGTGAATCTAATGTGTCAACAATGGTTTAATGTAGATGTATTTTGCAGATATAAGTTATTAAAGATAACTATTTTTTTCAAACCATATATAATATATTATATACCTATACGTATTAAATGGCTAATCAAACAGATCTCGAAATCGTAAAACCAAATCGAGTATAATTACCATCGAATTCGTTTCAAAACTTAGTATACGCACAAAGCAGAACGATAATAGCCGTTTCTAAATATTCATAACGTTTAAGAGCACGACAGCGATGTACGAGTATGTGTGGTGTGCGCGCATTCAGGTACCTACCTATGTATAAGTAATTTAAACGTAAACTCTAATATTAAATTTTATTGAGATCGATTTATTCCGTATAACGCTTATTATGTCTTACGATTTCGCGTTTTATAAATATCTAAAATTATTTCATGATCGCGGTGGTCTCACACAACATCGTGTTTATAGTATAATATACGTATATTTATGTATATACTTAAATAAATGCCGATATTAAATACTTTTATAATGCACATTGCGCATACCTGCCATCGATTCGATTAAAAATACTATGGACAAGTTCTCAAATCGAGTCATTTATTTTAAGACATGAAATTTTGAATGTTTGAAAGGCGTTGGGATAATCGTGATAAACTATAATATATTATATAGGGTTATATTTACGAATCTTTATTATGACATATATATAACACAGATTCTTAAGATTAAACAGAATATAATATTTTCAAGAAGTTTTGGTATAAGATAATATATATTACTTTACTAATAGGCCAATAAATTAATAAAAATGATTTTATAAAGTTTTTCTTAAAAAAAATAATCAATAAATACTTTTGCTCAAGAATTTTTTTTTTATGAAACATCATTAAAATTTAATATTATACTATTGTTTTGTATACAGCTACAATACATTATGCAGATCATTTTATACATTGTATTTCAATATAATATGCTTATAATATAAACAAAAACCTATAAAATACAAAATAATAACTTATATTGTCGATTACCTGCAAGTATATTAACTGAAATTCAAGACTATAATATTATTAATTATTTATTATAGAATGTTATTGAAAAGAATGAAAAATTCTTGATTCCAAAATATTTGAAAAATAATAAATTATGAATAGACAACGTATAGAAGTCGACATGTAAGATTAACACGAGAATTTTTAGTAAGGCAAAAAATAATCATATCAATAGCGACAATAGATAATACTTGTGGGGAAATCATAATAATATAAAACCCATATTATAATAACATCATGCTGCTCATAAATCAACAACCTTAACAACATAGACACAGTACTATCTGACCATACTTACACAGTATTGATTGTTGAGTATATATTATAAGTATTTTTATACCGCCCAAACGATATTTTTAGTTGAATAAATCCTCACCCAAACGTTGTATATTTATTCACCCATACAGACCATATTTTGGGTCGATTAGTCTAAACGGTCTACGGTCTACGCCCGTTAAGTTTAACTAAGTTAAATCAACAAACAACGTTCTTTAAAGCTAAAATGTAAATCAACAAAAATTAATAAATGAAGAATTTGTGAGGCAGATTAATTATACTATCGTACAGATAGCCGGTAGGAATTGCTATACAAACAAAAACAATTAAGATAAAACTTTTTAATTCAAATTAAAAGTTCAACGACATATATGATACATATATATATATATATATAACATTTAAAACTATTAACTTTCCTGAAAAACTCAAAAATTCTGATCATATAAATTTGATAATAATATAAATTAATATAAGCACTGGCTGATAAGTGATAACATTAAATAAAAAAGAGATTTTTTAAATTATTTGCATAAAAAAAAGTGTAATACATTTTTAAAATTTGATACATATTTGATACTAAATTTTTGGTAGCTTGCCCTGAGTCCTGAAAAAGTGTCGTAGGGAAATGTTCATGTTCTCGACGTTTTTATTAACTTGATATCCTCAATTAATATTACGGTAACGAAACTCGTGTCTGCAATAAATTGTTATATTATAATATTTATCTGAATAATTTCTTCCCCAACTATACTACTATAATATGTAATTACTTAGATTATCTATGCATAAATTCATGGAAGGAAATGATTTGAGGATGAGTGATCAGGATCAGGATTGGTGGAAATTTGAGTTTACTCATTACGGTGCATCGTCCAGTTATTGAACACCCTCCAGTAATTGAATATCGCTCACAAATGTTTTAATAAGAAAATTATGTAACTAATATGGAAAATTAACAGTTAATATTGTTAGTTGTTAGTTGTTAGCAGTTCATATACTGGGCTTGAAGTGTTCAAACACTAGCACAATGTGTTCAATCACTGGGATTTCAATTTTTTTTAAACTATAACTAAAATGTTTAAGAATAATTTAGTTTTATATTGGCTTCTTATTAATAATTTTAAAGTATACAGGCATAACAATCTTCCAGTCCAAATTGTATAAATATAAAATAAAAATCCAATTTAAGACTACTTTACAAAAGTAAACAAATTCTAAAGTGTTCGATCACTGGTCTGTTCCTATTTTTAGATTGTAAAACTTGGAATTTTTAGAGATTGTGTATCTATGAGGCTATGAAGTATATAATATAACATACACAAGTCATGACAAATATCAAATAATATTAACAATATATAATTTTATTACTTATATGTTCAAACATTCAAACAAAATATTTACCTGAACAAGTCTTAGTAAATAATATAGTAGGATAAATACATAATGTAGTCATAAGACACAACCGTCTTTGACGAGTTTTGGTCTCAATTTAGTAGAAAATCTGTAAAATTTTATAATATTTTTAATATAATTTGTCTTATTACTTCAAACGCATTTATATTATATTATATATAGTATTATTATAGCATATGCTTTGTACTACATAATAATATGTTCCTATCGTTTATAATATAGGTATATAGTATACAAAGACAACTAGTATAAAGTTCTGAATGTTTACAGCAGTGTCAGCGTTTCGTGTTTTGTAGGTACAAATTGACCTAGGACCATTCATTACACAAACCTATTGATATAAGTACGCTTGGTGTTCACGATGTATCTAACTATGTAAATGTAACAAATAAAGATATAACGCATAAACGTAATATAAATCTTACACTATATAGATAAATTCGGTGAGCATTTTTAGTAATATGATTGGGAAGAAAATCGCGCGCACATACCAAGTTTTACGACTTTACGGCCAGTCATAATATACATAATATATTATAGTAAATATAAATATACATTTATATCGACTATGTATTTACGACTATCGACTTCTGTACGAGATTCCGATACATTCGTTAATATAATCTCTAATTCCTATGTCAACGTATAAACTTGAACATATATATATATATATAGATCCATCGTAGATCGTGATTTTTATTTTTATTTTTTCAATAAATTTGTGAGAATACCATAAAGCTTTTTATTAACTCTAAAATAATATAATTCTCACCGCGTTTCATATGAAATGCAACAATATTCTCCTTAATCCTTAAACGTAATAAAGGTGGGTTTCGTGAGAATAATTGATACCTGTTGTAAGTTTTATAGTCAACTACGATAGTTAAATATGATGGATTTTATTAAAAACAGACAGTTTAGTTTATTTTTAAATGAAATAAAACTTTTTTTCAGATTTAAGTTCATTAAGAAAAATCAATAGGAAATAGTAAAGATTAAAATTTATTTTTATTTTATTCAACGTTGCTAGAAAAAACAATAAAAACAAATGTACCTATACGAAATTAACTAAATAATTTATTTCATACTTTTGGTCAGTAATAGTTTTAATATGGATTTTCTGATTGAAATAAAGACACTATTACAATAGTGCCTATTCTTTTTTTAAAATATAAATAATATTAATCAAGCTCTCAGAAACACTAAAAAAAAAAAGAGTAAAAACAATCTACTAACTGCAATCGGGTTGCGAAACTCGGGCCGTTAAAAATAAAAAGTAAAAACAATAACGGACGTTTTCGTTTATCTCACGCGTGTCAACTAGTTTTCGACAATCGCAGTGTAAGAACACAATAGGTCTTTTATGTTATATGTTATAAACATTTTGACGTCCAAACACCGTGTCAAAAAACTGTTGACAGCAATAAGGGGGATGACGGGACGGCGGCTCGTTCGAAATCCGATTGTACCTAATGTTACCTGTACGTTACCTGTACAAGGTGTTTGTTGATTGCACGCGTTTCTAAATAATAAAATAAATAACAATGAGACGAAAACCTGTCACTACATAATATAATAACACAATAATATAATTTGTCATCGTAGAATTTTATAACAGACATAAAAATATAAAATAATAGGTACATTAATAGTCATCAGTTGTACCAATTATTATTATTTATTATCCATCTATATTGACTACCTCTTTTTAAAACAGGTTGGTGGTAACTACATAAAGGCATAAAATCTGTGTATAGGCAGTTAGTACTCAAAATCAAAATTTTATCTTTTGATTTAAATTTAAATTTTGCTTAAATGGTTTTAATATAAATTAACTGTTTTATTTAAACATACATTTAAAGTAATATTTTTTAAACAAGCTTCTTTTTTTTATATAAGAAAATCTTCTTTTTCAACTGTGAATGTTTTTACGGATAATTTTTCTGAACATTTTTACGTACCTCATTCAAAATTTAAATGTGTAGATTTAATTAAAACAATTTAAACTAAGAATTTTCTTTAAATGTTTATACTAAGAATCCTTAAAGAAGTTTATATAACAATTAAATATAAATTTAATTTAAAATCTATTGTTTGTTATAGATACTTGTATCATTTTTATAAATTATTAATACCTATTATATTAATTCCTAAGATTTCCAATTCACTATAACTCTCAATTATCATATCTTCTAAACCTATTATTATGAACCTATATTGTCTTTATTAATCCGTCAAATTAAATAACTTAAAAACTACTTTTTAAATTTTGATTTCGATAGTCAAAATATTTAGAAAAAATAACTGCGAGAATAAGGGTTCTCGTCTGAAAAACAAAAATTTGTATCCCCACAGGTTAATAGTGTATATTTAAAAATTCCGATACCCGAATTTTGAATAACCATTTTATTAATTTACAAAAAGAGATGCTTAGCACACCTGGTGAATATCCTGCAGTATAAAGTTATTATAAATATATAGTCATCACAACATGCTGTTTATACAGGAGATTTTAAACAGTAGCTAGTTTCAGTGAGCCAAAACCCTGACAATGATATACGTGATATGTAATAGTGGTGTGGCGTTTTCATCGTGAAACCGTATTCGTTTTGTACGTATATGAGCTACCTCTATTTTTATAATGTGTGTATAATACGCGACATATTATTATGGTGTGCGTTATATGCGCCTGTATACGGACGTGCCCGTCCAATGTTCTCTTCGAGTTAACGCACCGACGCCTCTCGGTGTAATCGGGCGGATGAAGTGCGCGAGGACCTTACGGACGCGGTCCTCTACATATGTGAATGCATACGTACAAGTATAGGTGCACGTACCTATATGTAAGTATGCGCGCGAGAAACGTGATATTGTGGCTACCCATGGTGTGGTTTTTATTCGAAATTACTTACAATAGGTAGGTGTATGTACGACATAGGGACGCACGTGAAATCAATATTTTGTATTGAATATATTATTATATACAGACAAAATTCTAGCGCGAACGTTATCGTTTTTCAAAAACGACCGTTTTTAAGGTAAATCTTCACAATCTTCAATACAATTTTTTTTTTACATTCCAAAATCACAAAGCACAATACATTTTACGTATACAGCAAGATTTTCTCGTATTGCTTGTAATATTCTATAAACCCCTCGGAGGGATTTTTATAACAGCTATTATCGAATATAATTTGTATATTATGTATGTCATTATTATTAATTTTGATTATATAATAGGACATTAGTTATGTACCTACTTTTACTTCACTTGAAATATTCGATTAAATATGAGATTAGATTGTTTGCAGGATTGGGTCCTAGCGCTACGTCCATACGAGATTTTGATGTTTTGCATTTATCCATCTTCTTTGTAGATACTTGACACATTCCATCACTAGGTGTTAGACTGTTAATGCTACTCTACAGGTTTCGCATATAGCTAGATCTTATTTTAACGTTAGAAATTCAAGTGTTATACTGGTGTGTCCGATTTTTAATATATTAAGACATACTATTTTTATTTTATCCGCTATGACTACGAAAGACAAAAACATAATGCATATCTATAGGTATTATTTATAAGTTATATCACTGTGTAATATACATGTATATGTACACGTATATTTTATATGGTTAATAATTATAACCGTTAATCACTGAATTCTAATTTTATCATTATATATTAGTACTATTTTTTAGTAGCTTTATAGTTATATCATCAATATTTATCAAATATAGGTAATAAAAAAATGTACTAATATACTCTTTACCAATGAAAGTTGGAACGGGAAAACGTGAATTGGATCCCAAGATATTTGATCGCTTAGGTTAAGCACGAGTTGGGCCCACTGTGTTATTTGATAATACTCAAATTGGATTATCTGAATTTTATTTTGATAATGATTAGGGCTTGGAAGTTATAGCACTAAAAAAATTAATTATTAGCGCTTAAATATGCACATAAAAACATTAATATCAGCGCTATAAATAGCACTAAAAGTTGGAAAATATGCAAAATAAAATTTTCAAAAAATTTTTTTAAACATGAAATTTAAGATATATTTAATTTTACAGATTTTTAATGTTTTTCATAGAATATGATGGTAGGTATCGACAGGTTAAGAGTTAGGTTATCGTTATCGGAAACGAACGGAATTGTCCGATTTAATCGACGATAACAACGGTCTAATTATAATAACAAACGTCTAAGAGTACAATATAAAGTAAAAATAAAATTTATAGGCGAAAGAAGATGTGGGTTTTTTCAAACAGTGCACTAATTGTGAATTACGATATGATATATTTTAAGCATCATGACTTGTTGTGGTCATTAGGATTTGAGATGGTCAAATGGACTGCTGTTATTCAGGCTGCGGAAACGTCTCTCTAAGTATACGATTTAGTAATTATTACCTATGTACTGATTACTTACACATTATCGTTTTATAAATGCACACAAACACGAAGCTTAGGCAACACTACTATACCTATATCATTATACATATAATACGGCGTAATATAGTAATATTATTTTCTAAATATTTGTTGTATGCCGCTGACGTTGTCGAAGTTTAGTCGAAACATGCTGATTAAAAAAGATAATCACGAAAATCTATATACGTACTAGTAAATATATTATTATACAAAATAGATAAATTGGGCATAAAACTATATTTATTTCAATTATAAAAACGTAATAATTTAAATTTTTCCGTACGCGCGCTAAGAGTTCCCAGATCTTCCGTGTCTGCAGTCGTCGACGTCTCGTGATTTAGAACGACACGCGCGTACCTACATCATATGTATAAATACATATTACATTTATATCATGAAGGTATAGTATAAATTACTATGCATAGTAATCGACGAGATTATAACTTCTTATGTGGTGTATTAAAAAAAAAAAAAATGCTAAATGTCACTTTCAAATTTTTATTTTGGCTGACTTGTAATACTGTTATAATATTAATAAGGGCACCACCCCAACCAACTATACCATCATAAATGATAACCGATTCCACTAAAGCTAAATATATTTGTCCCAGTTTAGTTGAATCTAATACATTACGCAGATTTCTAAAAATATAAATCATTTTTCTTATTTTTTTATTTAAAACATTTATTTAATTTTTTCACTTCATACATTTTTTTGTAGGTGTTGTATTTTCCGTCAAAGCATGAAGAACAACACAAGTTTTCTCAAAATTAAGGAATATGGTATTTTGAAGCAACCATTGCTATATTAATTTTAAGTCCCTATTAATTATTTAAAATATTTCATCCCATATGTTTGCTTTACATAGTATAACAGTATCGTCCGCATAACATATAATTTTACTTTTAAGGAGAAGTGAATGGATTCCATTTATTTGTATATAATAAAAAAGAATCGGTGAGATAACTGTACCTTGAGGGACATCACATTTAATTTAATAAAGAGCTTGTAGTATTATTTCACATTTAATTATTATTAATTATTGTTTTATAATATGCTAATTAATGATTATAAAATTAAAATATATTAAAAAACCTCACCGGAGTTGCAAGATAATTGATCCAGTGGTTGTATGGATTACTGTAATATGTTTTGCAGCACAAATTAAGGCTCCGATAAAAATATATAGTATTTTTAAGTATTTGTATTTTATAGATGAGACAGATGAGTGTCGCGTATATTGTATATAATATATATATATATATAATTGTATTACATATACGTTATATATTATCATTGATTATAATAATATTTAATAGGTGAGACTCTACAATACTTTGTTGTTTTAATATAAAAGAAGTTATTAATTTTATTTATTTGAAAGTAATTAATATTTTAAAATACTTAGTCCATACCTTTTATTATATAATATCAAATTGATTTTAGTATTGATTTGTTCTCGTGAAATAAATTATAGTAATTATAAAATATGACTTTTATCCTTTAGGTACTAATAAATTCCAAGGTTAATAAACATAGTGTAGTAATTATATATAATATATAGATTATAAAATAACACAAATTGAATGAAGTTTATAGTATTGAAATTCGCAATTATATTTTATGATTTGGTACACAATTATTATAGTTGTAAAATGTTATATTACAAATACGAGATTGTGTCATTGATAATAATAAATTAAAATTATACATTAAATTAAATATTATATAAATTATTATTATCATGTTTAGAATATTTATGTAAGATTTAATCAAAAACTTCCCTTGTGTATTTACGTATATTACTAAACAACACATCATTTACTATGTAATCAATGTATAAATTACTGAAAACATCTTTAGACCAAAGTTACTATTGAAACTATCCTATATTCAGTTCAATCAATGTTACCATTTGTATTAATAACAAGACTGGTAATAAAAATTTGAATCAATTAAGATTCAATATTTCATCTGAGGGTACTGCAGTTCCAATAAGCTTGATAAACCGAATTCACTATAGTTTCCTATACCTTTGAAGTAGTATAATTATATAATAAAAAACAAATAACTTACAATTTTGTATAGACTTTATTAACCACCTATTGACCTATTTAATTGAACAATAAGTAGATAACATAGGTAATTAATAACTGTAGATGCACTCAAAAATTTAAATTTAATACGTTGAGCAGTAAAGCAACTTGTGTATGTGTATTCAAGACTGACGTATTCTATTGAATTTATGTGGTGACCTGAAATTATTTTACAAAATAATAATGGAAACATTTTTGATTAAAAGTAATATATATGTATAACATGCACATTTATGTACACATACACACAAACACGCAAAAATGTGAGTACCTTCATACAATAAAGTTGTATACTCATATAATTATGTTATGTAAACTATATGATATTATTTTCTCTGTATAATATTTTTGAACTAAAACAAAATATTATACTATTCGTATTATTTATTAGGATTGCTTACTGATTCCCATAGTTCTATAGTATATAATATATAGTCGTGAAATTTAATATTATAAATATTTAAGTATTTTACATCGATATGATATCCAACTTATCTTTAAAAGTAGTATATCTAAACAGACAGTGCAAAAACAATAAAAATATTAAATAGAATTTATTTATTTTAATACCTAACAATTATTTCCCAAAAACGTAAAAAATTGATAAAATTAAGGCAATGGTGTACCTTTAGCCTTTAATTGTTTCGCTAATAAATTAACAACTTTTGATAAATAAACATATTTTAAATTTCTTATCTATAATTAATAATTACCCAATGGAAATAACTTTGATAGTATAGTAATAAATGTTTTTTTTTTTATGGAATTTTAAGTATGTATAATCGAGAACCTTATTGCTTATTATGACTGAAATTTTCAATAGTAACTAGTAAGTAAGCTTAAACATTGCAAAGTAAGTCGACCTTGAGCTTCGAATCCTTTTAAATAGCTTTATATATAAAATCGCACATTTATGTGTATAACTTAAACGTATATTAAGTCAAAGAACAATAATTAATGATACTTAACCATTAATCGCCTACTGGTTTTATTTCCGGTAAAAAATATAATATATAATGGAACAATTTTTTTCAACACTTGTTATAATAAGATTTTAACGAACTGTTGAAGTCTATAAGAATACATACTTAATATAAAAACTGTTTGAATTGCAATGACTTCGCAACTTTACGCAAGAATAATTACACGATTTTTAGTAATGCTACTGCTACATTATAAACGAATAACTATTGAAATAATATTTTTTCGAATGATTCGTTGTTAGGCATGAGAAAAAAAATATGTTTATAAATTATAAATATAACAGTGTCTGGATATATATTTTGTCATGCTACAGTTGTTATATTTATTATTTCGATACCTACTTAGTAGTATTTTCAGATGAACTATACTTATAAAAACTAACAGGACATAATATGTTATTCGAGTTCAACGATTGATACAATATTATTAGGATTAAACACTTTTGCTAACAATTATATTTAAATGGCATTCGTCGAAACATGTACCTATATATATAGGTACAACAGTTATACAGGTAAAAACAAGGTATTTTTTAGAGTTAAAAAAATTTATCCGACAAAATTGCCATGTACATGTACATATATATATATATATGTATATTATTATATACCTACAAAATACATAATATTATATCATATTAAATTATTATACTCCGAACAATCTATCCGATACGGAATAATAACAGTTATAATATTAATAATAATAATAATAATAGCAATGACCATTATAATAACATACATATATATGTATATTGAACACATATAATGCGGTTTCATCTATACCTACGTATAGTACGAGCACACTATTACTACTCGGAATTTAATCTAAAACTCATGTACCGCGCTCACTCCCCGTCGTTTAATTATTGAGTGTAGGTATCTACTAAATGTTTTCGATTAAAATATTTATTTTAATGAACGCGTACGCGTATACTAATATAATATAATGTAATGTGTTTAATGCATAATGTTTATGTGGTAAAATGCAAACGAAATATCGTATTATATTTATAAGTACTTGGTGGAAATTACTACTTTTTGTCGTTATTTTTTTTTTCTGATTAACAACCCAATCATTTGTTAGCACGTTTAAATTTGTAATTGTATTTTTCACTCACGATGCGAATGAAATGGGAAATAATTGCGTGATACAATATTCCTAAAAATATTATATATCATTATTTTTTATATGTGTATAATCGTACATGTTTGTGCAATGTGCAAAAGTTTTAATTTTTGACGACTATATAGTGCGCGCGGCGTTTATTAGTAGGTACCTACTACCTACCTATGATATGTTTTATGCGTATTATACATATTATAACAGGTACATACACGCATTATATGCATTATATGTACTTAAATATTAGTGTATACATAAATGTAATATCTATTTAATATATATTTATATCCATGGATAGATATTTTATTTACGATTACATTATGCTCTCATTAAAAAAATACCGATAATATCTTTTTAAAATTTACAATGTCCGGGATTCGATAAGAGTTAGTAAAAATAACGACTTGCGATTGTGCAGATAAAAGCAAAAAACTTGCAATAAATACAAATCGCTTTAATTACCTAGGCCACTACTTTATATAATGTATATATATATATATATATTATGAATTAAACAGGCATGCGATGTAGTTCCTATATATTATAGTAGATATGTGTATATATAGCAAGGTGTACCTCCTAATTTTAATCAATTCAACAAGTAATTGTGTAAACAAATTCAACGCCATTTTTTCATTATTATTATTGAGTAGAAAAACAACCACCAATACCAGCAAATTAAACTACTGTACTATTAAAGTGTTAATTTTCAGCCATTTTTTTTATCCTACCATATTGTAATACTTTAGTGCTGTACTATCATAAAATATAATATTATATATATTATAAATAAGTTTTCCTGACTCAGATTATACAAGCTTTGGTGTAAACATTTACGATTTTTAGCGTCGTAGACTATCATATGTATAAAAGTTGAATAATGTAGTCCTCCGAGTCTAAAAAAAATATGCGGGTGAAATATACAGCTAAATCTGTTAATTTTCAAAGCTACGAGGTCTACGTAAATTCATGTTAAAACATCTTACATCTTCGTTGTGTCTATCCATCCGAGTTAGTAACCATGCAAGTATATATACTTATGAGAAATGTAATAAGAGTTAAATTAGTATCTTAAGATGCATTAAAAAATAAACTATTTTCTTTGTAAAGTTTCAATATACTAAAGAAAAATAAATAATAAATCATTTAAAATAGGTAGAATAATTTTTAAATCTGACTTAAAATATAATTTTTACATACAATTCATATATTGGCAATCAAAACTTATAAGTAGATAGTAATAGTTATGTATTTTACAATATATTATAGTTTAAGAAAATAAAATATAAATTTATTATCTTGAATAAATTATAAGTAAATACAAAATAGGTAATAACCTATGAGTTAATCCTCCTAACCACCCATCAATATAGTCAATAAATCATAATTATTAATAATATTAAAACATAAATTTATATTTTATTATTCAATTTTAAATAAAAAAGACTTCAAAACATTTACCGTCGATTAAATTTCTTTTTGTGGTTAATATTTGTCTACCAATGTCCAATACTAAATAGTTGTTCGACTGGAGCACTATTTAACGCTAATTAATATAGGAAGTATCTCAAAAGTTAAAGTTAAGATATTGATAATGAACTTTTTCTTGAAAATATCTTAAACACTTATAAGACTTGAGTTATTATTTACAATATTCTCATCAATCATCATTATTCTCTGAACCAAAATATTTAAAAAAAAAAATCATCTCCAGAACTCTATAATATACTTATAGTCTAATTGAGTTAAGTTTTAATTGAGCGTTTTACATTCTGCAATACAGTAATAATTACTTATAAATAATAAAATTACATATATCTTAAAAAGTACCTTTATATACTTTTGTTAAGATACACAAAAAACAAGAAATACATTCAATTCAACTAGTCTTGTGAATAAAAATAATAAAAATATTTTTATAGAACAATTAAATAAATAAATAATTTTATAATTGTTCTAATTCAAAGTAGATTCATACTACACAGTCAGTATTAAAAGTTATTAATTTAGGATGCTCGTATAGAATGTGATTGCCTAATATAGCTTGTTTTTATAAACATATATATAAACCGAAATAAGATAGTTACCATAATATAACACTACTGATGTCCGATGAAAAGAAATACAAAACCAATAAACGTGCTATGCCACTATGGAGTCGTGCTTATATATTGATGGATTTTAAGATTCACCTAAAACATAAAAATAGACGAGGTACTATTATCCATTATTATATTTTCCAATCATCAATAAGTACACTAGCTCCTCGTCCTAAAATATACGTGTTATACACAATCTTAAAATGAATTAGAATTAATGATGATTACAAAAATATATTATTTTCTAAAAAACTTCCTGAAGATTTATTGGTGTCGAGAGGGAAAAAACATTCGCACAATACGCGCGTCAACAGTCATCAATCAGAATAGTTCAATATCGATATTCGATAGTTGGCACCGACGATTCGTCTACAGATAAAATAATTGCGCCTCGCAAGATCTTTATATACCACGGTCAAACAACACGTAGCATTGCACACACACACACCACGGTTGCGGTCTGATGACCGTTTGAGCGCGGTTCAGTAACGACAGTATAATATGGTATATATCGTTATGTCGTAATAAATTATAAACCAGCAGCCACGCCGCCGCGATGACACGACAACTATCTACACGCTGCCGAGCCATCGGCGGCTGGCGGATTCGATTTCGCGACGACGGGCTTCCCGATTCACACGCGACACGCGATTCTATACGCGTCAAAGACCCGCATCAAACCGTCCTAAGACGACTATAAGATTACACGATTCGCAAACTAATATTATATTATATCCGCCGCCGGCCCATATCCGCTGCTAGACGACTCACAAACGGACAGTGTTTTCACACATAACCATGGACAATTAACAGTATTTATATCCATATAAATAATACTGCCGCCGTAAAGAAGATCGCTACGCAACGCGGATGTCGCTACTGCCAAGACCGTGTTGATGATATTTAATTAGACGGTATATAAGATAAATTAAGCGGCTAAATTGTTCATTAGTCATCGGCGGCATTAAGATTACAATATAATATTATAATAGTAAATATATCTAGCTGGGTACCTATATAGTATACATGTACGTAGACAAATTAAATTAATTTCTCTATGCAGTATAATAGGATATTTTATGAGCAAAATATTTCACGTATAATAATATTATTTTTTTCCCAGATGTAATCAATATTTTTTAATATCAAAATAAAGATTTTATATCTATACACTATTTGACTCATTTTATCAATCGGGTTTTTTTTTTTGATGATAATATTAACTAGTTTCTAGTTATAGTATTTAATTTTAATGTAAATATCACTTTGACTAAAGCAGTACGTTAAGAGGACGCTATACCCGCGTGTGTTGTCTCTGTCTTATACACGCGTAACATAGTTAAAAACAGTTTTGCGCGGCACAATTTTACTACTTACAACTTTACAATTTTTTTTCAATATTATGGATATACTGCGTATGCTCTCAATTTCAATTTTTTTCCATATTATTGACACGCTTTTTATCCGCTTTTCTCCTATAAACCATAAGAAAAATATTATTATTGTGTTCAATGTTTATATTTGATGATACTCTCAAAAAAATTAATGGGAACACAACTGTCAAAATTACCAAAATTTTAAATCACATTGAGAAGAACCTTATCTGTGTCGTAGCGTTTTAATTTTTTTGATAACATGAATGCAATTAAAGTTATCGGTTTGAGAACTTTAGGTTTTTTTGATTTTATTGTTAAAAATTATTGGTTACCACTATAAAAAATTAAAACGCTACAAAACGGGTAAAGTTTTTCTCGGTGTGATTTAAAATTTTGGTAATTTTGATATAAATATTGAGGGAGTAAAATTGTCCCGCGCAAAACAGTTTTTAACTATGTTACGCGTGTGTATAAGACAGACAACACATGCGGGTATAACGTCTTCTTAAAGTATAAAATATAAGTATATAAACTTCTGTTTATACTTAAACGGTACTATATATGGTAACATATTTATAATAAATTACATATTATATATATTATATAATATTTGTATACAAATATTTATTAAACTGACTTGTCTTGTCTTAAGAGAGCAGAAAAGAAATGGTATAAGCGATTAAACATTTGGATGGACGACCGTGTGGTCCGATTGATAATATACCTATAATACTATATTATAGAAAAGTGTGTATATAAATAATTTAATAAATGTCCAAAGGATTCTAAGTGGGGTCGTTTTTTTCTCAATTTCTCTAGTTACAATATTTATACAATATTTAAAGTGACGTTTTAAATATTTTAAAATTTGGAAAAGACAATTTTGTACATAGAAATAAGCAGATATTCAAATATGATTTACAGAATCACAATAAAAATAAACCAAGTAGAATACTGTAACCGGACGTACGAGCTCGTATCGTATTGCTCACAACGACATATAGGTCAGGTGTGTACTACGTCGTTTTACATTTAAAAAAAAAAATGCGATTAAATTGTAATAATATTATATAAAAAAAAAACATAATTTCCGATATAAGTAAATAATATTTTATATGGTTCAAAAGTTTTTAATTTGTAAAAAAGAATAGCGAATGCGCATGATTAATTCGACAACGAAACTAAAAAATTGAAGTGAGATATAAGTATATAACCAAATAGTTATGCTAAAAAAAATACCTATTACCTCAGTTGTAAACTATATGTTATTTAATTATAATATTAGTACAACAGATAAGATTTTTTCATAATAAATGACAAATGTATAGATAAGAGTCCCGTATCCGCATTAGCTAACGGCATAAAAATATATCTACAACGGCAAATAAGTTCAATTTTTCCCTAATGAGAGTACTGCAGTAAATCTGTCAAGAAGATACTTTGAAAAGAAATCAAAATACAAGAATGGAGTAGGTTTAATTGTTTAATAGTTATTCAGACAATGTATATATGTTCGCTGAGTATTTTTGATCATTTTCGGAGTTAAAGAAACGTGTGTATTGTATAGTATAGAATAAAAGAATAATCATAAGGTGGCAAAAAATATATTGCTGATAAACTTTAGAAACTTATCTGCGTTTAATGCGTTAAATTTGACTCGAGTTGTAGACAGTACCGGGATTCTATAAAATAGAACCATACTCGAGATTTTAATAAGTGCGCGATATAAGGGTTTTTAGGGTTTGAAGACACTTGAAGTCACTTGAAATTCGTTAAATAAAATAATTTTGTTGATATTATTATAAATTATAATTGTTTTTACTATCACCTATACTATGTATATTTTGGTACAGGATTATAACCAGCACGCCGACTAATGTGTCAAATGTCAACTAATGTGTAGTGTGATGGAAATTCAAAAACAACCATGTACCAGTTACTTATCAGTTATCACCCAATCACAGTGTAATTACACACGTACATAACGTAGATGAGGTACACTTGACCCCTTAATGCACAGCAGATCATTAAAATACTATTTTTCTTTTTTTTACTCGTTATTAATGTAACGGTATGTAAGCATAATACACACATACACAAAACTCTAAAGTGACAAAGTAATATAATATATTACATAGTATAATACATTAATCGCAATAATATTTTATTTGCAGGATATCATATATCTGCATGTGTGTCTCCGTCTTACTAACATAAAATATGGAAAATTTGCGTTTAGCAGAATCCATTTTATAATGTGTTGTTAGCTTTAGTATTAGAATATTATGTTTACATTATCAAACTTAAAATTTGCTATGTTGTACGTTGGTAAGATGAAGACAAATACATGCGGGACATCCACTTAATATTTTTTTTATTTATTTAGCGTAATATAATAAAATTTTTTTTATTTTTGATCCGTCATCCAGCCCGCGGCGATAAATAGTAGAGATTCGGCACCACGCATATTATTATTATTTTATTATTATAAACCTGTTAAAAAAAAATAATATATGTATTATTATATATTATATAAACATATATATATATATATATAGTACATACGTTTTGTCTGTTTTGATGACGTCCGTGTGTGTTCGCGTTCCAGAGGATGGCCGCGATGCAGACGATACCGGGCGCAAAAAACAACAACATAAATATTATATCCGCGAACAGACGCGATCGGGTCACACTGATACACACCTATTTGCTTGTTAAAAATCTAATGGATCTTATGTACATACATTATATGTATACAAAATACGCGGTCTCGTGTGTAGTGTGTGTGTAAATTATATGTACATAATATAATATAAGAACAATCCGAAGCGCATGTCGTACACGCTGTTGTGGGTTAAAAAACTCTGAGGACAAAATTATCTGCAGGTACCCGCCACCCGGTACTTGCATATATATATATAGAAACAATACATGTACAGTACGTCTATAACACGAGTCTCGCCTGCCTAAATTGCGATGACTTAATATAATATAGTATTATAATTGTTTGCAGTTACTGTTCATATTTTGTGAACTAATACACATAAAGTTAAGACGACTGGTAAGTTCATCAACTTTGCAGTGGTATAGAGGTTTTTATGATATGCTTATTTGTAAAAATCCTTACTACTACACACTAGGTGAATTGTCTAAATCTCATATTATGTAGACACGTAGTATGTATAGTATTCAATATTCATGTATTCTCTTTGGAAAAAAATGTATCGTCTACAAAAAACTCATTTTGTGTTTTATCCGGGAGATATTTTTTTACACGCTTATTCATTCGATTGCAATAGTTAATACATTTGCATTGATTTAATTATTATTATTTAATCCGCGATAGTAGTATAAATAAATCATTTCATTTCTATGTCAGTATCGTTTTGATTTCGTGCTCACCATTCTGATCAGTACGACAAAAGTGTTTTAGTGCCACATATAATAATGCAATAATAATAATGAATACATTTTCAATAATTTGCATAATATTATACTATTTTAGATATATTTGTTTTCTAAAAACGCTACAAGGAAGTCCTATTAATACATGTCCTATACATGAAAAATGTTTGAATTTCATATAGAAAATTATAGAATTTATAATTGGAAAACAAATGAAAATTGTAGTTAATTAGTTATTACGTGTTATATACAGCCCTGTCATACACGCGTATTATAATCTGTTTATAATATATTCTAAGTACCGTACCTATATACTATATAGATTTTTATTTGATCATGTTGTAAGCTGTACTTGTTATATTATTACATTGTATTTATATATTTTTATAAACATAATCGAACTATATGAATAATCATATGCACACACACACACATAATATTATATTATATATAATATTATACTATAGGTGGTAGGTACATAAATACATCAAAATAACGTATTTATAATTGAACAATAAAATATCAGATTTTCTTGCATATGCGTGTATTATAATAATATAAAAGTTGCAGTACATGTTTTACAAATTACAAGTGATAAGACGAGCAATATAATATCGTGGTAAATGCGATTTTTTTTTATGTAGTACCTGCGTATATATTTTTTCATCTCAACACGTGTTATTAAATTCGATCATAAACATTTATTCTAATAAATTATGATAATAAAAACTCGAACAACCTAATCATCTGTATATAATACACTAAATGGACGTGACGAGGTAATTTTATTGCACGACACGATTGCAATTTAATTCATATTTTTCTCATAGGTCGTTTTTATTTTTAATTTGATGTAAGGCATAAGTTCGAGTATATATATATATATACTGCCTACAAAACACGCCCATTGCTTATATATAGTATCTTCTTAGTATAGGTCTATTATATTATTACTATTATAATATAGTTAAGTGTCATACATAACCCACAAACAAATCACATGTAAACTTGATGCATTTATATTTTAAGCATACCTATAGTGATACAGTTAGTATATAAAAACCTCCATCTCTAAAAACTTTTCTCGATTTGACAATAATATACTTCCAATAAATAAACTTAAAAACAATTAAAAAATGACACACAACCGTTTCCTTCAATTGATGTCAAGACATATCGCTATGTCACTCAAGTTAGAATTTGACACACCTTTTAATTTTTACTTACATAAATAGTAAACTTCCACAACTTGAGTGTGATACACGCTCACTGTTTTCACAGTTAAATATTTAATAGAAAATTGCCTAAACTAAGCTATAAATCATTGCAATATGTACCTATCTGAACACGATACCGAACATCATAGCAAAAGCATTCAGACATTCAGTAATGACCAAGCCACAAAAACAATATAAATAATAGTATTAATACGAAAGTTCCTATACTTTTCAATGTGCTAAATAAAACCGTCAAGTAAATAATAACTGCTCTGTTGTATATATACCTAATGTAGTAGGATTCTAGTATACTTCATTAAATATAATCTGTAATGTATGTGCTAACATTGAATTCTACGATTTTCTATTACATTGTTATAAAAAAATGACTTTGAGCGATAAAGACTATTTAACTTTTTGATAACCAAAGAAATCAAACAATTATTTTAACGTCAATATTAAAATGTTCGTTAGTTTTTTTTTAGTTTTGCCTGATTATTTCAAAAATTGCTAAGCATTTCCAATAATTTCGACCTTCGAAAAGTACCAACTAACTAAATACAATTTAATGAAATAAATTTCTAGTAATGTTGATAATCAGAACATTTTTTCTAGAAAAATTATCTTCAGACACAAAAAAAAACATCAATTATGTAAGATCAATACATTCATCGCTCCGCTCGTTAGAATTAAAAATAATTGTTTGCTTATCAAAACGTTAGATCGTTTTCGTTCAGAATCGTTTTTCATCGTATACAACAATTGTTTATCATTTGAATTCAAATTTAACACATCAATTATATTGTCTATAATCAATGACGACGTGGTGCCTTTGTACGGCAGAGCGGTTATGTTCCACTTTTTTTTTAAACTAATTTCTAAACACTTTTTATATTTTCTAATATTATGCATTGTTTAATACGTAACTGTTTCTCAACAAATAATCCTAAATAAGTCAATGACAGGTAAAATGTATATAGAACATATGATATGCGTGTTTTGCGGTCCAAAAGCATCTTATAGGTATAAATGTATAATATTATATGTGTGTGTGTAGGAAAAAAAGAATAAAACGTTTATGAAGAAGCCCACACACATGACAAATGGTATTGGCCTTCGATAGTATATTAAATTTGGCGATGTTGGTGCTTATAACCGAAGCGGGGTAGTGGAGAGGCAGTCGGAGAAGTATAGAATATAATATAGTGCACGTTATATATTATATTATTCGTACTGCTTAGTCGATAATGTTTTTCGTACCTATTGTCAGTCATGTTTTCAATTTTGTCGCGTGTCAATTTGATTTTAGAATTTTTTTTCACGTCTAGTTAATTTTTATATTATATAGGTACTTAATTATCAAAATCAGCCTACGATGTAATATACATATATAACTGATACTGCAATACCTATATATCAGTTATTTCTTTAAATCGCCGAACCTGTACTCCGCGTGACTATGCTCAGCTGGTTAAAGAAAAAAGATATCCGTGAACACGTGGTCAAAATGATATTGTTTTCGATTCACTGTCTTGTAAGATACGAATTTTATTGATAAATTATCGACTCTGATAATACACAATCGACTTTGTCGTACAGCAGTGCAACGCACCTAATATCCAGCAGTGGATAATATATTAATATTATTATGATATTGTAATATATAATATATTCAATATTTTACTTGTAAGACAAACTCGTCGTCGAATATCCCTGTAGATATATCGACATAATATAGACGTTAAGAAATGACGACTACACGTGTTTTGATGATCGATCGACATTAATAATCGACGAACGTGTAAGACGAACGACGATGGACGATGGTTTACTAGGAACGACAAATAGCTGGTATATCATAATGTAGATAATATACAATATACTATAATGCTACTATACCTATTCATACAGGTTTAAAATGTTTAAATGTATAAAATCGACGGAAAAACAGGATTGATTATTAATTATTATCATAGCGAGTATTCTCACGATTGTTCTACAAACGTTTTTAATCGCAAAATGATGATAAATTGCAATTAATAACAATTCCGATTTTTTTTCGTTTGAATTAATTAAATTCACATCACGTACCTATCGTCCGATAAAAAATAAGTATTTATTACTTGTTACATTCAAGTAGTTGAGAGCCAATATATACTGTGATATACTAATATCATTGACTATTCATTGTTTTAGAAAATTTGTAAATTTTTCTTGTGTATCATTAATTTATAAGCGACATACAATTTAACATATAAGTAATCATGAAATAAATACATTTGGATTTAGGGTGGGAAAAAAATAAAAAGATAGTTTAAGTATATTTATCTTTAATTTCGGATCAAACAAAGGCAACAAACAATTGTATATATAACCATTGATTTAAAAAAAATTATGACGAATATAATTTTATCAAAATAATAATTTAGCGATTAGCGTGTATTATAAGATACCATTTGTTACTGCCATCTGTTGTACGACGACGACAACATAACTACAGTAGTACGACCGTGAGGTGGCGTCATAATAACCACCGGGACACCGGGCAAGACGGGTACCGATTATTAATCGGATACAAATACGCCAACGCTGTTTAAATTTTCTTTCATGGCAATAATGGGTGTTCCTACATGTTAAATATTGTGGATGTGCGAAAAAAATACATGTTCAATCATAAACAGAGAACGTCGTAATAATAATAATAAGATAAAATAGGAAAACGATTTTTCGATATCCACCATCATAATATCCTTAATAATCGATTGCTCTGTAATAATGACTTTTTGCTTTGAGTTAGTATTCATTACTTTTCTGTTTTATACGATTCAAATTTTAAAAATGTCCGTACAAAAACGTTTTGTTAAATATATTGAGTTTTTAGTTACATACAATTCCACGCTCTAATAATATCTAATATTATCAACGTGGACTAAAATATAGTCTATAATATTATACACAAAAATCATGAAATTCAGCGGTGTTTGCATTGTAAACAAACCGTGCGTGAATGATTATTGTGCAATACAGACTTTTGCGATACAGTTGCTGACGCACTTGCGCTTGTTCGACTCCGAAACGAACAAAACCGGTTAAATGGGTCAACTCGCTGCAGAATTCATAGTATAATAATATCATCAACGTTATTGTACAAAAAGTTTTGTGCGCATACGACTCGGTGTTTTCGGAAAACTGCAAAGTTCCTTTCGACCAAGCACGTTTCTCTCGAGGACGGTAGGTACCATTTTGGTATGGTCGTCGTGGACCATTTCATCATCGAGACGAAATATTTTCGAATCACAATATTCGCCCGTACGTTTTATTTATGTATGTTGTTATTGTAGTAGAATTTAATAAATGTAAAAACTGTGATTTAAGCAAACGTAGATAGCGAGTGTTGAAGGTATTGTGCGACGAGAATATCTTGTAAGTAAAAAATAATTGGTGAAACACATACTGTATAGGTACTAAATAAATTGTTATAATCAGCATTTATAATTCTGTAAATGAGCTACTTCTACTCATAGTCAAGAAATTCCTACATCTACGATCACGGAAAATAGCCATCTGCAAATAAAAAAACGGTTACGGAGTGTACAAGACTCAGTCACACATAGTCCAACAACTCGAGAGATATATTAATTAAATAATTAACATCACCAATCTTACATTAAATCTACCCCGTAATACCAAGCACTTTAGTCTCGGGTAGAACAAATTGTAAACTTATACTATCGTCAAATATATTTAACTATTAATAGTAATTGTGTTGTATGTTTTTATTTATAGTGTAACTTAATGTACCTATATATTATTGTATTGCTTTTAAATTATTAACAATAATCGTGGTTATTTAACTTAAAAATGCCCCGATGTACAAAACGTGTACAGCTGGCTTAAGTATCTTTTTGACAGGCGTAATACGATTGCGAACTTTTTATATTTTTACCCGAAAAAAAAAAAACAAAACGATTCCGCATTTTTTATGTATTTATGTATTTAAGAAAACACATCAGTATAAGAGTATAACAGATAGTACACAACAAATATTTTATATTGTAAATTTTAAAGAAATTTATATTATTGTCTTATAGGCTATAATGATACTTAATATGCTTATATACCTAATGATTTAGTTATACTACTAATACTTTACGTGTATTAAAACTATTTAAACTGATTATAATAATATGTAATTGACGTGTAAATTAGTACACAATAATTTTTTTGTATTAAACAATCAATCATAATGTGCTGAGAATATAATAATATAGATTTATTAGTACTTACTACAAGTTACAGGTGAACTTTATAAACTTAAATCCTTTAAGTCAAGAATATAAAATATTTTTGTGCACAATCGACAATCGTGTTGTTGTTTGCAAAGCGGATAAGGTAAAAAGTACGGAATTATATTGCATCACTTTCTGACACGTACAACAGTCAAAATACGTCACACCATAAATTATGAACATATGCATCATCCAATAATCAAATCACACAATTCAGGATTTTTTTGTAAGGATATTTTTCCTACAACATAAATAGAATTTATGTTATTGAGACTTGAGCGGGCCATTTAAATTTAAATTTAAAAAAACTGTTTTTATTACTGGAGTTATTATTTGAGCATAGATTTTACATAAGCGGGTTATACTTGTATTCACTCCAACTGTAATTTATAGCTGATATAATATTAATATAAATAATACCTGTTACCTATACGAATTGTATGACAGTGAAAGCCTCGGGAGAATGTTATCATTCTAGTTGCGTTATCCTAAAAAAAAAAAAATAGAAATAGAAAAAAACAGTTTGTACAAAAATTAAATGTAGAACGGAGACCGATGGGGATATCACCAATATTTATATAGTCGATAGGAAAATAGCACAATTATAAGCATCGATCACTATTGATACTAGACGTGTTCCGAGTACCCGGCAATTACTCGATATCATATTCAAAACTCGGCCCTTACCCGGTATCCGTCGTAATACTAAATTTGTACCCGGTATTTACTCGGTGCACGGCGTAATACGTTCATTTTTACCAGGTCCTTGCTCGGTACCAGCGTAATACTTACATTTTTACTCGGCTCTTACTCGATAGTCGGTAGACTCGATAGAGGGATTCGCTCACACGACAGTACGATACAACTATTTTAAATATTTTTTATTGCATAATAATAATATTATTAATTACTGACAGGGTACCTAATGTTTAATACCCACTATAGTTTTATATGTTTTATTTTTTATGTTTTTATGTTAATACTCATTACTCAACAGTGTTTATGTGTTTGGTTAAGTTGTATATTATAATTGATTAACTAATAATTAATATTATTGATAACTTTTCAATCGATAACCGCGGATACCCATTTTGTATTTACATTTCTACTCGGTTATTACTCGGTACTCGGTAAATATTAAACATTTTACTCGGCCAGTACTCGGTACCCAGTTATTATTGAAAACTGTACTCGGTACCTACTCGGTTTATAACAAATTATTTACCCGGAACATCTCTAATCGATACCATTATAACTTATAAGTATACGAAAAGATCTTAAACCGGTGCGTAACGCATTAGAATTAGCATTCGTAATAAATTATTCTAATTTATTGTTATACCTAACTGATAATTTATTTTAATTTTTAATTTTGGAATCTAACTCGATTTATATTTATAAGTATTATTGCTGATATATATAGCAAAGTCACTTTAATATTTTGCGTATTAGTGTACATATTCATTAAGTCAAATATACATTTTATACTTCTTATTAATGTAAGATTAGTGTCCCATTGTACCTTACGATAAATAATTATTTATTTTTATTACGTTACAGTTGTCACCTTTTAATATATTTGCAACTATAGCTGATCCTGCACGACGTTGAATACACGTGCAAAATTAAATACCAATGGATTTACCCCATTTACATTCCGTTGAATGTAAACTACTCAGTCATTTTAATGATCATTTTTACCAAACATAGAATACATGTTTAAAATTATATTTAATCCCAATAGGCAATAATAATTTTTGTAACCGGTGATGGTCGATGGTAACCCTATATTATAAACAAGATAAAATATTAATTTTTTGTTAGTCAACAAATCCATAGGCGAACACCTCTAATCATAAAATGTTAATTTGGTTGTAAGTAGATTATAAATCAGTCAGCCAAGACTTGTGTATATTATACAGACTTGAGATTTTATTGAATGTACCTACATTATTATTACGATGATGCGCTGGCCAACTCTACGCAGAACTCGTTTAAACGACACCTTTGAGCGATAAATTCAGTTATGTATTATAGATACTTAATACATTATCTTAAAATTATTAAAAACACGAAATCTCCTAATATTTTCTTACAACAGAATATATGTAAATTACTTTTGCTTGTACATTCACGCAAATGTAAGTACACACACTGCATACATAATATTATATATTATACGAAACCGTGGCAACTCGGCAATATCGAAAAATCTATACACGCACGCTTATTGTAATTTAATTAAAACCGCATTGGCCCCTCCCCCACTCGCGTAAACATTAAATCATTGATTTGCAATAACAAAAATAGCGCGTGCAAACCGGTCCGACTTCTCTGTATATAATATCACAATATTATAATTTAACATCTAAACAGTGCGTTTGCGACGAACATAATATAGTCAGTCGTAAATTTAATATTATTTCTAAGTAACATCAATCTTGTAGAGCGCTGTACGATAACCATAGGCGAAATTTAGGGGGGGGGGCTTGGGTGTACTTTGAGTTAATGACTTAATGTTAATTTAGATTTTAATAGTAACAGGTATCCATAACCTCAAGATAACATTATAAAAAAAGATAGAAGAGCTACAGCACCCTCAGTTTTTTCATTGAAATTGCGCCCCTGACGATAACCCCAGTAATCGCACCATATGATTTTGTGTATATTACCTTTAGCTTGGCTAGGATTTATAAGTAATATAAAATGGTATATTATGTATTCAATTGTGTTAATATGCTAAAATGCGCAATATCAATTTAATATAATATACCTATACAATGATAATTTAATAATATTTTTCAAGCCATCATCAAGTTATGAAATAGAAGAATCTTACAATATTTCAAAATAAATTGCGAATATAGCTACTTTTATGTGAGCTAAATCTTTTTTGTTACTCAAATATTTAATAAGTCTATATAATAATAATAATTTCTGATACATTTTTACATTTATTGAGTTAAAAACAAAACCATTGATGTAATAAAATTGTAATTGAAACGTGGCAAACATTACTAGACGTTTTACACTATGTAGGTACTTTCGCTGAAATATTCTTTAAAGAAGTATATTTTTCGTATTTATTAAAATATATAGTAACTACATTATGTTTTAAACTTAAGGTGCCGTCATTACAACATTTGTTTTCTCTCTTTTTTTTCTCTTTACTTATTATATATTTTATAAAAAAGAATATTTCCTATGTATTGACCGGATAGTTTTTAAATATTTACATTTTTGAATAAATTATTAATAGTTAAAACTTAAAAATAATCGAAATTATTTTAAATTAAAACATGTTTAGATTTATAAAAAAAGTAAATATTAAAAGTTTATCCGGTCAATGAAATACAAAAATAGATTTACGATTCGTGTACATTACTGATAAAATTTTTTTTGAAGGATACTGCAATAAAAACATATTGATACATATTTCTAAAAAATATATTCAACATTGTCACCAGCCCAGATATACTCTGCGATAAAAAGGAATGAAAAAAATGGAAATTAGTTTCGATGTAATCGTTTTATTTTTGTTATATTATTATTATGTTGTACAACTATATTGTCTTTTTAAAAAAAAAAAGAAATAAATAAATTAAAAAACAGTAACAAATGAAAAAAAAATGATATGTACAAAATATTTTTTAAACAATTAGTAAGTATATTCATCATAATATATATAATTTATAATACATCGATTATGTAGTAAAAAAAAAAAAACAAAATTCTAAAAAGTCTAATTTAATATTATATAATAATAAATACTTAGTAAAATATCTTACTCGGTGCGTGCGAGTTTTGTGTTTTTTTTTATTATTATTATTTTTGTTCTGCTAAAAATCGTAACGACACGTCGCGTGTTGTGCGGCGTGACAACACGAATCTAATACACAACATCGTCGGCGGCGGCAGCACAGCAGTTAACGTGCTTATTAAAAATATAATATTTTTATTATATGTATAAACTATACGCATTTACTTTTATGCGTCTAACATCCATAAAAAATCTGATAACGTGTAAAATGTATAGAATATAATTTTTAAACTCGCTCCGAGTGCTAATATTATGCTCTGTTCGTATAATATAATAATAATAATAATAATAATAATAATAATAATAGTAATAATAATATAATAATGACGTATAATATTATACTATACTTTGTAGAAACGAACAAAAATATTTTTTTCTAATACACATTGTATTATATACCGGATTCATTTGACTGTATACGTGTCATACTGAGCCATACCGTCTCCTAGCTATCACACTTGCTGTTCTGATGGGTGGCCGCAGCATTACTGTTGCTCGTTTCGTTCAAATTCTTCGCTCTCGGGTTTCTAAAACATGATGGAAAATCATATTATAAGTGCTAACCCCAATTTTTTATTAATAGGGTACTAAACGTGACGAACACTTATACAAGTTATGTTGCGTAATGTCGTCTTCAGTATAACTTAATGGCCAAGATGCCGAAAGTTGTAATTACAAACACTAAATTTAACAGTAGTGCAGCGCTGTTCCAAACAATTTAAAACATTTAAACTTATATTTTAGATTTTGAGATTTTACAATTATGTGTTTAAAGTAAAAGTGTCGCAATAATAAATGTTTAGAGCGGTTTCGGGTAGCAGACCAGTTGGTACGTTGGTGATGAGGAAGGGTATATATTATATAAATGTCAGTTATTTTGTTATTAAAAATGTATTAGATTTGTTATTTTATAATAAATATTAAAGCTTAACATAAAATGCATAAAGTTCATAAGTTTTTTTTAAACGAGATTCAAAAAATAGTTGAGCGTAAGTACAGCAGAGTATATTTTTATGAGTAGTTAAAGCTTAAATTTTTACGACACTGGATATTTACACGTACTTACAATATTTATTATTTCTTCTCAAACGACGTTTATTATTATTAATTTATTGTTATTAAGAATATATATATATATTATTAACTATAGAAATTTCAAATATTAAACTATTCAAATTATTATTTTCAATTCAGTATATCAGTCTCATTTTTAAATAAAGCAGAGAAGTTCCCTGATTATTTTTATTTGTGGTTTCTGAACTAATGTGATCATACAACATTGTACACAGGTTAACCAGTTTAGTTACACTAATAAATTATTTAAAATTTTTTTTTTCTTTGATCTACCTAATACGGGTTTGTGGTAAATGGTAACGACTAACTAAATTAATTTATGTTTATGTCGATATAAATAAGTATTTGTAAAATTTATTTTTAAGAACATAATATATTATACTTGTTATTTGCGCACAAAAATTATAATTATCTAGATTCAAACAAATAAATATTTAATACTTAAAACCATTAAAAAAATACTAATTTTAGACTTAGTGTTGGATATTTGGCTGAATAATATATAGATTCAACACGACCCATAATAATATTAATATAACCTCGTAAACCGATTTCAATAAAAAAAAAAACATAGATACAATGAAACAACTTAATTTAATATAAATAACTTCTTATTAGTTACATATAATCATAATGTACATGTAATCATTACAGTTTTCATTGCTTACTGTTTGTCTGTAAACCACCTTTGGCTGAACAATTTGTTGCTTGTCAAGTTGAACTCCTTCAGCTGTTTGATGTCTTCGAACCGGGTCCTACCACCGTTCCAGCCGTTATGTTCGCTTTTCAACCGATGACCTATAGGTACATTAAACACAAGTTTTTATTACGTTTAAGTTGAGTGGTACGAGTCGGACGCCAACATATTAATAAATCAATCGGCGGATTATTACCGTTGTGCCCTCCTGGGTCGTGAGACTTGTCGTTGTTGGTGTTCAACGAGTAATTGTGGTTCAACCTGCCCGAATACGGCGTGAACCCGTTCAACACGGATTGCACTCTGCTTTTGCTGTCCAACCTATGGGTGGTAAAAGAAAAGTGTCAAAACTCAGAGTCTCGCTACTGCAGCAGTGTAAGGCTGATGCTTACCCGTCTCTGCTCAACGACAATAGTTCCGATTGTAACGGCGGTGGGTACGGAACTTCTTCGATGTCACCTTCGTCACTTCCTTGACTTTTTTTGTCCTTAGATTCCTCGGCACCATTTCCGGGCTCCCTGCACGTTTCAGACTGTAAATTTGGATTTGACGCGCCGTCTGGATGTCTTAGGCTCGATATATTTTTACTACTAACATATTATAAAATATTATTGCATATTAATAATATTGTCTGTTACACTGTTTCGGCGAAACGTAATTATTATAACGCTCACATGTGTTTGAACGAGTGAAAACGACTGAGCGTGTGTAGTTCTCCGTAGTGCATCCACAGGTTACTAGTCAAGTCGTCGGTGCTCGTCAAATTCATTCGACAGTTATGACAAAATTGACTATTATCGTTCTAAAAAAAAAAAAAAAAATTAAAAAATTGTTCACCGGCATCATAAATTTAATATAATGAATATAAGGACGGGTAATATATTAAATATAATACACTTATACTTGTAGAAAACACTTAAGTTTTTGAAAAAAGTTAATTTCATATAATTTTAAGTCGTTACAAACAAAATTTATTATTTTTATGATAAAAAGTCATGGCACTTTTACATGGTAATATACATTTTCAACTTATATTTTGAAGTAAAATATTATTTGGAGTATAAATATCGGACAAATAGTTTATTAGTTGTATATAAAGTGTAGCTTAGTAGAATGGTGGACCAACATTTTACGGAGTACCATTTTACTCTACTAATCAAAGCTTTAAATACTTAAAAACTATAAATTATTAGTCCAACATTTGATTTTTGTATATCAAATACTCAAAAAATATTTTTACTTGGAATAAGGAATTAAAAATGCAAGGGTCATAAAAAATTTAAGATAGTTATAACGATAAATAATAATAAAAATCATATTTTGTTTAACAACTTAAGATTATGTAAAAAAATATTTTTGAACCTTTAACCTAATTTAACGTTCGTTTAAAATATCTAGTATCTCAAGTAAAATGGATCACTTAGTTTCTCGTTATAGGTACACACCAACAGATAAGCGGGTTCGCTTGCGATGCTATTATTGTCAAAATCGTTGGACGCATGGGTAAAATCGTGATTCATGGACGGGTTTTCCGTAGCGCCATTTTTGAAAACGTCGGATAGCGAGGCGGATTGCATGCGTGTAGGTAACGTGGAGTGGTTGAAATTATTAGGAACGTGTTTAGGGACGCCGACCTTGCCGTTGTATAGCTCGTGTAATCGAGACAGTTGTTCGTATCGAAATTGATCTAATGTGAATACAAAGTTAGTTAGAAAAATTGAAACGTATATAATTAACAATCAATAATATTGAATTATTATCGCTTGCATACCTTTCGACGACTTTTGTTCATGTTGTGTCGATGACTGAAGTCTGTGATTGTTGAATTGCCTAAAAGAATTACCGCCAGGTCTTGAAAAAACTCTATCAATATCGTTGGCAACTGATAGTGAGTCTACGGGAAAAAAAATGATTAAATAATTATTTAGAAATTAACTCATTAGCGATAGGGGGCGAAAAATGACAAGCGTATACCTGTAAATGTAGATACTACAGTCATATTTTCTTGACTGAGTATTCTCAACGGATGCTCTTCCTGGTCAACTTCTGGCAATGGATTTTCTAATTCTCCCATACAAAACGCGATGTCCTCTTCCGTTACCTATCACACGAATAGTTTAGAAAACAAAATAATATAAGATCGTATTACGCATAATATCGTTTAACGTTTAGGTAAATACCTGTAAACAACTATCTTGAGTTGGGACAGGTTCATCGAGTTCTTCGACTTCTACTATTTCTAGTTCGATTTCTTCGTCTTCTTCGTTGTATTCGTCAGAATTTGATCCACGGAGTCGTTCAATAGACACAACTAAAAAGCAACGGAGTTTAAAGACTTAAATAACCATAAAGCGTTTCAATTCGTGATTACAGAAACTGAATAAAAAGTAAATTTATTTATAAAAAAAATAAAAACAACGAATGTATATTTTAATATATTATTATATAATAACATGTCTTACCTCTGCTGACTTGGTGACTATTTTCAATTATCGATCTGGTGGCTACGGACATTTGATCGCACTTGGGTTCATCGTCACCGTTTTCTTCTTGACCGCTGGCCCGACCTCTGGGACCCAATTCGTCCGTCTTAAATGTCGTGTATTCTTTCGTTTCACGGTGCCTGTTCTGTTTATCCGTCACCTGATAAACTTGGTGTTCGACCCATTTTTTTATCATGTTCTTCTTGTGGTAGTCCATGAACCCGTAAACGTTTGCGTGCTGACTACTGGTCCCGTGCATCGGGCCATCTATCCAAGTCTCGCCCGCTGTTTTCCCGTCGTCGGTTTTGGACATCAACAACGCCCGAGCGCCGTGAGCGCGGCTTTTGGATATACGTGGCCCGTCGATCCACCTCTCCTCAGGACGTTCCTTCCGGGTCGACGACGTTCTCGGATTTCGGACCGGCGATGACCGTGCGCTACACACGCCGTTTGGTTTGGCAGCTGCCTTGGACGCGGGCGCTCTCGCCGCGGCGCTGATTGGTATCGACCGTTGTGGTGACGATGGCGTCGACTTGCTCTGTCCGGGTTCCCGGAGCAATTTGTTCAACGGATGACAACGGTTTTCCACGGCCGACAGACTAGGTATGTGGACGGGAGGATGTTCACCGTCCGTTTCTTCACTGGGCCCGACGTAGATCACAGTGTCGGCTGACTGTTCACTGCTAGAAGGTTCGATTTCACTTGACCCCACGCCATTTTGAACTTTCGGATCGGTATCTCCGGAAGTCCCACAGCCACTAGCCACGCCGACAAACTAAAAAAACAACACCTCTGACGTTATAACTACAGGTTGATGTCAATAAGCAAACTCTAATGTATTCGTAAAAAGAATCAATCTCATTTAGTATACTTTTATTGGCATAAATATATTATTATACAAGTACCTTAAATCGCCGTCTGCGCATTCGATGTATGCGGGAAGCCAGCTGTACGACAGACAAAGTTTCTGTGTACTGTTGAGCGGCGGGCGAAACATGAGCAACCATTGCCGCATGGCAGGTCAACGAGTTCAAACACTCTTTCAAGAGTTGAGTGAGTTTTTGTTCTCTAAACACGAAACAAACAAACAAAAATAAATAAATAAATATTTCATTCGTTAACTGTATACCGGTAGCTTATTCTAGGTGGGTTTATGCACAATAAAAACGTCTCGACCCTTTAAAGTTTAAGGTAAGGCCCTATGTTTCTGATTTAGAACGAATACATATAAAAGCCCGTATATATGAAATAAACGCACTATATGAGGGTTTATCCGGAGGGGGAATCTTGCCTTGGATTTCACTCTAATAGCCTAATATCTTAGCGAAACTTTCGTCACCCCGCCGACCTTATGAAACCACCACGTGACGTACGCCTTTTATTATTATCGAACTGCAGTCTACCCTCCAGGCAATATCTCACTTATATTAGGATTTTGGGATATAATATATTATATCTTCGGGGACGATGTTTTGTTATTATATTTTTGTCTCTCACATATTATATACGGGCTAAGCCTCAAGCCAGAAAGTTATGATTTTAAATATAACAGAAAACACGTAATACTACGATTTTTGGCTTATCACAAACCTGTGCGGTAGATGTTTTTGACCGTTAAATATGGCTAGCAGTACGTTTCCCAAACCGGATAGTGTCAATCCACCGGAAGACTTGCTTCTCTCACAACTGCCTAAATCCAAAAGATGCAATCGACTTCGACCTCCAGCAACTATAAATTAATACACACGTTTGAAATTAATAATGTAAATATCAACATAAAAATATATTAGGAACCACAAACTTTAGTATACATATCATTTAACATGGTTTTGAAATATAATTTAGTTTTATGTATATTATTAATAATATATTATTTTCTTCATCCCAAAGTCATAAAGAAACAAGAAATTATATTTTTTATACATTGTAAGTACCTATATGAGTATCATCGCAATTTTTTTAATGAAGTAACTTTTTTACAAACTTGACCAAAGCAAAAGTAAAAATGTACACAAAAAACAGTTTTAATATTATGTTATTTAATATTAAAATATTTTTCATTAAAAAAGTTGGTAGATTTGTACGTTTTGTATAAAAATAGTAAATTATTTTTTAATATGGACTACAATATTTTTTAGCCTTCAAATAATAACAATTGGATGATTTCATCATATAATATTGGTATATATTTAATTTATACTTGACAAAATTTGCACAATGAAAACCATCACCAAGTACAGTTTTCATAAAATAACAACTTAATATAATAATTTTAAATATATATCATCAGATAATTTTTTGTCGTCACTAATAAAAATATTATTTATAACAGATATTTTTACCTGCAGATGAACCGGTTGGCACGGTGTATTGGTAAACGTTTAACGTGTACAACATGTGCGACTCTGGAGAGGAATTTCGCATGTTGAGTGCTACATCCAAATAGTACGCGGCTTTTTCAATAGTTTGTGCTCGTAGCTCGCTGTAGTGTTGCATCGCTGTGCCCAACACAGGGTCTTCTCCCCTTAAGTACACCCCAGGGCCTGGCAAATTGTCTTCGCCGTCTGTAAATTGTATTTTTATTTTAACATTTATATAGTCACGAGCGAAACGTAGGTGGGAATATATATATATATATATAAATAATACTGTATAATACAATATAGGTAGTGTATAATAATAATATATCTGATATGAATGTCTCTCCCCAATTATTATTATGTTGTAAGCTCGTACGAGTCACGAACCCCGCACGCGTACACTGTCACGTACTGTGAATTACCATATTCGTTCCGTCGAAAAAAGTTTAAAGATATTATAGAAGACGTATAATATAATATATATTTGCTAAAATACATTATAATATGATACACACACACACACACACACACACACACACACACACACACACACACACACACACACACACACACACACACACACATACACGCACATACTGCATGCACATAGATGTATACATAAATCGTACGTAATTTCGCTGTACACAATTTTCGGGGTTTACTTAATAATAAATATGGAGAGAATATTCGTAAACTATATAATAATAATGGGTTTCTTATTTTTTTTTACATTTGGTAATGGTTATATAGAATATTATTTTGTCGATTTAGTTTTTTCAAAAAAATAATATAGGTACTTTCTGTATTAATGAAATATATGTATATTATAAAGTTAACAATCATCATACGATGACTACAATATTTATAAAGTGAGTGAATGAAGAAGATATATTATTTAAAAATTGATTCTTACTGATAATATGATATTCGGCCATTAACAAATAAAAAAAAAAACAAAAACATAAATTATTCCCTCGTAGTTATGGTCTTCTTATTTAAGTATTAATATTTATTACCTACCGTAAAAAAAAAAAAAACATTAAATAATTTAAATAATTAATTTTTATTTCATTTTTAATTAAACGGTGGATAGCTTTATGTTATAGAAATTTAAATATTAATTGGATTTTGATAGGGTTCATATTTTTATTATACTCGCATAACTTATTTACACGTTATTATACACGTTTTATTATAGTAGATATATACCTACTGCTGTGAAATAAAATATAAAAATGTTGTCACTTTTGTCGCCGGTATAAGTAAACAGAGGAGTAATTAAAAAACAACATTTCTTGACTATATAATATTAGTGTTCGTGTAAAAAATAATGAAGCGGGCTAAGGGTTGAAAACTATATAATAATATACTTATATTGAAACGAGTACCATGGCGACCTAATCAAAAGTTGCACTCCGCAGCGGGTAAATGGGGTTCGAGATTTGCCGTCGTCACCACCGTTTATTATTACATTACATAATAATATATCATTTTATGTGTTATATAGGTATTATAATTTTCAGCGAGTTTCTCTTACGTAGATTTCGGTACACGTGCTTAATGAAAACAACGCGAGATATCTCGTTAGGCGCGCGTTTACATTAATGGGCCTAGCGTGTAAGTTTGAGTATAAGTGGTAATGGGTAGGTGGACCTCCCCATTGCAGCAGCCATGGTCGCTATAGATGAAGATGAACAACTTGAGAAACTGCAAAACAACATTATTGTTTTAAATTGCTTATTATAAAATGCAAGGGAAATAGAATTTCGTCGAATAATCAATGTTTCAACTTATTACGAGGTTTTTGACTTATCGAGAATTAAAAAAAAAAACAAGACATATAGGGAGGTGTTATTAGTGTTTAACTATTATTATTATAAATAATAATATATAAAAAGTTTTATTAATTAGCTGTGTATTTCCCGACCTTCAACAGGATTAAAATGAATCTTATATCTCATTCATTTATCCTTCATTTGAAAAGCATATAACACAAACATTAACAACTAGAGATTCAATTAATGCTTAAATTCCGACGTAAATCCAATATCGTTAAGATTGGTATTCATCTTTATGTGTTTACATAAAAAATATGTCTAAAATTAAGAAAAATTTGCCAAGATTGCAAATCATAAATGTAATTATATTCGTAATTAATTGATTTTTAAGTTTTTTTTTTAAATTTACATTTATAAACAATGAAGTCTATCAAATTTCTACTAATTATATAATAGTAATATAATCTGTTACCAATGAACTATGACAACTGTTCAAATAAAAAAAAAAAATATATTCGTGAGCCAAACTAAATTAATTTGTGAGTTATTATCCTATAGCAATCTATAACTAAAATTGAATATTCAGAATGTACAGTTTGTTATGTTATCCGTTATAGTTTGACCAGACCAATATAATAAAATATAATATCATAATATGGGGTCGTCGATTCCATAATCGCATAGGTATAGGCAATTTTAGCCACATATATTAATAAAACACAACGGGTGAGAAAGAGATGTGGAATTTAACGGTAAAAAATTTTGAAAAAAAATGTAGGTGTAATTTTTATTCAATTTTCAAATAAAGTTTAAGTAGGTACATGAGTTTATTATTTATTTATCGTTTTGTCACGTTCATATATGATTAAATTATGAAGTAATATTAATATATAATGGCCGTCAGTTAATTTTAAAATATGGATATAAACAACGATAATATATTGATCACGCTTATTCGCGAACGTTTAATACAGATGGACTGTGTAACGTACTAACGCGTGTATCACTGTCAGTGTTTAGGTACCTTTATATTAATGTATGTATAGGTTCTATGTACTAAAATACAGTGTACCGCGTTTATAATCGTATGATGGCTACTCTGGCTATCTAAATAAAACTTGTTACGCTTGAAAATCGTTCAAAATAAGGGGGTCATTCAATTTTTTCAATGGAAAAAAAAACTCGGGGTAAAATTTACTTTTACCCGAACTCATTACATCTCTAGTTTGAGGAGACTGTCCCTTTCGCGTTGCCCTCGAAGATTTCTTCGTGACTACTATACGTAAATTATAACAAACTGGGCGCGATCTAGTGCGAAGGGCCTTTGGAACACACATAGGTGCCTGCAGTAAAAGGTTACATTATATTATTATACATCGGTGTGTAGCAGCTGCAACGGCCCGCCCGCAGCAGTGCGAGTTCGCGCTAAATCAAGATTAATACACGCCGTTCGGTCACGTCGAGTCTGTCTGTCGCGGAGAGTATCACACGGGAGCGCGTGTAGAAACTTTTTAATAAAAACGTCTCGTCCGCACCGCGTTCGCATTCGTCGCCGTGTTATATTTGTAGTCGTCGTCGTAGTCGTCGTCGTCGTCGTCGTCGTCGCACCGTCTGTCGACGCGACAAAGTAGGATTATTATTTATTTGCAGCCTACCCCGGCTTATTTATAATCCTCGGCGGGTCGACGCTTTTCGTCGTATACCTATACTGCAGCGTTATTATTATTATTATTATTGTTATTATGCGTGCGCGCTCGTACGAGGTGCTGCTGTCGTCGTGCGCGTATGATATATTATGTGCGACGGCGGGCCGGCGTGACGACGACTCGGGCGCGATGTAGACGGCGGCGGCGCTAATCAAAAGCGATGGACCGGCGGCCGACGCGCACGAGAAGAAACTCAGTTAAAAGTCCTCCGCGGGTCCTCCGTAAGAAGTGCGGGCGGGCGTGCGGACTATCGTCGTGTTTGAATATTATGTGTGCGCGACGAGTACGACTACGAAACTGTGGAAACTTTCAGATTTTGCCCGCGCACAGAGTCGGTCGTATATCGTGATGTACATGTATATATACTTCGTACGAAGCCGCCTTCGTCGATATCTCATTACGGCGTGCGTGTACTGTACAGGGTGGCTCGCGCAGCTTTCACCGTTTTCCGGTGTTATTCTTAAGAGGAAACCGCGAGGTATGGGTCATCACTCTGTATACACCGCTTTCCGGTTTACCTATATAATATATGTGGACGGGTGTAGGATGCGCCGCAAATGTGAGGCCGATCGCTCGAGACTTTCCACGAGTTTGATACTTCCGCCACCGTGACCATATGTATAATTCATCAATACGCGATACGCGTCTCGCACAAGGATATTATTATTATAGGTGTTTTAAAAATATTTTATCATTGCCGTTCGCGCGTGAGAAATCCACTATCGTCACACCACTTATACCTATGTATTGCCTACCCGTATACAGCTAGTGATTCAACGAGTATACTCACCTTCTCCTATTTCTCATTTAACAATGACCTTATACAAATCAAATTTTTTAGAATGTTTACACTCTATACTTTATCTTTATTTCAAATTAAATGATCCATACACATTTTGAACAATAACCTTAATTGGCAATAGAAGAGGTTTGATAGGAGAAGCCGTTTGATGACACTTCTGAATTTAAGTAAAAGATATACTTAAAGAACATAATGCTTCCAAATAATTGATATTTTTGTACTCCTTAAAGAGTATCATATGGCGATACAAACTTCAGTTTTTTAAATAATAATCCTATTTTTAGTATAAATTATTTGGTAGATACTTTTTTTTTAAAACGTTTATGTACTTAATTCATCATTTTAACAGGTACAGTTTTTAAGTTATCGAATTTATATACAAAGAATATAAGTTTTTAAAAATGGTTTTGTAATGGTAAATAAAATAAAATAATATGTATGATATTAGATCAAGTGTTTATTATAATTGAACAATTTTTAAAAATTATAAATATTGATAAATTAATATTTATCCTTAGTACACAAATTTAAATAATTAAAAAAACTGCTCTTTAGAAATATAATTTTGGTGCATCAATATTCTTAGAAAAGTTATCTTTTAAACACATAGTTTTCAATAGTAAAGCGAAGAACTCAATTGAAAAATAAAAGTTTGTATTTTCATAGGACATTGCATAAGTAGTAAAAATCAATTCAAGAATTTGAAAGTATGGTTTTTACTTTTTAAGTATATTTTAACATTCCAAAAAATTAAGTTTTAATTAACTTTAATATTAAATAAATACATTATAAAAGGGGATGAGGATAGTTGGTTGATCATTATGTATATATTGCTGGCTACAGATTCCATGTACAATTATTATTTATTTGCACGATGCGTTGACTAAAGCACGTATCCACGCTATCGATACCAGCGAGAAATCTTATATCCTGTTTGTATTATACGATATTACACAGAACATTTTTAGGTTTACACATATCATAGTTCTTAACTCTATATAACTTTATGGGGATAAAAATGGAATTTTTTTTCATGTTTCAGCAAATTTGAGGTTATAAGAGAATCACGTTTATTTATTTCTTAAATTTAAATTTTTATTTCTTTAGAAAAAAAGAATAACAGTTAAAAATCGTACAATACCTTGTTTGATAGTTTTTTTTTTTTAATAACATTTTGTTCCATTTGTTGATTTGATTAACTAATATTTTTTTTAAGTTTTAAAAAGATTGTTTAGAAAATTACCAATCACTACAAAACATTTATATATTATTTGGTTATACTATAAGAACAAGATATTTGTAAGTACTTTATTTGATGTATAGTAAGTTAAGTACGACAAAAAATCAGTAGAACTATGAACATAGGTAATAAGGTACCTAGTTAGTATACTAGAACTAGATATATAATTAGATAATAACTACGTGAATTTTTAAAGTTTTTTTTAGCATATTAATGAAATTCCTATTTTAAACTTTTAATAAACTAAATATCTACTGAAACAAGAATAAGTAATATTAAAAATCTTTAACAATATTTACTTAAATTTCAATTGTAATGAAAAAACTATTTTATTTTCATCGAATAGTTTTTATTATTTTTTTTTTTATCTATTCAAATTCATGTAAGCGATTCAAAATTTCACGAAATCGCTTCAACCTATCCACTATTTAAATGTTATAAATCATTTGAGTTACAGAGACAAACTGTTTGGATGTGTCTATTGATTTCGATAATAAAACACAATGGTTTTAATTTTGTTCTCTCATTTAAATTATTTCAGTACTTTAGACACATATCATATTATAATATAAAATATTATTAAATAGGCATTGGCACGAATAGAAACTTGCAACGGTAGTTGCGTGTTCAGACCACGTTAAACGTCATAAGAAAAAATAATATATTTTTTTTATGTATATCGGTATTGTAATTATATTTTCAAGAGACTCAGCTGGTTTGTAAATGAACGAGGAAATAACTAATTACCTATTCGTCTAGAATAATAAAACTAAGTCGAAGAACAACTATTTTGTTTTGCACGTGGGTACTTACACGAGAGTGTGTGTGTGTTTTTGTATTTTGTTTCAATATTATGCATTAAATTATTTATTGCCGAGACAGAGTTCGTGACGTTTTGTAATTCAAAAGTTTTTGACGGCGTTATAGTGATGGATTGAAATTTACAGATTGTGTATTATTGGTGGCGTTGTAAGTAGAAAAAGGATTGAAAAAAAAACTAAACCAAATAGAGTTGATTTACCCGCTGGGACTCTGATGTTTTCTTTAAACCAAATCTCATATATATAATATATTATACATTATACAGGGTGGGCGTTTTGAACTATAAAAATCCGTACCGACGTATAAATTGTATAATATTTAAATGGTAGTCAAAATGACTGTGGCAAAAAGCTTATCTCGTAGAAAACGCTTAAAAAAGGGCGTAAATCCGTGTTATTTCTATTCCCCCAACGCGCTCTTTAACGTAAGGATTACTATTTCTTTCTTTTTTTCCAGACTGTTTTCAACAGTTTTTATCCCTAACCCGAATTTTTTAAACAACCTTTGCCGTTTCTATCGGCAGCCACGTCCCCTCTGAACATTCAAGCGATAAAAAAACCGACTCTACCCCTCCTACGCATACAACACGCTTATATAATATTTATATACATATATATGGTATCCACGGTATAATACCATTTACCGATAATCCAGACATTAAAATTCTGAGGGATTTTTACCGTTGGGATTGGATTTAACGTGTGCATCCGTATATATATATATATATATATATATATATATATATGCATGTATACATGGTGCACGTTTCAAGAGCTTAGTATGTATATATATATATAATAATGTGCACACGTATATGGCACCGTCGTTTTGAGGGTTCCGGTGCGCGATGTTATCGTGGCGGACAGAAAGGCGGCTTTCTAAAGTCTAAATGGCCCCTGTATTTAGTATACGATATAATACTAAACTGTACATATATATAAATGTAATTACCGTTGGATTGGCCGGCCAGCAGGTCCTTAACAGGACTTGCGGGTCCGGACACTTCTACGGCGGACACACGGACCGAAAAACGCGCCCCAGTCCTTGCCTTCTGCTCCTGTATGCCTTTGAACAGCCACGATATGGCGCACGGTATGATCCCGTATGATAGTGGGTCTTCCGGTGAACCGATCATTGTATACGTTTTACCTGCAACAAATTGTAATTTTGTATTTAGTTATGTTTAGTTCCATAGCCATTTTTTAGTATCACATTATTTTTACGTTCTGTAATATTGATCAATCAAAATTATTTTTAAAATAAACGCGAAACGTCCAGAGAAAAACAATTCTTGAGTTCATCGATCAACATAACTAATATTAGAATATTAATATAATATTATAGGTATTGATTAAGATTGGTATAAAATGCATTTACACGCGCGTCATGTAACTCATATAAGATACTAGTCATTACATAATATACTGTGTTATTTTTATCTATATTCATAAATATAATGCAATCACACGACATTATATTCAAATATATTTGAATATACGCTTATTTCAAACTTTAGTGTTCAATAGGTAGTTAATTAAAATTAATTGAAAGCTAAATCTCTACTATAGTTTCTATCGTGTTCATATTAAATACATGTTTATAACTTTTTTTAGTATTTAAGCAATATAGTAAGTAATTATTATGTATGAATAGTAATGTACCTATGCGACATAAAAAAAACATAATTGTTTTATGTTAGAAATAAGTGTATAACAGTTGAGATTGCTAGTTTGCGTGCATGATTTTTGTAATTTTTTATGGGATATTTCAATGATATACAAAATTAAAAGGCCAATTCATTATTCATATTATTGTTTGTAATTATATACTATATAGGCACTTTGAATCGTGTTATTTTATTCAAATGATTTAATTATATACTGCTACAAAAATTGCAGTATATATGAATTACAAAATAAATATGGTCAGTAACAACAATATTATGTAGTCATATAAAACTTATAATATATCTAATTTGATTTTCAAAATATTTCTATTATTAAAAATAAGAGATTCTTGGTGAGGGGTTGAATAATATTGCATTAGTGTGTTGAAAACCTTTTTTAAAGATAAACGTCAAACAACATTGTCATTTATCAGTTTCGCCAAAAGCTGTTTCAAAACAAAGTTTTCTCGGTAACTACGGTGATAGTGGTTTCATTACTATTTAGAAGGATACAGCTGACGGACTGTTTGCCGCAAATGCCGTTTATAGCATTTCGGTTGTTTGCTACCAACTAAGCTTTCTCCCCATGCTCCTTCGGAGATGATCTGCTTCCGCAGCATCGTTCTTCACCACCAAAAACCGTTTAAATTTAACAAAATGATTGTACCCTCGGGCTCTGACTAAATATTGTCCCGAGTTTACAGGGAATTTACGAGTAGTAGTAGATCTGGGTTGTAGTTGACTGACTCAAAATTAGATTATTTTTTTTTCCATTTCAAACATGGTCTTATAATTTATACTATTCAGTGCATCCCTGAAAGTAGAAACTTTAGTATACACACGATAATATTATATTACAATTATACGTGTGTAAATAACCGTTCAATATTTTTGTTTTCATTTCATAGAATTGTAAACTGTTGTAAAAATGTTTTGTATGACTTGAAAACATGTCGAAATAATTTGAACAATATGATTCAATTCATTCGATAGTTCAAACATCTATAATATTATGAAACGATTTATTTTGTATATTATTGTTTATATTTATTTTAATTCAAAATCAAATCGGAACAAATATTTTTGAAAATAAATTAGATTTTGCTATTTTATTTCTGTAGTCAGCGTTGCGTATTATTGTCATGTGATTGATATCTCATCGTTTACCAGTTTATCTCGTACGGTTCATTACACATCACATTCCGATCGTTTATAAACTTATATAACCTGTCCGTTCGATATTGCTTACTGGCACATGTTATACAATAGTGGCTATTTATGTATAAGTATGTTGTATCAGCTGTCATATACAAAGTCTGAAATTATATATATATTTATCACGACGCATACACAACGAAGATTTTTGTATCAAGTTCAAATACGCGTTTTTAAACTTCGTACAAAATGAAAACTATATTTTACTAACTGCGAATGTGAAGTATCATAAAAAAGTGAATATGTGTTTATTGCTACTTGTATTCTTGTATCTCCAATACTTGTGAATATTATATTCTTGTAAATGTCGATGATAATACCTATAGCCGAAAATATAGCCGGAACCTCGTTGTATATTAAAAAACGCGTGATAGTCATCATTCTCTATATTTTGTAATATAACATCACGTATGCACAACGATAGTGAACACTGAACTTCATAATACAGATAATTTAAACTTCAAAGGTATAAAAAGAAATGTAGTTGAACATTACACCTTTTGTACCAATATAATATTATACCTTATATAATATTAACGAACAATAGGTAAAGCCTGTAAAAGCACCTATAAAATAATATAAATATTAAGAATATTCTTATTAAGTACTGTATATCAATATTTATATCAGTTTTTATAATTTGTTACTGAATAATCTAACCATTCTAACCCATAATATGCAGCATATAAAAAATACAAAGTAAAATTAAAAAAAAATATTATATATTATAATATTAATTAACTTATAAAATATTTGTTGATTAAGAGTGTATTTTTGGAATTTTACTTAGATACATTTTTGGCATTTTGGCACTTATAAACGTTACTATTTAATATTTATTCTCTTCTTATCTCGTATTGGAAATTATTATTAAAAAAAAAAAAAAAATGCAAGATAAAATCCAGGGCTTCATACGTAAATTTGAAACCCAACTGGCGTTGGATTGTGCACCGTCTGCATTTACCGGTAGTTGCAGCATTGAATGATACATGGCCACGAATTACGGCATAGCAAATAATATGAAATAATACGTGACCGCCGTCGACACATTGATTACGTATTCGCGACTTGTATACGCGTATAATAGCCAATAGGTATATAATGCAGCTAAGCTAAAGCCTATTAAATATAAATATAATACACATACTAGCTATATACGGGGTGACAATTTTAACTGTCAGCACATGCCATTATTTCAAAACTTTTTTGTGAAATTATATTTTTGAAAAATATATGATATCACAATATATGTAATACAATTCTAACATTTTGTATTGAACGTCTGAATTAATTTTTTTTACCGTTGTACTGGGCTGTAGTAATGATTTTTCCACTCATGATGGGTAGTAAAAAATGATTTCCCCTTCGTTTAAATTAAATATTAATTCATGACTTTTTTTTTTTTTTTAATTATAAAAGCACTTTATGCATACAGTTTACCAAAATACTAAAATACATAAATATTAAAAAGATATAACTATAGATAATATACTATTTTATATTTGTATTATTATCTATATTATGTATGTATGATACGAATATACTTTTTCTATCTCATATTTTATTAAAAATAAGTCATAGCAGGTATTTGTTCAACAGATATAAGCCACCAATACAGGGGAAACGGCTATAAATAATAAGGTTAAATAGTATATATTATAATATACATGTATGTAGATATGCCATCCATGGAAAATTGTATTATTATTATTTATTATATTGTCGTATGTTGTATGTTTGTTTATGATACTGAAATAAATGTATATATTTAATTTTTAGTAACATTTAATTATAATTTCTGATTACAAAGTCTATAGAAAAATTAAAAACAAAGTCAATGTAATATAATTATAGGTAGTTAAAATAATAATTAGTATTGACCGTTAAATTATCATCCTGTATAATGGATGAGTATATGTATACAGATATATTGATACAATTGTGCATTCGAATACGAATTGTGTGCATCACACTACGGGCCCGGCCGAGTGTTGGTTATAGTTTGCCGGCGTCTTGTTAAAGTTTATACCGTAGACACGAGTTTGGAATGCGCAAAACAAACAGCGCGAAAGGTGGTGGGAGGGTAATGAAGTTTGCTCGAAGACGGTTTGTGTATAATATATATTATATATTATAATATAACAATCAGTGAACTTTGACGAAACTTGCCACCACGTAAGTCAACGGCCGCCCACGGATATCGCAATAATGATAAACATAATAGTGATAGTGATAATAATATTAATGCAATAATATATACGACGCTCGTCGTCGGCGCGGCCGCGGGTGCAGTCGCCTGTTGAATTTTAAACGAAATATATGTATATCACAATATACCCTCTGTGCTCCGGATATCTACCCAAAGTACCTATGTGGGACGAGAAGTATCATTATGGTATGGACTTCGCGGTCGATGTGCGTTCACGCCCATAACGTTGTGCATAACGTGTAATATATAAATACGATGATATCTGTCGACTTATTACGTTTCGTTAATAGGTGTACCTATATAACGTGTCGCACTGGAGTAAGTACATACTCATCGCACGTACCTACACGTCATCCACCCGCTAAACGCACACACTGTACAATTTGTGCACATACGTGTTCCGAGACGACAGTTATTATATTGTCATGTGCACGTTTTGTTTAAATGGTACGCGCGTTTCGAAGTCACCTCGATTAAAGGTTGCGAATAAAACGGGACGTGAGGATAACCTGTATATGTCTATGATTATTATTGTATAATGGCGAAAGCGGAAATAGCTAGGCGTTTTCGATTTTGGGTGGGTTAGAGCAAGGGTCGTTTCTATATATTATTACATATTATCAGTATTCTGTGCATCTTATAATGAATGTCAAACCAATATTGTACGGTGGAAAACATTTGTACCCAGACTAAATGAAAATGTAATTAAAGCGTTAATCATGGACATCGTAATTTAAATTTTAATCATAAATCACGCGTCATCCTTATAAATAATTGTTTTTAAATTAATAATTTAACTCCATTAAAAGCTACATTAGAAATGGTTTTAATTTTTAATTTGTAAAATATTGCAAATATACTGTGTAAATTAAACATAAATGATTTTATAAAAAATTAATAAACTATTATACCTACTGAAATTCAACAATAAAAATCAATAACTTTTGAGCAGGTACTTGGTAACTTATAGTATATACCTATACCTATATACATACTCTATATAATAAAAATGAAGTATTGTAAGTTATAATATTTTATATTAGAATAACTAATAATATATGTGTATATACTTAATAAAAATTGTTAGCAAACAAAAATTTAAGTTTAAGGTAAGTATCATTATTTTGATTTAAAACTTTAAAGTTTGAAAGTATTATTAAAAAAAAATTATAATGTACGATAATATGTGTTTGTGTTTATAAATAAGATTACAATAACTAAATAATATTAACCATTGAAAATGAAAAAAATATAATATCAATCGTATAAAATAATCTGATTACACGAATATCCCTCTATGATTCCAATTAGGCGGGATAATTGAAATTATTATACAATATACATGTATTGCACCAAAATGGTTGATATTTCAATTTATGGATAGTATAATAATATATTATAAAGGTAATGGATTTTTAGCTAAATTAAACTTTCATTTTCTCATTAACATATCATATGATTTACACTTCCGTATTTAATCATGATTCCGTTATTGTATAAATTAAACAGAACATATATTTTTTTTTCCTTATGACGGTTATTATTATTGATTTATCTTCCATTTAAATTGCACTCATTCCAACGTAATTATTAAATGAATAAACTGAATTCAACCATTTAAATGTAGATGGATGCTTGTTAAACGATTATAATAATATTTATGATAAATAGATCATCAATTATTATGATTCTATTATTTTAATTCAAAGGGATTTTTATAGAACATAATATAGAGAAAATATAGAGATTTACCTAGATTTTGGTGGCCAAAACAGAATACAGATCCATCGGTTCCATGAATGACAGCATGTATAACGTCCATCAATGTAGCACTACAAACGTCCACCTGTAAAATATAAATGGTTTTTTTCAATCATTACAAATATTTAATTATAATATTTTAAATTTTTCCACGTAATAGAATAATACTATACAATTATTAAATTAAAAATATTTATATTTATATTCAATATTATAATATTTTAATAACTATTGTATAATGTTAAGCATAATAGTTCATAGAGTAAAGCAATTTTAATTAACATATTATAATATATATATATATATATATATATATATATATATATATATTAATATATATTAATAATAAATTAAAATGTATAATACACATAAATGGTGTAAATATAAATTTAAAGCTAAATCAAATTTCAATTTAGAATTGATATAATATTTTATTATTTTGTTAGTAATAAAAGATCCACTTTTTTTAAAAATCAATATCGTTGATAATATGAATATCGACTATCGAGGGTATTTAATCATCACAATCAAAACAACCATATTATAAAATAATAATAGATAAATAGCAAAATTAAAAGGTTCTTGGTAAAAAAAAAAAATAAGAAGAAGAAGAATAAGGGATCCTGTAAACAACAACAAAAAACAAAAAAAAATTAGAAAACACGAGCATTTAAATATATATAAGTATATACACATAATATATAAACCATGTATATAACATTATTAATGGCTTTCATTCTTCGACAAATATTTACTAAAAACTGAATGTTTATATGCAAACTCTTATAAGCGGTATTACGCAAACACGATGCGTCTATAACACACGGACTTATAATATACATTACATAAATATGTATACGAATATATATATATAATACTAGAGTGAATAATATTATGTATATACCGCCACGGAAATATCGCTTAAAACGATACTTAAGGGACATGCAATTTTTCTCATGTCAAATCCAGTAGGTACATAATATATAAAATAACACCAATATAATAGTGTATACATATTATACATACATGGAGCACGCGCTTTTATGGAAAAATATAACACGTCGCCACTAAACACTAACATAATGTATCGGCATCGTCCCCTGTGTATACGTCATGTTTCATTCCTCGGTTTTATTTTCATACCATCGCCAAATAATAATTAATCTAAATTTATAAAAATCAATGTGTACCTGTATATAAGAGATCCACAGCAAAGTCTATTGCAACCATGGTTCTGAAATTCAGTACATAGATAGATGTAAACCCGAGGATGAGCACTTCGTTTTAATTTTTTTTATTTTGAAGACAGTCTCATGCAGGGATTTGTTTCTGTGCCGACTGCCGAGCGCGTATAGAAAACGTATTTTTGTGAGTTGTAAACAACAGCTAGTATTCGCAATATCGATTTCACTACACGTTTAGAAATTAAATATAAATGGTCTTAGTTTACACGGTGATTTTTCCTTGTAATCAATTATGAAATAAGTGATGTGCATAGAATACACCTATGGTCGTATAATTATTATATGTATTTTATTTTAATTTTGTTTTTGCACGTACCTTTACTAAAATTCGCTTAAAAACCGTTTGTATTTAGATAATTTTATATTCAACAGTTTAATGAATTCTATTCTCGTCGAATCGACATTGATTTAAACATCTAGCTAGACACTGATTAGGGTTTAAATCACAGATAAATAATAATAATAATTCTATGCGTACAGAACATAAAAGACAGCAGGCGTATATATGTCAACGCATAATATTATATGCACGTATACACATATAAATGGATTTTTATATAATATCATCTAGTATACGTCGTGCGTACTTCTTAAGTGAATGCTCGTGTTACTTGTACGCATGCACACTGCAGTCGCAGTATAGTTAGCTGTGATTGTCGATCATACGCAATACATGTATATGTGACGGCGGCGGTGCAGATTTAGCGGGCGTGTGATACACACCCTCCCGCACGAAAGAAACGGACGAAAAATATAAAAACCGCCTATAGATGAGATTAAGTAAGCCACCGGGGACCTCCTCCCCGCCGTAGCCGCGCACGCAAGGCGTACGGTAGTGCAGCTAGTTGCCGAGTTAGTCCACGTCAGCTTTGATAAATTATATCGTATACATATATATTGTATATAGGTATAATCGTGTACAGCCGGATCTTCCGTCGCGCTATTTTTACGTCGATCTCGCGTAGCATCTTTCGGATATGGGGTATATCAGTGAGTGTGTACGCGCGCGCCCGAATTTGTCCTTGATAACCGCAACCGTTTTGTCGCCGACATAGTTTTTTTTTCCTTCACTACCAAAGTAATTACACCACGCACGCGCTCCGAAGCGTGCCGATAGCGGCTTTATAGTTTCGATCTATCTCTCTAGCAGCTCCCCCGCAAACGGATATCCGTTGTTAACCGCGGCCCGTTTTTTTTTTTTATTGGAGCAGTGACGGTAAACCTCCGGAAAATCCCGTAACCACCCGTTTAAACTTCCTCCTCGCCCCTATATCGTACTTTTTCACACACGACCGATGTGTGAATGTATGTATAATATATATATTACAACCGAGCGCAGGAGCGAGTTGCAGAGATTTATGTCTGTTGCGCGAATTATACTGTCTCCCGTTAACCCTCCACCCACCGACCACTCGCCTCTCCACCACGATCATATTTATACTCTTCCCTGCACCGAAAACAGAATGCAGTTAAACGCGACGGCGCATACATATATAACATTATATATACCTGCAGCAGCATCCGTTGAAATGGACCCCACCGCGTATATACCTACATGTGCGTGCGCGTCTGCCGCCGCATTGCGCAAACACCGAGCTTTTGCGGATAATCGGTTAAATATCTTTTTTATTTCCTATAACGCTACAACAGCAATCTTACATTTCGATTCGTAATTTATTTGTATCGCATATTATATTGTTATATTATGTGTCCCTTTGTATTATACACATATATTGTTTCGCTGAAATCGCATCCCGCGATATCCGGCCATGCGTACAGAAAAGATTTGGCACGGACGGCGCCCGTTATAATATATATAGATACCTATATATTATCATAAAATTTATATCAGCGTTGCCCTATTGCTGTAGTTCGAACGGATAACAACTCATCGATATTATTGTGCGCATATCTCGCAAACCTCGCTAATATACGTGAGTCTGCGACAAATACTATTACATTATCGTGTTCTAAATCAAAATATTATAAAAGCGCATGAAATACCAACTAGGTGGGCATTTTGTTTATTTTATACTAACTATATAATATATCTTATAAGTGGGTGAAAAACTAGCAAGGGGGTAGCAAAATAATTTATTCACCATATCAAAACCATAATCTAAAATCGTTTGTTTTTATACACAAGTCTTAAAACTTAGTTTATGGCCTATAAACAAATCAAAGTTATCCATATCGTTAAATTAAATTAAGTACATAAGAGTTCCTATAAAAAGGTACTATACGTCTATATCTTGTATCAAAGAAAATTATGTTATGATAATCGAGTGATCATTGAAATAATATTGGGTTATTTTTGTAACAAAGATAATGTGAAGATAACGTTGAAAATACGTCAACATATTATATACAAGAGAAGAAACGTGAAATAAATGTATTTTATGTACTATATACAATAATTCGAGAAAAAATGTTTTTTATTTTTTATAAATCTATTTTATTTTTTCTTTATTAATATATTTAAAATGTCTACTGTTTGCATATCTGCTGGAGAAATTATAGCATTGTGCCCAGCTCTTTCTAAGACTATAGGAGGGAAAGCGGTCCCTTTACCACCAATAATCACGGCATCGTATCGTATACGACAAGTTGAAAAATAGCTATAAGCTGTCAGATAATATTTCAATTTTATACGCGTTTTCTATCGTACATTGTGTTTTTTAAACTTGTTTATTTATCTCATTATCCTAAGTAGAGATTTTAATACATTTTAAAAATGTAAATTAATATATGGAGTTAATTTTTAAAGAGCTACATACTCTGAGACGTATCATATATTTGTCACGATAAAATAACAACTAAAATATTATGATAATATGTAGGTATATACGATACATAATAACAAACATCGACCGGTATAATAAACGCGTGTCATGAAGAAAAGTGAATATCCTTAAATCTTTGTCGAGAATAATATCACAACGAGGGTTCAAATGTGTTCCACACTGCACTCAATCGTAATTTATGCTAATATATTTTTTCCAACGATGTATTTTAATATAAAACGTAGCAATATCAAAAGCTGTCCGAATATCACTCTCTGTGGGAGGGGGAGGGATTCGACGCTGATATGATGATGATATTAATAATGATTACGATACGAGTCTATTGTATTTTCCACGATGCGTATATACGTTATACATATTATAATAAACCATATAACATAATATATTGTACAGTGCGCGTGGTGAGATTGATATTCAGTATTACCTGCGAGTCTTCTTGCGTGAACAGTGCGTCAAACGCGAACATTTTGGGAGCGGCAACGCCCACGCGCCGACTACCGTCACTGGCCGGAGGTGCGTTCGGATCAATTAGCGTCAGTTGTCTGTGCTTCTTGTCCACCGACATGAAGTTACTCGCTTCGGCCGTCGCCGCTGGTTGTTCGTCTCCCGCGGCACCGTTGGTTACTCTCAAAATCACTTTGACCTGGAAAACGATAAAAATAAAATAGAATAAAACTATGAACTCTGACTTTGAAAAACGCTCACGATTTAAAAATAGATAATGTAGGGACGACGGTTTTACAAGGACACAGATGTGAGTTTTACAGGTAAAATAACTTACTATACGTTCCCATTATATACACAAACGGTGAACGTTGTTCGACAAGAAAAGCGCTTTTAATTCTACGTCAATGAGAGTGACAATAATAATCCGGATTAAGTACGTCAATTATATAGGTAGACGCCCATTTAATAGTGAGGGGGATGTTGAAAAACAACGCGCCGTGAACACCTTTATGTGTGTTTACTGAATGTATCAACGCGTGAACTTTTACTATGTCAAACTTATAGAAATATATGCAGGTGACCAAAATTACAAAAAGTAACATCAATATTACTTTATTCATAAAATACCTATTTATATCTTCACAATAATAAAAAATAAAAACATATACAAATAATTTAACAACGAGAACAAATAGTATGGTTAATAGTATTTAATAAAAGTAATGAAAGTAATGATTGTTACAAAAACATAAATTTATCGAAAAAAGATGATGGAGTTTTTTTTTTAGTCAAGAAAAATTGTTTTTCACTTTTCTGAAATTAATATAAAACTTTTCTAATAAAAATTAAAACTCTTATAACTTATAAGCCATTCAATTCACTTTTAACCACAACAAAATATTACTAGAAAATAACAAATAATATTAAGCCAAACTCTTCCTTAACAGAAAAAAATTAAGCTAAGTACTGTTAAAACACTGTAGGTCATCTTGATAGATTGATGGATCCGCACATTGAAAAAAAAAATAATAACAACATGTACATATTATATATTTATATTCATAAAAGAAGGTACTGTTTATGAACATTTTCCTTATTGATACCTTTCAAGATATACATTTTGTATCATTCTCTAGTATTGCATTAATTACTATATTATTTTGTATGAATTGTTATTAAAGTTATAATGAATAAAATAGAATAATAAGTTACCTATCAAAAGTATAATAATATCTATCTCAATATCAAAGGCGATTCCATTGATCATATAGCTATATTTAATGATAATAATATGTTGACCATTGAATAAAGTACATATTATGCGTTTATATTATAAATTATTATTTTTGTACGAAAATCCATTATAATGTATAATATTAAAAAGACAAAAACAGAAAAGTAGGTAACTGCTTTAGTAGTCAAGCGTACATCGTCGCATTCAGTAGATATTGTAATGGATATAATATCCATGAATTTGAATTCAATGATAAATCGTTATATATGGTTAGCAATTTATCAAGACTGCCAATCAATTATTTTAATATCAGTATTAAAATATTAATAAATATTTGATATTTTTTTAGTTTTTCTTGATTATTTTAAAAAGTGATAACAGTTTTCAATTTTTACCTATAAAAAATAATTATTAGATCCAGTTTGTTAGAAGATGTATCTATAAATATTAATGATAAGAGAATTTTTTTTATTAAAAAAAAAAACAAATAAATAAAATACATTTTACAATTAATAGAAAACAGTGAAATAAAATACAAGTAAGTTTATTATTACGTACTTATTTTACTTACACAACATTTTTTCAAATAAAAGTATTATATACACGGTTATAATTGGATATTATTATTATAACAATAAATTATATAATATGGTCACCACAATCGTTATCATTAATTAGCGTTTTCAGTAGACAGTTGTTCTTCCGTATTCCGTGCGGTGAACCAGATTTGTCTTCCAGATGGCACACGTTCGTTTCTTCGGCGTTTAATTAATGCACAGGCATACATATTATATAATAAAGGACTATATTGCAGAAGTTGGACTGGTGTAACGAGAACTGTGAACGAACTCATCCAATTTCACTTTATGCGCAGTTTAAAAGCATATCATAATGAATGGTATTGATATACTAGCTGTATAGTCAGTGTAGTAACTACATTCTACATACAATTTTGGTTCGAAAAGTGTGAATATGATTTTTATTTTACTTTATACAAACATTTTCCTCCCAAGTGTTATCCGTCGACAGCACGTTACATTAATAATATATACCATTCTCATAAAATAAGATACCTCAGCGTATTTTCTTCAAAAGTTTATTTCTACGCTAAAGTATAAGTAGTTTATGAATATTATTTTTATTGTTATCATCATCACTCGCGTTTTACAATATACGCACGTTGTACATGTTACATGTATATATGTTAAGAGAAATTAATATTTTTAAAACGGTTTTCAACAGTCAATATTTTATATCAAGAGGAAAAAACTGTTGGGCGTGTAAATTTGTTCACACCCAATTTAATTCAAGCACCGAGCAACATACATAATATAATAACAACATTTATTTAGACGTCTACGTCCCTGTTGGCAATAGCAGCGTGCACCGCTGCTACGTTATATACGTTTCCATTAGTGCGCCACTGCACCACCGCCATTGGTCTAATCAAATTTTGTTTTCAATACGTCTTCACCTTCAAGCGTATTTTTATATACTTATTTCGTAGACGTTAAATAAGAAAGACTCGAAGATATTCGATTGTTAGCACGTAACTGCTTTCGCATTAAATGAAGAAAAATGTAGAGATACATACCGATCGAAATATCTATGATGTAATGCCATTGTTTGACATTTTAAAGCTCACATCTATCATATTAATCACAGAATATATAAAATATAACCTTTGTTATATTTATGTATAAAATTATATTATAATGTTAAAATGTAAAACAATGAACCTGATTCGATTGTATATTTTTTGATAGCTCACTCAAATAGTTTATATACATATTATTATAAGCAAATCCATAATAGATCAATTGCGATTCATTAAATTATTGTAAACTCAGTTCAAAGACAAAACCATATTCCACGTTATTTGATTATCTCTGCACCGGAAACAAAAGCACGCCAATACGTCATTATTGTATGTATTGTATACCTACTTGCGTAGTTGAGTAATTTTTAAAACGAACATTGTTCAATTTTCTCCGACCTATACGCAACAACGCGGACGCATTTTAATAGAATCTTCTAAGTATTTCGATCCTTATTTGATTTCGTGAAATGAAGGGAAAAGTTTTTGCGAGCGCAAAATTTCTGGGCACTTTTTCAAGTTCTTTTCTAGTTTAAAGCACATGTCGGCAACGGGCTCATCGTAATGCGATAATGCGATTTTAGTGTATGTATTTCGCCAAATTGAATTTTCAGTGAAGTACCTATATATTATGCGATATACCAATATATAGCATATACAAATTAATGCTATTTAACGCCCAATGCAAATTGACTCTAAAAGTTATCTGAATTTTTTATGCGTAAAAAAAATATATTAAATACTATTACATAATATTATATAATGTGTAATAATATAATATTTTCAATTCTAATTATCTGGAAACTAGATATAGGTGCATTAGGCTATATATGCATATAGAACAATAGTTATACATGTTTTTCAACAATATATTCGTGATTTCATGTTAACACAGTACTACTACAAATTACGTAAACTGAAAACAGCAAACACTATATTATATTTAAAAGTCATGGTAGGGTTGCAATTTTTTTATTTCGTTATTATAGTTAATAAATGTATAAAATACAATTTAATATTTTAATAGTTATTGACAAGATAAAACGACATATTAAACTACAATATTAATAACATATCTCCAAGAGATAATCTCTTTAACTTGGATGATCTCTATTCGTTATAGTTTATTCGGCAGAGAATTTAAAATTCGTTTAACGTTTTTTTTCCAATAGCTTCGTTTTATTAATCAAATTCACCGCCGCGCAATAATTTCTAATTTGAGAATCGAATAATGCTCATGTATCGACACTACAGAAGTCGTATAACTAAGTAAGCTACTCCCACTGCGAAGACGACGTTAAACAAAATGGATTTGCTATTGGAAATCGAATATCCTCGACGTACGTAAGATAAAGTTCATCGCGACGTTTGGTCATAAAAAAAATAATAAATAATAAGAAGAAGATGAAGAGTTCCACCGCTATACGATAAATAACAGACCAAAGTGTTTACAGTCTGCCGGAGATACGAGTATAGTACGATAATAATATAACATACACTTTATGAATATCGAGTAGTATTATTTTTTTCCACCCGCTCCTCGAGCATCTCTCTGTCAAATCCGTTTGATAGTTTTTTTTTCTCTCGTTTTGTGCAAATCGTTGTTACCGGGTGGGTATAATAATAACCTTAGGTTAGGAGGTGGCTTTTCTTTTTTATTATTATTATATCTAACCACCATTCGACCTAGGCCTCGGCTACGCATTATTCTACATTTTTTCTTTTATATTACGGACACGGACGACGACGTGTATTATAAGGATCCTATGAGTCGGTGGATAGGGGAAAGATTTCCACGATATATATTATACACAACGCATACTATATACCACCTACAAAAATGCGTCTATACTAGCCAGGTTATTGTATGTATAATATATACGAGTATACATTATTATTGCGGGGAAATAAGTCGCGTCGTAGGGCGTGTGCACCGTGAAAGCACACAATACGCTTGCCGCCACCACTGCTGCGAACTGTTGTCACGCAATGCTTTCACCCCACTGTGTGCCATAACACTACAGGTATACATACAATACACCGTCCAAGACAACCCGGGCCTATTACCTACCCCACCACTTCCACAACATGCCACGGAATCCCATTACAATATTGTATTACGCGGGAGTGGAAAAAAATATGATGATAATAATGTAATTTTAATAACAACGCTGAGCGCACGTTTTCGTTTTCGGTAATTAGTGCATGCGTTTCTTGTCTACGTGCCAGTATGATAATAATAATAATATTATTATAACATGGGTAGATACGCGCAGCTAAATGATGGACGGTCGAGCTGCCGTTTTATCCTATATATGTGTATTTTTATTTTATCAGACAAAACGAACACGTATAATATATATGTGTGTGTGTGTGTGTATTATGTACATTCGTCTCCCTAGCTATTTCATATTATGTTACGACAATCGAGCGTAATAATTATAATAATATACGTTTATATATATACATATGTATTGCTCAATTGTTGTGTACATACAATAATAAGTGACTTGCCCGTTTTGCACAGAACAAGCCCCGGCTTACTTACGCTAAACATAACATGTCGGAGTGAAGAAGACTTTATTCGTCCTGTAGTGTTTTAGTATTTTAATGAGCTCAACTGCATACAATTTATACAGAGTGATTCACCAAGCAAGCTTACTCTCTTTTTTTTCAGTCACGCGGTTATTTAAAATCTGATTTTTAATTTTTATATATGCACGAAGACCATGTTTTCAAATTCTAATGAATGGGAAACCACTTTTTCTAAATTGTAAACTATCTAGTAGATAATTTTTTGAATATTTTTTCGTATCAAAATTAAAATTCGAACGAATAGTATTTGAATTATTTGACTCTTTATACATATAGGGTAATAGATCTATGATCCATGGTTAAAAATATGCGCTCGCACTCCGTCTATAGTGACTTGAAAATCTCATTACTTAACAGTATCTAACAAAATTTAGAATTTGTAAAAACGATCCATTATTATGAACATTAGTTCAATAGGTATTATATCTATTTTATATAACCATTTTTTTAGGATTATTGTTCTTAGTATAAACATTTTTAATATAATTACATATTTAAATAATTTTCAGTAAAAAGGAATATTAAAATTTGTAGAATATACATTTTTATCATCACAGGGCACTCTTTGAAATTTAAATGATGTAAAATATCTCAAAAATTAAGAAGTTTTTTAAGTTAAAAAATTCCACTAATCAGAATTTAAATTAATTAATTATTTAACGTAAAAAAATAAAAGGAGCACGTTTGATGAATCACTCTGTATATAGGAATGCAATATATTATTATTTCAGTAGTAGTTCACATTTTTTCTTATTATATTGTTTTCTCGACATATCATCCCCGAGGACTTTTTCATCTTTTTTTATGCAAACGAACTTATGATATAAGAATAAAAAGAAAACTTAATAACTATAACTACGGATTTTAATGCATCACTAGAATGAAAAATTCATTCTAAATTATGTTAATCATTAGTATTCTATGACGTAGTACTCGCATATTAGCCAGAGCGTAACCAACAAATCGTTAATTATTTTAATATTTTCCTAATAAAACACAATACGCGTATGTTACTAGTAATACGTGATGACACTGATGTGAAGTTATATATACATAACATATTGACAATAATAATTAATTCATTAGGCACGACTGCGATGTACATTTTCCCAAAATTTACATTAGTTTAAACTTTGGTAACAACTGAATTAATCAATAAATTATAATAATAACCATAAATGGACGCCACCTCTACACCCTTCATATTATACGCAGTCGCCGCAGTTAAATACGGGTCCAAAAATCGTATTTAATCGCCATCGGACGAGATAAAAGAAGAGTTACATTTTAATATATATTATACAGTACACGCGCATATATATATACACCGTGCAGTGTAATGACAGTAATAATAACGAGAATATAAAAGCGATAAAACCGACGGCGAATCATTAGATAGCTTAGGGCCACCCGTCCGTTGACATTAAATAACGGAGAGTCGTATATACACACTAATAAGTACAGCCTTAAGAGATAAGTTCGGGAAAGTGGAGACTACGCTTCTCGATTTCCATCTTCTCGTGCGATCGGCTGCTGAGAGTGGCTTATACAAAGAGAACATTTTAGTCGAGTCTATCTCCAGTTTTCGCCAAAGAAAATATCGTCGCACGATTTCTGTCGGAGAAATCATTTGATACAGATTATATATATATATATATAAACAGAATTTCTCGTATAGTTAGTGCAGTATCTAGTATAGCAATAATAATAACAATGTTTAACGGCCAATAAAATGTTGGACTCTCAGTCTTTCGAACGTAAAGATAAAATATTTTGTGTGCTAATCAAAAACGCAGACTAAAGACTACAGCAAGTGTCGTGACCTCAGAATAGTCTATATCACATTCACGCATCACACACACACATACACACACACACACTAGTACTTGATTGGTATTTTTACGAAATTATTATAATTATTATTAGACATGGAGTACTGTAAACATCTGCAGACATTATTTGTTCATATAATTTAGTTGAAACAACTAGAATCGTGGTGTATTTTAAAAATAACTGATTTCATAGTAGTTATAAGTATATCATTATTGTTGTATATATTTAAGTAATGTATTTGTAAAAGACCACACAGACATATAAATGTATAAGATCTGACGATAAGAGGACATAGGCTTTTACACGCGCTTAAGCTGGTTGCATATAGCTACATCGTGTGGCCTTTAATTTTATTATAATTATTGGCCGTTTTAATTATGGTTAATTATGGTATACGTATCATCATCTAATCATGGTTTACCGGAAAATGTCAAGAGTTGGGTCGTACTCAACTTTTAGACACTAAATGACAGAGAACGTAGCTGCATGTAAATCTGTTTTTGGAGTACCTACCGACTTAGATTCCGAACCACTCGCTTTAGTTTTTGTACCATCAAACCGTCTCATCGTTTGTTTGGATTGCATAGGCATGTAACGACGACGTTTTCCAGTGGGTCGTATAATATATATATATATATATATAATGTGTGTGTATGTAATTCGATTAAACGCCCCGACAACTACACAACAACTACAATTCCGCACCGGTGTAGACACGCGGGATCGTGCCATTTACGACGTCTCATACAGGCTGCCGTATATTATTGACCTTTACCGGCGGCGGTTAAAGGATTTTTATTTTTATTTTTATTTTTTATTTCTATCGTGCGTCTAGTGCAGGGGAGAGACGGTCGGCGAAATCTTTCCCATGGGCTCGTTAAACTGCCGTTCAAAGCCCATTCCGCCACCACTCGCCGGTTTACTCGTCTTGACCTCCGCGGACGGGGCGGAAATAAATTCTTGGACTTGACCCCTATCCTCGTCATTGTCGGCTCCTGGCGCCGTTTCAAAAGCTACCAACCGGCCGTCCCCGTCGGCGGCCAACCGTTTAATAGATTTAAACGAGAGACGGGAGAATTGACTGTACCTTAATATATATAAAGCCACGCGCGTATAAAATAAAGGCGGCAGACACACACACACGAAACGTTTATGTACAACATAGGTGTGAGTATATATTATAATATATATAAGTAAACGCAATTTTTACTATAAATGCGTATAGCTAAAGGTGCGGCTTTTGTATATTATATATTGTATATATATTATGTTTTCAAGCGGTATGTATATATATTCGTATATAGTATATACTATACAACACCGCGAATTTCCAACGCGCGTTTAGTATTCACCGGCTGTCGCGAAACGCGTTTCCAATTCGGACGCGTGCACGAGTTTTTTCTTTTTTTTTGCGGAGCGAAGAAGGGTTGGTTGTCGACCGACTACTTTAGAACAGCGGGAGAGTGGTTACGGCGTGGCGTGCACAGAAACTAAAAAAAAAAAAAAAACCTATACAAAGAAGAAATAACATCCAGACGTCGAAATGAAAAATTAGCCGTTCGAGCATATTCGTAAAATAAATTGCACTCTCCCGGCGGCGCAGGGTCCGCCAGCAGACGTTTCTAATATAGGCAGACAGCCGAATAATGGATGACTTTCGTACGTTTGCTTATAGTCGTTCAGGGGGCGCGCAGGGTGTCGACCGAACACACACACACACACGCACATATATACGATATATATATAATAGTGGGAAAACGCGTAAAGTTCCGTTAAGGGTTGAATATATATGCCGCGGGAAGTATAATAATATAATACGATATGTGCAGATATTCGAGATAAGTCGAAACACATTATTGCACACACACACACACACACATACACACAAAAATACACGTATATAAATGCGTTACACATCACCTATAGGGTTATTATAACCATATACCGTTCAAAAGTCGTCGTCGTTATTGTACGAGCAAGTGGTGTTATTATTCGTCTCGGTGACCGACTTCAATTAATTTGGGATTACAGAGGAATACGGATGTGTTTTGACGGTGCTACCGATATCTCGACTGAACCGAGAAATAATCGATGTGCCTACACAAACATATATATTTATATATGACTCTATGGGGATTAAAACGTTCATATAGTATATATATTATAAATGTAGTTAGCTATATATTATATAGGCACATCGCACATATGCGACGCGTATATAGACGTATAACAGTCGACTGAATGTTTAAATTGATCAGGTAATTGATACGTGATAAACGTCATATATGTTTTATAAAATATTATACATTATGACTGTGGGAATAGAATGATTAATGTTATTATTTAGCATATCAATACTTAAATGTCGCTTTACATATACAAAACATACGTGTAAAACATTTATTATATGCGTTGAAAAAATAAGTGTTAATATAAAAATAAAAAGGTACCGGTTTCAAGTGTGATATACTTAATATAGTTGTAAAAGAATTAACTTTATAATAATTCTGTTAACAGCATGTTGCATTACCAAATACAACATTGTAATACAGTGTTTAATATTAATAAATGTACGTAGATATACTTAAATAATAACGACATAATATAACTCTTCATTATCGCTTTTATAATGGTATTTATATTGAACGAGCTATATACCGTGCATGGGATCGCGTAAAGTGTTTGTTTTGAAAAGAAACATTTGAAAAGACTTAACTATAATGTACCTACGCTTGGCATAAATGCGACAGTTATATATAGGTTAAATTTTAAATAAATAGATTATAGTGTCTTTTAAGCGTAATTGCTTGGGAATCTTTTATAATGAATAAAATATATACTCACTGAATTGTATAAGTTATTATAAATTAAAAATCATAATATCATATAGTTATATCAATTAAAATAAATTAGTGTGATATAAATTTAATTTTATGAAATAGAAAATATTATGGGTTTATGAACTATATGCGTCTCCACATCATTAAAACTTAAAAAAAAAAGTTTGTACTTTGAGTGATATAAATTTTGCTTTTAGCATGATACTTTGTTTAGGTTTAAGTTTAAATAACGCCACTTTACAGTTTGGTCAACTAAATAATGTAAGTATATACATTTATTATATAGTATATGTATACGATATGTCAAATGACAATATATCATACACTCGCATAATTGCAATATTTCGAGCAGGGTCGTGAGCATAACGTTTTCGATTATAAAACGATTTAAACTGTTATAAATCATATTATAAAGTTTTTACAGAGACATTTCACATATTATATCGGTTTTATTATGTATATAATAATATGTAGTATCAACGTATAAACTTTAGTGAGCATTACAATATATATTACGTACCTAAACATAAATCGAATCTATAGTTGCGATCTTTTTCGTGCACATATACCATGCCTATTATATAATATACATGTCTATATCTATATAAGTATATCTTATATATATATATATATAAGAATTCTATATATTTCGTATGTAATACTCGTATACTTAACACGTCTGTGCGAATATAAACAAAGACCGATTTGTCGTTACCGAGCCAAGTCTCTTCGCGCCGTCACCTGTTATGTTTATATATAATATATATATTTTATGGAACTTATTAAACGTACCACCGCGTATATATAATATGCATTTATGTGTGTGTGTGTGCACGCGAGTTTAGGCAATTTTCCAAAATACCGGAAACGCGAGCGCCACCGCTATTATACGGCTCACACAGGAGCGTGAGGCCTGGTAGAGCACCACCACATATATGACGAGTGGCGGGGAAAACACTATAATATATATATGCCACGCGCACATTAGTCGTATCCGTTTCGGACAGATTATCCGACCGCCGGCATTTTCGATACGGATCGCACAGCCGCCGCCGCTGGCGTCGCAAAGTTTAAAGTGTCTGTATAGCGAACGCCGCCGCGTGGCCTTTATAACCTTTGCGCGGTTCTATATATAAGCAAACTCGTATATACATACACACTATAATTGTCGCGTGCGAATCCTGGAGCGATTCCACCACGTCGCGCTCCCCACCCACTCTTTTTGTAGGATCTTGACTTTCCACGCTAACATATTGTACGTGTATGCAAAGACCATGCGAGGCTTTATCGTTGTCTTCACGGACTCGGGAAAGTTTGATGTGCACTGCGGGATATCGTCGGAACGTGGCCGCGCGCCTTCTGAAAAGCCTCGGGAGTGCGAAATACGTACATCTAATATTAAGTATAATTTTCATATTTGTATCAAATTATCTACTGTGTCGAAGACGAACAGTTTATCGCGACATACACGCGTCACGTTTCACGATATAACGTGACATTTTGAATTCAGAATCTCCAAAACAACGTGCGTTACCGTTATAATAACTCGTAATATACCCTATTACTGGTACATCGAAAAAGAATTTTAGACTGAACTTCGGGTAAAAATACGAAGTATCCGTTTAAGTATAATATATCATTGATTTCATACAAATTTACATAAAATAATCGTGCATAAAAAAAATCGACGGTAGCAACTTGTGTGATGATTGTATATCAAGATACCAATGTCTAGGGGATAACAAATCGTACTTAGAGACGAACCAAGAGGTAGTGATCGTGAGGAGCGAGGTATTTTCACTAACTTTCAGTCGACGCTCAGTAAATTTGTTCAACACCAACAAATTTGGTATTTATGAAAATATACAGTTGACAGTTTTAAAGACTACACCCCTACTGTGATTTTTTTTTGTACCTAATAATAATATGTTCTTACATTATAGACTAATAATTAGTGTATAGTCGTCGGGATAGTTTTAAACGTTAGTTCTTATGCATAATTTTTGTGGTTCGACAAAAGTATTTGTGAACAATTATAACAGATCGCCGACACGCGTGAATAACCGAAAAAATTGATCGGTCGCTCTGCAAGACCCGTGGTATCTGTCACCCATCTACGCCATTCTCTCTCCGCCTTTAAACAATATAATATTATACACGTGCTTTTACATAAATTAATTTACCTATAAAAATAAATTCGGATAAAACAAAATATACATATTACATATATACTATATATATATATTTATATATCATGAAAGCGTTTAGTTTGGTGGACATTTGGAAACATCGATGTGTAGCTGGTGACGCAGCTGTGCGTGCGATAGCCGTTGCGAATAACGTCCGGTTGTTAAATATTATACGACCACCACGAAATTTTATTTACCCACCACCGCCGACCGTTAATATCACATATTGATATATATATATACATACAAACATACTCGCGAGCGCGTATTTTCATTATATTATTTTCATTTTACGCGTCGGTCCCAGTTGTCTAGCTTATATATGTTATTGTCGTTCAGCGTGCTCTAAATTTTTTTTGTACAAAAAATATTATATATTATAAAATGCATGTGTCATGTATGTCTATGTTGAAAGTCTTGTCCACATATATACATGAAAACATATGACAACATTTTTAAATTAGATTTTAGTCTTAATAATATATTATACATACGCTAACTCTATAACACGACTTCAGCAGAGAAAAATATGAATAAATATAAAATACAGCGCTATATCAACATATCTCAGTTTTAGTGTAGATACCTCAGTTCACGAAAAATTAACGTCGGTGTACCTCACTTTTTGAACTAATTTGATGAAGATGGGCAATCCGCCACAGGCGAATTGGATATGACAATTGGCATGTTTTAATGAAGTTCAAACCAATTTTTAAACCTTTTTAAGTAGATTTATAAGCAACAAACGTCAAACATACATTGATTTTTGTATATTTAAATTACATCATAAAATTTTCTTTTATGTTATTAGAACCAATGAAAATCCTATAGGTATATTTTTATATATTTTAATGAATAAGTCTCGACTTACTGGTTCATAATACATGTACAGCCAAAACTACGATAACTTTAGAGATTTGAAATGCTCATAGTACTCTCGTACCACCTATAAGAGTGCAATAAGAAAGGATTTTCCAAAATTCTGATTTTGAAGAAGGACTCTCACAGAGATTTATAAAATAATATTTGGTTTTTATGAACCAAACAAATTTCAGGGCGAGCCATCTTATATAACAATCCATATATTATATTAGTCGAAGACGATAAGCTATAAACACTCTCCGAGTTTCGAGAAATATGTGTACAAAATTTAGTACTGAGTGATTCAGTAGTTTTAAAGTCTATAAGCTCCGTATCTGAATGTGCATTAATTTATGTATATATATATATATATATGTATATTATATTTTAAGTGTACAAATAAACTTGTTGAATTTCACACGGAGAAACTGCAGTGCGATAATGATATTATAACAACACTGCAGATAGTGTTATTGGCTAAACGAAAAATTAAACATTTCAAAATAAATTACGACCAATCAGTAATATAAACTGTCCAAGGTCTGGCGACAGAGTATTTCATTAAGCATATTAATTCGGTCGGCTCGATTTCGACGGCAGAGTCGTAAAAAAGCGTTCGAGCCGAAATCGGTTCCAAACTTTTAACGTCAAAAGAAACTTCCACAAGAACGTTTATTTTTCCGTCTAACAACACACGTTTTATCGTTATACCCATTAAACGGTTATTTCTCTGACGCTAAATTGAGTTCTCGAATAAACAGTTTGACTTTAGCTGAGGATTCATTATATTCGAGCAGTTAATACCGATTATCGACGGCAGCGGCGTCGTTTCTGTGTATATATATACGCGTATAATAATATGTATATAAAAGAACAATATAATATAATGAAAAAGTATTTTTCCCGGCGTCGTAATTTCGTTTAAAAGTAATTACAAACGCTGACGACGAGTATTATAAGTTTATTTTAGGGCGTTAGCAAAAACGAAGAAAAAACTCCCCGATACTTGAATTTATGTAACTTGCAACGCGATTTCGTGTCTGACTTACACTACTGTTACCCATATAGACACACACGCATGCACCTGAGTGTGAAAACCTAAACTAAATTATACACGCGTGTCATTCAATACTATACGGCGGTGGCGCGCGCGTCAGCAACTTGAAGGGTAAAATACTAAAATGTTCAGCGACTGGCGGGTTAGACATGAGGGTATTAATTTATGACCTCCAATATATAAACGGCTATAGCGGCCCATAACCGTTCGCGCACAGATATATACACGCAAATGCCATCAGCATTTAAGGGGGGCCCACGCGGTGTTTTAATGCGTTCAGTCGGACCGCGCCGATATTCCGCAGCGTTTCGTAGCCGGTGCAGTGGCGGCGCCGCTATTAATTTGGTACGCGAGTTAGAAACGACCCCATTCAATAAATATATATAAATACACACGCGAGTATAACAGCATAACGACTAGCGCGTTGACGGGAGAAGGAAAAGGGTAGTGGGGATGAAAAAAAACCATATAAATATGAAAGCTACATGTGTCCGACTACACCGGAAAGCTTTTTGTACGATGAGCCAGTAAAAGATCCGAGAGGTAGCGGACGGTGGGGAAGAGTGAAAATTGAAAAATTGAAAAATTACGTTGTAAACTGGTGAACCGGGGTCGTTGCTTGTACTGTAAGGTGCTATGTTATATTTACGCTGTAAAAGTTACATGTAACAGTGATAGAGACGTGTTTGATGGAATGGGTGAGCGAAAGGGTATGTGTCAAAATAAAATAATGAAATTACCTCAGCTACGCGGTGGGTTATTTTACGTTATAAAAATGATATTAAACAATACATGACGTTATGAATAGCGAACGGTCCATCCGAATATTAAATTATATGTTAAGGTTTACTATTTAACCCTAATAAAATACATTCATATATAGGTATATGTAATCTGCTGCATATTTTTTTCAATTTTACTCACTATCATAAAAAAAAAAAAAATTAAAATATCAAATAAGCGAAGGGTCGACAATTTTACTAATTCAGCTTTCAACTTAACACTGTTTTTACGTACAAAACAAAACTAGATACACACTAAAATTTAGCTTTTCTTTTGTTATCTTTGGGTCGCTTCGTAATAATTACACAATTGAAATGTATATATTTAAATTATAAACGTTTTAATTTAAATTATCGGATTTTTTAATAAATTAGAAATTACATTTTTGTAATCAAACGATATTGCAATGAATACAGAATTATTCACACAGCATAATGGCAACCCAAATTTTTTTCATTTGATGATGAATTTACTCAAATTCTAATTTTTCTGATTTTTAAACATATTTAAACAACACATTTTAAAATTCTTGAGATATTTTGATTTACTTGAGTAGTTCAATGGCAATATAAATTTATACGTCCCTCAAATGATAACCTCAATTTTTAATTGTAAATTATTTTAGGGATATTTTTTTTGAAAACGTCGATGTACCTAATTAAAAATTATAACCAGTAGTTTTTCGATTATTAAAATGCTTATTCTAAGTATAATAGTCATTAAAAATGGTAATACAAAAATATGAAATAAATATAATATTAAATTACAATATAATATTATACTAAACCATTTTTTCAAATTATAAATATTGATAAATTAATATAAATTACTAAAAGTCACCATAACTCCTCCCTCTTTTATCTTTAAAACCCGTATTCGATGACCTATTAATTATTATCCTTAGTACAGATTTTAAGTATTCAAAAACCGTTTGTTAAAATTTTGATTTTTGTACGTTAACATTTTCAGAAAAAAAAACAATCAAAATTAACTAAATAAATTACAGTAGAAAATGGGGATTTTATTTGAAAAACATAAGTTTATATGTTCACATATCACTCTCTAAGTAATACAAAACATATTAAGAATTTTAAAATATGGCCTTTTAAGTAAATTAAAAGTTTCTAGAAAACTGATTTTGAAGAAACGCGTTATTAATGCAGTCAATACTACAAGAATTTTAATTACGTATTGGAGTACCTATATTTTAAAAATGTTCAATGCGTTTTTTTTTGTGTTACATAATATATTGTTATACATAAATATATATTTAAATTATATAACATATTTTTATTCTTTATACCTAGTATATATTTTACATTATACTTAAAGTTTATGCGTATACTGGCAAAAAGATAGCACAAAAGTTTTTTTCATTATATTATTAAAATGTAAAATTTCATTGGTATAATATAATACATAGATTGCTGTGTGAATGATGCGTATACTTTCTCAACATATTATCTGTTTATATACATATACATATATTATAATCATATGTAACTAGGTAGGTAAAAGTGAAAATGTACAATATTATTATAGAGTTCGTCTGATATACAAAGTTTAATCGAAAAAAAAAGTTATAAATATAATAGTATAAGAACGGCACTACGGCAGAAATTGATAACATATAAAAGCTTATCGCGAAAATAAGTATGCCGTCTTATTATAGTTTTGAGTCAAAAATTATAAAACGTTTGTACACTATATTTAAGCGAAACAATATATTTTGTTTATAAACTTTATAGGTTTAATCATATAAAATAGATCATAACTGAAAACATTTTTAAAGCGAATAATATTTTAAAAATATATTATACAAAAAAAATATTTTGACAAAAGAAAATTTAATTTATTATTAATTTTCAACCACAAAGCTACCACATAATAAATTTTATACCAATATAAGTATAATGCGTTAAGTATTAATACATTTAACGCGAGCAGCAAATTTAATAATCAACAATCAGTGTTTAAAAATAATAGGTTAAGTATAAATACACACGCAATAATTAATAGTGACTATATACTATTGTCGATAATGGTTTAAGTCGTAGGTTACGCTATATATATATATATAGGTATAACGAGATTTAGTACCAAATAAACCAATAGACTTTTAACAGCCTATCCTTAGATAATTGGTCACCTTAAAGCATTATCCTCTGCCCACCTGACCACACCACAAAATGTTCTTGTTAATATCATTAGATACGGACATAATATATCTCACGATGTTTTTTCATCAGAGTTCTACAAAAATCACTTTTAATACGTTAATTAAGTCATGTATTTTTATTTGACGAACAAACTTAAGACTGCATTTAAATTTGACATAAAACTTCATCAAAAATAATGTACACGCAATAACTATTATGTAACACATCCTATGAGTATAATGTTAGTCATCGTTCTTATCGAAAAGCATGAAACCTATTATATTTCCGCAAACGATTATTATTATTTATTTTTTAACTGAAAGTGCGTTCGTGTATGCATAATTTTTCAATATATTTTTTTAGAATATGTTTTTTTGCTGTACATACGCTTGATAAGGAGTAAATTGAATATTAACCTTCAGTGCAGAAAAACAAATTTGAACAGAATAAAAATAAATGATAGTAGATAGGTATCCCACAAATATGTTAAAATCCTCTACAGGTATAGTATATACATTTCGCATCAAACTGTTCATTGAATTTTGTTTTCATTATAAATAATGTGTAATACATATTTCAACTAAAATCATTAGACGTATTTTAATGTTTATAAATAATTATTTTCGTCACGTCCCATGAAAACTCAAAAATATAGCGTTGGGGCGTTCTCTCATCAATGAGAGGAAGTAATGTTTTGCGTGGTCCGTGGTTTTTCCTGGAGAAAATTAAATTTAAGAATATTCATTACAAAACCATCCCTTTTTGGTTGTCACTCGGTTTTGTACAGGGATGAGTTGTTTTTTTTTTTGGGAAAAATAATCTAATTTTAAAAACCGTCACGAAGCCATAAAATCAAACGAAGACAGACATTCTTTGGTTGCTTTTACAAAACGTAGCATCAGACGCACGCGGTTCTCGGGCATTTTTTGTTTTCGTTTGACTATACCGCATGAATAACACTCGGCTCACTTGAGTGCCTAAACATACACATTTTTTAATATGCGTATATGTATTATGTCAGTTGAAAATTTTATGAAACGCTCTTGAAAAAAATTCTTTTTGAAATTAATTAATTACTTTTTTCTTCTCTCTATCCCGTAATTTCGACGGATTATAAAGATTTAACGACCGGTATGCTGGTGGGTTTAAAAACTTAACAGTCTTTGGAGTGCAATTAATTTTCTTAATTTAACTAAAACTAATCCACAAATAAAGGCAAGTCCAAAAGTATATACTATAGAATATACACTCTGGATAAAAGGAGCTGCCGTCAATTTCGGCCATTTTCATTAGCTGTCAACGAGATTTATAATCGACCGCTGTGGTAAATTGTACCCTTGATAAATATTATTATATACTTTTATGTTTCGATATATTTTTATTGTTGAAAATTTATATACCGACCTGAAGACTTAATGAACGTTATGGACCACGACAAGGATGATTTACTTTTAGACGATTTTTTTCATTTGTTTATTACGCTCTATGGAGTTTAATAAGATATTCCCTCTTTCTCCATATATATTGTATAAAGTTTAAAAAGTGAAAAATGAACGTTATTTTTGCTACTCTATTTTATTATAAACACCTATCAGAAAACCAAGGGAAGATGGTTCAAATTGTAACGTTTGTCGATTTTTGTTGAATAAATTCAAATGAAAATAACGTTCTTAGTGACCGTAAACCGTAGTCCGACTAGTGGCTATACTTTTATACAGTATAATAAAACAATTGAATTATATGGTTAAAACTTCATTGGATGTTTTGCGTAATGAAATTAAATATAATGGAACAACTAATTGTACCTATACATCTGTATTATATATTTAATGAGTTTATTAACAATATGTGTACCAATATAATATTATGATATGTTATTATACAACCGAATCCGTGTCCTACATGGAATTAGATACTTTAGAAAACGGATAGTATATTATACAGTATAACTAATTTTAATTATAAAGTTTTACGACGATTTGTAAGTTTGTAACACATGTGTTGAACTATAGATACGAATACCGGAATACGTGTACGGTACGTACCAATACGCAGTGTTATTAATTAAATAGAATGATTATCTAAGATAAAATAATATATTGATAATTTTCTATGACTAGATTTTCAAAATGTTCTTTTACATTTATTTATTATTCTCGTGTGTTCAACTGTAGTTTTTATTTAGTATATTGTTTATTGTTTGTAAAAGCGATGTTTAATAGTATTTTACAAACATAAGTTTTAAATTATCTGTTTTATAGCATATTTGATCACCTTTTTATCTATTATTTAGATAAATATTTTAAGTGCTATCATTTATATTTTCTAAATATTTTAATGGATTATCTCTTATCTTATCTTTATAATTTTTGCGTTATCTTTGCACAACATATTATACCTATAATATATGCAATGTCGTAGTGTACGATGTTTGCTTAATGCAATTACTTAGCCATAAAAATTTATCTGGAATTTATAAATTAAAATGTGTGTGGATGAATGTATAATTAATTATAATAGTATTTTTTTTTTTATATTAAATTGTCGATGATCTAACTATGTCCTAAAACGAAAATTCTAAATTAGCATAAACTTTAAAATTATATATTATGTCCTAAGGGTAGTGTAGTGTGTGTGGGTCATTATTTAAACACTTTACTTAAGGTTTGAAATATGCTTTTTACAACATTACTAGTATAATATACGATGAACAATTGTATCCATTATGTAACTAAATATAATTGAATGGGTTCACAATTTAACTAAATTCATAATTTTAAAATCAATTGTTTCATTCAATTAAAATTAATTTTTACATTATTTGTCCTTGTAATATTCATATTATAATTCCAAAATCAAAATAATGAAAAATATCTGCATTGATCTTAGAAATATGTACATGTGTGTACACATTCTAATTAGATAACAAATTATATGTATTGTATGGAAAGTATTTTGTTAAATAAAACAAATAAAAATGTAATCTGAAGCGAAAAAAATGTATAACTTCGTATTATTACATATGTATATACAAGATCATTATATGACACGATGTGTGTGTGTGTATATATAAATGTATACTGACTCCAGGCCATAGAAATATGTTAGTGGGCGTTCATAAAAAACTGTTTAAAAAAATTAGAGAAAAGTATAAAGACCGATATTCATTAAAACGACGCTCATAAAACAATACCTGAGAGACTGTTTTGAATAAAATATCAAGTGTCCTGCAGAGCGCAAAAAAAACTTTTTTTTAGCTAAACGACGCCCTTGGGGTCAGACCGCTTTTCCTCTATCTGCCCGCCAGTCCACATCAACCACCGCCAGCTAATATTCGAAACACCCTCACCTCGCCACTGACTGTCGTTTCCAGGGCAAAGTAATTGGGACCAGAGACTAAAGATAGCAAACACAGGACGACTAAAAGAAAACTATAGGTACATTATAATGTTATCTCGCTTTCTGTTCTATATATACATATTATTATGCTGTTTCTCGTAATAATCTGAGGGTAGACTATATTAAATGAGCAATTTACCTAGAATTCGGTTAGACGCTGTATCGTGTCTGGATATAAATTTGACCAACGTCAAAATTTCGTGCATATATGTGAAAAAAAAAATAATAATAAACAGAAAAAAATGGAAAAGCGTTGCATTATTAAACGACGCAGGGACATGGGGATCAATTTAAAGAATGTATAAAGGAACCTTATTATAACGATGATACAATAATTTATCATGTTTTTTTTCATTACATTTTTCTGAATTATATATAGGTTCAAAGAAACTATCCGTTTTTACAGATTTCATTACTTTTTAATAACAGCGTATTAACATCAACCGAAAAACTAATAACTTATTTTTTCCTCGACGTCATAACAGTGATTTTGTATATATTCATGATGGGAGGACCAAAGAAAAGAAATCTCCGTGCCCAGGGCGGCAGTCATTTTTTTCTTCATATTTTACTCTCGTATAGTATATATTTTACATTTCTATGTCATCGGGTGATTTTTCGTTACTCGTGAAAATAAAAAATAAATTAACTATAAGTAATTTATAACATGAAGCTATTTCATATATTACAGTGTACACCTTTATTATGTGAACCTTTTAACAAGTGAATAGTGATCATATTATTATAATACATTAATACATGCGTGTATTGTGTAATTTATAATTTAATATTTGATAATTTGGTATTATGAATACTGATGATTTTCTACATTATAGTGTATGTTATAATGTTTAATGTAAATACTAATAATCTTATTAATAATAAGACAATACAAGAATTAATATTGGTTTAAAATATTACTAAACAAAATTTTTTATTCATTAGGCCCACTTAATTAATTCATGTGTGATAACATATTTATAAAAAGGATCATTAATTAAAAGTGTTATCATTTAAATACATATAAGTACTCAATATAAAATTAAACAAATATTTAAGTTTTTCGAATTTAAACCATTTAATATATTAATTTTATATTATAAACAATTTAACTTTGAATATAACAATTTGTCCGGAGAAAAATTTACTAAGTTTAACCTCAATGTAGTATAAAAATGAACAATGACAATACATTTCAGTCATATTGTAGCAATATTTGACTATTGTGTATTGATGGTTTTCGAAAAGTTATAAAGTTTAATATAATTCATAAAACTTAGTATATAAAGTTAAAGAATAGATTGGCCATCAAAAATGCTTGATACTGCGATAGTTTTAAAGTTTTATAGAGAAAGTATTTAAAGAAAACTCGGAAGTAGGTACCTAAGTACGTAGTCCGATATCCAACCAAATAATTTTTTATTCTCTTTTATTCATGCGCTACATTTATACATTTGGTCTCTGGAGAGTATAAAAAACATACTAGTTAATAAAAGTAAAACTACATTAAGCTTTTACAGTTTTATGTACAAAAAGCTAAACTATAGCCTGAGGTATTTCTTTTAATGGACTATGGAGTTTAGTGCATAAAAAATTATGGCTATGAGATAAAATTTCTAATATACAAATTTATTTAACAAAAAGTTTATTGGTCGGTCTTACAATTAAAGGACTGCAGTCTACGTATATATATATATATATTTTAAATGCAAGAAAATAAAAGTTAAATCTCAGCTACAAAATGGTTTTGAAATAATAATATTGCAACTTGTGCGGAGAAAAGATGATAACATCGTATATTATATTAAATGTATTATACAACAGTATAAGTATATGGGGTGCCTATATATTTTTGCAACAGACGTCGTCGCGTGCGATACGGATATATAATACCTACAACAATAATTATAATTTAAACGCGTGATGGACGAGACCAGCAGAAGAGAGGGTTGGAACGCCAAACGGATAGGGCGAGAATTTCAATTATTATTTTCTTTGAAATAAAATAAGTAAACCGGGATAGTAATAATAATAATAAAAAACCTGTGGATAGGTATTACAATATATAATATAATATATTATTGTATATATATTTCGTCAGGGAACGAATGTTTACGAAAACACATAAAATAGGCTGAGAAACGAGATAATACGATTGTGTCAAGAGTCGGCATGGTGTAGTGGTGGGGGAGGGTGAGTGGCGGGATTGACTTGCTCGCACGGGGTTGCTGTTGCGGGTTGTGGCCGATTTGCATATAAACAAGATGAAAACGTAACGAAATAATAAATATACACGGTCGCCTGTCGGCTGTGCATTTAAAAACGGTGGCTGGCAATCCGAAAGAGCAGATAAATAGCTTTGGTGTGAATGAAACACCTCTCGCGATGGGGCGACGAGGAATTTGAATGGATGAAAAAAATAATAATAAATAAATAAAACGTCTCTATACATGATAATGGACTGCGCGCACATTGCACATTTTATATCGGTCGGTGATGTGTATCAAAAGTGAATTGAAATTCAGATTGATTGACGTGGACGCTCTTAAGCGACAATATTAAATATTTATTATTACTGCATTCAAATTTATTCTTCCACTTTCCGCTTATTTGATCCAATAAATATAGATAAAAATCCCATTTATAAATAAATGTTTTTATACCAGATATTATTTATGTATTGTGTCCAATTAGCTTAAAAACGTCGTCATATACTAAAATTATATTTTCGAAAACCACCTATACAATACACATACGAATAAAGAAAGCACTATACAGATAATAGATCTTATAATGTACGTAATTATTAAAATATTAAATTCGAAATATATTCATAAAAGTAATAGATTTTCAACATTTTTCTGGAAAAGTTCTTCTATGTAATATGCATTTCAAAGATATTATTTTAATTTTATTAAAAACAAATATTGACTGTATTTTTATATGTTTCATGAGTATTTTATATTTAACAACTCGCTTATGATTTTTTTGTATTAGATTCTATTTTCGTCTTATTGCAATGTTAATATTAATTTTCAGTGGTCAAATAAATGTTTATATATTTTAATAAAATAACAAAAGCAGTATTCTATCGTTCCCTTTAGAAAAAAAGTAATGGTAAACAAATAAATGTATTATCGAAATATAGCCGATTACTGGGAATTATCGTTACAGCAGACGATATTAAAACAATACATTTGAAATAAGTTTTATAAATAACCCTATAAAACAATAGTGTATATAAGTAATATAATATATAATAAAAATCATATATAATATATATCTTTGCCAGAGGCTCTCTATAAGTTCGCCACTGATTTATACCACAAACGATTTAAATTCAATACTTCACAGCACTTGTTAAAATGGCATATTATGAACAAACTCGGATTATATAAACCATGTAAATCGTGTAATCTTACAATAATACAATACAATATACATATAAAAATAATTTAATGTATACCTATGGAATAAAACATTAATAACGATTAGGCGATATAATAACTATGATGATTTTTTTTTATTTGATACTGACATGAATTTGTTTTCAAAGAGAGATAGAAACTACTTTCAATCATTTTTATGCTCTAGGCTATCAATTTAAATTTAAAAATGTTTTCTTCAATTATATGCGTATGATCCATTTTGTTAGGTTAGTTAAATAAAATTTCTTAGAAATAATGTGATAAATTTTAATTTTATTTATTTATCATAAACTTATAACTATAAATAATTCAATAGATCGGTTAATTATTTTAATATTTTTTTTAAAATAAATGTTAGGTATAATTTCATTTGTTAATGATTGATTAGTGATAACTGATAATATATTTAATATACCAAATTGTTGTTTTTCCTTATATTTATGGTATATAATATGATATATTACTTTAAATAAGTGTAAATAATAGGTAAATATTTAATAATAAACGAATAAAACGAGCCCAATTATAATAATATAGTACACACCAGATTGTTAATAAAAATGTCACAACCTTGTTTCAAAAATATTACCTTTTAAAGAAATACATTTTTAAGAGTTATAATAATTATAGTAACTCGATAATAATTTAATACGTCATACGTATTATGCACACACACGAGCTACAATATTTATAGAATAATTTATTTTTAAAACATTTTAACTGTTCATTAAAAAAAAAAAATAGAAGCTAAAAACATTAAAAACAAGAGAATTGGTTAAGTGTATACAGTATAATGTATAATTATTTTAAAACTATGTTGGATTTAATTAATGCATATTGCCGAAGGAATCGTAAATTTTAAGTACCCCTGTCGAACGATGAAAATGTACCTATTATATACTCCATTATAATATCGTATACATTAAATTATATTCATACTTAATATTATTTGATAAATGGATATGTTTAAATAATTATGGGGAAAAAACAAAACAAATTAGGGGAGGAGAAAATTGACAAACCGAAAAAATGGATCGTTGGAAAAAATCAAGCGTAAACATGTGTTTGAAACCCGTATAGGTCTATATATATATATATATTAATATTATAGTAGTCGACAAGTGAAAACGAATGCGACGGGCTTAATACAATATATATTATATAATGGGACAAGTACAAATCGGTTCGCTAATTAGGACGATAGAGCGCCCATCAGAGCATGTGGATGATTGCTTTTACTTGACTAGTGCCTGGTGCTGGTATATACAGATATACACGTATACGAATATTGTACAGGGTGTTGGTATATACAATAATATGATATGAATGATTTCTATATTATATCGTCGTCTGGTGGTGCAGCGCAGAGGGATAAATAGAGGACATCGTAAGGCGGCGGCGGCGACGGCTGCCGAATCGGAATGATTTATAAAGCCGCGCCAGATTGTTGAAGGACCAAGCGTGGTAGTGGTGGCGGTGAAGGGCAGTATACCGGGGTAAATACAGATGTTGGATGTACAAGAGCCTTGATTTATGTGGCTTGCTATAACACACTATTTATGTATATAGATATATGAGTGTGCGAGTGTGTACTATATACTAACTGCTACCATTGCCGCCTTCTTTTACTGTAAAAACCGACAATTGTCCTACCCTCCGACCTGGTAGCAGCGACCGATGTAGTTTTTATTTACGTTCGGGCGGGAGAACGAATGAGAATCCTACTGGAGAGAGCTTTCTTCAAGTGTAGATATAGTGTTATTTTTTTTTCACCCGCCTTCTCATTCGTTTGTCGACGACGGGATATGCAGCGGGAGGTTTTGCGCCGCGCGTCTTTCCCCAGGATGGTTTATTGCCCGGAAGTCGGGAAAATTGAATTCCCGCCGAGAGACCGAGTGTGTAGTATTTATTAATTTCTGCCACTCGGCATAAGTTAACAGCGGGGCGAAACCCACAAATTACCGCTTTACCATCGACAACGACGACTACGACGCCGCACCTCTACACAGCTACCACCGCAACGACCTTTGCGTGTGTCACCACAGTAAAAGCCAAAACATAAAAAAAAATAAATTAAAATAAGCGTAAGTACTTTGATTTATACGATTTTGGCACAACATATTTATTGTTTAGTTTCGCAAGCTTCAAATGTTGTTCGGCTATTGGAGGGACATCGATGGTGAAAACTGAATATTTTATACCCTATTGGTATTTGAGGTAGGCACATGGTATTCATGTATATTTATTCATATAGGCAAATTTAAGCCTATAACATGAGTATATAACATATAGCACATATTACTATTTTAATGTATACACGCCGCCTAGAAGACATACAATGCATTATTCATGACTAGGTGAATTGTCAACAGACAACAACTCAATAAGTCCATGTGATCAACAATAAAAGTATAAATTTAATTATATTAGTATACTAGTTATATATATACTTGTTATAATTAAGGTTTATTAATAATTGTTTAATCATTTTAAGGTTTGACCTTTACTATGTTCAATACTTTTTGGTTTATTTTGGAAATTTCGAACTGTCAAAAATGTGTAGTAGATATAAAAAATGTAATATTTTAATTAAATATTAGATAACTATAAATAAACGATTTTGTATAAAATCAATTACTAAATTATATTTTAAGTTTTAATAGTAAATTACTTAAATCTTAAAATAATTATATTTTTTTAGGTTAAACCGTTTGGCAATGTTTCAAAAGGTTATCTGTAATTTTGTTCTACTCTTAAAACATAATATACATCGTGTGTATAATGTAAGTTCTATTGATAGACTTTTGTTTATACTAAAAGTTTTATCCCGGTTTTCATTCTTGAAACTTCATTCAGCAGAAACCTATTTAGTTTTAAGTTTAGTAAAACTTTTGGAGTGTAGACCATGAATAATAAAATTGACTATTGTAAGTATTATGATTAATTATTGAAGTCAGAATATATAATTTAATGATTTTTACATAGTAATTTAGTTTTGAGAACATTTCGATGAAATAAACACTTGTATAATATGACCTAAATGCAAATATGTTGGATTTTAACTTGTTATACATCTCGTTAACAATCGATTTATAAAGATAACTAATAAAAATGTACAACTTCTTGTTATTTAATTTTTAGCTAGTATTAGGTAATTTAAAAAAATAGTATACGAATAATTTTGTTCTTTTAAAAATATTGAACAAAAACTAAAAATAAAAAAAAAAAATTAGCATTTACTTAAATTTAACATAAAATATTTAATCAAATATAATATATGTATTTAACTACTGTTTAAATGATAAATAAATATTTTTAGCCCTCTTGAGCTAAAAACTCTTATTTTATCTTATTTGCTATAGATAAAGACTTGGCCGCAATTTACTGTTTTCCACCCTAGTCAGAACTCGATCTACAATTGCCCGCAGCTGTACTTGACTTTTACAGTTCTACCATAACAAGATTGTAGCCCACAACAAAAGTAAATAAAGTAGTTGAGGTATAAAAAAAAATATAGAAGTATATACGAATACGACGTTTAATACATATCAGAAAAATAGTACGAAAGTCAAAGAGGCATTTTGTTATTTATAAAAAAAAAAATAGTATTATGTATTTGAAAATTTTGAATTAGCTACTTTGGTCATCCATTTTATAATTATTAGATAAAAAAAAAAAGATTAAAAATAGATATATTCAAATATTCTACCATATTTTTTAATTAGTTAACGATTTACTGTTATTTTTATGCGTTTTGTCTACACATTTTATTTTTATTAAAGTCAACTAAACAAATAAGCACAAACTAATGCGATTATGTCAACGTTGAATAAAGAATATATATAATATGACGAAATATTTTTACTTGGCGCATATTGCAGTTGACATCATACAATAGTATTTTTTATTTATTACACAATTTGATATAGGTAGATTGATAAAGATAACCACTTTAAAATATATATTTATTATAGAAAAATAAATTAATTTTAAATTATTATGAAGTCCCATTGCTTAAATTTTAAAAATATAAAAATACATGTATCCTATCAATGATTTGAGTATAATTAAACTAAAAGCATATAAAAATAACAGTGAATATAGTTAATTTCATGATAAATACTTGTTACAACTACAGCAAAGAAAAAAAGATGTTTACAAGAAAACACGTGTACCTACGGTAATGCATCAAATAGTTAAGATAAAATCAGTTTTTACTTAGGTACCTATAGAAAAACAAATAAAAATAATATTATAATACTATACAATTTTTGTATTTTTAAAAATACTGATAATATATAATATTAAAAACGATGAAAAGTTTAAAAATTGAAAACAATAATTTAATAAATACACATTTTAAATTTCACTTCTTTGCATGTGTATTGTGTATATTAATTCAATATATTTAATGTTTTGATAAAGTAATATTTTTTGTTCATTTATAATCAAATAAATTTATAAATTTTAGTGAAAATATATATCTTAACAATTCTTTTTGTAAAAATCTTATTTTTATGTTCACTAGAAAACACATTTGTGAAGTTTTTATTAAATTGAAAAACAAAAATTAAAATAATAAAAGCAAAATATATCCTAAGTCCTAAAGATGACAGTGACCTTTGAGAATCCTTTGCCGACACAGTATTCCCCATACGCTGCACGCTTCGTAGTGAATATTTGAAAATAAAAAACCTTAGGGTTAGCATAATACGCGTATCGTCAATAAAAGAGGTGGGAATCCTTTTCTCTTTTGGTCCCGTAGGCGTTTCGTATACTTTTGTGACCTTTTCGTCAGGAAGACCTAATAAAAGGCAGCCGGTCATTTTCCATTTTCTCTCTACTTTTTGAAAACGAAAAGCATCCCAAAAGTGGTTTATGCCATCACTACTGGGTCGTACGCGTAATTCGATACAAGTAATAACAGAATTGGACACTGTGACCAAAAGAAAATACCACGTCAGGTAACTCGGTTACGTTATTATAATTTGATTTGTCGGTCTTTCCCGAACATAAGTTCATTACACAATGGACATTTCACAATCAGATACTACAGCGAATTTAATAATTATTTATAATTATATTTTTGATAATTATTTTTGAAGCCTAAATAAACTTTATATTCTACTTATTTTTATACTTTATATATACATATATTTATCAGCGTAGGTATTTTCATTTTTATAGCGAGATTAATAAATATTAGTTTCAAAATCAATCATATTATTAAACTAATTTACCACAATAAAAAACAATATTTTTATACGAAAATATTATTTGTTTATATTTATCTAACTATAATAATAAATAACGTGTATAGAGAAACCTATTAATTAAAATGTTTTCCTCGACGTGTTATTTATATCTTAACATAAGTTATCAAATATATCTGTTATACATTTATTAAACAACTTATAGATTGTATTTGTGTAGAATATAAAAAAATATTATAAATTAATGTGGGATTTTTCAAATGAAAAACAAATCAAAAGCCTGTAAAGTGGTTTGTATTATAAAGTGAATTTATATTTTAACGTATATAAAACGATTTATAGTTGATTTCTATAATATCATATACTTACAACACGTAAGTCAGTAAGTATAAGTATGTTTTACGGGATTTCTTTATCTCAGTGTCGACACACATTCAGTAATGTGATACGACAAAAAATTGTAAATAAAAGCATTAACGACTGGGTAAAATGGTTGTAATTCAATGATTTGGTATCATCTGTAATATTTCGCAGTGTTATAAACCTAGCTAGCAAAGATACATTGACATCAAAAGTCTATTGTGATTCGTTGTGATACAACTGTACAATTGATGATCATATTGTAAAAAATTAAATAAATAAATAATTGGCAATAGATATTTTTAAAATGTACTTTATAATTAAGTAAATCACTATAATGTGTATGTGTGTAAACTTTGAAGTTAACGATAAATCATTGTACGTAAGAAAAACGATTCTGAGGAAAGACGGTCAGCCTATATTTTATAAAATATTTATATTATATAAAATTATTTTACTGGATAGTAGGTACTAGGTATTAATTATACGGTAAGTTAGATTATTTTTTTCGGAAAACATGGAATTTAAATTAAAAATGTATAGTTTAGATAATAAAACATAATTATATACTTTAAAATTGTCAAGCACCAACGAATAATATATTTATATTACAACGAAATAACTAAAACCGTTTTTCTTCGTTTAAGAACTAATTAATTTTGTTTAAATTTAAACTTGAAATATCTACAAAAAATATATATTTATAATATTTATATAAATTTTAAATTTCTTGGCCGTTTGTATATTTTCATAATTTTTGTGAACTTTGTCAAAATTTAATCATTAAATAGCTAAAAAAAATAACTGTTTATGATCAATCACGTATTGCATTTTCAAATTAACTTAAAATAAACAAAAAAAAATTGAAACTGAAACTAAAATTTTCTATAAATAATGTTAAAAAAGTCAAAATATTTTTTTATGTACCTACACAAAATATAAATATAAATATTTGGTAAAAATTTCAAGTATTTTTTGAATTCGTTGAGTAACACCAGAAAAAAATAGATTTTTTCGTATATTTTAGTTTTACGTAAAAATGTTCATTTTCCTTTAATTTTTTTTTCCTGTCGTTTTTAAAAATAGTAAATGTTACTTTGATCCCATCAATGTACCAACTATATATCTACTAGAAACCATCTCTTAAGTTGAAAATTGAAGCATTTTTATTGCCATTCAGGTTATATGATTCACGGAAAAACACATACAATATTGTAAAATCAATATTCATCATTCCACTCAGAATCTAAATTAACAGTATAAGAGACTTATGGTTTTGTAGCAATAAAATGCTTTTAAACATTACGCAATAAAGCCTTTAGGTATAGTCGATAAATATTTAAGTTGCTACCGAAACAGCGTCTATTAATTAAAACATGTTTTTTTTAATGTTGACAGACAATCAATCAAGAACGACAAAGTATATAATATAATGATTTCGGATCAAAGGGTTCGGTAACGGTTGTGAAATAATGACTTTTTCTGAATAGTGAGTGTTTGGTCGTATATGTTGTCCGTATATATATAAGTGCACGACACGCGTGTGTGCTAATGTGCACACGCATAGATTAAAAATATTTTCGTCGAACATTATTTTAATACATAAATACATATAGCGACGGTGTTTCCAATCTGCATAAAAAATAAATAGACATGTAAAAAAAAAATTAAAAAAAAAGAGTGAGAGTATACAATGTAAATTCTCTGCGAAGACCCTTTCACTGAATTACACGGTTGTTCCATTGGAATCCATCGATTCCCAGTGCGGAAGGGCGATATTGTTTTCTCTTTACGTTGCCGCCACCCCTCCCGTCTTTTTTTTCATTTGCCAAAGAAGTGGCGAGCGGATGTTCGGTGATGTGTACGCATTGTGTACTTTATATATATATACATACACGTATGTGTTTAGTCGTTATTAATTAAGGCCCGTGCGTACGGTCGCCATATACCACACCCTCTAACCCTGTTTCGCTTTTTCTCCCGGCTTGGCGGCGATTGTCCTGCAGGAATCTCGCGCGTGCGGAGACACACGCAAACAAGACGTGAGCGGAGGCAAACGAGGATATAGACGAACGTGTATGTATATAGTAAATAGCTCCATACCCGCCCCAGCGGGGGCTGTGGCATCAGTGGTGGTGTTTGCGTTCGACAAGGCGTAACAAAAATCTCATGTCAATTAGCCGGAGCACAATAAAGTTTTATAGAGACGCAACGAAAAAAAAAAGAGAGAACAAGTGTGAGAGAGAACCTCTGGCATGCATGGAGGGAGGGGGGAGGGCGATGTGTTGAATGACTGTACCACAGCCGCCGTGAAAACGCGAGTGTTAATTGAAATTCTGAAGAGTATTTTATCAAAATACCCTCAAAACGACAACAATATATAGAGAATAATAAGGAAGCTATATCTACGCACTGAAATCTAATATAAATAATATATTATTTTAATGTTTGTGTAATGGTTTTTTATCATGTATAAAAAAAAATGTAGATACCTATATATTATAGTATACTAACCTAGTATAAAATCAAATCGTGTTTTAATAAAACGAAAAAAACTTCACGTTTCCGTTATACAAAAAAAAACATTAATTTTAAACTGACGATATTGTTATGATAATCAAGAATTCGACGTTTTTAAATTAATAATAGACTTTTCTTCTTCATATTTATTTTTTTTTTTTTTTTTGGTGAACAAACGAGTCTACCGAAGAAATCAAATCTAATAGCGCACTTGTTGGTTCATTTACATTTTATTCATACGTAGTGTTTATTCTGGTCATCTCTAACGTTTCGGATCGATACAAGCGGAAAAAAAGTAATAAAAATAAAGCACTATTTCAAACAACTATAGTGAACGGGAATACGGTTTTGCATACACGCTATAAACCGCGTTAATGGTTTGGAATTAATATGCAGAAAATACGTTTTATTACAAAAGAGGATTATATAAGCTCTACGCGTGGAGGAAAAAATCATCAACTGAAAAAGGGTCCTGTATATTTTTCATTATATTTCCTTGTTTTTTTTTCTTTTAGGTAACATTTGAGGTGGGGCAGGGAATAGAATTTAATTCCATTTCTCGCGAAACGACACCGCACCACGCCACAACTCAGCATCACGGCGAGGACAGGGTAAAGTGAAACCTGCACAATAATAATAACCACGGTGTCGGCCCACCGAAAACCTATCGTTAATGGACTAGGCGCCTTCGAGGAGGGGTTGGAGAAATCCTTCGGAGTACACACACCCTGTAGTGGTCTTTAATTAATGGAAGGTTCAAAGCTCACAGTCGCCAATCGTCATCGACGTCTCCGCGTCGAGTGTGCTCTTTTCTACCCCTTAACCGGCACGACTGGCAACTGTGTGAGTAATGTCTGGCAATTCGCCAGGTTTCCCCCCAATTCGGCCGCACCAAATTGCTAAGTGGTTCATAATTTAGACTGTTTTCCGCACGATGTTTCAAAGAGGGCTCACGTAAGACTCAATTATTAAAACTACGTCGTTCACGGTTTAGATGCTAAAGAAGAATTGTTTTTTCAATATATATATAAACGAAAGTATGATATTTTGTTAATTTAATAATGATGTTGACACAAATAATTGTGGTCTTGAGTACCTTTAATTAATAGATACGAATTATGATTTTAATTGTTTGTATAATGCAATAACTAATGTTAAAAATTAATTATATTTGAATACCTTGCAAGTTTAATATATACATATTAATAAAAAAAAATCTTTGGAAAATAATAAAAATAAAATAATAATGTAATAATGTAAACAATGTAATATTAGATCTAATATTTAAAAATTATTTTTTAGTTTCTAAAAATGTTAATTTTATTAATATTATATTTTAACAATGTGGACTGAATTAAAATTTTTATAATATATATATACAGGCGACGCCGTTTATAAGACTCACGCGTAATATAAGGTTCAGTCGCTTATTAGATTCAAAATCGTTTGGAACGATCCGGGCGTATCCAAATACATTATAAAAAATTCGGTCATAAGACTCAAATTTCGTAAAAAAATAAACATTTTTGGTTAAAATTTAGAAATAAATTGGTTTTTAAAAATTACATTTTTTTGGGTTATTTCTGGTTTCAATTCATGCTTTTCAATGTGTGTATTTACAAAAAATTTTATAGCATTTTACATTTTTTGCAATTATCGTTATTGTAATATGAGTACGAAAAATATATCTTCGAAATATTAATACTCAAAACAAACTAAAATTACAAATTTATTTCAAATAATAAATACATCATACATCTTTTATATATTTCATTAATATATAATAATTTTTATAATTTTAAATTTTTTATCAGGATTTTTAAATTTATTCAATAATATATATATAATATGTAGTATTATATGTATTAAAGTAAATTAAAATTAAAGCAAAATATATAGTAAAATAAAATTCATAAATATGTAATTCAAATTTTTTTTCCGCTTCGCCTATAAGATTCATACGATTATAAGACTCACTTTATGTTGGTCCCAAAGTGAGTCTTATAAGCGGCGTCCACTGTATTATGTATTGTATTGCATTTATTTAGTAAAATAAAATAAATCAAATTAAATAGATTGATTAGAAAAAATTAATATTCACTATTTGTATATTATTAAAAAAAAAATGTTTTAAATGACTATATAATATTAAGTGTTAATAAACCGTTTATTATTTTGACTATTATAAGTTATAACTGAAAATTATACAAAGCACATATTATTATATCTGCTAAAATGGAATGCGGTGGTTTTTAATTAAGTCTTTCAGAAATGAAATTGTTTATTTTGTTCTTCGGACAAGGTCTAAATGCTACTCCTAGTTATTGCAGCCAAGTACAGTGAACATTCTTGAATTTATTATTAATATAAAAACGACCATTGTGTTAAAAGCAAAAACCCATAAAATAACTTGCAGCTTTTTCTAGATTTAAAAAAAAATTATCAAAAATATGTTTTATCGTGAAAGAGGAGTTTTTTAATTTTAAACATTTTTCTACTTATTACATTTATACATAAGTTAAATTAAATAATTAAACCCGTAACAGCATTAAACATACCGCATAATTTTTAAAGTATTCATATTAAATTGATAATAATAATAATTTTGAGTTAGTTAACTTTATAAAAAATATATTAACAAAAATGTTTTTCCTTTTAGGATGAGTTAAACGAAGAATTATTTAAGTTTCTCAAAGGTATTTTTTTCTACACGGACACTGAATTGTTACTTCTAAATTTTCTCGGTATTCTCTTTTAGTGTAATGAAAATCAGATGAAAATCTATCTACCTGCAGCAAAAAAATAGTTTAAGATATCTTAGCTAGTGTGGTCTTAACATAGTTTTGCTCAGATAAATTTTATCATTGATTTTATATGTATATATTATGATAATAATATATACTCAACTATACTCAGTGTCAAGTTGAAGGAAGCTGTATCAAGCCCGTCTTTTAAGAAATAGTTTATATTTGTATGTTTTTTAAGTATAGTGGATATAATTTACTCGTATATTGAAATCTTAAAAATATTTAGTTATTGAGATGAGTGGTTATAATAATTATTTTAATAAATTAATACCCTATAAAACATATTGATTTTTATTATTATTCTTAATTTGTTAAATAGTGATTTTTATTTAAATCATACAGTGTATGTCAAACAAAAATATTATATAAAAAATACGTTATGAAATATGTTTTATCATTAAATATAATCAATCAAAATAATTTATATACACTGTTTATAAACAAGTATTTCAAAATTAAATATTGCACTACTTATACACAAACCATAAGGAATTATTGGAGTGCTAAAACTACACTAATATCAATTGGTACTAAATTATTTTAATTTCAACCCTAATAGTACAATAAAACGAATCTAAATAATGTTTCAAAATTATATATATATTTTATTGATTATAAAAAAAAAATGATACCTCAATAACTAAATATTATTATCTAGTAGAACGTTTTAAATTTATTCAAAATTAATTCCTTAATAAATGAAAATAAATTATTGTAATATAAAGAAAATTGATTATATTTTTTTCAGATTTAGTAGATTATTATGTATATATAAATTGTTCAATTTAAATCAAAACTAATTTAAAACAGATTAAGAAAAAGAGATTAACTTACTCTAAAATTATTTATTAATATTTTTATTGTTCCTAATATTATTGTTACTTTAAAAATAATAGCCGGACACCATATCTTTTATAAAAAATAAACTGCAGAAAATACCGGAAGACGTATATAACATTGTGCAATTACTTTTCCCCTAATACAGGTGACCCTTACTGACAGAACAGAAAGTTTTTCAAGAAAAACTTGTGCTTCCGGTCCACGAAAAAGAGGGAAATTAATATTTCATACGTTTTAGAGGGCCAAGTAAAATCTGTCCCTTTTTTTTTCACGGTACATTAAGAAATAAATAACGATGCGACTTAAACTGTTTCACTTCCGAATCGTTTCTCATACAGCATCACAACCACCACAGTTTTGAAACAATAGTGCCGAGACCAATTGAATCGCATTTATTTTTGGCCATCACAGACAAGTTAGTGCGTAAAGGAAGACGGTTGTTTCATTAGCGACGTGGACCACGGAGAAGAGGTAATGGCGCCAGACCATGAACGGGTACTCGCATTTTCCAAATTTGACAGCTGACGGACAGCTACTGAAGTTTGGTGTTTAATGAAGTTTAAACAAGATTGCACAAGGTTTGTTGGCGCCTCGTAAATGATTTAAAAGTTTAATTCCTCGTATCTATCGAAAGTATGTGCCAGTAAAATAAAAAAATAGCCAATAGTCTACAGTTACAAAAATATACTATAGAAATCGTACAATTACTACATTTACTTTTCAAGAGTAAATTAAAATTATAATACCATAAAATATTCCTGTTAAATGCAAAATTCGAGTTTAACAATTTTAAATCAACAATTATTTTACTTTATTCTTGCAATAAATTGAGAATAACTTGTACTTAACGTTATGGTTCGATTATTTTTATTTTTTAAAGAAGGCTTCAGATTTAATTATGTTATAATAATTTATGTCAGTACCTACTGTTCCTTCCATTTTTCTCATTTGCATATTGTTCCCTTGTTTCTGTCAACGTTAAGGTCATTAATTAATATTTTGTGTTTTGATCATTATTCAGAGTAATAATTTTTCATTACGGATATTTATATATATATAAGCGAATTAAAATCATATACATAAGTTATTATAGCATAGATTAAATTAACTTATCCGGTTCACCTGCTATACAAATGATTGAATTAACTTGAATGGATTTTTATTTTACAATTAATCAATTACAAATACAAATACAGTGCTTTTTTTGTTCAATGGTACCATATTGAGAATATAAACACAAAATATATGTGAATAATTATTTGAACCCGATAATTTGTAAAACTATAAATGCCGGGGAATGGTAATAATATTATTATACCAAGGAAATATATTACACAGCACATTTTAGTAATTTATTATACAATTTACAAATTCACGTAATGTTTGATAGACACGACCAAGAAAATTGAGCGGTGTTGAAATAAACATGAGCATTTGAGACAGTAAGATATAACTGGTAACGCACTGTTTAATGGACGTGTGAATATAAAAAAATAAGTTTTCTTTGAACAACTTATTTGCGTTAGATCTATCCTAGACATTTATGCCCCAAAGGAGAATTGTCACTTTTATATATATATTAAACTTCTTTTGTTGTTTTGTTCAACTAAAAACTTCTTTCTTATTCGTCACGTGGCTGTCAGTGAAAAGAACGACGACGAGGTTTCATACAGAATGTCTTTCTAAAAAGCTTTTCGATGGAGCTGAGGCGAGGAATCATTTCGATGGATGGATATCCGTTCGGCAGCCCAAAGATAAAGGGGAGCTAACACCGAGAGGGTTGTCACCCCATAAGCTCGACTTCCAAAGTCGACGAAACCCTTCAACCCCGTCCAATCGATGTGCGTATTCCAAAGTTTTTGGATGACAGTTCATGTGGTTGTTTTCACGCCCCCTGTATCAAAATGCATGCCGTTTGTTTCAAAGTAATCGATAATATTTGAGTTTATTATTCTAGAATCGTATAATATTGACGGTCAGGTTTTTGATTTTGATTTTTATCCTTGTCTGGTATCTTCGACAAATTCGAAGTCAAGGGGATAGAAGAATAAAAAAATAATATAAATTCATACAATTCTTGGATGTACTTTCGTATACTTTTCTACTATAATTAGGTACATAAAAAAACTTATTATTATATAAATCAGCTTTGAGCATAAAAAATAATGGTTATTTCTAGTGTTATGATGCTGGTTCTTCATATTATATTATTTACAATTTAACAATAGTATATTTTAACGGTTTTTATTTTTTAATTGATTTTTAATCGAGAATTGAAAATCTGTTTGAATAAAAAACATAAAGGTTTTAACAGTGTAGAGTACTTCTGTCTAAAAAAAAAAATTAAAATCCTTGTGAAATTGCTATTTTATGACTAACTATGTAATTGTCAGAATTACTTTTTATATAGATTATATTTTATTTAATTGTTAACAGTTTATCTATTAACTTTTATATTACATTTACATCGACTATATACCATGTATACAGTAAACTATATTTGTACCTTCAAAGTGACTTTCATCGTCATTTATATAGTTAACCATGGTTTTATGATGCAAATATAATAAGTTATTATAATTTCATATTATTTTTACACACAAAACATAAAATACGTACCTATTATAAAGTAATGTTGAGATATTTATTGAAATTTCAAATTTATTTTGAACATACCTGAAACATAAAAAAATAATGTTCAATTTATAAATATTATGATATTTAAGTTAAAGCTTAGCCCGTTACACAATTACTATATGTTTAATACTTTTCGATATAAATAATATTTGTTAACATTTCTTAGTTAAAATAATTATTTTAACCAGTTTTTATGTTCTTTAATATGATGTATAGCAATTTAATAATAAAATGAAAAATTATGTAAAATAATATCACGGGTTTGGTGCGATTTGCTTTCTAAAATTTAGCTATTATTATACATAGATTATAAATAGTTTATTATAAATACTGAAATTTGACCATTTGTTCGCCTTAAATATACCTAAATAGTATAATGTGTATTATTCTAATGCATATACAATATACATACTGTAAATATCCGTTATGCATATAATACGAAATTAAATTTAACGCACATGCCATTAATTTTAATGTTATTAATTTTCATTTTTGGTCTCATCCTGGTCGGAGATTTCCATTTTTTATTATTATTATTATTATTATTTTTTTTTTTTTTTTTGAACACTGGACTATTTCCGTGGCGGAAATTGGAAATGACAGCGGGAGCCGGATGCGATTGGAAACCCATCGATTTTCTCCTCGGTCCCTGGTAACGTCACGTACTTTTCTTGTACCTAGGTTACTATATACGTAGTATATATATTCCCACGCCGCCGTAGAGTTTCTCATGCACACGCGTGCCATACCAAACCCTTGTTTCTGTGCGGTTCTGCCGTCATATTAATTATCCGCACGGCTGTCAAGATTTATAGATCGATGGGTATATGAGAGGCCACAGAGTCTACGAGATGGTCATGTTGTGTTCTACACAAACAGCACTGTTTGCAAATAAAACGGTCATGTTTAACTACACCACCGCCTTGTTCATTGATATGACGTGTATGTGTGCATCGAGATTAAAAAAAAACTCGATATAATATAATAACCACAAGTTCTATGGTTTTAGTAAATAAAAAATAATAACATCTAAAATATGAAAATTAAGCTGTGGTATCGGTGATTAACTTTGAGATAATAAAAATGTGTTGCATTCACTTTTGTTATAACTAATGTAATATTCATTACTTTATAATATATAAAAACTCTATACATAGACACTATACTCGATATTATTTTCGAGTGTGTTTATGGTGGCAAAGCGATTCAAATAGTCAACATTTATAACTATTTATACATAAACAACAATGTATCCATAGAAAAAAAAACTGAATTTAACACAACTAAAAGATTTATTACATGAACATTTTTGACATTTCAAGTCGTATAGGTATTTTTTACAGTACAAAATCACCCTCTCTATATTTTATAGGTTGATCGTATATTTTCGATAGTTATTTTGTTTTGAAATGAAAAATAAGGGTTTCAGCATTGGAAATCGGCAGTTATCAGTGATCCCCCTCCTAAATTCAAATATTTCAGAAGGTGTTATATAAGGGAAAAATATGTGAATTAGAATACATAACCATTTCAAATATCATGAAATTCTTACCCATACTTTTTGATGGTTAAAACATATTTTTTGTTATTTTTTTGTTATAGATTTTTAACGACTAATAATATTCAGACACAAACGTAGATAGGTACTCAATTTAAATAATTATTATTTTAATATAAAAAATGCAATCTTTGATACTTATTATATTATGAGTTACGAGTATATTGTATAATATTGATCAAGGTTAGCTTTGAGAATGCTTGTACTAAAATTAAAATATTAAATTCAGCTTAAAACTAGTTGAGTAATCACGTGGCTTAAGATAATTAAAAGCTGTTTCCCTCATTATCTTTAATTTAATTTTAGAGAAAATAATCAGAGAAGCAAATTTGATTGGTTAATTTACGTTGGGTAATATACCTGTCTAACATATACTGATGACTTAGCTCTATTAGGAATTAAATTTTTTTAATTTTGAATCAACATTATAGAAGATGAATAAGCGTAGTACACAAATTTGGTATTAAGATAAATGATGGGAAAACAGAATATGTAATAATTGGACGAACAAGCAAAGGATACCTATATCTTATAATACCTTTTATTGAAAGAAAGTTTATACAAATAGAGCACCATATATTTAAAAGAATGTTACATTTTAAATATTTAGGATCTATAATAACGCAATATAATATTAAGAATGAAGTGGACAATAAGATACAGATGTTAAATATATGTTATTACGGTTTAGGAAATATATTTAGCTCAAAGGTCTTATCAAAAAAATAAAAACTCAATACTCTGTTACTACAAGTAGCATTAAATAGTACTGAGACATGGTCTCTGAGAAATATAATATAGACTATGTATAGGTTCTCACACTTTTGAATGGAGTTTACATCATAATGAATAAATAAAGAACTTGTTTCAAAGACCAAACATTATCGTTTTGAAATAACGAGAAGAAGACTAATGAGGACCAATTATGCTTGGAGGAAAAAAGACTCACATATTAAGGTGATTATTAAAGAAGACACATTTAAGAAAATACCGTTAAGTAAACAACGTTTACAATGGGAAGATCGTGTCAAAAAAGGTGTTGAAGCAGTGGAAACGAATATTGAAGATAAGTTGCAGTTGATAGAGAAATATGTTGACAAATTTTATTAGAAGGCTGGTCCTAAAGGCTGAAACCCACAAGAAGAAAAAGAAAATAGTACATAAGAATATGGCTTATAAAGTAAATATAAACGTTGTAGATTCTATAAATGTAAGAACATTATTAACGTAATTCATTAGTTATGAAAACAAACTCAAATATAAGTAAAAATATCGTATTGAACTTCCATTCAAATTATTATAAAAATATTAACATTATAATATAAATAAAGAAAAATTAATATAATTTATGAATGAAAATGAATTATTTAATTTAAAAAAGTACGAACAAAATATTTTACTACCTATATTGTTTTAAAAAAGGTTAGTTGAACTTCATTTATTTATGATGTAACTATGAAAGTTTACTTTTATAAGAGAAAAATACCAATTAATTACCTGTGCAATAACAAAAGGGAAAGCTGTAATAATTAATTCTAAAGAAAACACTCTTTGCAAATTAACTACATAACTATAAGTGCAATATTATTTTTCGTATTTTTGTGTTATAAAATTACAAACGATTTTTAAAAATAATAAAAATAAACTAAAAAAAGAGAATAAAAAAAAAATATATATAAATGTAAAATATTAATAATAATAATTGTGAACGATAAGCTTAAATGTGCGCAACAATAATAATATTGACTAAGCAATGTTATCAACCATTAAAACTATGTTAAATCTACAAGTTTTAAAAATAAATAATATGAAAGCTAACAGTATTAATTCTTTAAAAAAAAAAAATCACTACAACAGGTTAAAAATGATTGACATTTAACAAAGACGTGTCGTGGTTAGAATGAAAAAAATATCAAATAGCACTATTTTTATTCTCAAATGATAATTTACCTTTATATTTTACTGCATGCAGTCGTTATGAAAAAAAGATGAAAAAAAATCAACAAATAAAATAAAAAAAGGGAAAAATCTGTGAACCAAAAAGCTATACGAGGTCCAAATAACCTCGTTAATAATTTTCAAGAGCCATTTCCGGTTATAAGGGTCGACGAAACTGTCGCGGTGGAATTCATCAATTTTACGATCATAATCAAGCTTTGCTCCTCGATACGATGTAAATCTTCTCTTTTGACCTCTTCTCCTCTCATTCCTTCAATTTTGTTTGTTTAATCATATATATATATATATATATTATAGAATATAAATTTATTTATTTATTCAGTCATTATTATTCAGGTTGATGTAATAACAATAATAATAATGATAATAATATATTACTGACTACTATTCGTGAAGAATACTATAAGGACATGATTAAATTGTAAATTGTACGCAAGAGATAATTAATTTAAAAAAAGTTTTCGAAAGAAAATATACTGTGGAAAGGAATGAAGTAAATGAAAACACTTTACTATTCGGCACCTGACAGTTTCAAATGAAATTAAGACTTACTTAAAAAACCAGGCCAACTTTTCAGAACATTTTTTTTCAATTATTAATTTTATGTGATATTTTGTGATTCGACTAAGAATAATATTATTTACTCTAAAAAGAAGTCGTTTGGAAAAAAAATCAAAAACCAAAGCTGCAATCATTTGTTAATAAATCATAAAAAAGACATTAATACAGATGAATAATGGAAGTCACATCCATTTTCAATACAATCAATACGTCATATTATATTTTATACATATATATTATATATTATTTAAAATCATTAAAAATGAACTTTTTTGTGGCTTATTCACAGTTATTATTATCTAAGTTGAACTTTAAATCTGATTTTTATTAAAAAAAAAAAAAAAACTAAAACTGTTATAATTACACCTAAACATATAATATTTTGAAATTGAAATGTTTAGATTATTTTTATAAAATGTTTTTCTATCATAGTTTGCATAATCAATAATGACAGTGGTAATTATAATAATACTAGTATTATTAATAATATGATTAAATAAATAATTAAATAGGTACCCGAACACAATATGTTTTAAATATTTGAATACATTATAAAACTGATAAAATTCATTACAACTTTAAAGCGTATGTATTGTTTGACATAAATTCGAATAATGAAATACCACAACCACTGTGCACATACCTACTGTGAATTTCCTTGAGTGTATTTAAAACTTAACAATTCAAAAGATAAAGTTTTTCAGACATTCTTATCATAATAAAATACTTTGAATGACTTTAAAATAAAATTAATCGATGCGATGCATATTATCAGTACTACAATACCTTCGCACTATATCATACGCTGGATAAATTGTAAATTGTAGTATATAAAATTAGAATAATTTATGTATGAAAAAATAAAAACAATCGCAACATTTATACTATAAAAAATGTATACGTTGCAGATGTTTAATAAATTTAATTGCTTTGGCCATTGGAAGTGTTTTTAATACTATTGTTAGTGTTCTTAAATATACAGATATTGACAAAAACTAATAATATTGTATAGAGAATTTAGTTCGTTAATCAATTTCCCAAAAAAAACTTCTATACGGTATATTTACAAAAATAGTTACGTCAAAACAAACTCATTAGTATAGTATATTTGAAGTAGGAAATACATTGCTGATTTAAGTTAAATCAATGCTAAATGTTAACAGTAATCACCGTAACTCATAAGATAGGGTAGTAGAGCTCTGCACGGTCCGTTATTTTAAAGATCGGACTGGACTTAAAATTTGAGGAAGGGACCGAATTCGGACCAGACCACACTTAAAAGTTTAATAGAAAACCAAATTCGAACCGAACCATGGCTTCGTATTATTTATAGACCGGACAGGACCGTAACGTTCAGTCAATATTAGCTCAGGCTAGACAATGATGCGTTTTGTATTACAATGGAAAGATATTGTTTTTAAGTGAGCTATCTATAGTATTTATAATTAATGGTATTACGTAAAAATAACTTACTTAGATTTTAAGAACCGTAATTGGTACCGAACCGAACCGAACTATTTTCATTTTTTTTTTTTTTTTTTGAAACCAAAAGAGACTGAAAATAATGCATTTTATCTGAGGACTGGACTGAATTACTTCTAAAAAATATTGAACCGGACCAAACCGATGATTCATAGTTTTTGTATGTTAGGACCGGACGAGACCGAACCATGCAGAGCACTATAGAGTAGTAAAACAAGTGTCTGTTTAACTATATGTTATAAATTTCTCTCACTTTACGCATGATTTATATTAACATAGTATTCATTATAACAATATTCTAAATAAATAATTTTAAAATTGTATTTCGATTGAAAGTTTCAGAATAATCGTTTTATGATATTCTAACAACTATTACGAATTTTTAAATTGTTAGTATTTTTATTTTACGTTCGCATCTATAGAATATGCCAAATTTCCCATTAATTTAATTACTTTATACGAGTGAAACTAAAAATTCATTACAGCCGTAATTTTTGTAATATTAAAATTGTAGAAACTGAAGAACTGTAATTTACAATCAATCTAAGCACAAATTATAAATTATAACATATATTGTCTTTTTATAAGTACTAGGTAAATTAAAATATTATAAAAATATTTTATTGAAAAATATAATTACCAGTGCTGTATAAGAAAGAAAAATACATAACTATACATCTTAATATTTTTAATATATTTCTAATTAAAATATTAGGGGAAAAATATTTGTTTTCAGTAAAATAAAAATTTTTAATTTTAAATTCGAAATTTTTTTGTTTTTATTATGATATATTTGTGAATTTTATGCAAAAACTTAACAACAGAGTTAAAAATGTAAATTATTAAATACAATTTTATTTAGTTATATAACTATAAATTAGGTATGATTATTTTTAAATAATTTAGTAAAGATATCGATAATGATATTTGACAAATCGATCTACAAATTAGGTAATATATAATTATATATTATATTTTGTATAGCATTATACATAATAATATTTTAAATTCACGTCATTTTACATTATCTGCATTTATTATGAAATATAATGTGATTATTAACTACAAGTCACTAACTAATACTAAAATTATTATTTTGGTTGTTAAATCATGCTTATTTACATAATTATTATCGATCTTAAATATTCACCGAAAACTTTCGTTTTTATACGTGTCAAAAAAGGTAAATACGTAAGTTAAAATTATTTTTTCTACAAAAAAAATCTTATAAAAGAGGTATTAAAATTTAAAACTTTTTTTTTGTGGTATTATGAGTCATAAAATGCATTATTAATTTGTATTTTATATTAAAAACAATTAAAAAATAATACGTACTACTGTTCGAGAAGTATACAGAAATTTTAAAGAAATAAAAACAAGTAACTTTCAAACGTAGGTTATTTAAACAATGCGTTGGAACACCTGTACAAATTTGTGTACAGTAGTTTGCAGTAAAACTAAACACAATAAATCGTTCAGTCAGTGTATGTTTCAGTTTGCAATATAATGCATGTTGCCATCATAACAAATCGAATGAACTAAAACACATTATGTAAGTACTTATACAACGGTATTATATTATGAATATGTGAAAATTATAATCCATACATCAATGTATCTATAGGTAGTTAACGTCTACATTTATTTAGTTTTATAAATTAGTTAATTACATATAAATATTTTGTATAGAGTTAAAAAATATTATAAATGTAAAATAAATACATAATACATTATTGAACATTAGTGAACAGTAATTAACAGTGCTCTGTTTCATAATCAATAATTATAACACTATATTATAATATAAATAATTTAGGTATAACGACTAATTTAAACTAAAACTAAATTCAGTAATATAATGTAATACTCTTTAAGTTTTAGTAAATTTCAATACGGTAATAATATGTAGTGTTATACTTTGCCATGAAAGTCATAAGTGAATAACTCTAATATCATACTTAATGCGTGTAATTGAATTTACTAAAACAAAAATATTAAACTAAAGGGAGTATAATGTTATTAAATTAATCAATTCAATTTTTTTTTTTTTTTTGTAATATCTATTCCAATAAAAAATATTTTATAAATTTGTTTGAAGATTTTATTTCCTTTTTATTCTAACTTCAAAATGATAGCCAGTTTTTTAAATAATTATATTTTAAATATTGTTTTTAATTACTTTTATTATGTAGTATCTATATTCATTATAACACTGATAAGGTAAAACAAATGGTGTTCTAACAAATACGTTCCTATTTAGTATAATAATCATTTTAGATTTTAAACGAAAACAATGTATTGGTTTTACTATGATGAAATTTATTTTTATTTTTGTCTGTGAAAAATAATAAAAAGTGAACTCAAAAATATTATGTGTAAGGACTTAAAAAAAATAGTATAGAAATCCCTTTACTAAAATGAGGTATTTTGTCACACTATATTAATAATATAAAGTACATAATATTATTTAATAAATATTATATTGAAGAGTTTCCCCTCCCCAAAACGTGTCCAAGCTCTAATAAGAATAGTCTTTTGATCGCAATTTTTTTAATTTTGTGTTTATTAAGAGATTTACAGCTAGATAAAATTTACTACGATGATTATGGTTAAGTTAGTACATGACATATATGTTGCTAAAATTCCCGGGTGGTCACCTATGTGGCGTAATTAGCAACGAGGCGCTCACTTAACAGGAGTCAAGCAATTGGTATGTTCAGGTTAGGTTAAGTTAGGTTAACATTGTTCACTGCACCATGCCATGTTCCATAACTTTTTAATAATACTATTTTTTTTAATATCTTTTCTAAATTTAAACGAAAATATTAATAAGATGTGTGTAGTCGACTTTGTATAATGATTTTGTTAAATGTTGGTAGATTATATCAATTTGATGTTTTCTGATTATTTTGATAAAATATTAAGAATTTTTTCTTTTGTCTTCCAAGTATCAAATTTATAAATTCGTTATCGAATACCATCCTTAAAATATAAGATTGAAGGATTTATATGTTTTAAAAGAAAATAATAGACATAAAATACACGCATCATAGTTAAACTGATTCATTTATCACTTTGCTCAAAATCTAAAATTACATTTTATGCATACTGTATAACATATTTGTTTGTTTGTAGGGCAATGAATAAAACAGTTTTTTTGGCAATAATCATAGGAGTAATAGTTTGTTCAACACAGGCAGGTAACACTAAGGAGTCAGAATGCAAAGAAGAAATAGAACAAGAATTACGCGATTATGTCAAATTGGATGGTTGGCAGAAACTTTTCACACGACATTTCAAATTTATTGTCAACGAGAATAATGAAGTCTTAAGTGAAAGGAAACGACTGAAGTTTAATACAATTATACATAATGTGTGTATTACTATTAAATAAATATTTTTTGATTTTTAATATTTGATAATTTTAATGTAATAGTAAGATATTTAATTCTAAATATTAAATTTAATTATTTTAAAGGTAATTTTAAAAATAATAAAAATTAATTTAATCGTTTTGTTAGTGTAAAAAAACTATAAATGGCGTTTTAAATACTAATTTATTTATTTATAACAAATATTCAATGACAGACTGGTATTAATGTGGATAATATTATTTTAGGCAATATATGGGTGCAACCATGAACGTGACGACGAAGTAGATGACTGTCCAAATATTTACCATGGAAGTATAAGGACATGTAAACATGGACAAAATCTAAGATCTGCCATGTTTAGAGCGGCGAGATGTAATTTTGTTGAATCGTCCGTCAAGCATATAATTCTAAGTGATGCTTTGTTAAATACGTATCCATTAAACGAGGTATAAAAATATATTTGTTTAGTTTTGATTATTTATAAGAAACAACAGTATTTTAAATATCATAAAGTGTTCATCTTAAATATCAATTTAATAATTTAACTTTGTTTTAGTATGACAAAATATCTGCTAATGTCGACAAACCAATTAGAGAATTTGGTGACAATGTTATTAACATACTGAGCATACTTTCTCATGGTGAAACAGAAGGACTCGGTGAACTAATGGCTTTACATTTATATTTAAACAATGTATATGATACTGTCTTCATACAAAAGATACCAATAGAACCAGTGATGTCATCAGTTGATTTAGAAATTGCTAAGGAACATATAAGAAAGGTTCATAGTATGATTTTAGATAAATTGTACACATTTTGGGACACTTGGTGTAGCGATACAGACATAGTGACTCAGTTTCGATTAAAGTATAAAAACGATGAATACATAGTTATATTAGATGAAATGAACAAAAATATTGAAGAGACTGATGATTTTATTCGTAGTTTAAACGTTTCTAATAACGTAGTAAATTTAGATTTCGATCCACAGAGGATAGCGCTAACGGGTTTTGTGAACCATCTAATTTCAAATACACCCATGCCAAACGAGCTTTTGATTGACTTGAAGTTAAAATCTTTTGAGGCTACGTATGAATTTAACCCACATGCTATGTACACGTATCATAAGTCCGTATTTAAAACTATATACATTTATTTTTATTGGGCAACAATAACACACTTAAAACTAGGTATTCAATTTATCGACGAAATAGAAAATTATGAAGTAACAAAATACCAAACGAGTTTTATAATTAACTTCGTCAAATATATACGACCACTAGCAGTATTCGATATTAACCGATCTCAGTTTGCATTAAAATTGTCTACAGAAGCTTCAAAGAATTTAAATAGTTTGATTTCCTTTTTATTAAAGTATTTTGACGATTTAAGAAATACAAATTTAAAGGAAGTGATTTTATTATCAAGACTAGAAATTCAAAAAATCGTTAATTTATTAAGTGCTGACATGGAAATTATGTTAAATATGAAAGCACCAGATAATTATTATTATGATGCTATAAGTTATGAAAACGTATTGAAATTAATGCGATCAAACTACAAAGCATTTAATCGTTTAGTTTTAGCAACAAGTGGCTTTAAAGAAGATCGAATGAATGTAATTAAATTAAAGAAATGTTTCTTTTATTTGTCCGAGGCCATAGAGTTTGATAGTGATTCATATTTGTAACTTTTGTTATTCAATTATTATAATATGACATATTTTGTTTGTAAATATCTATTTTGTATACTGTTATTTAAATTAATTGTCTAGTTTTATCAATATATATTTATTTTACATGAGTATTGTTATATTTAACCAAATATGTTTGCTTATTTATTATGATAATATATTTTATTTACTCTTTAAACTTTAATACTCAGTAATAATATAACTCATAAACATTTTAAAATTACTCATTAGTTGTTAATAATTTATTAATGATATTTATAGTTTATTTGTTAAGATGCTTCTGGTAAAAATATAATATCATTCGAGTCTATATTGAGATTTTTAATCGAACTATCTTAGAATCTATTCATTATTTAAATAAACATACAACATTGATGATATTGCATTTCTTGTACATGTTTTAGCATATATTTTATAGTTATAGGATTATAGCTGATTATAAACACCTCATGCCTACAAAAATACCATAGAATATTACAGTTGCAGAAAATCTATATAAACTGCAGTTATATAAACCATATTGGAAAAGGTATTAAAAATAGATGAATATAAAAAAGAAAAATGAAAAGAAAAGAAAAATCTAATCGTATTTCCATCCATCGAATATGCTATCCGTCATATTAAACCAGCTCTATACCGCGAGGTAGGATAAAAATAACAATAACCGCGGAACCCTATTCCCTGCAGGACCCTCTGGACCGCGCCTCAATCCATCACAGAGATAATACAAAAACAACGGCCGCAAAAGCCCTGTCGTCGCTAATTCAATCCGGTCTGCCGGTCACCCACACTCGGCTACCTAATGGCTTTGGGCTAACAGGAAACGAAAACATTGGATGTGCCCTGCACGTGTATTGACGGCCAACCGGATGTATATTGACTTCAACGCGGGCATCTACACAACAATATGTACTGTCATTACTATATTATATGGTTTTATGCATAAATTATAATTATACAAGGGGTTCAGTGGTTTTGATGTAAAGCTTTTTAGTAGGATAGTATAACTATTCTGATATTAAATATAATAACTAGAGAAATTAGATTTTCTGACTACCTTTGATATTGTAATAAATATAATATAGTATTTTAAATTAAACAATTAATTAATCAGACATATACCAGAGAAAATTCGAGTTGTATAGACTTGTGAAAATAAATGTAGTCAGTCAAAGTTTTAAGGATATTTAAACAAATTTCAAATATAATTTAAACAGCGGTAAATCAGTATAACAATGCGTTGTAAGAATTAAATATTAATAAAATGTATTGTGTAGGGATGACGTGTAGGTATTAAATGTTGATACTGTTTTATTTATGAAGAATAATATCAATACATATACAAAATGATATTCAAAACATACTAATAATTTTGAAGTGTTATAATACCTATTAATTTTTATCGTGAAAATCGTAAAACACCATAAGTAGAATCTGCTAATATTTTTTATTTTTTTTTGTTTCATTTAATAATTTTAAAAATTATTTATTTAAAAAACACTGTAGAAATGTAAATAACATCAGTAATTTCTTTCGAATACAAAAAACTTTTTATGTCTCCAAATCCAATTATTATTATATATTTATAGGTCTGCTTTCCACTTAGGGAAATCGAATTTTTTCGTTGGCAAAGTTCTGTTTGTCCCGAAGGGAGAAAGTTCGATAACAATGGGCGTGGCAACAACGATAAGGGAAGACAAAAGGCCTCGGAGATACTATATTATGGAAAACAGCGTTAGTCCGAATATGTCGAGATCTGATTAATCACTGAATCTATCATACAATTGCCGAAAATGTTTTTAAAATAATAATAATCATAATGGTTACACGTTCTTAATAAAATTTGAATAATAAGATAATATTTTTCATAAGTTTTAAAAAGTATTAAGTTTTTACTCAAATTTGACTATTATGCAATTATTGTATAAAATAATTATCTAAACACGCTAAGTAATTCCATACAATTTGTATTTAAGAACTTTTAAAAACAGTTTTTGAAATAAAAATTATGATTATTTTAAATACCATAGAACAATAGTATACTATATATAGGTAAATCTATACGATTTGTATTAAAAATCCCATTGTCTAATAAATAAATTCAAAAACAACAATCCATGAATTCAAAGTTATTTCTAATTCACACTGTAGTTCAAATAATCATTATATTTCATTTATTTACTAAAACAATTGTCACATATAAATGTTAATGTCAATGAATAAAAATTAAATTCAGTTAAAATTTGAAAAAATAAATCAGAATTTTTCATTATTGTTATACACATTTTTAACTTTTAAGTTTTAGCAGTAATTTTTTAACATGCATATAGGTATAAATACATGATATTAGTGTCTATGTAATCTTATATTATGAAATCATTATAATACCTATCAAATGGTATTCTACGAAACCATATACTACGACATAAAACAAAATAGGTATACTAAGAAATAATAATAATATGTTCAAAGCACTGTATGCGTTCATTATTCAATTTATAGATAGATCATACTTTTAAGTACGCGGTTAACAACTCAATAAAATATTTTTAAACAATATTCACAAACTAATACATAATTCAAAATTAAAATTGTTATATTAAAATGAGTCATAACTGTTTTCACTAAACTAAATATGACTAAATATTATTAATATATTATTATAATTTATTAGGTTATTATTTAATTTAGTATGACGATGATAATTTTTACGTTATTGATCAAAGATAACTACTTTGTTAGTTTTGAAAAAAGAGAATAACCTAATGTAATCCTTTTATGAAGTAAAAGTGTTAAAACGTTTGCTGAAACATTTGTTACATTTATAGGGTGACAGTTTGGGCATTTAAAAGGGTTTATGTCATTTCCTTGACGTTTTCCAAGCAGATTTATTTAATTTATCTGTCAAGAATTTAAAACAGGAAACTTAAATAAATACTTTCTGTGAATTTGTTTATAAAATAATGATCTAGAAAAAAAAAATTAAAAAAAAAAAATAATAAACGGTACCGTGTAAGCTATATTATTTTATCTGGAAAAGGTGAGGGTAGTAAATGTCTTAGTAATACACGACACACGTGCAGAGTCATCGCCAAACGTGACTTGGATAAATATAATACTAAGCAATAAATGTCTAATTTAAATAGAAATAATAGAATAATACATTTTATTATTGTAATAAGCCAACAAAAAAAAAAAAAAACAATAGCCAAATTGCGTCTTGAAAGTAAATTTATACATTCGAGTTAATATTAATTTTAAGAACAATATGAATAATGTTAAATTAAAGTACTTGATGAATTTATAAAAATAATATAATATATTTCTAGACTAAATTATTAGTATTACCCATAAGTTCCCAACAAAACGTATAGTGACAATGTGACAGAAAAATGTATTTCAGCTAATACACGTATGTAAGTATTTAATTCGGATGAATTATGTGGATATGCATATGCTCTTTTTCCGTACCGATTGATAAGAAAAATATTAATATTCCATTTGATAAATCGATCTCATTATTAATATGTCGCTAAAAATCGATTTTGTAATAGAATTAAAAATGGCATGGTCGGCATTAAGTAAATAATAGAAAGGAAAATATTTTGTTTTAATTATAAAACCCTCAAGAAGCTCTAAAGGTTTTTTTTTTACACCGTTCTATTTTCTCTTTGTGCATAAAATGCATATAATAAGCCTTTTCCTTTCGTTTTCTCCCTCTCTCTTACTCTTACACTCCCTCTCTTTCTCTCACTGATTCTAGTTTGTCCACAGAACTGGGTCCCGCGTGTATTAACACCACCACACCTCCAGCCGACGACTACCATACCAAAAAACCGAATTCCGGGCCCCCGAAGGGTTAATTGGCCGTGCCATTAGCGAGGTGTACCCGGCCGGGATCCCAGTTGTTTATATCATTTAACAAGTGACAATTTATAACTGCCAGTATTACGCAGTTTGCACGTACATTATACGGTTACGGGCGTGTATACTGTTATATATATATATATATATATATATAATGCGCGCGTGTACCCAGACAGGTTGACGACGAATTAGACAGAAAAAAAAAACAATATTCTTAACAAACATGTACCCTTTCACCAATTGCCCCAAGTCATTTCTCTGAACGATATCTCTCGAGGGGCCAATCTATAATAATATGAAAGTCCCGTGTCAAATTGATCACAGTCATCTACGCCAAGACAACTTTATAACGACGCTTGTCTAGAAGTTTAATAAAAATTACTCAGGAAACAATGTCCTGTGTTACCTACACGTTTTCCAAATTAAATTTTCTACTTTGTTCATATAAAACGATTTGTATTTATTTTAACAGTCCTTATACAATATTATGTTTATCGTTGTGAAATATATGTATTATTGAATACTGTATATAAGCTATTAAGTCCATATTACACTATACTATACAGAAAGTAATATTAAATAAAAAAAAAATTTTTCCATAAGTAATTAGGTATTTATTATAATACGATATTGTAGCATTAAAGTATCTAACTGCGGTGGTAAATTGTATACAATTATACTAAATAGGTCAGCAGTTAAAAAAAAACGTAGGAGTAATCGTATTAAATTGCATAAAGACAGAAAAAATATTGACTTAGTTTATTATTTTTTAAATGAATAAATGTGAATATTTTACAGTTAAGTATATATTATATATATATATATATTACAATTTATGATGAATACCAAAAAAATTTTAATTTCAATGTCATTCTTGTTTATAATATCACTGAAGAACACTACTAAAAAAATATCTTAAAGTACTTTCATAAATCATTCGGGAGGTTTTTTTTTATATTGTCATAATAATGTTTAATTTAAAATTTCATTGCTTCTTTTAAGAGTCACCATTATATTAATTTCATAAGAAAATAAGTAATAACCCTAAAGAAATTATCTCATGAACGTTATAAAATAAAAATAAACAGTTTTTGTTGTATTAAATTAATCAACAGTTTTCACTTTCATTAATGGCAACACGTTAAACGTGTTTTTGTTCGGTTTAGTGTAAGCAATTTAAATTTATCCATACACTTATTTTAATTAAGACTATTATATTATACGCTCAATTAATATATGAGAATTCACGTATTCAAAAATACTGAAATACCAACAAAAAATTCCATTATAGCTAATAAGTTACTATATTTTATATGAACTATACTATGAATACGATTATTATACAACAAAGTAAGGACTAAAGCACAACATATTTAGATACTCTTTGATCATTAAAAAACCAAATATTTAATTATTTCACTTAGTATAATAAATATGTTCCATACGTTGAATTACAATTATCTTTTATTTTCAAACCAATCGTATCTACTTTTTAGTCTTTCAATTATTGATTTGTCCATGAATATAATACTATAGAAGTGGGCTTATATGTTAAAAGACTAGGTGTATTCAAACTTAGATGTGGTAATTTTTCAAATTGGCGTTCATCTAGTAAACAACATCTTTATAAAAACACGCTGTAAATAAATCAGTAGGTATACTAGTCAATAGTATATTTTATATAGAATTGTACGCCGGATTTTCCTTTTTGGTAAATCCCATTTGTGCGATAGCACCATTTGCGCGGGATGTGTAGGGACTGCGCTGCTCTTTTAACTCGTTAACAATACACATGCTGTGTTTACGCGAAGATTTTTCGGACCGAGAGCAACAACAGATAGGATAGAAGGATGTGTGAAAAGAGAGCCATTTTCAGGCCGATAACAGTTTCTCTTCGTCAGGTGAAAAGCTGTGATTCGAGGCATATAGCAAAGCTTTTTAACGGAACGGACAGCCAAAATTCTGGGCCACAGTACGGTGGGGTAATCCCTTTATGTCGTGTTCGGTGACTGTAAGCCTTACAAATCAGCGTTAGCCTACGAGCAAATAAATAAAACCGTCACACCATCCGGACGCAAAACGGATTTGGCACTACTACGACGACTGCGAAGACGATTTTTTCAAATTTAAGTAATCGATACTACTGCCATGATACTGCTACAAAATTTACACACTACAAGTATAAAAAACGAGGAAAAAAACTATTCATTCAAAGTATTTTTTTATTACTATTATTTTATTCCAATGTAGTAGCAAGTGGTAGTAGTTACGCGAGAATTCCAAACGCGTTTTTTCCCAGTTTTTATATATACATATTGTGCTTTCCTTAAACATATAGTACAACTGTACAAGGTATAGTACAACAAAATGTTAAAAATTCAACTGTACCAACTTTTGTAATACACAAGTTATAGTGAACACGGGTATTATAAATTATAACTCTCAAGCTTTTAACATGACATTTTAAAAGTAACTTTTTCTTCTCCATCAATAATATTATTACTACGAAATGCAAAACTGTCATCAAACATTTTTATTTCATTATATTTGTATATAAAATGTCAAAATGTATTCATATTTTGTTTACCTTGTATTTGACACAAGAGCACTATTTTAAGACATAAATATGATAAATAATAATAGATAATTTATAAAAAATGATTTTCATTTACTAATATCTGTAGGGTAGCAACATAATAATCGTTGCGAATTAAAATTCAAGAATAACGACGAGTTCGACCTATATATTACACATTATAGTAATATACAATCTATTATTCTATCATATAGATTCCTCTATTATTTTTGTTTATTTGAAAAACTATCAACAATGAGCGTGGTATATGCATGTCGGAAATAACCAAAAAAATACGTAGGTAATAAATGTAGTGTCAATTTATAGGCGTTGCGTTTAATCGGCAAAAAATATATTATATTTTTGCTAAGAAAAAACATTCATACCTTGCCCACGCCAGTTAGTTCTTTGCCGGCAATCCGTCGCTGCAACAATGCTGGGAGAAGAGGCGCGTGTTTGTGCAAACCGCTCGCAAATCCATGCGGAGTGGTCATAGCATCTTCTCCTTGAGATCCCCGTCTTTTTCTGCGGTGAGGCGAACCATTTAGGTTCAATTTTTGAGACGCCCTATAAACACAAAGAAAAAACATTTGAGTATTTAATAGATTTGAAATATTTCATTATGATAATATTACTCTAGTAAACAATTAATTTTGGAAAACACCATTATGTTACTTATATTTTATTAATAGTATAACCTAACCTAAAAGTATATGTCAATAGTAAATTCCAGTGTTTCTCAATTTATTTTAGTCGCAACATTTCTTTTTTTTAATTTGTTATAATCGTGTTATAAGATCAAAATATATTGTTATACTAGAACTCATTACAGTAAATAGTAAAACCAATTTTTTTTTTTTATTTTTTTTTTTTATAGATCACATGGCAAAAGAAGTGTATATATTGACGGGTTAGCGTAGAAAAAAATTATGTTACATGAAAGAATTTTTTAATTATACATTTATTATATCATTTAATTTGTGATTTACATTAATAATGATTTATATCTCCACCCCCTCACATGATACTTACCTCTGTTTATTATTTGTGACAGCCGTTATTTTTTATTTAATACTTCCTCAACTACGTTTAATGATGTAATTATAATTTAAAGTACAAACTACATGTATATAATAAATTTTATCCCCAATATGCATTATCGGGTTAATGATTAGGTACTTACATCACTCTTAACCTGAACCTAAATGGAAACATGAAATGCAACCCAATCATGTAACAATGTAAGTATATAATGTTAAATGGCCGATGAATGCGGATGACAAGCATAATAAGATCTTTAAAACGTTGGCACGAAAAAAAAAACTTTCACTACAACAATTTTTCGAATAGGCTTTTCTTTCTATAACACATCGAAAGTATCGTTTTCATCCGGAAAACTACCCCACCACGGCAATAACCTAACCCCAGGGAAACACAACCGGTAAGTGCATTGTATTATTCTTTTCGAGGTTATTTTTTACGATTTCAACAAGTTTTATTCAAAAACTTTCCAGTTCATTGAATCATTTAATTGGAAAGTGTATATTGAAGCGTCGCCAGATATTTAAAATTTATGTGCCTACAATCCGTTTCCTATAAATATAGTATCGTCAAAGAAGGGTTATAAAACACAATAATTTATCGTATAATACTATAATGGATAAAAAAAATGTGTAAATAAAACATTAAAGTATTATTTTCAGCACTCCGTTCTATTATCTACATAGTTTATATTACGTGTGAAATTACTTGTACTTGTCTTATATATATATATATTATAAATGTTTTTTTATTAATAAGTTTAAAATAGGTAATTATTTAAATTATTTCTTATTTTTTTTTTAAATAACGCATGATAGTATTAGTATATTTTTAAATAAAATAATTTTAAATAGGCATTTCTATATATTTCATTTTGAATACACAATTCACAGTTTATTGATTATTTTTTTTTTTTTTTTACTAGCTGAATTATAGATATTCACTTGTCGACTTAATATGACAGCATAATCGAAATAAATAAGAAATAATGTGTAATGTTAAAACAATTTTTCTTAGTGTGTTTTACGTTTTTTTTTTTTTTATTAACTACTTATTCACACCTCTACTACACAAACAATTGTATAGTATTATGGTTATTCGCTGGGTCTTAATTTTGTTATTGTAATATATGTATAGCATCTATAATTCGAGTCATCCGTTCTAGCTGGACATCTCTATATCTGTACAGTTATACCCAATTATTAAGTAAATACTGACCGGGGTGAGTACAAAAATGAATTCTCTCATCAGAACATCTCTTTCTATTCGCACTACTAGATTTACCAATCAGTTATACGTATTATAATATAGTTAACTAACCTATGGTCGACACCAACGGATTCGGTCTATAAGACAAGATGATCTGTGATACATAATTATTTTAAAAAAACACTAAAGTTAATGAAAATATTTTACGCACCTACATTAAACTCGTTACAAAACAAACTTTTTAAAGAAAAAAGGTCGTAATTCTTAACGTTATATTTTTTTTAATTATCACTCGTTTGAATGATATCATACAAAGTGTATTTCATATTTCGAAATCAGAATATTATTCAGTATACTTCGATCAAAAAAACATTGATTTTTAACGACTTCAAATAATGTAAAAAAAATATTTTCTTAGTTATTTTACGTTATCAATTTTTTAAATAATGAGCGTTTTACGTTAAATGAATTACCCGTTATTTAAAGTTCTTATGAAAAATGTGTGCAATTGCAGGCCCAAGATTGTGTTCAGGAAATCGCTCAATAAATCTGCGCAACCGTGCATTTACTTTGCATGATTTGATCAAAATAGTGAATAATCTATCACAAAAATTACATAATTAACGGCTTTTGGTGGTATTACTATAGTTGCTTATTCATAAATAGCAAATTATCGGACAATAAAATTTAATTTCAAAGAATAATATTTACGTTAACTCTTTAATCCACCTGTATTATATACACTGATGAAATCGTAATCATAATATCAAAATATGAATATGTTTAGTATGATATTTGTTTATTTTTCATTAAAACTTCCAAACTATGAGTTTTGTTGATAAATAATAATAATTAAGGTATATCTCTGGAACCTATGCATATAGGGAAATCTAAATAATTTTAAATTCGTTTAACTATTAAACTATGAAATGTGTATAAGTTTTGTGAATTTAGACTTTAACTTGCATTATAACCTAACCTAACCTAAGATATCATAGTAAGTACCTATAAAATATAAGGAACCCTCCTTACAATCAAATCATAAATAAATAATGATTAATTAAAACCATGTTTTCTTAATATATAATTGTCATTGTTGAACAACACTAGTTTTTAAATTTTACTTGCACTTTGGCCTACGTTATTAAATTCCACAAACTTTAATGGAATTACATGATAAATATTAATTATCATTGCACTTGCCGTTCTTTTTCTTAATTACATGACCGCGAGAAGGACCGGCAATAATGTCCTATTATATAGAAGTCGCTGATAACAAAATTCAGCTGTAGTATATATATGAATAGGTGTATTATATGTCGTTAACCTGCCAACCCTTATTATTATTATTATTACCCTCGTGGGAATTTCTAGTTGTATTACAGCCACCAATTACATATATATTTATAAATATAATATTGTAATAAATCATACATATATATATATCTGTTTGTTAATTCCGAAACAATGTGATTATTTATTTTTATTACTGTACTACAATAAATTGACTTCAAGAAAACCCTTTATTATACATTTTAATATTTATTATTAAGATTTTACGATATTTTAGATAAATAAAAATATTAACAATGCAAAATAAAATAAAAATAATATATAAGCTATAAAGCTGTAACGATTAAAGTAATGTTGATTTAGTTTTAATGTTTTAAAACGAAAAGGGTTTTGGCAACAAATTTAAATAAAGAAGTGTATAGACACATTTAAAATTGGCACAAATATATTTTAACAATGCCCAAAGTTTATGCATATTTAAGCGAACAATAAATACAATTAAATTTATTGATAAATTAATCATGAGTATTAATAAAATGTAAACAAAATTATTTGTAACTTATCTAATTAAAATTAGATTTGTGAATTGTTAAAAACGTATTAATATGAAACATATTTATTACTTATATAATATTATTACAGTGTATTCATATATACAATATACATATACTTGTAGAGAAAATTATTTGTAAGATCTCTCATATTTTATGATAAAAAGTATAGAATATTTCTTTTAAATAATATCATATGTTAATAGTTAAAATTTTAAAAAGGAATTTTTTACAAAATAGTATATTGTACAGTATTCCATGGATATCTGTAGTTCTGTAAATAGTTCAATATATTAAATATACCTGTATAATTTAACGCTACAGTTTGAGGAGATAAAATCTTACCAGGTAACAGTAGCCATAAAAGATGAAAAGTATACAATAAAAACTTTTGCTGTTTAAGGTTTACGACACACATGTAATCGTATCGATTCACTATAGAAAAATGGGAAACGTTTCAAACGAAAGTAGTGGCAATAAAAATAACGACTGGGTGTAAAATGACGACAGTTAAAATTCGCTTGTTGAAGCACAAATGAAAGAAGTAAATTCAAAATTAATAAATTCAAAATGGTTACTTTTTGTGGTTTTATATTTTACTCAGCTGTTGTTGTAGATCAAACTTCTCATCATTTCAGAAACAAAAGTACTTAAAGGCTACAATGTACATATTGCATACTATATATATATACAATACATACATATATAAACGTTATTAAAAGATAATAGGTAATTTCTGTATAATATTTTTTAATTTATTTATTTTAAAGGACTAACTTTTTTAAAATACAAAGAATATGAAAACAAATCATTACTGAAGAGTAAGTTTTTATTGGTATTAACATATAATAAAGAAATACATCTACGCATAAATAACCACTATAGTAAACTCACTAGTTACTTTAAAAACTATATGGGTACCCAGTTATCCTTTTTTTAATTGTTTCTGTTAAAAATATAATCTGAATTAAATCAATCAAGTTAGCTTATAAAATAATAAATCATAGTGAAAAAAAGATAATTAAAAAGATAAGGTAATGCATTTGATATCATCGCCATACATTTTGTATACTGAACTTTGATCGACCTTACAGTCAATAATTTATATGAATGTAATTCAATTATACATAACATTTTATTTTATATTTAAGATACTAATAATAATAATAATAATAATAAAATATAGAATTCAGACCAAAATATATATATGATGTCGGCAAGAGTTTGACAACATTGTTACAAAATCACCAAGATGAAAGGCAAATGCACTATGGTATAGAAAGATTTTCAGAATTTGTCGAAAAACCTAAGAGCGTACGACATGTGTGAGCCCAGTCACATGGTGTCCGAAAGTTTTCTTATTACACTACAGCAGTCCATGGTTGAGAGAAGTGGTGGAAAGAAACTTTGTTTCTTCCCTCTTGTACTTAGAAATCATTAGTAGCTGGCGAAATGAAAATGAAAAAAAACCCCAAAGCAGAAGTGCCCCCCGATGGGGCTTAATTTCATTAACGCATCATCTCTCTACGGTGGGTAACGAACACGCACGCACACACACGCACACATATGCTGAAGATGGTACAACAGAAGGCAGCCACCGTTCATTACCAAAGGAATATAACGTTCACGTGTGCCCATGGCTGTGGAGGTGAGTGACGTCACGATATACCGAAACCCGATCACGTCCAATACTACGGTATAGAAGGTTGTCGTGCCGGTCACGTCTTCCTTTATCCCCTCTATCCACCGCCTACTCGTATTCCTCCTGTTCACTGACGCCAATCCTCTCCCACCGAATCTTTGCGTCCTTTTTTTTTACCTCCACTACGTTCTACTTTTAACTTTGACAGCCACGCGTCCACCTCCACCTCCACGAAGAAAACATGTTTTGAATATTTCACCCCCTTCTCTAATAGCTTTGGAGAAACCTCAATTTCTTCTTTATACTCCCTATTATATATATATATATATATATATATATATATACATATATAGCTATAATATATGCCGTTTGGTCTTATTTCATATTACCACCCCTCGTCTTGGACGTACGAAATATATATTTATATATTTATATTTTATTATTCCCCGTGTCCAACGCGTAATAACACGGTAAAAAAATGTGTCCTCGGATGTATAGGAATTCCATATATTACAGTAAAGTTGACGGTAGTCGTGAGTTCTTTTTATTTTCAAACCACAAACACATGTAATAATAATATAATATAGCTGTTAAGTTTTTTGAATACGCAGACGTTTTCAACTTTGAGAATATTCTATATAATATTATTATATACACATATATAATATTATGTAAATCAAACTTATGTTCAAGCTTGAATAAATTTACGTAGTAATATGAAAAAAATCTGTGTTCCTTAATGGTAATAGACCTACACACGGTTACATAGACGTTAGTATTATACTTATATGTAAAATTATTAAATATATGACGACTGACGAGATCGAGTTGTTGAGTAAATACTATAGAATCAACATAATTTAATGAAACTCTTTGAACGTTCACAGTGATGTCTTTGACATTGTTTTTAATAATTATAATATCTATAAGAATTATATAGTTATATTATAATTGTGTAGTGTCGATTATCTTCTATAACTATACTCAACTATAATCGGACATCAAAATAAACTATCAAGTTTTTGAATAAAAAAAAAAATATTAATAAACTAATTTAAATAACAAACACATTGTACATTATACTAAGTTTATATTAGGCATAATTATATTTTAAAGACAAAAAAACCTTATAAAAAAAAAAAAAACAATTTACAAATTTTGTTGTAATATTTTACATGTTATAATATTAGAATTCAAAAGTTTCCCTTTTCTGGACATAAAAGAAACATTAAACTGTATTTGGATAATAATAACGTGTTCTCCCTTTCTATATATTTCCGATAAGAAAGAAAAATGGATCAAAAACACCATTAGGAAAATTGATCAAAACAAATCTAGTAGAAAGCAAGATAGTGATAGGAAAATAAAAAGGGATACTATAGCAAAGAAACCTACAAATATATAAAATTATGTACCGAACGAACAATATAAGTTAAATAAAATAATATAATGGACAACTTGAAACAGTATGATCACATAACACATTATAATTTATAAATAATAAAAAAACTTATAACACATCAAATACGTAAATATGGCAGTATTAGGGATTTACTAAGAAATATACGATATGAAAATACAATTTTAATAAGTGAATAGATTTTTTTGTTCAGACAAAACTTGCAATTTTTAAATTTTCTAAAAATATATATAAAATAAAAAATTTAATATTTTTATAATAATTAATAACTTATAATGTGACTATTATTAATAAAAAAGGTGGTTTATCCCAAACAGTGGTTCTACGTGTAAAATATAATTGGTGTTGTGTTTGTTAATGTTTATAATTATTTCTTTATTTATTTTTTTTTTAATGACTTCAAATGTAAATAAGAACATCCTAGCAACATAATTCCCGAAAACAGTTTTCTTGTATAAATGTTTTCCACGTTTCTCACTTTTTCAAGCACTTAACTTCAACCGTAGGTCCATTTTTACTTATAAAACCCCATTTATTATTGCGCTTTTACCTTTTTATGGGTTTTTTGATTAACGACAGTTTTCATTTTTGCGATGTTCGTACCGTAGGTACGTGCAAGTCAGTGCTATTTTTCATTTCACTGGAGTTATCTGGCGTAACAAAAGTACGATGATATATAAATTAGCCAACTCGAAATGAAACTTTTTTGTTTGTAGTTTTAAATTGCCACTGATCCTTCCTTCGTAACAAGCATTCAGATATAATGAGTAATGTTATAAATATTGCTAAATCCAAATATGATTTTGAAGTATGACCTATTATAAGCCTATACCTATACTAACATGAAATAATGCAGATAGGTATTAGATGAGATTAATTTTACTGACTTATGAGGTCCTTTGAAATTTATTAGAATAATAACTTGATAAATATCTGTAAATACTAGGTAGTATATTTAACGTAAGACACCCATTGTTTTAGAAAACATTAACTTTTTTTAACTGTTTTTAAATTTTCACTCTTTTGCATGACAACATACAATTTTAATTCTATATATTTAAAAACAAAATATTATTCGGGATGTTTTGATTTATAAAAATCAAATTTCAATAGAAGTTATAATAACATAATTTAAAGTTTTGATAAGCGGAATTGTGGACTAACCTTTAAAGGGGTACTCTCATAGAGCACTCCACTTCTCTTATACGAGTATAAACATTAAATACTTATAGTTTATAAAATATTCGTCAAAAATATGATTTCTACTCATCGAAGTACTCCAAAATATATTCTGCTTTGGATAAAAAAAATTGAATTGCATGTTGTTATAAAAAAAAAAAAAACCATAAGACATTTAAAATAAGGTAACAGTTGAAATAGTAAAACATATTGTTTTTAATAAATTCAAAATTAAATAAAATAAATGTTTTCAAAAATTTAATAGATTGATTAAATGAAAATCGCCTGGTATAATTATAAGTAACGATATTATCGTTAAAAATAATATATACTGATATCTATTAATAAGAAGCTTTGTTTCGATTGTTTAACGATAAATTTAGGATTCTATATCAAATAATCGGTAAAAGAAAAAGTAAGCTACATACTCTAATATTATATGTGATTTTAATTAATACGTTTTTTTAACTGAGTTTTAAACTTATACCTATATATATATGAATATAATCACATTTATGTATATGGAGCATGTTTAATGCATTATTAACTATTATTCTTAAAGAAAAAATCCATATTTTGTTACTTTGGTATTTAAAATGTCAAGGATAAACATTAAACATGTTTCATTATAATATTTATATAATGTAATATCGGCAATGATTTCGACAAAGAGATCCACAATATTAACTAGGTCTTAATTAAGTTTGAAACAATAACTACTGTAGGTAGTCCTTTTGAAAATGCTTCGAATAATTTAATCTGGCAATGAAAGGGTTTTAAATAGCAATAATTAATTATATAGCAGTAGGTACATATAACGCGTCTTATGCGGGTCGGTTACGTTTCGCGTCAATGTTTGAACTTATTTAACCCTCTGAACTTCGAAGTTTAGGTACTGCGTAAATAAAATATAACTTAACATTAATTCGATATTCGGCTGTAAAGTAAGATGAAATTAGTTATTAAATTTACTCTCGAGATGAAATTTAACATAAGATATAATATCGGATTAAAAACGGTGTTTGTACATTGGAACGGAAGTGATTATTGAACAGGGAAACGGACGTTATGAGAAAAGAAAAAAAAGAGTTTCAGTAACTGTGGCAGCGGTACCTCCATCACCCATCACGACCAGGACCGCCGTAGGAGTGAGGTGTTTCGATAAAAATAACAAACGGCGTAGTATATACTATATACGGTGTAGTTTTATTATAGGTGCCAAACAGTGGCAGCAGTAGCAGATGGGGTAAGTTACTATAATAACGTCCCGGAGCTACGGTGACGTATTCGCCCCACCTGCTGCTCTACGTCCGACGTCGTCGTCGTCATCCTATAAACGAGCTTACTGTTTATTATTATTACCCGTCTCTCCACAGGGATGTATGGCATTTTTCAGATTCAACGATGTAAAACGATGTTTCAGTATTTTTTTTTTTTTTTTTTTGTTTATACTCAAAGACGCGCGTATATGAGAAGCGAAGGGTTTTCTGCTTTTTTATGGCCGAAAATCGTTTTCTCCCCATAAGCTGTTTTTACGGGAACTAGAGGTCCCATGCACTGTAGCGAGTGCCGGCGCGCACACTACCAACGATATTTCCTCGGACGCATAAGCCACGTGTCACATTTTTATTATAATGTAACACATCGGAGCACTTTAAAATAGAAAGCCTATTGTGTTTCTTTACGACGACCGATTCGCGTGACTGGAATTTATACTCCCGATCCGTGTCTTCACCCCGACACCGTCTTTTCCCTCACCACTAACCGTTATATGGATCCCCATTAAAGCGGTATAATTTTATTGAATTTAATTGAAAGCCGTTTTTATGCGAGCCGTAAAAACCGGGTGACATGATGGGTTCGGAATATTATAATATTTATACTGTATTAATAACGAACATTAATAACACTGGCTGCTGTAGAGGTTAAACATTGTATTTACGTTAAATCTTAATTATATTATTCGATTATTACTACTTAAAAGCCATTTATTAACAAATTAAACGAACATATTTCAATTAATATAATACACTATTAGTTCATACTTATTTAGATTTACATTACTTGCGCTTTTACTCTTATACGAAAAGTAATGCGATCATATCTTTTTTTATTAAATATTTATCAATATTACAAAATAGTAATGCAAGTCTAATCAAATATTATCGAACGATAATATACATTGTAATTGAATTATGTTAAACTTAAATAAATATTCAAATTATTGTTTTAATATGAGATTCAACGGAAACATTTAGTTATTACTTGTATTTAGTTCATAGTATTATTTATATAAAATATGTAGGTAGGTAGTTATAAATATTTTTATTATTATTACATCACTATCTATTATAAAAAGTAGCTATACGAATAAAAATACAAACGTATACATGGGCGCGTGTATTTCATTGAAAAATTCACGTAATTTGTTTTCGTTTGAGATGCAGTTGGGTAATATCCTGATAAGATTGTACCTTTTTCATATAATACACTTGTCAACCGGGAGGATTTTTGTATAACGAATAAAACTATATGCTTCAGAAATGAACGGAAAAAAAATAAAATTGTAAAAGATAAAAAAGGCAAAAAAAAAGTGTCTACTCATTCTTTTTGTTATAAGCTTGGAAAAGTCAAACAGTTAATTAAACTTTCGCAGTAATTTCCACGCGTATATTATATGAGAGAGAATTATCTTTGGGGACTGGAACGTGCCTTGGATTTATGTGCAACCAACGCAGAGGTGCAATAGGTATAGCTGATATAGGTGTGCGTATATACAATATAGCATAATATAAATAAAAATAAGCGAAAAATCCGTTAAGACTCGTTCACAGGACGTTTATCATTAATATTACAGCCCGGACACAGAATTAGTTTTGGGAATGAAAAACCCCTCGCTCGTTGCCGTATAATAAATACCAGCTGGAATCCCTGTGTGTTCAAATTGACTAACGGACCTAATAATACGTATACCGATATAGTCCACCCCGCTGCTTATTGCCCGTATGTATTTTGACGGACGATTAAACTTGGACATTTGAATAAATTATCCTCCGCCCATGAATCAATCAGAAACAGATTTTCCTATATATACAATATACATAGTACATTTTCGCAGTTAGGTAATGGATTATTTTCGTCCTTTGTTTACAACTAGTCAAAAAATAAAAATAAAAATGCTACCCTTATTTATATGTCGGAGATACATATAACATACACAATATTATTATTTTTAATTAGTACCTATTAAATAAAATATGCAAAATGCCTTATGATAGTTCGAGTTGTCATGTCCACCATTTTATGGAACATATAATATTAGTTATTAGATTTGTTAACAACAACGGACTACTATAGGTACTTAATTATTATTACATGATTAAATAATTAGTATTATTTATTATTGCGGGTTTCACGACAATGGTGTATGTCTATAATATTCAATTAGTTTTATTTCGTATGATACAAAATCAATAAAAAAATAACCTAACCTAATCCTTAGGAAAAATGCTTTAGGTATACTATATTCGACTTTTATAAATTAGGTATTTAAATTAGTATTAAATTACACTTTGTAATATAATATTATATCTATATGATATGTGTTTTAGAATTTAATATTACCAATTGAGAGCATTATAATATTATTATATACAAGGAATTGCCTCAGATTAGAATTTTCACTTTTGTTGGTATTTCAATTACTGTTAAAGGTTTTTTTGGCATTCGTGGTATTTCTAAGTGTATTGCGGAATTAATGATGTGCGTCTACGCCTATATGTTATATAATATACAGAACTACATATATTCGAGATTCTATTCTATAATAAAGCTTGGAACATTTATTGAGCTTTTAATAAAGTTGATCGTTAGATTTTAATATTAATGAGAAAATTAAGTAATGTCGATATTAAAAATGTCGTTTAATATTAAAAACATAATTACTGCTAGGTATAAATTAATTTTATATAATATTGATACAATATTTTCATTATTTTTCTTACTACCAATAGTATTGTAGGTGAATGGACAAAAAAAATATAGTATTGTTTAATATATAATATTGTACCAATACTATAAGTCCATAAACCTTATAAACTATAATTATATAGTCGGATAGTAAAATAAATAAGTTTTTATTTTTAAAAAAAAAGTATCATAATAATTGTACAACTCATCAACTTTTATTTTTGGTTTTTGAGTATAACAGTATAAAGTAAAATTATAAATAGCAACCATTTAATTATATTAAGCATAATACCTAACCTAACCTAACCTAATGTTAATAAGTTTAGGTTAATTTTATATATTTTTTCTTTGAAACTACCATAGTAGTCACTATTTATAAAATTATTTATAAATCAAAGATACGCTGCTATGCAACGTAATTTGGTATTATAGACAAAGCATTTAAGAAAGCGATCGCGTTAGATGAGAATTTCTATTCTGAGTGTTCGTTTGATTTTATCCATTCCAAATTTTCGCACGTATTATTTACTTTTATTTACGAATAACGATGTACGGAATTCTCTTGAATCGCAATACCCATTTTATCTCTTCCAAAAATAGCATGTTTGAAGATTTCTTGAAATTTAAATGAAAAAAAAACACTATTCCCCGATCCCCTTATTAAATATACTCTCGATGCACCGTCTTAACATCTTGGCGCTTGTAGTGTTTTCGTTGCCAATTTCCCCATCGAAAAGATAATTACGGTTATGAATAATTTCCGGACTAAACCTTTTCACCAACCTATCGGCATCACAATAATTATTTTTCGGGATACATTTAATTGGAAGAGAAAAAAAATAAGTTTAATATACTAAATAAGAAAATAAAGGAATCCATCGTAATAGGGATAGACACTGGAATGGCTTTAGATATAAAATTATACTTCGTGGTTAAACTAAAACCAACACCGTGGTTAATTAAGGTGCGTGTATCCTGGCTTATGCCCGTCGAAACGTTCTGTACGAGTATTTTCGTTTTGGCGTACGCCGAACCAGAAGTCTGTGAAATTGGAAAATTGCGTCTCCATCCCATCCACTCATATCCTCTCTCCTATATGAAATACGGTAAGCCGCCGGCCACAGAGGCATCTGTGTTCTATCCACCAACCCAGAGATGATAACATTACAGATGAAAACCATATGACGAGGAATCGTGGAATTTTCACGGTCTACGAACAAGCCGAATCATCATTTACTGCGGTTAGGTCCCCGAGGGCGAATTGAAATGTAATTCTTTTACGGCCACGCACGACGTTTAAGTGGAAAGAAAACACATTTCAAAGCAGTCAAAAAACAAACATTTGTGTATCTAAAACAACGCGCAAAGCCCTAATTCGCTAGTCACGTACTAATGGTCAAATATTTTTTGTTGTATATGTGGTGACGCATTGTTTTTTAAAAGTAGTTAACGTCAAACAAATACAATACTTATTTTTTTAACGGTAATTTTTTTATTGACGTATCACAAATTTATTTCATTATCTAATCTAAACATTAACCAATAATTATAAAATAAAAGTTTTCTTATTTTGTAATCTCTAATAATTCAATGTTTGTCAAAGAAAAAAACGCATAATGTATATTTTGACGAAGATGTAAAAAAGATGTTCATTTAACCGCGATGAGCATGAGTGTAATCAGATAAATGTTACTACACCTAAAATGAATCTCCGAATGAGGCTAATCGAACTTTATACATAGTCATTCATGTCGCATCCAAATATACTGAGTTTTTGATTAATGGACTATGTGTACGTGCGCTTGCCAGGAAAAGTGTCAAAATCAGCTGACTCATTCAATTCGAAACAAAAAAGTTTTTTTACACAGATTTTCAATTTAATAGTGCAAAAACGCCTACGGTCTCCGAATTCCAAATGTGCATGTGCAACGGCAAAAAGGTTTGGAATGTTGAAAGAAACTTATTGGAAGGGAGGATTATATATAAAAGGATAGCGCTTCTACAAGTTTTTTCAAACAGATTTTGAAATTAATTATAAGTTGTGAAATGGAAACTTGTTTAGAAACTACTCAATACGTGTTTTCTTTTCTATTTACTTTGATTTTTTACAACTGAGTTTAATTATATCCTTAAAATATGCATTTAAACTACCCCTTCCATTCCAATTATTAAATTATGAATTTTATTTGTTTGTTTAAACGACTATGAAGGCACAGTATATAAAATATAACATAAACACATGATATGAACAGTGCAATATACAGTATATATTATAGTATAACTGTATAAGTAAGCAGTAAAAAATAAACATCAATTACATTTAATTAGGTATTAACATCATTAGTAGTAAAAATAATTGCAAAGTAAATAGGTACCTGAATAAGTATTTAATTTAAAATCATCCGAATTCTGACTAAACTTAAGTAATTCGATCACTTAAATTATTTTAATATTAAAATAATATACGTATTTATTTATAATTTAAAATATATAAAACATATAATCTTAAAAAATTGTATGTTGTAAACCTATAATTCCGGATATATAAATTTTTATTTGTATAATTCTGATTCATAATTTTATATTGTTTTTACATACAAGATATTATAAAGTGTATTATAAAAAAGTTACATTGTTATACATATTTTAACTATTATTATAATAGCATCAAATTCAAGTACAACATTTATTTTATGTATAAATTTCCATAATTAAATTAATAAAGATAGTTTCAAAAAGTATAGTGATTGAACTAAAATCAATATCGTGGTTTATAGTTGATTGACATTAATAGACATTTATTACATGACAGTATACAAGCCCATGTTATGTATATATATATATATATATATATATCGTTATGTGTTTACACTACTACACGAAAACAGTAATATTAGACGTTGCAAATACGGAATTAGATAATAGACGATAAGAAAAGAGCTAATCAATATAAAATGTAATTATAATGATACCAATAATAGAAATGCTATAAGTTAATAGATTCTTTATTTTTAAATATTTTATAGCCAACAAATAAACTTTGAAATATGATTCAATTTTTTTTTTTATTATTACCAACTTACATAATTAAATTTTCAAAACTTTAGATTAGATTATGATTAAATTTAATCTTCAAATAAATTAAATTTAAAATAATAACTATGTTAACATTTTTTTCTTGCAATTGAATTTAAAGGATTTGATTAACTTGTAATCTCTGTAACAACTGGAAAATCATTATCCTTTGAGTCTTAGAATATAAATCATTTTGTGCGAATTTTTAATAATAAATATAATAAATTACGATTAATAATCAACTTCATTTTTAATAATTTGTATTTAACCTAACCTAACAAGTACTTAGGTACATAATAATATACCTACGGGGAGCTCTATATATTTTAGTTTAAAATTAGTTTCCACAACAAATGCTTTTCAACATATTCACAGAACAGGTTAACTAGGAGGCTTATCCCCTATATGTTATACCTTTTAGCTTCTCTCATTTAAAATCCAAATCCTTATATAGTAATAATAATAATTAAAAAATTAGATAAAATATATAGGTAATATTGTGAATATACCGTATACAAATTTTATATATACAGAGTCAAAACATAAATCAGTTCGAACATGAACCAAAAAGGATTCAATGTTCTAGTTATAAAAAAAAAATATAGAAAAAAAATATTATCTAATAAAATTATCGATAATGATATTTCATCAATACATCAAAATATAGACCAATACATTTATAAAATATAAACAATACTAATTTTATTTGTAATTTCGAGGAGTGGTGCTGTTTTTTTAAGCCTAATCGTACAAACAGGACTGTATCTTCTATTTGTGACTACCAAACTCTAGTAACGCCCATGATGATTATTTTAAACTTCTTCTAAAACTTAAGCCCCCGTAACTGTACAATCCTATTAGCGCACACTCGCATGCAGTCTATACTAATACAATATTATAAAATATTATAGGTGCCGATAAAGAAAGGTAAAAAAGCACTAAAAAAACCGTCACACAGTAGATGTATCGATCGCGCTCATAATATTACTCGGGCGTATATACCTACACGATATTATTATTATTATACTTATACACATATTATATTGTTTCGACGATGCGATAAAGTCACCGAGTGTGTGGGTGTGAGGGGTTACTGGAAGCGCCGTCGTGGTCGTCGTCGGCGGAGAGGGGTACGTAACGCGCGCATTAACTGTATATACGTACGACGTCGTCGTGCGGGAGAGATAGAGCCAACGCGGATTTATTATTCGGTTTCGGTGGCGGTAGCCGCGCGCGTTGTATTATTAGCAATAAAACTCGCGGCGACGCGACGTTTCCGACACACTGCGATGGGGGCAGCGCGGAAGAGGTGCTGCCGCTTTTGTTTATGCGTTTTAACGGGCGCGCGTCACGCGACACACACACCCCTCTCTCACCTCTCGCGACAGCCGCCGACCACCTCTACCCCGGCGTTTTAGCCTAGGGTATATTATCCATTAGTTAGAAAACATTATACCGTAGAAAACGTTATTGCGACGCGACTGTAATAAATATAGTTACTATATACCTACGTGTATAGAGGGTGTACCGCGCCTACCTATGCGTATATACGGGATGCTATACAAGTGTCTACGATTTTTGGACTTTTTACGGGGCAATTTCTAGCGTATCCGATGAAGCGTATATTATTTAGCGTGTAAAAGAAACGTCCGTCCGGATGACGTGCAAGACGACTGAAAATAAGACCATGTATTATTGTTGTTATTTTAAAAATGTGATTATTATTACTGTGTTACGTGTTCATCACTATAATACACGCGTACACGAAACCGTACGGATAATTATTACACGTGTCTCATGGTATCACCACACGTGTATTACCAACCGGCAAGTATATCACATTCACGTGGCACATCATAGCAAACAATATAATGCTCAGTGGCGTATTTAGGCCGAAGCATCCGGGACCACACTCAAACTTTCAAGTTGGGAGAGGGTTGAGAAATTATTATTTTTTTAATTAAACGAAGTCTCGAAAAATTAATTTTTAAGTATAAAATTATGTTATATGTAAAAATAAATTTATAAAAAAAATAGTAAAACACCGATAATATCATTATTATTGTATATAAACATAATATATATAATTTTTGTATTAGCTTCTTGCATCATTTAATAATTTCTATATTTAAAAAGACATCAATCTCATGATTCATATAGACTCGAACTCCCTCCCCCCCCCCGAACCTTCAAATTCACGTGATTAAATTGTATTTTAAATCATATTTTAAAGTGTTTTTAATCAGGTTTTCATATATCTTTATTATATATACTATTGAAATCACCGTAAGATGGTAATATAATATTTTAATGTATTATATACCTAATTATATAATTATAGTTTATTTACATTTGTATTATAAGCGAATGTCTAATAATAGCATATACCTATACACTATTGTAGTCTACAGTAGGATAGTATTGGTTATGCACAATTTGAATTAAACTTGTATATGTAAAAATATAGAAACGAAATATACAATTATTATAAATTTATACTTCATAGTTCAAACGTTGTAACTAAATAATATTATGATGGTTAAAATTGAAAGGAAATAGTCCCGTGTCCCTCGTGTATTCTACGCATGAATGCCATTGATTTGCCTATACGGGCTACCTTACTTTACTTTTACTATAATATAATATATACTATGTTCTTTCTGTGGGGTTAATTATACACTACAGTCGTGGCATCGTTATGCATTTTTAAACCAGCAAGTTTTCCGCAAAGTCACCAGGACCCACTAGGCTCGGTAAGGGTTGACGTGGCCCTGTCAAATTAAAGCCATTCTAATCCCTAGTACACGAGCACGTATACACGTGGTCATTATAAATGCAAATCCCAAGCAGGACCCCGGGATCCTTGTCCAATAGAGTAATCCGATGGCAGGATGGATGGGGAAAATTGAAAATTGATTATGAACACGAGCTTCTGTTGTTATAGAAGACGAACACAGGAACCATCTAATACGACCTTTGAAAGGGTTGCTTGAACACGATTAGCTTGGAAAAATGGCATCTTGACATTTCCTATATAAGTTAAATCATAAAAAATGTGTTCGTGTGTTTTTGTTATATTATAGTTTAACATTATTTTATTTTATTATTTATTATATTATATTATTGTCATTAAACAAAATATAGTATATAGAAAAAAGTTAATTAAAATTTTAAATACTAAAGTTTCTTCTAATTATGGTTAGGATGTTTATTATGCACTAAAAAATGTATGAATAATGAATATGTATGCACTTATGTACTAAAAACATTTTAATATACATGAAAAATAAAGAAATTTGGATAAAAAAAATGCAATAAATATATAAAGACAAATTTAATTATTAATTTAATATAAACGAATTGGATCGGTACTATTTGTATGTGTTTATTATATAAACTATTGTCTATTTTTTTATTATACAAAAAAAAATACATTTAAAAAAAAACTTCATTGAATAATTATTGTTTGTTTTAAATGTTTTGTTGTAAATATTCGTCTATTTGGTGCTTATACGTCTTTGAATCTATTAAAAGAAAAATTTCTAAAACGAAACTTGCAGTATAGGTAGTAGGTACTCTACATCAATCGTAGACTAGACGGTAACTAACTACAAATTATTAAATTTTCTGTTAAAATATTTGATAAAACTGCAATGGTTCGCAGTCTTAAGATAAGTTTTAATTGTGACAATTGACAAAAGTTATTGAAAATTATATTAAGTATAGATACCTTTATTACGTATAACCATATTGAATTCACAACAATAAATAAGTGATAATTTGTAAAATACTTTGTAAAAAAAAGATAATCAAACTTATAGCAAATTCAATTAATAAAATATTAAGTTACGGTGTTTTTCAGCATTTTACATCGAAAACCGTTAAATATGCGCTTAAAAACAGAAAAAATATTAATTATGCACTTATAAATAAAAAATGATAAAATATGCAATTTTATGCGAAATACAATTTTAATATTTTAAGTATAGATATCATGAAAAATATTTTTCCATATAAAAATGGAAGCTATTAGACAACCTAAAAAATATATACAAAATCATAAACATCCTAATAACCCTTACTTATAATATTATGCATACATTAAACACAATAGACTGCTAAAACATTTAAAAAAATTTAAAAATCTTATAAGATAACATAGTTTCTAAAAAATATTAAAAATGTCAAATAAATAAAGTGAAATGTAAAAAGATAATTATTGCAAACATTTAAATCAATAAAATAAAATATAATAAATATTAATACATAATGCAAATTTTGTGTAGGCGATTAATAAATTACAGGAGTATTTAAAATTAAATTGAACTGTAGAGTTACGTAACAATCCATATTTTATTTAACCATTGAAACTATACATAATAAATAACTTTATCAATTTATTCGGTCATGTGGAAATATATTTTTTAAGATCAATATTTAAAATTAGGTATTTATTTGTTTAATGGGATTATTATTTGTTATTATATACATAATACATATATATGAAAAAATTGATGTGACCTTTTAGTTCTTTTTTTAGTAAGTATATTGTCAAATGCAATTTCGCTTGAGAATAAGTCCATGTCCACTCAACATCACGTACATCGCTGTTTCCACGGTAACCGTCTAAATCAAACTACCAGGACCAAAGTAAACAAAGCAAACGAAAAAACTTGGAATTTCGCAAGAAAACCCAATTGATTCTCAGAGCAATTTTTGTGGCCAAACGTCTTGCTTAATCAACCGAAATCACAGAAAACCTTCTTAGAAAATTGAAAAAAAGCCCGGATTTTTACTAAATCAACTTAACCCATTCCATTACAATGAAGAATGAAAATAAAAATTGTAAATTTAAAATACTAAATGGGTTTTAAGCTGATTATTGTTTAATATTAAACACAGAATATTATATTAAATGTAACATATTATTAGTTAGTCAATTAAATAGCTCCTTCCTTCATGGGTGTCAGTACATTTTTTTGATTTTTTTTTTTAATCCAACCGTTACTTTTAATAATTAATGAATGAAATAACAGTTTAGACAGATAGAGGAGGGGTTAAAAACGTCAAAATTGCATATGGATGCTTGCAGTGTCGTTGTAATTTCTCTTCGAGCGTAAAACGTGTGTCATACCGATGGAATCATTTTTCCAGTAACTACTCCCCCACGTAAACAGTTCACGCATATTGGAGACATTCAAAATATTTAAAAATAAAATAGAATTAGAATGATAGATGTTTTTAATATGATGTATTATGTAATACGTCTAGAAAATATACATGACATGTTACTACAAATTAGTTACTCCATAATTAAGGGCTATAATAGATATGTAGGTATAATTTTAACAATTTATTGAGCCATTAACATATATAAATATTTTAATAATTCAATTTTTTTAATTTTAGTTTTGAAGCGGGGCGAAGCATATAATTATTTAACAATCACGTGTGGTTTTTTTCGTGATTTTGTGTGTGTGTTAAAAAAATGATCTAATTATCAACTTTGCGGGAGGATTCTAGTATAAAATTGGATGTTTGTGGTACTTTTAAGAAGTTAGAATTGAAAATTCTCGTAAACTTTTTTAGAATAACAGGAAAAGAAACAAAGAAAAATTAATTAATTGCAATTAAATTGTTATTATTATTATTATTATTATTAAAATACATTTTTGATAATCGTAATTTCCAAAAAGTTAGTCTTGCTTTCGCTCGGAATCCTTATCATCGTATACAATGATTTATCATTGAGTTTAAATTTAATACATCCATTATAATATCTAAATTTAATGACGAAGCACCTACACTCGACAGCTACTGTACTGCAGATCGATTACCTGCATGAAAGCTTTTTATATTTTATTTATTTAAATATATTTAATTATTAACTTATAGATGAAAATTATTTCATATTACTTTTGTAAATGAATACTATATACCCATATAAAATACATATTAAAAATAAATCATTCAACACGTTATTGTTCAAAATTTTTATTTTGACACGAAAACACAAAAAAATATAATCTATTGGTTTATTTATTTGAAATATATATCAGAAGTGACATTTGTTATTGATATAATTTCATAGAGTATTGAGTATCAAATAAATAATAAATTATTAAAAGTTACTGGAAAAAATGTATTAATTTTAGTTTTTTTTTAAGAACAAAATTAGTACAGTAATATATTGCATACAGCTTATTTTCCAATTGTTTTATGTATTTAGAAAAAATTTATTGCTATAGAAATTTTTGAATTTAAACCATCAATATTTATTGTACTTACAGTAAAAACATATTTTACTTTTTCGTTTTCAGTGTTCAATTGTATTATAATACAAGTGGTATTTAGGAAAATTTTTGCAAAATTTATGATAATAAACGTTTCAAAAGTTTAAAGTTATTGCATATCTTGTTAATTTAAAATTATTATGATTCTCAACAAAATTCGACTAATATTTCAATAAACCGTGAAACAAATTTAAAATTCATTAAAATTGTATTATAGTATGTATTATTAATTATTACTACAATATAAATTACTAAATATAATACTACATATTATTATCTATAATAATGGAAAAAAAAATAATAATCTGTCTTATAAATTATATTTAAATATTATCTACCTAGTACCAACTTCATAAACCAAAATAATAAATCAAAAAAAAAATCTAATAACCATAATAATAATTAATTATATACTAACATGATTTTTCGTCGTGAGTTAGGATCACAGTTGTGCAAATCGCGCGAGTTGGCGGCACGGCAGCGTCACAAGGCGGCCGGCACGTAACTGAATGTACTTGGTCGTAGAGTCGGGAGCGTGCGACTAACAGCGCACGGCGCGCACACGTGACCCAGTACACTACATTCTTTTCATAGGGAATAATATTGCAGTGAAACCCTTCCGTCTGTTTTTTTTTTTTAATGTGCCCTTTCATATATTTCATCGCATTCCAAGCACACCACACAGGTACACGGGTATTTCGTCCTATTTTTTCCGAGGACATAGTCCCATTTTTTTTATTTATATATATATATTCTTTTTTTTAAGTGTAGGACATATAAAAGGTAGATTTACGAATTTGAGTAAGATGTATATACGTATAGGTTTACGGATTCTTTATTATTTAGTTATGAGTTGTATCAATGATCGTTTTAGACTATAAACGAACCAATAAATGTATTAGTTTAACAATGTAATTTATGTTATTTGAATCTTTTTTATATTATGCCTATCAAAACTTTTTTTGAGTAAAAAGATTTATAGATCATAAATCGATTCAAGGTGGTACTTTAAATAAGATACTTGTTTTATTTTTTTAAGTTTTACTTCAAATGTTACTCATAAAAGAAAGTCTAAAAAAACAAAAAATTGAGCATATTTAAATGATTGTACGAGTAAGCTTCAATTATTAGAATTAGTTTTTAAATGCGGTGATTTGCCAAGCGTTTGTTAAAACTTCAATAACTTAACACATCACTATTTGATAGCTAGACGAGTGAAGGCAAAACGAGTGCTAAAAATCAGCTAAATCTCAACACCATATTAATGTTTTAAATCTTAATAATTTCTAATAGCGTAAAACGTCTTCGACTAGACTCGATTTAAGAAAGTTATGGGTTCCTACATAATATATATACATAATTTTATTTTTTTACTGATCATAGAGCTTTTTATAAAATAATGATTAATTAAAAAATAAAGACGGTTGTTAAATCATAGTCGTAGATTCGATTATACATCATCTACTTATTTAATATAAATATATAATATTTTTAACTATAATATATAATTTTATGAATAATTCTATCAATTGTGTTTAACATATTGGTTAAGTTTAGAATATTATAAGGAAATTATATAATGTTTTCCTTTAAAGTATTACAAGTAATTTAGAAAGTTTATTAAAAATATAAAATAGCTATGTTTAAAAAAATTATTACACTTCGAGTATTTTATTTATAGATCTAATATTAATTACTTTACATATAATTACTTTGGTTAATTTAAACAAACATGAATTATTTAATATTACTTAAGCTTCTTACTCAAAATTTCAGTTTATTTACATAGCTTAATTTAAATACTTCAAGCATAATATTACTACGTAATTATTTATTTAAAATTTCAGTTAACATTTACAAAAAAAGCTTATTGAATACTAAATATTTAAGTGCCTACCTATTATTACTTAAAATGTATAACATGCAACATGCTTTTTTTAATTTTGAATACAATAATATCAATAATATAAGTTCCCTTTTACATTGTAATCTTAAAAACTTCGTTATTGTACAAATTTTAAAAGGAAAAAAAATAAAAATAACACTACTACGCGTATGTTGGTAAAACGTCAAATTCTCGTTTACAATGATCCTTTTAAACGACGAAGCCCCTTTTAAAGTCTAAAGTGCTCGGAATAACCGGAAACCCGATTCTAATTTGGAATTCTTAAGAGATTAGTACGGCTCGAGTCCGTTGAATAAATGAGACGGAAAACAAAACTCGTTGCACCCGGGACGTATACATTCCTGCTCGATTAATTTGACAGCGCTTGGAGTCGTCGTCGAAACGACATCCCCGTTACAGGTGGTTTCATCTTTTTTTATATACTGAGCGAGTATAACAACTTACCCCTTTCCCAGAAAATAACATTTTCATACTAAAATTAGTGATAATTAAAATTGTAATGATATTTTTTGATTAAATTTTGCGTTGATCACTTAAATTATTTTCATTTTTTTTTCATTCATCTTCCATTTTATATTTTTAATAGTTAAAAAATATGTTTAAATTATTGTTATTTACATAATTACGTTTCCACTATAGAGGCATAAGATTTCACAGTAAATCTATCTTAATACTTCAAGTTTTCTTCATTATTTAATTTTCAAAACCATATCCTGTACAAGTAACGACTTCAGTGTCATAATACTACTAAACATTTAATGTTTAATGTGACATATAATTGAATGACAGTAATAGATAATTTTGTATCACAGGTACATAACTATACAGTAATTTTAATATTAAACTCAAACAAAAACAATCACATTTACCGTGTTTGTTGAAAGTTTCAGTAGCCCTTCGGATATAAATCATAAGGGTGAGTTGAAGTTGGTCTCTATACATACGACCCGGGAAATCCGTTCTAATGTCTATTATAAAGGGCCAAAATGCAAATTCAACATCGACTACTACCGCGAGTTATAGGCTTTGACTATAATGTTCCCTCCTCTCCACGACTCGAGGCACGTCGTCGTATAACAATTAAGCGAATCCCCCGCGATGCTACATCGTATAGTAGCGCTGTATACGGTAGATGATAATGTCAACAACGTTCGTTCCTCCAACTGGGATTTCTCTTTTGAACGTAATTAACACTACAAGCATCTTAAGTCAAAAATATATTTATATTATACAGGCATAGTGATGGATTCTTATAAAGAGTAATCAATTTGAATTCTACGAGTATACCTTATGTTCAGTCATTTGGGATATTTTTTAATTTATGCTTTGACATTACACTATAAGTATTGGGTCACTAAATTTATTTTGTATTTTTTATTTACTACTTTTTAAGACTAAGAAACAATATAACAAAACTAAATGTATATTATCACATATGTATAAATACCGCGAAAATACATACAATTATCAGTTTTCTGATTTACATGTAGGAATTACCTACTATAAATTATACAATTACACTATTACAAAACTATATACTCCATACATTTGTCAGGTCACTTTACACATAATTGTATACATTAATTATTTCTGTACATTACTCCGTAAAACATGTACCCATTTGCTATTATCAATCAAACAATATCAAAAAAAGGCCTTCTATAAAAGGGCTATATAATTGTATAATATACCATCGATTTACGAGATTTAATTTAGTCACATGATAAACGGTAGTACGTCAGGTGCACATTTTTGGTAAGGGAAAGTGCACATGTTTTTCTGTTATAATAATACACGTTAATTTGATCGAGACAATGTGATTAACGACGCTTTTGCAGTTGTCAGCGGCACACGCGACATGTTCTGACAAATGATGTAACTTTTGTAATCATGTATAACTGAAAGAGAGAAAGAGGAAAATATGACCTAAGTGTCCAGTGAAATTCTGTTTCTTGTTTTCAACCATATATCTAAGCCCCTCGGCCCTTCGAGAATTGAACATTTCCTCTTTTATCCTAAAAAAAAAAGTTCAAAAGTTTGAAGGGTTTCTCGATAATAACAGAATCGCTAACGAGACACTACTAAACACTAATAAGGATTCTGTAAAATGTTCTACAGCAGACTTTTCAACAGTATATGATTTCATTTTTTAATGTATTTTAGTCAGTGTTTTTATGAATAAGTACCTTTAAAAAAAATGATTTAAAATACAATGCAATTTAAACTATAATTTGTATTATTAGCATTATTATTATCATGTACATATTTAAACTATGGATGTAAATTATTATATATTAAACTAGTATCTATTGGTTTAGTAATATAAATATGTCTCGTAAAGTTATAAATATTTATTATATAGTTAAACATATTATAATTAACAAACAATTTCTTAATAATGATAAAACTATAACGTTCCTACGGTAACGACTAACGAGGAATGAAGTATTTAAATGTCAAAAAATATAAAAACAAAAACTGTAGTTATACATTTTATAGATATTTATACACGTCTAACATATCACAAGTTTATAAGTAAAAAAGTTAATACATTTTATAAATAAAAAATATGAAATTTTATAATCCATAAAATTCTTATATTTTTGAGAGTTTTAGTGTGAAAATTTGAGTAATCTAAGCCACACTAAAATTCAACATCGTCATTAAAATATTATGTACAACATATTTTACGTATGTATATACTAAGTACTTAAGAAAATTTCCCACGGGATATATTTTAACCATTGTTGCTATTTTATTACTCAAAACCCAACAAGGTTTTTATTTCAGTAATATAATTTTTTTTTTAAATTGCGTAAAAACTTTGAACGACTTTTGTTTATTATATTTATTTATTGTGCAATCAAATGACACATAATATTAAAACGAAACACTACAAGTAATTTCTGTAAAAATAAAGAAAATTATTGCTAGAAAAATATAATAATGATAAAGAAACAAACATGTATCAACTTTTATAAAATATACTAGTAAATTTGATCGAATTATTAGTTTCATAATTTGTATACAAAACTAAATTAAAACACATCAAATAAAAAAAAACTTAAATACCAAATAACATAAAAACGAGATACTTAATGAATTAAGTCCATATCCTCTAAAATAGAGTAATTGTTGTTAGTTAAAAACTTAAAATTGTTAATACCTTTTTATTGTGTATAATTAAATATTACAAACAAAATGTACATTGTAAATATATTTTATTTTTATTTCAACAAACTATTATTCGCTTTTCACAATGATTTGCTAACAAACCAACCGTTAACATTTTTTTGACTTTACAGAGAAGTAGTTTTTGGAACTGATTTCGGATTCCGGATGTGCAGTATAGCTGATCGAAAAATAAATCTTCATTGCTTACTAATAAAATCGGATCATTTATTACCAACAGTTTTTTCATACATATATAAAAGGTATCTTTCAGGTAAGTATACACGTGTTTATATACGTTTTGCCGCTCAGTAATCCCGTCCGAATCGAATATCTTTATCGACGACGGTGGTCAAGCGCAAGGAATATCAAACGGGCCATTGCTAAGGGGAATACTGATAGACCGAGATCTCCGCAAAGAAAATCGTAAAACCAAAACAATAGAAAAAACCCAAATAAAAGGATAGTGGTTCATTGGTATATTACTTGACACATCAAAACCATGCAATAGCGGATTTTTATCGCGTTGTAAATGAAATACAAACTGTTTTACAAAAAGCTTTTTGGAATATACTATGAAGGTGTGCTTTCTAATTTATTGAAACCAGCGTATGCCATTATTAAAGTTTTTCCAAAAAAAGACTATATTTAAAACAAGTTTGATTTTTAACATAAATCGAATTGATGAAAACATTTTTTGAAGTATTAATAAAATACTGAATTTAAAAATTAAACGTTAATAAATGTCACTGTATTAAATACATAATGTGTTATTCACAAGTACATTTTATATTAAATAAAAATATCTAACAAAAAATAAATTTAAAAATAAACTATTCATATTAGGTATATAAAAGCAAAAAGAAAATTGTTTTTAAAAATTTAACACTTTTAAGTTTATAAATGTATTTTATAAGTAAATGATAAGGTATTCATAGATAAATACGAGTATATTTTTATGAAAAATAAGTCATACACTAACCTAACGGCCACCAATGTAACTATACTCAGTAGCAACTGAGTACAATACTTTATACTAATACCGATTAATAAAAATTATTACCTACTTTGATGATAATATAAAAAATATTTGGCAATACTTTTAAACAAATTAATTAATATAAAATAATGGAAGCTTAATACTTTTTTCCTCAAAATAATAAAAATGCGCAACGCGTTGTACAAATAATAAATCAAGAATGTGATTATCACTTACTTTCACTGTGTATATCAATTATCTTCCTCTATCTCTATAAAAAAAAGTCTGGAGATCATCGATCCAAATATTAAACAATAGGTAATATAAATTAAATAATATAAAATAATATTCTTCAATTTTAATTCTTATTTGTAAATGATTTGTTTATATTCTTTAAAGAAAAAATACAATATTTAAGATACTTTTTATAAAATAATGATAAAAATTATTGTAACAAAACTGTAATATTATTTTAAAATAATTGCACTAATATTATTAACGCTACAACATATTTTAACGTATGGTTACCAATATTACATTTATAATGGACAATTATATTTTCGATAATGTGCGCCACTATTTATGTATTCGTGTTATAGGTATTCACTTTTTCGATAAAATGGATAGTGCTATAATAATATAAGTCAACGAACTTAGCCACCCAAACTTTAATATTTATCATTCAATCTTTTTCGACAGTAAGATAATATTATTATATTATATTTTGTAAGTAAAATTCCATTATTCTTTAGTCTTTATTCTTTAATATCAACATAATATTGTGACAGTAAAAATGTTATAAAAGAATAAATTTATCGTTTTACTTAATAACTAAATATTAATGATAGTAAATAAAATTATCTAAATTATAATACCAGATTACCAGAACAATTATATTTTAATCACATCCAAAATTGTTTATAGCATTGCAATATTTTATGGAGTATCACATAAATAAGAAATAGTACATTATGTTTATGTACATTATACATTTCTGAGAACATTAAAATGTCACTTTAATCGTCGTAGACAGACTTGGGTCAGAATGAAACTAGTGATATTGTATAAGGTTTAAATACAATTTTAATAAAATATCACTTTCAACATGCAACATAAAAATGTCTGTTTGTGTAACTAAGAGACCATAATTTACTAAAAAAAAAAAAAAAAATCCAGGTAAAATATCATTTGACCGTTTTCATGTACTCAACTATACTGATTAATTTAAATAGGTTTTATTAATTTAATTAAACTTTATATAAATTAAAACAAACAACAAATAATTTTTAGGAAAAAATTAATAACTGATTAAATAACAGAAAAAAAATATCAGTAATAACTCACGGAAGCCGTTTTATATGACAAGAGTTTCACCTGCATTGCGTACGCATAAAAGGGACTTATAACGACCTAACGGTAGAATAGGTTTGGGAGGTGAAGAGACGTTTGTGTTGAAATTCGAACGACGTATTTCCGATCGCCAGGAGCGACCATAGTACCATTGTTATTGTTCTCTGTGCAAAATCCCCCCTTTCTTTTCTGCAATGACATTCCCCTTTAGAAAAACTATATATATTCTTCATAACGTCCCCAGCTTTTTTAAAAAATATGTATTTCATTCGAATAACGTTGATCAAGATCGCAATTGTATAAAATTTATAACATTGCATATAATAGCTGTAAGTCATATAGCTGTCTAAAGACAAACCCTAAACGTGCCATTAAAATGTGCAATATAATATCCCAGTTTTTTTACGTGCATTTAACAGATTTTTTTTTTTATTTTAACGGCAAATCAATTGTTTTTTCCACCTTTTGTACCATTTTGAATTTAAAATTATTATTAATATTTGAAAAAAAAGTTATAATGTAGATAAATAATGCGTAACTACATAATATATACTGTTAAAAGAAAATCGTACTCGTATGTGTTGTCTCCATTTTGCTAACGCATAACATACTAAAAATAAGTTCCAATTTTGTGTTATTAACTTAAATGTTAATGAGTTAATATGAATTGACCAACTATCAAACTCAAAGTTAAAAACCTAGTTAGTGTTCTCTCATTGAGTTTTTACAATACTTTAGTTTTAGAGTGAATTAAAATCATTTTTAAATATTTATATTTTACGCACTCACAACTCATTTAAAAAGTAAAATACCTCCTAGAATCAAAAATAAATTATGTTCTTACCTTTAGCTTAATAATAAGTCAATCTAAAATAATATCATTCAAATTTCAAAAATATTATAAAATAATAATTTCCAAGGCCATTATTATTTATGTATTCTTAATTATCAATATAATTCAAAAAAGATTATAGTAGATGAACACTAAACAGTAAAGTTATTGGTATATATATATATATACAAATTCAAATGCTTATAAATAAATAATATTGTATTATCATCTTGAATAAATTAAAACTATGTTTCGACAACGATATCGTGTCCAAAATCAGTACCTATCTATGTGTATATTTGTTGGAAACTTCAGGGTCATAAAGTGCAACCGTGCAATCTGTGGAGTAGATAAAATCGGAATTGTGACGAAGTCCGCTTGGAAATGAAATGGTAGATTTAGGCAAATCCAAAGGAAATAAAAATAAAAGAGGTGAAGTAAAAGACTTTGGATAAGAAACAGCATTAAGCAAAATTCGAGTTTTATGAGGTAGCCATCGGCTATTACGACCCTTGGGGCTGCCGGGTCTAAATCGGCGGAAAATCGGATGGAAATGATTCTTAGGCTACTGTTTTTTTTTTTTGTTCTCTCTCTCACTTTCTGTCTAAAGTGGGGAAGAAATTCTGTGTTTTTGGCAATGGTAAAAGGGGGAGTTGCAACTTTATTTTCTTATATCGACGCAGTCAACAGATGCCGACGTAATACAGACGACGTAAATGCTGCGGATCTTTTAGTGAGTTTTACGATGGTAAAAAGAAAAAATATCTGATTTTATGATGGTCAACTGTTACTGGATTCTTTTGTCTCAAGAGGGTATTTTGCAATGTTTGGACATTTTCCTTGAGAAAATATTGAAATTGATTAAGTTAAAATTCAATTTATACAGACACAAAATACCAGAATTTAGACTGAAATAGAAATAATATAATATAAATTAAACCAAAGCTTAAAGTAAATTAATAAAAGTAATATTCTAATTATTGATTTTAAACAAAAATATGGTCTACAAATAAAATTCAAATCTTTAAGAAATATATTAAATTCTAAAGTATCAAATAACTAATAAAAAAGTGATCATATTATGATATTCAATTTTTAATTAGTAGGATGATTTAAGGGGTTCTGAATCTCTACCTTCTTAAATTTACAATACAAAAATCCAATACTCTTCCAAAACAACACACGTTTTTTATGTTTACCTCCCAAACTTGTACCATATAGGTAACCCGAAATATACATACACCTAACTAATAAACTAAATTATTATTTCTGGTAGCTTCTTATGGTTAATAGACAATAGTAAGACTGTTAAATAAATTATGATGAAATTCTATACTTAGAAATCATGTATATTATTTAAATAACTTCAAACATTTTATTAATAACTCAATTGATAAATCTTTGTAATTAGTAAAAAACAAATATGGCCAAAGTTAGATTAACCTTTTTTTCTACTGTTAACTGTTAAAAAACATATTAATTTCAAATATTCTACCTTTATAGAAACTAATTATGAAACTTGTAGGGCTGTTTCTATATTCGAAAATGTAATAAATAAATTATACGTAAATAAACAATTAAAAAAAAAAAACTAATACCGTCTTTGCAATCTATCATTAAAATTCTATATTCATACGAAGTAAATATAAGCATTTAAAGAAATACGACATAATATAAGTTCTAATATTTTAAAAGTTACAGTAGTTTCAGAATTCCTGTGTTTTTAAAGTAATAATATATATAATTACTATACATTGGTTACCTAAATTTAATTAATAATGAAATTATCAGATAAGAAACTGAAGTAAACTTAATATAGGTATTTAATACCTATACGTAAATTATGTAATCATATATACCTATTATGTATTATTAGATAATGCATGTGCAAGAAGCGAGTATTCTTATAAATTTATATACAATTTTTATTTCTAGTTATAAATAACGTTATACAATATACGTTATATTATATACGCTTTATACACTTTTACCAAAAAACTTTACTTCAGTTCTTTATAAAGAAGGTATACCAAACATTTTAATCAATAATTAATCACGTTGCATGAGTCAAATAATAATTTTTATGATATTTAAATAAATAAAAATAAAATTTAACGTTATTTATATTTTTTTCATAACTCAACTAAATATTTTAGACTTAAGTAGATGATAATTATACAAATCAAATTATTAATAATTAATAAGTATTCAAAATGTACAAAATAAATATATTATAATGATTAAGTATTAGAAACTCCTATACAACTTTATAATTTAATGAATTGTAAATTAAATGTTGTTTTCGTAAATATTTTAAAATATTAAATAAAATTGATAGTATAGTTTACTATAATTATTATTTTCATATTATTTTGAATTATATAACATTATTTGTATTACTCTATTACTCGTACTTTATTTACTTTTAAATTTTGTTTAATATTCGTCTTGTATGGACAAAATGTATAAGCAAATAAAATTTCAAACATAAATATCTAATGAACTATTAAAATTTCTACTTTAAACTTTTCAAATACTACCTGGCATATTTTTACTATTTCATAAGTGTACTTACAAAATACATTTTTATAAATTCTTATTTTATATTTATTGATGCAATACGACTAACTATCTATTAATTAAACTAATAACAAATATACAATAACTAATTTAACACAAATATCTCAACATTGAATAATTGAAACTGAGAAAATCAATGTAAAAAATAAGACTAATAAATTGTATTAACGATCAATTATAAAAAGAAAATTGAAATTGAAAAAAAAAGAAAATGCTTAAAAAAATGCATAAGTTTTAGAGATATGAAGATAATATATTGTATTATACTCAGTGAGAAAAACATGCACGACACCATTTGTCCCGAACAGAATGAAAAAAGAGAGATTCTATAAAGAAAGAAACTGAAAAAGGAATAAAGCTATTTTTCGCACAGAGCCACAAGGGGGAAACGGCGTACGTCGACGTCATAAATAAGATGCCCGCGGGGGCTCGTGATGAAAATAATAATAATAATAACAACATGTTCTCTGCCGACACATATCCCTCTCCGATTTTGATTCCGTGGCCGCACCACACGCGCGTTATACCCATGCAGGTTATACTGACAAGATATGAAAAGCACGGTAGTTGTGGCAATGTCACGCGATATAATACGCATACACTTGGAAATCTTCCCCTTAGCGCCGTGGGAATTGAAGACAGAACCCCCAACCCTAATATTGGACGATATTGTTGTACCAGTGACAATTTCCACACGTGCATTTTACATTCTACAGTATTATAAAACACGGATGATCATCACGCGTTCGATAACACTACATATATAATATATTAAATATTATACACAAACCACAAGGGTGATCCATTCAAGTGTCTAAAGTCATTACTTCTAAAAGTGTATACTTGTTTTTTAAATATTATTGCAAATAAACATTTTTAAGTAAAATTGTATGAGTATATATAACTTACAATTTTTATCGTTATCGTTATTTCGATACACGAAAATCGAATTTTGAACGATTAGATAATTAATTGTATCTAATAATAAGTATTTAAAGTTTGGATGAGTGTAGCAGTGGATCATTTTACGGAGTACTCCAGTCTTCAGTGTACTTATAACCCAAATCTAAACTTTAAATACCTAATAATAAATTAAAATCAATTAATTGCTAATTCGAAATTAGTTTCTTATACATCAAAGTAATCAGAAAAATATTCGACTTTAGAATATAAAATTAAAAATTATGTTGTTATTCGAAAAAGTAAAAACTTGAAAAAATAATAACATAATAACGACCAAGTGTTAGCATACTATTGTTTAATATAATTTTATTTTGCAATGACATCAAATTGTTTTAGCAAAAATTTTTTTAAAAAAATTAAAATTTTTGAAAATAATGAGTGTTAAATTGATCAACTTCAACTTCTATATATTATTCTATACTTGATACTAAATGTCTATAGTAAAATAATAATATAAATAACTGGTAAAAAGAGAGGTTATTCTATCATTAAATGCAAAAACTACAATTCCTTTTATTTTTGTTTGTGAGTTAAAGATAGAGTGAATTTACCTGAGCACATAATAATGGGAGAAAACCGTGTTTTCCTGATCAACACTCGTGACATTTTCGTTTAGTGAATTTTGTGAACAAAAGCCCTTGAACGTAACAGCACGTGCACTCATATCCCACAGAAACTACTAGTACCTATACCAGCCACTATATAAACGCGTTAGACGTGTGTTGTATACTCGGTTCCAATTCAATATGAGTATATAAACAAACAAAATTCAAAATTTTCAACGATACATTTTTATTTTTTTTTAATTGTACGCTAATATTAAATATATTTTGAGTGTTTATTCTATTATCAAAAGTTTTTTTTCGTTAAATTGAAATTTTATTTTTTCGTACTAAAAAAATAATACTAATTTACAATATTTTAGTTACTAAAAATAAAAATTTAAACATTACTTCATTTACCTACTATAATTAAATGCATGTTTAATAATAGATTTATTATGACATAAATTACACTAAAAAAACGTATATAAATTAATATACAATTTTAAAATGTTCAAACATATATTTTTTAAGATTAGAATATTATAAGGACAATTTAAATTTAAATTGTTTTCTAAACATTACACATGAGAATAAAGTAACGATATATAGATGTACCCACAGTTTGATATTTAAACAGCTACTTATATATTTCAAGTGCCAATTTATACACTAATATTCTCCCAATCGATATTTAACTTAGTCACTATAAATATCTAATAAGAAATATAAAATAAAGTACATTATTAACCTAAGAAGATATCTGATTTATCACACCAGAACAAAGAAAGTTAAAGTATCCATAATCATGAAAAAGTTTACCCCTACCTACTCTATAAAACTTTTGGTAGTATAGTAAGTAGTATATATTTAAAACTTTCTAGTTACTGCCGTGAAATTACTGAAACTTTAAAGAATAAATAAAAATAAATGCACCAATAATAATTTATTTATTTGCTTAAATTTATTAGTATTTAGATTTATTATAAATAATGTATACTGTGTATTATTTTAAACTCTTTATAATTATTGAGCATAGCTAAAAATAAAAATCAAGTTCGATTTTTTGTATAGTAGGTGTCAAATTTACCTCGTTACTGTAATATACTTATATCATGTTAAATTTGATTTTCATGATCTACTTATGTGTATGAAAATTATTCTAAGTAGAGACTGTCTGTCAAACCATCATATTTTTAATTTATGTATAATACCTATTTGTAATACACGGTAGATTGTAATAATATATTTTGAAAATATCATTGTGTATAGTTAATAATAATATACATAACATTGAAAAGTTTTAAGTTCCTGCAAAAAAATTGAGATTAATAAAAATATAATAAAATAACTATTTTATTTATTTTATTATTTTAATTAAAAAATATAATAAAATTTGTCAAAAATTGGTGTTGCGTAAATATTCATATTTATGCAGATTATTTTGAAAAATGCAAGATACTTTTTATTTATGATCTCGAAATTCTAAATCGATCCTATTTTTTACCAGAAACTACCTCTATATTAAAAATTTAAATTTTTTTATACTCAAAAAGGTGACGACAATCTAAAAAAAACACATATCGTTATAAAACCAATAATAGGTATTCTCCACCCCGCTCAAAAACTAAAATAAGAAATAAATAAAAATAATCGTATATTTTTATATTAATTTTTTATATAAATTAATATAAATCAATTGAAATATTTGAATCATTGACTGATTATAATAATAATAAAATTTATGCACATCTCATCTAATAATTATTAAACCATTTGAATTCGAAGAACAATATTAAGTACAAGAAAAGAGTGAATACCTATAAAAACTGATTAATTGATAAATAATGTATAGGTTAATAAGAAAAACCGTTTTATTATTTGGTACCTATCATTTAAATTACAATACTGAATGTATTAATTATGAAATGCCAGTATCTAGGAAGTCTCTTTTTGGAAACCTCTTACAGATAATTTTAATTAAAAACAATACAATTCTTAGTTCCTATTCCCAGACAAGAAAGCATAGCCGGGCATAATTTAACATTGATACAAATGTTTTTATTTATTACTTCCTACGTAAAACTCCAATAATACAGTAAGCGTCGTTTATTTTATATTTTATTTTAATTACAACTCTCTAAGCATAGCTCATTTTAAAACACGTCTATACATTGAATTAATTCAAAATATATAATCGACTATTATACATATTTAATTTTGATTAACTATAATATATAATAATACAATATTACTTCAAATCAATTTCATTATAGAAAACCTTTACGTTTTTTTCAATATTTATGAAGAAGTAATCTAACAATTTTCTAAAAACCAATAAACCATACGGTTGAAAAACTTAATACCAGTTATACTGATATCTGGTATTATTATTTTTTTTTCTATCTAAAAGTATCTTTTGACCCAAACAGACTCCGATATATTGTATAGCATTATTAATATATTCAGCTCACTCATTATCATACATGTATTCGAGTCATATAGTAAAATATATATATTACATAACATGTACATTTACTTATTTAAATACTTAATATATGTGACACAAAAAAATCTTCAAATTTGGGATTCACGAAATATAAGTATTATATAATATGAATAACAGATAATACATTTTATGATTATAATAAAAAATACAATTTTCTAAATACCTAGTAGTTTACAATCATAAATCATAACTCATATATATGATAAATTATGTACATATCAATAAGCAATTTAATAGGTAATTAATTTTTATAAAAATAAATGTATTGTAAAATAAAATATTCAGACAAATTATTTGATAATATAATAAATAATTGTGGAGCAATCAGGATAAAATTTTATTTTCAACACGCTGTATAATATACTATAACAAGAATTTGTTTTTTTTACTTACATATGAAAAATTATTTCTAGATAAATGTATTCAATATTCATATTATTATTATTTTGATATTTTTATGTACCTATATATTATTTTATTATATAAAAACTAAACCATTAACACTACTCGTAGTAGCTATATTGTGATTTGATTATTTATCAAACAATAACTCATGATTCATGAAGTCTATAGTTGACCAGTAGCTTACTAGCTGAATATATTAAATTATTAATATTTAACACCACGTCACGATTATTATACGCGTTTCACGCCCACGTGCATTGTCATTAAATTATATTTAAGTTTTTATCTATTCAAACAATCGTCACCATAATACGCGTATAAACAGATCATGAGTAACCCATAAACAGACGTAATGTATGGATAAACAATGGGGCATACGTATCACAAAACTGAAAGTGTTCTTGTCCAACCTGTTCGGTTAACAGTGTTTATACTATGGACACATGTGACTACATCCACGGTAGTAATATCGTTGACAATTTCGCATGAAAAACAGTTACCATTAAGAATTCATAGTTGATTTATGAGCTGGTAAGAATCTCTAAAATATATGATATAGAGTACCATTCCCGTTTTCTCTTACTAACCTACGCGTAACATAGAACATTTGCGTTCTGCAAAACCAACCTTGGCCACCTTGGGTTGTTAGTTTTGATCTTAAAGAGTAAATTAACTTATTATGGAAATTAAAGTTAAGAATATTAACTATTCTTATGATGGCTTTCGTACAACAATGCAATTTTAAATCATGGTAAGAGCATTTTTAAATTTTAACAACACGCATAAGTACTTATAATTTCCATTAAAATTTAAATATCGTAAAAAGATCCAATGTACGTATCAGATTATGTTATTATTTTAAGTTTGACAATAAGTCAATTCACTCTAATTCTGAAGTTTGCAAAACACATTTAGTTCTGATGGACACAAATATTACATGTTGCACATGGATAAGAAAAAGGAAAACGAATAATGTACCAAAAAAATAATATTAATACAGTAATACATTTTTAAATTATTAAAATTCTTAAAGAGTAATTAATATTTATAGGTGTATATAACATTTGTATTATTATACTATTTTACAATATGTCTTAAATTAATTTGTCAAGATTTTTTATTAGTACACTTTTGATTAAATATACAACCAAGTTACTATAATCAATAAGCAAACAGGTGTGCACTTTTAATACAACCAAATACATTAAATACTTAGCATAAGTATATTAAATTCTCTATTGTTTTAATAAATCCTTTATAATTAATAAACTTTAATTTAAAGTAGAACAAAGAATTTTCTAAGATTATTTTAGATTTTTCCGTCAACATTTAATACATTTTCCCTCGAAGTTTTCACGTAAAATCTCATACTTGTACCCCACTTGCTGTGCTAACGAGCAAACTATGTCAGATAACTCAAATGCTACACAGGATGACTCTAACGAGGAAAATATTGATAGCAAGGAAGAATAATTTACTCATACACACCTAAGACAGCACATTGTCATCGCGAGAAGACTAGTTATTACTAAAATCAAATAAATAAAACCAAAGGTATTTATTTAAAGAATAATGTAAATTATAAAATTTCTAAAATACTTTATCAATAAAAGTTAAGTAAATAAACCATATTTTTCAAATCCAACTTTTTTTAATTATTTTATTAAAGCTTTTGTCTAACCACTCTAATCTATTTTTCCATGCATAATAAAATAGTTATAAAATTATAACTATAATTAATAAAATACTATTATAGAACTCTATTCTAGGTTGCTTAACAAAAAACAAACAACAAAAATAATAATATAATGATAATTAACTTTTTCTTCTCCAAAGTATATTTAGTTTTGGTTTATTTTATTTTTTTTAATTACAACATCTGCAATGAAATTATTTTCGTATTTTACACAAGTTCTTCAAGAAAAAAATATCCCCTCATGTTTTTTCTTATTCGTTTCTTGTAAGCCTTTTTCGTTTTCCCTGGTGGACAGTTTTGTTGTAAAACAGATTTGCGTATAAATTGCTTTTCCCAAGCTATCGCAGCACCTTTTTCGTAACAATAATAATTCTTATGAAACAAGTCTAATTGCTTACTCTGTTTTTTTTTCTAGAGAAAGGGGGGGCTGAGGTAAAGCCAAAAATAAAACCAGTAGGTACATATACAATTGTTTATCTAAAAAATACTTCATTTAGGTACTTCATTTAAAGTACCCACCAAATATATACAAGAATTCCTCAAAAAATTCAAAATTGTAACAGCAACTATAATTTCTTTAGTTAACCCAGTAATATCAGTACATATTAAAACAAAAACACGTTTGTTTATAGAAAAGCTTGTATGAAATTGTTATTATACCAATGAGTGTAGTACTGTTATATATAAAAATAAATTATGGTAAATAAATATACCTTTATATGCTTGAATATAATGATTTACTTCTTCAACTACAAAATTAATAAAACCAGTTATAAAATATTTTTAAAATAATAATACATAATTTAAAGAATAACAACATGCTCAAAATAAACAAGGTATATCTACGAGTCTACTTATACCTACTTGGCTACACATATACCCTTATTTTTAAGTGATAAGATAATGGTTTTTATAAAACATAATAGAGTATTTACACAACATTCAGAATATTAAATGAACAAATTTAAATCATGTGTTATTGTAAACTGGTGTGAATTCTATAAATTCAATAATTTATTTTTGTAAAATAAAACATTTAAACTTAGTGAAGATCTTGTTTTTAGTTTTTAATTTTTAATTTTACTAAACAATATCAATATTAAAATAATTAAAGACATGTTTTTATAATTATTGTGTGTTATATTTATTCTTAAACAAAAAATAACTAAATTACGCTATTGATACAATGCACTTTAAAAAAACATTTGATTTAATATTATTAAATCAAACTGTAATAGTTAATGTATAATATATGTATACAATAATAAAATAGCTAAATTATTCTTTTGGGGTACATAGTTGAGTGTATAAAAATGTTTTGTAGTAACCAGTTTTATGTAAACTTTAAAGGAAATTAATTTTTAAATATTTATAGAATACAAATTAGTTAACATTGTACTAATAGTATATGTATATTTTATAAGCCTACATACTATATATTTTATTTAAATAAAACTGGTTAATTCAAAACATTTATAAATTTTCAACTATGTACCTTATGCGTTTCAAATGAATAATAAATTAAGCTATTTTAATTTAATGGACCTAAATGGGAAAAATTTAGTTTGGATTCTTGCAAAAATTATTTAAATTGTTTAATCATACGATTCAAATAAAATCATATAAAATAATGAAATAAACGATGTTAACCTATGGTTCTATTCTACAGAAAATTATGTTTTATTTCAATGAACAAATATCTTAAGATCAGAATATTATTCCTAGGCGTTTACCTGTTGTCTACTCACTAGGGTCAGGCAATTGACATAAAACATGTACACGAGAGTAAAGTATATACTAACAATAAATTTCTCAAACCATCGTTAAAAACATACTAATGGTGTATAAACAAGTATTAAAACCATTTGCTTCGTGTAATGTTTAAAACTAAGAACAAAAACGATCAGATAAGAATAACCATAACTAAAATGTCTAACCTTAAAATCGTTGACAAGAATAAAATAAGTAACTTAACTGCGGCGCGACAAAAGTAAATTAAAAATTGTAATTTATATCATTTATGAATCATAAAAGATTTAAATATTATACAAAGTATACAATACTTATAAACAATAAAAAAAAAATGATAAAATTTAGATTAAAGCTTTAAACTTTTAATTTGTAAATACCTAAATTTATAATTATAATGCTACATATTTTTATAACCTTCGAATTTATTTTTATTTGTATGAGCTATAGGTATCATTATTGTATGTATTAGATTTTTAGTTTAATGCAACCGAACAATGATTGTAGTGCATATAATAATGGAAAGCCCTATATGTACAAACTTCCCGGAGTAATCTGCCAGATTGATGGCGGGAAATGATAAGTTGAATTCGTGGCAAATGAAGACTACTAACTTTAATGGCCTGATTGTTCTTATTTTGCTCTCATTCCAGCCCATTGTTCACGCAGAGAATACGTCCATTCCAACCACCACACCCCCTTCGTCATTCTATGCTTATGGGGTTTAATGATTCTATTAACACAATATTATATATACTACTGCTCAAGCATAAAAAACGTTTAATATAGAAAACTCCTGTCTGTTGCCTGTGCATTGAATAAAGTAGCTGGTACATAATCCATTGATAATAGAAGATGGAAAGAAAAGACAAACAAATTTGAAAGTTTATAAGACGAAAATATAAGACAAAAGGTGTACATAACTAAATTTATGGTATTAAAATAAAACCATAATTTAAAAAAAAATACATTAGCTGTACGTTATCTGATATATATAATCATAATACTACTCATTAATTATTCATTTTAAGCATTTATGAAATTAGCATTTAAACAATTTATTGTTAATTAAATAAGTTAATAAATAATTACAAAATATTAAATAAGTACCAACCTATTTCAGAATAAGAAACATAAAAATAATTCTAATTATTTTTTTACGACAATATAATTGTACAGTAAATTCGAAATCTGTAGGCGACTATTTCAATTTTAAAAAGAACTACATTTTAATAAAAATAAACTAAGGTAATAACGATATTCTGTTAATAAAATATATTCTAAATAGTAAATATCTTTTTTAGTGATATGATTTTAATATTAAGAAAGTCTGATTTCAACAATCCCTATTCCCTGATGCAAGTATCAACTGAAAACGAGCGTGCTCTGTGTATTATATATCCTGTATTGTTTCATATTTAAGCAATAACAATAAGTAATAACAATTTAGTTTTATGGAGCACAGATTTTTGAAAGTTCACTTGCACAAAATATGCTTGCAATAACGACAAAAAGGTCTTTTTTATTTCCATTACGATTTAATTCAATTTGAAAAGAAAACATGATGAAAAACTATCACGTTCGTTAATAAATAAAATTCTTAGCTGTTTATTTTACGATTATATTTTCTAATAACACTGATTATTTATTCTTTAAATTTATTTTACCTTTAATAAGTACAAAATATGTGGATAATGTTGAATGTTATTCAAATGTATATTTTTCTCTTATTTGTATTTTCAAAAAAAAAATTCATTAAATTAACCTAACTTTAAATAACTCTTTTAAATAATAAGCTGAATACTTACAATAATATTTTATATAGTATTTTAAATATGATGTATACCTGTTGGTTTTAAAATGTAGTTAGTAGAAATGTAGAATTAAAAAAATAATAAAATAAAATATTGAACGTAGAAAATGGAACGGGTCGTGTGTATTAAATGTCGCCGAAGTGTGCAAACGGTAGGGATGGCGATGGACGCGGAGAAAATCACGAAGAGCACGAGCCCGATGGTGGATGGCGTGAGATTGTACGCTACGATATTATTACAATATATCACAAGCGGCGGCTGTGGATCCACGACTCTGGTGTTAGTGGCGGGGATGGTGGTAGTACACTTAATTAATGATAGCTCGTGACCCGTTTGTAGTTTCGTTTTATTTCTTTTTTTTTGGATTATGTGTTTGGTATATTATACGGTGACAATTTTTGTGTCACGTCGTCCAAGAGAGTCTTAACGTAATGATGACAATATACATCAAACATTTTACTAATTTAAAAGCACACAAAACGTGAGCACAAAACATCACTGTTTTTATACACGATCCTCCCAGTGTACCCCACCTATCACAACTCTCGTATTGTTATTTAATAATTATATGTATATTACGTGATGCCAGATACATGCATAATAGTGTTTAAATATTAATTATTCAGACGTTCAGTTATTTCAGTTATTTTAAAATAAATCAAAAACTAATTACCTAATCTAACAAACTAATGTTATATTTCAAACAATAAAAATAATTAATAGTCCTAATAAACTAAAATACTATTTTTTAGATCTTCTATAAAATATAAATATAATGTGAACTCTATTTAATTAACATATTTTTATAATTTTTTTAAGGATACCATCTATAGTTTAAATAAAAAACTGGAATCAGATTTAAAATATATTTACAAAAGTTACCATCGTCATCTCATGTTTCATCGATTTATGTATTTGTTAAATAAGCTCAAGTAACTAAAACATAGGTACTTTTATTGATTTTAACTTTAAATAATATCTACAAGACCCACAAATAGTTTACATTAAAACTACTTAAATGTTTTTCGCCTTTTTTTTTACTAATTTAACACCATGGAATACATGATTGGTACAATTCTATCACATATCCCTAATATTATACTATTTGATTTCCATCTTTTCGTACAAAAAGTTCACGTTTATACCTACTTACTTAAGTACTATAATCCAGACAAAAATAAAGATAAATAATATATTAACAATAGAACATTTTATGTAAAACTAGTTTTATAACTTAATAGCATGCTGTACTGTATATACATTCATCACTGCTCACACAAACACCATCGTGTTTGTTGAACCCTCTATTATATGGTACATACTACATGGACTATACTAACCCATAGGTGTTATACGTTACGACCATTGGTCGACACTGAGCTTGTTGAATTTATATTCTGAACGAACCTGCAACGAACTCATTATTCATTTTACGTGGTTATCCATCACTATTTCCATTGTCACAGTGAATATAGTTTCTAGTTGTAGCATTTTATCTTTACTAAGGGACTTTATAAAGGTCTCTAATATTCAAACAAAAAAGTAATAATATTACCTATTATAAAGCTAGAATTTATTATTATCACAAACATTTTGATTTGTCAAACATATACACAGAAAGAAACTAAAAATACAATCGATCATTCCTGCACACGACACACGCTCACTTCACATTTATACAGGCACGTGATAATCATCAGAAAGACATTCATCGTGATAACGTTTGAAAGAAAATGGAAAAAAAAGTTAAAATGGTGTATAAAAATAATTTTAAGTAAGTAAGTAATAAGCTAATAACAATATAGTAATACTAAAATACAAGGGTTATAGAAATAATAATCATGAAATCAAGTAAAACGATCCAATTTGTACATAATAATAGTAATATTATACTATAATTATAATATTATACAAAGATATGTCGACATGTTTTAATCAAAAATAAAAATTATATATGTTGAATTTATATATATAGTAATTAAATTGTAACGAAACAAAAATACATTCATTTTTATTTAAAATGAAAATATTATAATAAACATTTTATAAGTTATTAAGACTACTAAATGAACACTAAACTTTAAACAATATATTTATTTTTATCAATTTATTTATATATTGGAGTATTGAACATAAAAAAATTCTAGATGCCAAAATAATAATAATATAAATCGTAAAATATGCACCGACTACAGAGGTTTGCACGTACATATGCGTATATCGTGTATATAATATATATGTATAATCAAACGAATAACGATCCATTGCACATTGCTGCAACGGGGAAAAACTATTTATGAGATCGCTATAAAAAAAACCGGACTTTATTATTATCTCATCGCACAATACCTGCGAATACTTCATTTTAAATTTCCATCTATACAATCCGTTTTGCATTACATATTCCTCGTCAACAAATAATGCGTAGCACTATGTTCGCAGTTGATCCAGACTAACCTAATGTATTTTATAATTGCTCAAGACGTTTAAAAATTAAAATCTATCTATAATTCTTAGAAAAATAAATAATTTTAAAAACCGTTATTTTTTTTTAAATAGAATATAATGCAAGTGCTGCACATTAAAAGAAAAATCTAAAATCTAATTCCAAAATAAGTTATTAACTTAATTTAACCCATTTCAACTATAAGAACGATTCCTATTTAAGTCTCTGGGAGAACACGATGAAAATATTAATCATTATTTTCATTTTTGGAATAGTCATAATATAGTAAGACAGGGGTTGTATATATTTACATACACAGTTTGCATAACAAATTGAAACATGTGTTCTTCATTAGATGCTCACGATTTTTTCATAATACCTACCTGTAGAAATCTTGTATCTCAGTAGGGTGGTGAGTGGTGACAAAAACAAATCGATTACTCAACTGTAGTTCAGAGAAAAAACACGACTACACAACAAAGCACATGGCACGTGACACATTTTTTTCATATCAATTAATACAGACATATTACTATTAATTTTCAGTTGGCATACATTACAGGTAAATTAATACTATAGATTATTTTTTCATTAAACATACAAAAACCGCGAAGCATTCACAGTAATAATTTTAATTTATAATTAGATATAATTATATATATTTTTTTTTTACTTATAAACAGGGCTCGGGACTTTATGCATTTGCATATTTGTTCGGGAAGTAAATAGAATAAATCTAATACGGTACAAATTTATGTTGTGGTGTTAGGAGTTAAAGTTTAAAAGTTTATTGTGCATATGTTATTGCATATTTTGGAATTTTTTTCTACAAATACATATTTTTAAGATTTATTGATTTTTATTGCATATTTTAAAATAATTTTTGATTATTCACTCTTAAATCATATTTTTAGTCAATTAATCAATTTTATCTACATGATTTTTTCGGCAATAATACTAATTAGGCAATAATCAATAGCGTTACGGGGAACCCATTTTAGTTTTAGCTCTGAATACAATATTATTTTTACTTACCTAACGCAGATAAGTACATAATTATAATTATAAAATGATTATTTTTTAATACATAAAAGTTGTAATTGCTAGATATAGAAGATGCTGAGTGTTGAAAAATCCAAAGATCCATTCGACAGTTTGACATTTTTTTTTTAATAATATAGTATGTATAAAATATAAATTTTTAGTAATATGTACAAGATATGTTTTTTTTTAAATTAAATTTGAATAAGTATGTATTTTTTAATTAAAAGTAAATGCATATTAAAGCACATATTTTGATATTTTTTTGGTGTGTATGTATGCGCATATTTTTAAGATTTTAAGCACATAAAGTCCCGAGCCTTGATAAATAATATCGAACATAATTAACGATTATTGATACAATAATATCTTACTGTACATCAATACATACCGTCTTATAAATTATATGAAACATTATTTTTAAATATGCATCAAAATACATAAACCATAAAATCAAAAATGAATAGGTATATACTTTTTTTAACATTTAACTGTTATCTATATGATTAATACATATTAGCTATACAACATACGTATTATACTGAATTTAATTGTATATCTATACCAAACCCACTCATTTTTATCATGTATTTTACTGAAATAAATTTATTCTCAGTTTTTAAATGATTTATTTACTTCAACTGAACTTTTAATATTTATCAATAATGAATAATGATTATGCTATATAATAATATATATTATGTACGATGTCAGTCATCAGCATGTATTTAAAAATTAATTTATATAACAGAGTATTAAATAAATAACATTTTAATACATAATATATATTATACATGTTACGTGCATATACATATGAGTAAATGTATAGTAACTATAGTGTATTTCTGCACACAATTTAACTTAGTGCATCGAATTGTACAATTATAGAATATAACAAGCACATTGACTTAACGAATTAAAATTGTTATTGATTGATTTATAACAATATTATTCACTCCTTAAATACAATACGAAAAAGACGACCCTCGCATAACCGCACGCCATCGTTACCACCCATTAATCTGTTTGGTTTACACGCCGAGCGCATGCGAAACCCCTTAATAATAATAATAATACGTGTGCTCCTCTCATGTGTTACGGATAATTAACTGACAATCGTCGAGAACCCATTATTATAGTATATATTATATGCTTATTCTATATGTTTAGCTTTACAAAAATACTTTATGTCACCATAATTTATACTGTATAGAACGATTTTTCCAAGTTTAATTAAAGAAAAAACGAACAACAAAGAAACGTCGTTAAAATTTTCAAATTATATTTATTGAGATTCCAAAATTTTGACAAATAATGAAAAATTGGCCTAAAATAAAAACACACTAACTTATAATATCTACTATAAATCAATGATTAGATCGATAAAATATATTTTTTTAATTATTTATTAAAATATTTCAAAATATTAAAAATCAATATGTATTATGCAAGCTGCAGCAATCATTAATATTAGTGAAACATTTATTTATTAATATTTATTAAAAGTGTTTTTAGAACATTTTAAATGAATTTAGTGTTACATTGTAATATTAAGTTATAACAAAATATACTCGCAATGTTTTATGAGAAACTATACTATTATTTAATTATCCTGTCAAAATTTGTTTATATTGTTCCCTTTAATTTTATAATTAATAATAAATATTTAGTTATACGTTTAATTATGTATTCTATATTATTCTTAAAATAAAAAGAACAAAGTAGTATTTCAAAACAATGTTGTTATTTTTTTTCTTTTTTTACTGAGCACAAACAAAATGTTGAAAGTCAGTAGTTTTTTAAGCCGAAAATAAACTAAAAATTATATTTAAATCACTTGTTTGTTGTGAAATTATTCAGGATTTGTAATACATAACAGTTGGAAATACACTATTATACCTATATTAATACAAAATAAATTATATTTTTTAATAATGACTCAATTATGATAAAAAAGAGTTTCGTTGAATTTTATTTCCATTAGTTGAATACAAAAATACTATAAATACCTATTAAGATTTTAATAAAAACCATTTACATTGGGTTGCATCTATTGGTATTTTATTTTGTTAAGAATATGTATATAATACGTTAACCAGAATATTAATGCTTTAATATTTCAAGCATATTATAAATGGCATATAACATAAAACTGTTGTAAAAATAAATAAATTAATCGTTCAAGAAAGACATTGCAGAGAGAAAACACACGCAATTGCTGCATGAACCCTCTTTTAATAAATATTAATAAAATAAGTACTTATTAATTCTACCGATTTGATGATGACGATCCCCGGTTGCATTGGTGTTCCATCTTTCGCCACCACACGTATTATTATATTATATATACGTAGTTTAATTAATGCAGTCTGATTTATGGGCCTTATGAATTATTTAGAGTGCACCAGACCGACACTACACTTCATAACAAGTCCTTCTCCCCTTGAAGCATATATACCTAAAATGCGATAATGATAATCGAGTTTTTCGGTAGAACCCCATAAAGAAAAGCTCAAAGAAATGGTCATGTGTTCCACTATCTCACTGACATTGGAAGAGTAGCAAAAAAAACAAAAATTAATTATTTCCATAATTTATCGATATACAAGTATGCTGTACACAGTACTTAGTTATAGTTTAGACTATAACAATCTTATATTTTATTAATTTAAGTATAACACAACTCATTGAAAAATAGTACGGAGTACGCTATCTACCACCAAAATATTTCAGAATAAGTTCAGAAAATTGTAAGTTACAAGACAATAAATACGATACCATATTATACCATTTTATCATGATAAAATGCTATATTATTTTACATTATTTTCGATAACTAATAATAAAAATCTTTTTATTTTATTGTGAACACTGTCAGATATATTATTATTTTTATGGATAGTTATATAGAATTATGAAAATCGTCAAAAATAATAATTACATTTCGTCCTAAATATTTTAATTAGACAATAATTATATAGATCTATACATCTATTAAATCTACAACTATTGAACTATTTTATAACACCACTACCTACCTATTATATAAGACAATATGAAGAGCACTTTGATCTTTACTACATTTCAGAAATTAGCTTAATCATAATTTAGCGTTTAAATTTATGTTTCATAAAAATAAAAATGTAATGAATACGTTTTTGAAATAATATTTAATTATTTATATAACTCACTAAATTTTTAAACTTTCTCTAATAATTTGTGTATATGAATGCCTTTTATAAAAAAAAAATTTGTGTTTTATATATTTCTTTAGTAAATATATTTTTAGTTTTAACAAATGAGTTTAATTGCATAATATGTAACTAAAATGTAGGATTCCAAAACATGAAGTATTCTATACACTGTACATAATAATATATAAAAATACGAATTAAAAATTATACATTATGCAATGATACTGCAGTATAGAAATATTGTGAATTATACTCCAAGTCTTAAATAGAACAGTGCAGTATCTTTATATTATAATAGAGTTTATCATTGCGATTTTCATTATGTTATCTACTTTCTGTAATAGTTTTCACAAGCCGGATACGGATATTACGGATACAAAAAGAACAATAACAAAAAACAACGACCAGACGATCAACGAACCATCAAAACCCCCGTCCTATGGGAACCATGTCCCTTTTGCACCATTAAAAATGTATATGGAACTAATGGCATGGACGGAGATGATCGCATGAATAGTGCAACACGTCAATTGTTTTTTTTTTTTGCTTCACTACATTTGAAACATGTTGTTTTCTATATTACCGGATGTCCAACATTTTCGACAGAATCAAATGCATACGAAAAAATGCATCCAACACGACTAATTTTAGCTATACGGCTAATGAATAGCCTTAAACTATTTATACTAAAAAAAAATAATAAAGTAATAGATAATATTATAAGAAATTGTTATGCTCCAAATGTATTGAATTAAATAATACGTATTATTTAATTTTATGAATGCGCTGCTTTTATTATTGTACAATTTGATTTCTTTCAATAAAATATGAACGGAAACTATCGCTTTATTATTTAAGATAATACTTGTACATTCCGTATACAAAAAAAAACAAAACGTTTATGTTTATTTGACACTGCTGCAGAGTGATCAAATATTTTTAACCAAACAATAATTTGAAATTATTATTATGATATAATAAATTTTAATGTTAAAAGCCCTTAATTATATTACTGAATATATCCGTTTAAAGTCTTAACGTTATATGCATAGAATAAAGAATAAATTTAAATTTTTAAATTTTAAACAATAGTAAAAAAAAAAATGTAATTATTTTATTTTACAAGTATTTGGTGTGTCTAATTTATTATAATATATTTATAAACTTAAAGACTATAGTCATAATAGTAATAATAGTATAGTGAAATAAATATTAGGGTAAATTAAAAATCTTATTTTAAATTAAAGTAATTTAAATGCAAAATAAAGTATAATTCATATGTTATTTCTATCATGTTTTCTACTAAACGTAAATATCAATATAATTATTTCAACTAAGCTCTTTTATGTTTGTTAGAGTGGTATTAAGAATCAGAAGTAAGATAGCATTCGTATTAAAATAAATAACATATCACCCCTATAATAATAAAATACATAATGATTGGGATCTTTAAACGATAATTATATCCCAAAGTTGTTCACGCAATAAGCACTTAATTGAATTTGAAATACCTATATACTTTAAAATGTTAAAGAAATAATATGTTATTCAGAAAAACATTTTTTTATAAAAAAAAAAATTCGTTTATTTTTGGGTCTCAAATGAATTATTTTCTTATTATAAATTGAATGTAGGTACACGTTTAGGAATTTATGGTACTTTAATTTCCAAACATTTTATAATACATTTGCCTCAATTATTTATTATAACTAAAAGCTCCTCTTTTAATGCTATCGCGGGTTCATAATTAATGAATACATTAGAATGTATGTTTATCAATAAACATGTTATAGGTTTTATAATTTATTATAGCATTTTGAAGTTATAACATAATGAAACAATCCAACGATAATAATAAATATGGTTTGCCATTTATAAATTGTAACTCCATAGACCACCCGGGGCAAGAGACCAAAAGTTTGTCAATATCAAAATGATTGTTATTAGAGATACCAACTAACCACGTATACATTCGTATATGACACACTGTATGTAGTTATAAACTTGAGGGGTTCATGGGTATAATAACTACAATATGATTATCAAACACACTTCAGATACTCGCAATACAGACTAATACAGACATTACATATTATATTCAATTGAGTCGATGTTTAAAATGCTTGCTATGCAAAAACAATAATTGTGGATTTTTGAATTCGTAACAAGTATTTACAATTTATATTAAATTATATAATACTATAACATGTATGAACTTCATAAATTTGTTTTTACCAACTCGACTATAACACAATTAAAAACATGCGTATGCATATTATTTTATAGTTCAGTATGGTATCTAATACATATTACAGATACACTCACGCGGTAATTTATAATTATTTTAGTATTACTATCATACATGTTTATCCATTTCAATGAACTATGTGATCAAGAACAATAACACGTACAGTATATTTTGGTGACACATGAAGCATTTTTCATAATGTATTAACTATCGCTCGTTGTTTTCGATTGATGAATCATTAATTGTTATATAACTTATAATATTGTCAAATCGCACGATCAACATTATCAACCAAAATCTTAAAATAAAATATTTAATAGAGTTGAGGATTGGAGCGCAAAAAAAACGTGTAAATCCGAATTTCAAGTAAAATTTTAGAGAATTTTTGAGCACACTACTTTATTTGGGCCCTCTTCTAAGAATTCGAATAAATTGTTATAAATGTTTAGGTATTTATAATTCAATTTTTTTATCATTTTTAATATAATACACATATAATAATTATAAACATAACAACATTATTAAAAGAAAAAATTATTTCCAATTTAGAGACTCAATTACAAAATAACAGGAGGAGCCCAAGCAATCACGGCAATTACGTCCTATGCACGTCAATAAGTGTACATAATATTATATTAAACTTATTAAAAAGACGCTATTTATACACGTGTTGTTTCCGTCTCAAAATTGTAAAACGTATCAAATTTGAATTCAGAAGAACCAATTTATTGATCTCAGCTTAAATATTAGAGCGAATTGACCTATATTATCAAATTTAAAGATCAAAACATTGTTTGTGCTTAAGTATCGGCTTGTATACCATATCTTAATTTCAAAGCAAGATATAATATATATGAGTATGTGAAATGTTACAAACTAAAAATGACCATATCTCGTCTAAAAATTATAGTATCGAAAAAAATTCATGACGCTTAAGCTTAGTTGATAATGTTATTAGGTACTTACATTAAAGTTTGATAATAGATAAATACACCAATATTTAAGCATTAGGCCAACAATATAAAATTGATTCTACAGAAGTTAAATTTGTTATGTTTTGCGTTAATGAGACGAAAACAAACACATACAGTAATAACGAAAAACGAAATTGTCCCTTTTTTTAACATCATGTCACCTTGTCCCAACAAACTTCTCATAAGGGTTGCTCTTTGTGCCATATTTATTAAATTGTTTTTAACCTAGTTATATCCATATTATTATGCTTATATATAGATATCATCAAGTATCATATATGTTCGTAAAATAAAACTTGTACACATAAAAAAAAAAATAATATATTTCTTCTGTTTTTTTTGTTAGTTATTATTGAAACCAAAGTAGCTATAAACAAGAGTTTTTATGTAATTAATAGCATAGAGTGATGGCGAATTGCAGTTGCATGTCTGTGACAAACATCATGAGACGTGTCCTTTATTGGCGTATTGCACAGTGTAAATATTATGAAACCCCACAACAAGAGACGTGACCCTTTACCAGTTACCACACATGATAGGCGAAAATTATCTCCAAAATATCACTTCCAGAATATAAAAATCACTATAGAATTTTTGAGAAGGTTTTTATTTTTAGAATCGAGCCGAAATCGTTTATCCCGTAATATATGTAAATATATGCGGTGGCCCTAAGTATGCATATCGTTCTCTTAAAACACTATATAATTTATGAGTTTTATTAACGTAGCACTGACCTCAAAAAGAACGCTGCGGCTGCCGACGAAGTCTTCGGGTCCTGCGTCGTCAAGCCCGAGGACAGCCCGTACCGGTGTCCGTAACGGTCGTCCGCAGTTACGGTTGCCGTGGCGTACATGCCGTACCGTCGTCTGCGGTAGTCGAGAGCCGCAGCTGTAGCTGATTCGTGGTCAGTTGTCGTCGGCAAAGGCAAGCGACCGCGTGTTAAACGACGAACTTCGTCTTCGACCTTTGCGGCGGTGGCGTACGACGCGTGCGTGTCGTCAGTGCGGTGCGTCCGACTGCGGGCGGACTGTTCCGGGTTTGCAGCACTACTGCCGTTGCGACCGCCTCCGTTCGGCGGCAGTGGGACGACGACGGCACTGGTCCGGTGACGGTGTCGGTCTTCCCCTTCCTCTTCGTCGGCACGGCGGCGACGGTGGCACGGGACGACGGCGGGAGATGACGGCGGCGGCTGCTGTTGTTGTGGACCCGAAAACAAAAACAAACACACACACACATGAATCAAGGGTTGTCGGCGCGCGGTGGCTGCAGATCAAAACACGACAGTGATCGCTGGGTGGTCGCGGCGGCGTTCTTGTGCGCGAAGTAATGGACAATTAGGGTGGGAGGACGGCAGTTAGGATTCGCTTCGCGCGCGTGAACAACAACAATATATCATATTATTATTATTATTATTATTATTATAAATTATAATAATATTATAAAAATACGTCCGCCACCGAGTTGTCTTGTAACGTCGCGCGCGCGACACGCGTACGTCGTGCTTCCGGACGCGGCACCGCACGCGCGCATCTGCTCCCTCCACGTCTGCATATACGTATACGCGTGGTTTACGGTATACGTGGTATTTCTTGCAGTGCTTGGTTATAATACCACCATCAATATAGTCTAATGATGACGCGCGCTTCGGCATTCTGGCCAAATAATAATAATATAATATATTCGTCGCACACGCGCCAGACGACACTCAAACCGCATTGTCGAACTCAATGACTGTGTTTGAAAACAAAACCAAACACAAAACGGACACCGCGAACCAATAACCACTAATTAATCATAATTTATTTAATTTGTTAGTACCTATAAGTAATTATAATTTGATAATTTGTTTAATAAACTATAAATTCTTATTTATAATTTAAAAATATTATTCATGGGTAATTAATAGTATAATAGCAATATGAATTAATCATAAAATATAGTTAATAAAATAATAAATAACAATAATATATAGGCTGTCAGACCGTCTTCGCTTAAAATCCGTTTTTATTTACAATATTTAACAGTTATCACACATGCATTATAGTGACTTAATACTCGATGACATGGTACACACTACACGCAACTCCTACAACTATACAGCAAAACAATACCAGCTTAATTCTTCATTTTTTTTAAGCATTTCCATTTTTTGGCATTTTTAATTTTAGACAACTTTTTTCATCACGGATATTCTTGATGATATACATTTTTTCTCTTTAATACTTTTGTAACTACCATTAATATCCATATAGGTGCGCGTACAGCTCCGCGACCACTATTATGTGATACGACGTAATATACCGTTCGTATTACTATCGATATAATAAATTATAATTAAATATCATAAAAATTAATTAAATAATTAAATAATTATAATAAACATATTATTATTTCGTAGGATTATACGATGTTTATATTTACGTTCAAGTATATAACAACCCGTTGACGCGGTTTTATTTATCATATTTATGTACTACGTATATAATATATATTATAATATGTATACATATATGGAAAATTGAACGAGAGAGTGATGGAGTACGCGAACTCGCAGCGTGTAAACGATCCGTCTCGCGTATTAAAATAAAATATATTATATTGTTATGACGTGCGGACTTGTACCTTATACCCTCGGCTGAACCATATATAAGTATAATCTAACCTTAAGGTGCTACATCTAACCCCATCTATATATTATATACATAAAAATAAGACCAAACTGAGTACTAAACTTAACCCAAGTCACAACCTTTAATATAGTACAATATATAGGCGAAGTGCAGATCGTGTTGATATTTTGTATACACCTATATATTATAACGCATATGATATATATAGGAGAAAATCGTCGGTCGAGATTCCGTGACCGTAAAAAAAAGACGTATGGTATAATATCATATCATACGCCGGCTGGCCGCCAGATTCTCCATGCAATGTGCAAAGTTATAATATACATATACATATATATATATATATATATATATATATATATATTCAATTATATATGAGTATAGGTAGTCGCATTATGAACGCGCGACACCCAAAATCCTCAGTGCCTATATATATATATATATTTGGTTTAGCAGATGACAATATTATAATATTAATATATGGACCCGATACGTGACACATATTTCATAATATATACGAAATGATCCATTAAACATAAGACACTCATTTTTATAGAAAACATTTACGTTTTTGAAATATTTCTTGTATATAATTAGTCATTTCAAAATATATTTTTACTATTTTTTATCAATATACATTTTTAATTTTATATTTCAAAGCAAAATATTATTTGTAGTATTTTGATCTATAAAAATTAATTTTCAGACAAATAGCTTATTAATTATAAGAATTATTACTTATTACTTATTAGTTATATTTCGATGAATGGTAGACCGCGAAATTTTTCGGGGTACTTCGTTACCACCGCACTCCATTAATCTTTGCTTTGAATACTAATAACTTATAAGCTACTTGTACATAATTCGTTTTCTATACGCTCAATATCTTTAAAAATACTCTTCACATTTTATAAAAATGATATAACAATAAAAAAAATAGTAAAAATATGTTTATCTTTGGAAAAATGTTGTTTTTTAACGGCTTAAAATTATGTAAAAAATAAATATTTTTAAAAATGTTAATAGGTTTTTAAATTATAAGTGTTTTACGTTAAATGCATCACCCAGTATATTATGTTATTATATACGATAATAGACGATAATATCGTAACCCATATTGGTATACGTTACGTTAGATACGCACACGTATATTGTTAATACATGCAATATGTGTAACGTGTATGCGAAAAAACTCGCCGCTTGCCTGCGGTCACGCGTATCGTCTTACGAACCCGATTAAAAGCGACAGGGACCGTCATCCGACTGTCGGACCGCATAAAAATAAACGTTTATCCCGGTGTTTACCATATTATATTGCTCACTATAATACTATTATGTATATACCTGAACCTAATGTACGTCACGTGTAAAATATATGAAAAGAATAATGATTAATGACTATGTAAATTCGCAAAACAAAAGTAATTTTCTCTTGCCGCTTTAAAACTATATTGATTTCAACCAGAATTTACATTTATATCCATGTATACATTTGTATGTAGTAGGGTGGTTTTATTAGTATTTAAAAAAAAAGTAAAAATGTAATATTTGTTAAATCAGTTCTTATAGTTGTTATGTTTAATTCTGCATTTAATGAACTTAATAACTCAAGTTTTCCGTGCTTCAGTATTGAAATTGGCCATACAATGTTATTTTTTCGTTATCGAATATATTTAAAAAAAATATATGTATATATGGTTATATATGGTTTGTACATATTGAAACGAAACTAAATTAGACTCATATAACACTGTTATAGGATCAAGAGCGAGACTCGTTCTCAAAATAAACAAACATTAATTTCGTTGTGAGATTCGTTGAAAAGTTCTATAATGTTGCAGTAAATATTGTTATCTCTATGATTTTAGCTATACTATTATGCGACGCGTGTCGTCGTGATGACATCGTAGAAGTATAGTAAAACCTAGTGTTATACATTATTTTATGGATAACATTTCACAGCTAGTGAACTTTGTTTTTGGATATGAATATACATCATAAATAATACGTACATACATTTTTGTTTTAAATACAAACACTATAAAATATTCTAATGGCTGTTATTAGTTATAACATATAACTTATTATCCATACTCAGAACTCAGGTGTGATGTAGACCATTAAGAAAAATTATAATCATAAGATAATGAATCAGCATTTAAACACAATAACAATTTATATTGTATGGAATCAGAAGCGAAACCAACTTAAATATTATATTTTACTGTACGATAAAACGTGCAATTTAATAACAGTTATACAACATATTAATTATACGTTAAAACTTGAAATATTAACTCAAAAATATAATTTAAATACTTTTTACTGGCACGCAATTAAAAATATTATTATTTCTATTAGTTTAATAAATCAAAAAATACATCTAATTTGGTTTGAAAACAATTGAAAAAACGATACAATAAACAAAATATACTTTGTGTGTATTTTAATTTATATATGTACATTAAGTTATTACATTTTAAATATATTCTTTTGTAATAATTAAAATAATGAAACTTTTTACGTAACCTATTAACGCAATAACATCAAAAAAAAAATAACTATTAAAATATTACACTATACTATGATCATAATAATATAATAAACATTGACATACGTAATATATAAACAAACTCTCTCAACTATATCGATTAAGCATATCGTTCAAATTTGAAGAGAGCCATACAAAAAAAAAACGCCGTACAAGGAACATAAATCATGAACAGTATTATAAGTATTTGTTTTATTTTTATCAGCTCGATGGATATAATATATACCTACCTAGTACTGGATTATTACAATAAATTAAAAAAATATATATGTATTATTACAATTATTATAAAACGATTCTGAGTAACCCTGCATTTAAGAACAAACATAATATTGCAAATTGTTTAAATTTTCATTAAGCTTAGAGAAATTTGTTGATATAAAATAATAACTCAAATCTCAATTATTATTATACAAAATTGGTATCTATAAACATATAGGTACATAGACAATATAAATAAAGGTGCCTCTTAGATTAAAAATTAGCATGCCTTGTAATGATTCAATTCAAATCACCTAGTGCCTCAACAGACCCCCCCTCCCAAACATTAATCACCAAACATATGATTATAATATACAAACTATTATACTATGTAGATAATCAGTATACTTATAAGCGATAAAATAACTATTTTTAAGCAATAATTTAAATAATCGTTTATAACTTGTTTTTATTAAAAATAATTAAAGTCAAATAAATATAACGACATTAATTTATAAATATTTTTTTAAATTACATTTCATTGCTGTTACACAATATTATGAATCATAATAATAAAAATAATAAAAAGTTGTAAAATTGGTCAAATTATAAAATTTGAATACTATTTTATTCAATTAATTTCCCGAATAAGAATTACAATTATAACGCGTCAAGAAAATATTTTTATAAAACAACATACTAATAAAAATAATTAGTAAAGGTACTCTCAAAATGCTAAAAATAAAAACATTGGAAAAGCTCCATTATACTGCGCTAACCTCCATCCCACTGTTAATAAAAACGTAAATTCAGAACGATTCAAAATTCAAAGATAGGTATTCAAATACAAAATTACATGACAAGCCAACTGTGGTCTGTACACTCAAAAAATGTGACACGGTACCACTTGTAAATTACCCTGAAATGTATTTTTAAACATAATAAGTACACTTTAACTGAATAAAATTTTTTTTTTTTTTTTTTAACTCATACAAATCGCCAACTATAAGCACGATGAAGAGCAGCGAATATACATACAACTTACACGTGTACAAATCGTGCAAGACTTTATAGAGAAATATATAACTATAACATATAAAGTAAAGTAAACAAATGATTTAAACAAGTGTATGAAAAGTTTTTTGATGATTAAGACAAAGGTTTGTTTTTCTTAAATTTAATTGAAATGTATTTTAAATACTTCTGAAAGGATATATTTATATTTTAAATTAATTACAACTTATATATGTATACAATTTTAAAAGTATTTTTTACAAAACCGTTAGTCAATCATAATTCCGCATTTTACTCAAGAAAATTCCACATTGCCAATCTCGTAAATCGACCACAGATAAAACCATATTCCGAAAAAGAGTAACATGACTTCAAAAAAGTTATAGATACCATAAGTAAGCAAATGCTTCTCATAAATACTAAAGTATACATTGTAGAAGGGAAATAATTAGTTTAACGTTTAACACAGTGCTTTCCAAACTATGCACCGCAAGTACTTTCTAAGAGCACCGCGATTTAAAGCTCATAATAAATAATTTGAAATGTATAGAATATTTTTGTTTTGTTTTTCATGGTAGTCACAAAAGCGCAGAGTGGAAAAAAAATTTATAAACCGCTATTGAACGTATATTACATACACTTTAAGTAGGATTGGATTCTACTTTCTAGTATTCCAGAATATAGTATAGTAACACTATAATGTAAAAATTAGTAACAGAAAACAAACATTTTATAACCATACCAGTAACGTTACCAATTTACCATGTCACAAAAGTTTTTTTTAATCATATATTGTTACTCAATAAATAACATAATACCGAACAATTTTTATCTTATGATGCTAGGATAACACATCTCATACAATCCTCATTCAATGTACCATATAATCTACACATTTTAATTTTTTTCTAATGGCTACAACATCGGCGTATTGTTTGAAATTGTTTAAACTATATAGAAACTCCGCAAACTACACCTGCCCGCCGCGTCGGTGAGTCTGTAGATCACGCATTACCATTGACGTTTGTTTACAAACCTATAGGTAGTTCGATGATTACCGACTAACCGTGGTATTTATTTAACGCTGTACCACCACACAGGTTTTGTTAACCCTACAAAAAAATTTGAAACGACGGTGGTCAATTGAAATTAAACTGAAAATATGAAGACTAGAATTTATAATATTATTTTAGTTCTTCAGCATAAAGACAAATATTATATACTATTGTTTTTTGTGACAACTCACGACTGGTCGAAACAAAAACGATGTTGTAACGATGCTTAATTTAAAAAACTACACACATAGAATTTATCAATTATATTATGTAGATAATATAAAAACTGAAATAATAAAACACAGAAAATTTACAGTAATTTCGTTAAAAATAATTTGCTCGTTCACGCCAACATAATGTATAAGAATTTATAATAATCAGAATAAGCTAATGACTACTCCTCAATAAATTTTATTTTTTTTAAACGAGAATACACGCAAAGACAATCCGTAGTTGATCGTGGGGATAACATACATTTTACTCAGCAACGATAGACTTTCCGTTGGCAAACAACACTCAATAAATTTGTTCGACATTTAAAAATTCGACATTTCTAAACTTAGTCAAAAATTTTAAAGGCTACTTCCACCCTCTCCACCCATGTATGTTTTTTAATATCGTTCCTAGGTACATGCGATAATATTTTTAATAGATATCAGATAGATACCAATATATACCAATGTCTAATTATTATAATATAATAATAATTAAATAATAAATTATTGATTTTTGATTTTTGATTTTGAAAAATATATGACAGTTATAAATTATATAATTGATCTCATCCAAAGTATAAAAGTGTGACTAATACATATGCCGATAGGAAGATATTGGATGGAAGGAGAGACTTGAGTTCTCTAAGATGTTTTCTAGAAGGTTTAGTCTGTCTACAATAACACTTAAAATATTAATAGGTTTATAACATTAAAATAAAAATGTCATCACTTATTATGTATTTATTTAGTTTATTTACATTTATATTACCTATAAGTAAAACAAAATAAAGGCAGTAAATTGAAGGTTGACGGCTAGTTAATTATTATAATGGATAAAAATATTAACCACTAAATACAAATATCCTCCTGGTTATGAATTGTATTTTATATTTTACTGTGGCCATACAATAATTATTATTGTGTGGTATAATTTAATTAATAATAATCGTCATTTAAAGAATTTATATACTCCATAGAAATATACTCATACCTACGTAACCACGATAAAAATTATTTAAATTAAATTAAAATCAGGTTTGATATCAATATGATCCTTTAATATTTTAACTAACAATAAAACATATTATATTATATATCCTTTCACATTTATTATTCTAAAGACTAAGGCGGCCTTTTATTCACTTAAAATGTATTTAATGGATTTTTTGATACAAAAAAAAATGAAAAGGGTTTTAAGAATCAATCAATCTACCCCTATATAATATATGTAATCCTTCATCTCAGCACACCAAACAAAATTACCAAATGGAACGCATACAGTGTTCCCATTAAAATTAAGTGTAAAAAATATACTTGATAGAGTAATTAATCAATGTAAAGTATTTGTGTAAACTTAACTTTTATATTTATTTACAAATTACATATTATTGATAACTTATTACATTTTAGTTATGTACAACTATCCTATATGTACGGTGTACCAGTGGTTTAAAAATATATAATCATTTAAAATAAGAAATGTGATCTACCTATTTTAATTTTAAAAAGTAAAATATTTTCAAATATATTTAATAGTGTAAGTATTAAAATTACAAATATTATAAGATAATTAATTCATTTTTATCAAGTTTAATTATAAATTATTAATCATAAAACATAAATTAAATAAAAAATATTTTTAAAAAAAAACAATAGCATAATAATAAATAACTAGTCAAATTTGTAGGTCTTACTACATATTACTGAGGCTTCACCACCATGATTCGCAAAAGGCATCATAATTTTTACAAATCTAATAAAAATATTACTATAATAGTATGATTATCACTTATCGTCAAATACGAACGATAAAAATGTTTATTATGCCATATCTTTAAGTGATAGTAGAATATGTGAACGACAGATAACATATTATACTAGTCGCTACCACAGCAGTACCACTGATAAACCACTCAGTACGTGAAGAGAAAAAATCGACTAGATTTGTACAACATATTATTAAGTGCATAAATATATTATATATAATAATAAAATAGAAAATAGTTTAAAACTAAATAAAACTCAATAATAATTAAAAATAAACTTTAATCATGTCTTCGAGGAAACGTTTACAACACATTATCCTAACACTTACATACATTAATACTATATATGTATTATGTATATAGTGCTATATTTATCTATATATACATATATATCAATATAGCACGATTACGGTGATATTTGTTGACACTTTTTTTCCATCGAACCACGAACTCAAGTCAAGTTTACCGACCCCCAATAAATTTCATGGTCTGCAGGGTAAAAGCGGGCGAATAACGCAGTTACGGGCCCCGTGTGTGTCCGCCACCCTTCCAACAATTTGCACTTGTCTAATCGGATCAGCATTCCGAAGCGCCTGCAGCTGCCACAGAGGCGGCGACGGCGTTGGGAATTGTGCAAACAACACCGACACGACAGTGTCAACAAAAATATTATGTATTGAGCTCCGGTGCATGCGCTTGCTAGCCCATCCTTCTCAGTGTATGTAATATGTATTTATAAATATATATGCGCTTCAAGCAAAACAAAACCTTACATAGTGGGAGATGAGGGGCACGGTACTTTTAAATGTGTTTAGGACAATTGACAATATGTCGCGGTGGTGAAGAGAGCATACACAAAAACCACGCGATGACCATATAGCCACCACTACAATAATAATATCGCCGTATATACTATATGTATAATATATATATATTATATATAGAGTAGACTGAAGACATGTTAGTTCGTTAGAGCGACAAAGTAAATCGTTAGGCGACTATCCGGACTTCGGAGTGATGACGACCGAGCCTCAATTTATGACTATAAACACTAACTTATTTGAGGGTTTGGACTTTAACCCACGCCGCACAGTATAAAATATTTTTACGAGAGCTATGAAAGATAAAAAATATATTTAGATGAAGCCATTTATGATATTACAATAATGTGTTCACGCACGACTGCAGCGGTGGGTACAGTATCAATTATTAGAATAGTGTACGTGAGGAAGGGGCAGTTGCCCGAATGGTCAAGTGTAAGTTATTTCGTATTTACGGAAAGTAAATTGTGAAATGGGTAAAACGTAGCTAAGGTTAAAGAACAACAAACGGAAGTCATTAATTGTATTATACTCATATTTATACTAATCTTAAAGTTAAATCTTGTCAAATTAAACGTTAAAAATACAATAAAAAATAGACCATAACTTTACATTTTATAAATATTTGTATTTATTATACTTTTATACTATTATGATCTAAATAACTCTTGTATAGTTGTATTATGCGTTAAGATGAGTATTTTAAATGCAATTGAAGAGAAAACTTTTTATTAAGTCAATTTATATAGATTTATTAATGATTGTCCATTGAACAGTATTTTAACATAGCCAATATTGAATACAATTATAAAATATTGTAAATAAATTTAAACCTAACCAATCCTATTATAGTACATACACACATTGAATATAGATACTTCGTTAATACTTAATTCATGAACTATTCATTAGGTATACTGAATAAAATTAATTAATTTACACAAACACATTTAATTAGTTTTATTTAATACCCATCTAAGTTAATTTTATATTGTTGAGAAATTCTGCTAAGGCATATTATACATGTTACAATAAGACAATGTTACATGTTATGCATAAATAACTGTATCTTACTATTATATATTATTATTAAAAGTAATGTTCAATACCACCTACTTTAAACAGTTTCCTTAGGCACCCTAAATAAGAAATAAATCGCAGAAGTTCGAGATTAATCAAAAATGGCAAAATTCAATCTGCTTTAAATCGTAAAATACAATAATTAATACTTCATGCTTCATCAGTTTTTTAAAATTAACGATTGCAGACATAGTCAAAAATAAATCAAGGGTTGATTGAAGTCAACACCCTATAATAAAAAAAGAAAATGTATACATAAAAAAGGGTCTAAGCTATATCCAAAAGAAAATTATTGTGTATGCAGACGAATTAAAAAAAAACCCTCCCTAAAAATACTCCCAAGTGCTATAGGGAGGAAGGTTGTTTTACCATTGTGGAACACTGAAGAAACTTTGATTAAAGCGGATCGTTGTGGTTTGGCGTTTTTTTTTATTTGAAGTCCGCACTCTCTATTATTAGAAGCAATTGTGTAAGAAGCAAACATCAATACTGCAGCGCATGTGTCCAATTCTGTTCAATAAATATATACAAGAGAAGTTCATGTATTATGATTCATGATGTATTATAATTTCAACTACAATAAACATTTTGAAAATGCAATAATAATCATGTCCAAATATATAATACACAAAACAGATTTAATCTCAATTTTTAGTTTGTCTGCTTTCTGTACTCTATTTATTTAAAATGGTCTAATTTTTATTTTTATTTTTTCTATAAAAACATATTTTAGTAACAGATTAGAAAATATAACATTAGTTTGACTAATTTATAAGTTATAATAATTATTATATTATAATTATTTACTTTCTTGTTTAACTCCAATACTCCATAATATCCACGAGTATAGACAATAATACTCATATTTCACATAATATATTAAAATATAAGCAATAACTGGCATTTTTAATAATTTTTAAAACCATAATTTAATTTTTTAAACTAATTTTTAACGAAATGACAGTTTATAAATCAGCTATAATCAATAATAAAAATTGTGAAATTGTAAAAGCTAGTCAAATTTTCATGACTATGTAAATAAATTACATATATAAGAATGTGTACGTAAGCTCAATTCAATCTATTACTCAACTCAATTAAAAAAAAAAATGGACTGCTTTAAGTTTAATTTTCGAAAACATAAATTATCCAATAATCAATATTATTTATAAAATTAAATGATTTAATTGTACTCAAATTAATACATAATTGACACAGAATTGTTATTAAAATACAAAAATGTATAATGCATAATATTATAAATATTTCCGACTTAAACTAAAGCATGGGAACAAATATAAGAGTGTGTTTAACACCCATTCTTTAAATCCTTTTAAGTAAATATTAAATTAAAAGTATAGATAAATGTTTTGAGCATAAAATGTAAGAATGTAACTTATTAAATAAGACGTTTTTTTTAAATTACGCTTTTAAAAAATACCTTTTTTAATAATTTATTAATTTATTAAAACGATATACTATTATACTGCATATTAAATTGCCATTAATGGTAACATGATCATTAATCGATTACCTTGTTTATCTCCTAAAATTAATAAAACACTTAATCTAAATAAAAAAGCAGAATATTATAATGACTTATAATTCATTAATAAATACGCCGTTTAATGATTTTAAAAATATACATAGTCAAATTTTAAGTATAAAAATTCAAACTACTGCAACCATGAAATATGAAAATAATTATCATCGGTGAAGTAATTATTATAATAATCAATAACTCATATTTTTATTATTATTAACACTTTAAAATAATTTTTCTTTCTAAACAAATAATATTCAACATTTGCCTAAAAGATTATGCTAGAAATGTGTTGACATCGTTAAAAAACAATTACGTGGAAAATGTCGTTGAATATTCTACTCACGTATAAGAACCTTCACTAGGATAAAAATAAAAAAAAAAAAGAAGAATAAAAATCGCCGTCAGTTGGGTTGGAAAATTGCATGGCTGCAAATGGTTTTCGAGGATATTTCTACGAGACGACTTAATGTGACTGACCAGTATGGCAGCATGTATGGGGGAAACCGGAACAACATGTAAGGAATACTAAAGACAATCGTTTGGAAAAGGAAGGAAAAAATTAGCTATATATTTGCAATGACGCTTTTACTATCAGAATACCTAATAAGTCACTTTGGACACATTTGAATAATAAGTTATAAATTCGTATTTTGATTTACTAATAATGAGTTCAATGAAGAAATTAAATTAAACAATTTAACTCATTACTTAAATGTTTTAATATTTATTTATAGAATATAGATATTGTACTCATTTATTATTATTTGTGATTTTATTTCTTCATAAAATACTATTTTCCATATATTTTTAAGCAAGCTTATACGAGTATAAGCATTGTAGTTTGTATAATATCATAACATGTATCCAAAATTCCTCTATCCAATATACGTAATTCAAGAATACCAAATTCTATTCTCTATATTGATTATTGAGAGTTGCTGAATATTACAATTTATATGGTATATAAATACAATTATATTTCAGTACCTGAAGACTGCATTAAAATTATGAACTATTTATAAAATGAAAATAAAAAGCATGACAAATTTTTAACAAGCACCCCTTATTAAAAGACTATTTTTTATTTAAATTTAGTGAATTTAGCCAATTAGCATAAATTTACGTGACTGTCCCCAGCGTTCACATAATATTAATTTTCGTGTAACAATGGTTTTCACGGCTTTTAGAATTTTTTTATCTTGTCTGTCCCGCCTATAAGGTTGCAATAACTGTGGTAAATATTTTAATGACTATACCAAGAATTAAAAACATTTTATACTCATACTAATGTTACAAAGTCAGGCGCGTACCCAGAATTTTTTAAAGGGGAGTGTTTTAATTTAATATTTAATTACAACTTAGAAAGGGAGGAGGGCTGTTCACACATCTATCGTGGAGTAATACGTTCATATTAATAAATTATATAATACAATAAACTTTTGGATATTTATTAAAACAAAATATAATCCATCCTAACCTAACCTGAGTCATTTTTAGCATATAATATATTTTTGGATTATATATTTATATCATCGAAGGATCCCCCTCCCCGTGTTTAACATACAAAACCCCTTTGTCTACTTTGACTGTTTTTTTAATACCTAAAAATTATACACAACTCAATATTAAATAAATATTAATTCTAACATTGAATATAATAAAATCATAAAAATATTTTCTATTTTAAGCAAAATACACTAGTTTTATACGTAATTAAATTATTAAATTAACCATAAATTTGCTAATTAAATGTAAAAATATATAAGTTTATAATAAATAATAAATATATATTATAAATTAATAGCTATACAGTGCTTGATTTGGGAGGGACGCAGGGGGACGAAGTACCCCAAATAATTTTTCAGAAATTTTAGCTTACCCCTACTTTTATTTTTAAGGGGAACACAGAGGACAATGCATCATTCTGAATTTTTATCAAAATGCGGCTTAGTAACGTTTAACAAGTGATGGGGACGCTCTTTTTTTTAAAGTTAACAGAGTCCCCCTACTTTAATTTTGCCAGTCGAGCACTGTGGCTATAAATATTTTGATATAATGTATTATAATGGCATTCGGTATTTTGATTATTGAAATTTGAAAGTGTGTTAAGTTAGGTTAAAAACTGATTCATTCTAATTGGATTCGTGCTAAAATTTAAATAAGTACCAAATATTTATGGCTTTTATTTTGGGAGTATAATCGCCTACGTATAAATAAATATGCTGTGTAACTGAGCCGCCCTCTTGTATATATTATATAAATCTGGAGATAATTTATTTAACTACACCAACTAGAGGGTGATATAGGGGAAGCACCGTGAGATCTGTTTTTATCGACGATGATAGGATTTAGGTGATATACCCGTCACACCCTCTCAATAACATATAGCTGAGTCATCTTCGTTATAGACATTCGTTATCGTTTATAAATACCTCGTATTTAAGACAGTAAATGCCAATTTTGTTAACAAAAATTTTGTTTTATCCAAACGATAAAATTCATCGTGTACCAGGTAAGAATATCTCTAAGTTCAACCATAAAAAAATGATGTTATAAAGACTAAACACAACGAAATTGCTCTTTGTAGCCTTTGTATTTCACCCTTCCTCCCCGTGTCCTTTACCAGACATCGTAAACTTTTACGAGTGTCCAAACCGTTGGTCCTTTTAATAATCAAGAATGCATACAGCGCGTTATTACATCGCAACAGCACGCAACGCACTGGAAAATGTTCCATTCGTATAATTGTTTTAACTGAAAAAACAACTTACATCGACCTCGCTACCAGTTCTCTACGTAGCTAGACATTTCTAAAAGTTATTCAACTCCATTTTTTCTTTTAATTTTAAAATAATACTTATTCTTTTAAATAACATTTTAATTGTAAATTAAAAAAGTAAAAAGAAATTTAATGAATTAAAATTTATTGAATCTATATCATAAAAATGGCCAGGTCCCAAACTGATAATAAAACTTATCATTGACTACAAATACTAATATTTTTTTATTTATAAGAATGTTTAATGTTATGTCGCAGATTGGTGATATTTTTCGTTCAAAGAAATATAATTCTAAGATTCTCACAATAACCTTTTAGATTCTGAGTAGAGCAATGAAAATATTAATTTTACAAATGATGTATGTTTTATTGAAAAATTCATTTATGTGTACTTTATTTTTCAAATTAAGTTTCAAAAATAAAATTATTACAACATAATATAATCTAACCAGGGCCCCCACAATGGGGGGGGGTCAGGAGGACCCATGGTACTGGGGCCCGGACTTTCGAGAACCCGGCATTCGTGCCGGGCTAATAATAATTACTTCAAAATATATTAGAAAAATGTTTTAAATACTTAAATTTTTTTCAAGATTCAAGTATAAATTATTTTAGGATTTTTTTAATTAACTCGAAAAACATATGCGAAATCTATAGCTTATGATCATATTCTATATATTATGATATCACACCACTATTAAAAACTTGAAAACATTTGATCGCCTATGACATTTTTCCTTCTCTTTCCTTAACTAGTAACTAAAGTTGGTTTAATTATAAATGTATATACGTGGTATTTTTGTTCGTAATAATTTAGTTGTGTCATATCAATTGAATAATATTTTTCTAGATATAAATGTTAGTTTATAAATATATATTATATCGTTATGTTATATTATTGTCATATATTTATTTTGTGTAAACATGCAGTTCTACACATAGACATATTAAATATTAAAACATTTATTGATTTATTAATATGTCCATAATTTTTCATTGTCCCACAAAAATAGTGGCTATATCTACGGTGTTCATAATAACTAATGTATAAATAAATATGATACTATAATACTATAATAAGATACCTATAAATTTGTTGATATTTTATTTTTTTAATTATACCTACTGCTATAATTTATACTTAAAACTAATATTTAAGGTTAAAGGTTTATTCATTTCGAAAAATGTATTGTTATTTAAAAGAGGCCCAGATTTAATTGTGTACCCGAGCCAAAAATATGATGTGGGGGGGCCTGAATCTAACTAATGAAGTCATATAATTAATTATACAATTAATATTAACTATTTCACTTAGAAAAACCTACATAATACCCACCTTCCATCAATTATTTAAGTCATCTATTTGTATTTATTTAATTTGGTCGAATTGAAAGTAAATACGTAATATTGTAGTTGTATACATATAATTTGACTTAATAAAATAAGTTTTTTTTTCATAAAATATTATTAATTAAAAATATAATTTACTAAAATTATTATTTATTTAAAGGACAAAATGCAGGACGACTTGTTTGGAAAATTACCAATTTCTAATATGCCAATTTCCCCTTGTATAGTAGGAAAACTAATTTTATGTAAGAAAATTACGCTTGGTTAGATATACGAGTTTTATACACACTTGTAGCAACATTAAATTCCAAGAAATTAAAACGCATCTATAAAAAAAAATTTAGATAAGAACTAAATTTGGATAAGAGTATAAGACTTAATTCAGGCACAGAACATTTTAAACTAGTGATAGAACTTTTTCAAATTTTAGAACACTTTAGTAGTATTATAGGATTATACAATTACTTAATAAAAAATATTAATACTCAATAAGCAAATTCTATAACATGTTTTCATTGGTTTTTTTTATAATTATATCACTCAGAGTTCAGACGATTCACAATTAATAATTAATTAATAGCTCGAAAAGTTTGAAAGAAATATAAATAAAATATATTAGTGCTCCACAAACAAAATCTGAATTGCTATACGCTATCTAACGGACATTAGAATATATGACTACTCAAACGCTATCTAGCAAACAGATTATTAAATAAGTTTTCATGCATAGCATTGACGTACAACTCGTACAAGCATGTGTTCTTCGTCTTTACTAACGTAACCATGCCGTAATAGTATGTTCAGTAGTTTTAATTTTGTGTGTTTAACTTAAATATTAGAGTGAATTGATGTATTATCAAACCTAAAGGTGAAAACGTTATTTGTGTTCTCTCAAACGTTTTTTACGATATTTAAACTTTTTAAAAATTATGAGTGAATAAAATATTAATATTTAAAAATTCTCATAATTCATTTAAAAATTAAAATATCATAAAAATAACAATTTGAAAATTATAACAAAATTAAATAATTTAAAAAAATTTAAAACAACAAAGTACCTAAAAATTTAGTGTTCATAATGGGTATATTTCAATACCTATTATAAGAGACATTATATTTACCTTATTATTTACTATACGATTCTCATTCTCTTTTTCAAAATCAACTGTAAATAATAACATCCGAGCCGCTAAGGAAGATTGATATGTCTTTTCGTATTTGGCAATTTTTAGTTTTGACGAACTGTAAAAATAAAACAATAGAAAATAAATAATATTTCAATGAACAACTTTATTTATTTAAATACAAAGTAGCATGAAATAGAGCATTTACAATCCTATAACGACTCTAATTTGAGGTTATTTTGGTTTAAAATTCTGAATCAAAAAAAGTGAGAAGGCTTATCAATAATAATAATAAGTTATTGATTTGAAATTAGTAAATTTGAGTTGAAAACAATAATCCGGGATCGAATTTCTTGCAATGGGATTTGGCTAGGATATCGGTAATCTCAATATATAGATAAGTAGGTCTTTTTGTAGAGTGTGATTGGAATAACCATGGAGCAGCATTTTTTGACATAAGAAAATTGGTTAAAAGAGTTTTTATTAAAATGGTTTGGTAAAAATCCAAAGTTAAACTCAATAATATTATACACGTATTAGCATAATTATTGACTTGTAAGTCAAAAGATTAGTATTGAATGAAAGTTAACATTTTAAGACGGTCACTAGTATTTAATAATCTTTATTTTTAATTTAATGCAGTTCCAAGTGGCCAAGTAAATCTATAATCTATGATAATGTCAAATTGTCAAGATATTTAACTTGAGTTAGGTTGGGAAAAGGAATTCTCTAAATAGAAAGAGCAAGTATTGTTTATTTTATTAAGAGTAAGAGTAACATATATGGTACAAGCTTGTGAACTTTTGCCTAACTAACCATGCTGCAGAGAATCAGTTTTCAACAAACATTAAATAATTATAGTGGTGAGAAAATCTATTGAAAGTTTATGATATATGTAATAAATAAAATTCCTCAAAACAAATAGGATATATTCTTTATTATCTATGACCTTTCTAGCCTATCACCACCACAGCTTTACTATAAATTGCTCATATCATTATCAGTATTTGGATATGCCTATCGTTAACACTAGATAAAAATGTCATTTTGACTACTGATTTTTACTTTTGGTTTTGATAAATTGCATAGTAGCAGAAAGTTTAACAAATATTTAAGCATTTATAAGTCACAAACGGAATATTCAAATAAAATACTGTAAATATTAAAACTATTTTTCAATATGTTTATAAATTAGCTAATTTGAATTTTTTCAAAAAAATGTTAATCAAATTTAAAAATTTTATATCATACGTGTGGTACACGCGTCTATTAGTTAGGTTATATTAGTTTATATTTAGTTCTATTAGTTTTCTGAAAAAAAAAATGAATTAAAAAATATTGATTAGAACACAAATCGTTTCATTTGTCCGTGATACACTGTGTATATTTAAACATGTTGACCCTTGTTTTATTAGATCGTTATCATATTTTATTTTATTCTGTAATAATAGTTATTTATCTGTTTGTTTATTTTATTTAAATTAAAAATTAATTTTATGAAGTCACTTTTTTGTATTAGATAGTTGACTTGAGGTTTCATAAAAACATACCCACGTCCCACAATTCCCACTACTAACTACTCATATAGCCATATGATTACATATATTATGAAATTTATAAATTTATGATTATTCCTTGTTCTCATACCCTTTTTAGTAAATACTCAGTCCAGATTTTCTTATGTTTTCAAATCATTAAAGATATTTGTTTAAAATACCCGTAAGTAACTATTAGATCATGTACAAGAAGCTTTTGCGAACTTCCAAACAATATAAACATCAGGCAGGTATACAAAATAAAATATCGGGGGAGGTTAGAACCCCAAAAACCCCCCTGTATACGTGCCTGATAAACGTAAAGGCAAAGTTGTGGAGTATTGTAGGGCAGGAAACATTGAACAAGCTTTCAAGTATAGGCGATAGGCATGTGCAGACTTTGTTGGCTTTATAACTAGTCATCGTTGTAACTTATAGGTAATAAAATTTCCATATAATAATTTATATTGACAGGTGTGATAATAAACTTAATTTTTAAATGTATAAATTGCAATACAGTAATCTATAGTACCTACTACCTACCTATCTTTCGGTGGTTTTGGCATAGGTGTAGGAATTCTAGGTGGAAGAACTGGTATTGGTGATTTTCTTCTTATTGTTTTTCCAATTTTGAGCCGTTGATTGCGTCCTTCCATTATTGTCGCCATGTCTCCACGGCTCGGTGGCCTCCCATAAGACGTTATTTCCACAGTAGCCATCTAATTAAAGAAAAAAATGTTTTATCTTTAAAAATAATAAAATATTTATTTAATCATTTTTCTCAAAGGTGTATGATATGTATTTTGTGTTATATAACACTTTAAATACACCATCGATGATCACTGATTAGTATAATAAACCTATGTCTAAAGATATAGACGTATCTATAGTATCCTTTATGGCTTTAAAGGTATATAAATTAATACAACTTTTGTTAATATTTTCCAGACTATGGTCATACAAATAATAACTACTAATATTAAGAAATGTATCTAGGTATCTAACAGAATGACTATTTTGGGGGAGGAGGGAAAATTCATTTTATTTGTCAAAATTAAAATATAAGAATATTTAAGGCTTTTTATAAAAATAAAAATGTGATATTGTGATCCATAACCCATGTTTTCTATACTACTGGAAAAATACAATGAAGAAACCTATTTGGACTTATATCAGAGTTCATGTAAATGATACCACAATGGTAAAAGTATAATATGTCAGTTACAGCGATTGTCAAAACAACAATAGAGAAGACTTATTTCCCTTTTCACGATTCGATGAGTTTGTTTCTTTTTAATCAACTATACTTCCTGATATCACATATTTTATCATTTCAAAATTTATATTATTCGTTCTATAATTTAACTTCTAAAAAAATATACTTTAATCATTAACCATAAAATATGTTTTAGAATAATATACAAAATAATTGTGTGTTGATTTGTTTAATATTGATAATCATTGATTATGATTCACCTATATGAATAAAACTATTTACATTTCATTAAACTATGATAGGTAAATATCATTTCATAGCCATATCTAACTCCTATAAAACTAAAACACCTTCTAAAATTACTATAATTGGTAAAATATTTTTGTTATAGGTACCCAAAACGGTAGATATTTTACCTATTCATCGTGTGAAACTCATCACATAAATATGAAATTATATTCAACCGAATTTAAACTATTTACCTATTATTGCAATGAATACTCGTATAATAATAATTGTTTAATTTAATTCTATCAAAATAGTATGTTTGTATACATATTAAAATATAATTCATAAAGATTATTAGTTATATTATATTTCTGTACAGTAATAACAATTTCTTTGTTGTGTCGACCCTGAAAAAAGTTTCTTCCCAAACGATTGTTCGCGGATCGGACACATAATTTTTGGAGAGGGTGACACACTATGTGCTTATACATTATACAAATGCTCCCACCGTCAAACGAAAGAGGGTGTATTTATCCCCTGTTCTTTGCATGTGCTGACCCTACGCCGTTTTTGACAGTGTAATTTATCGTATTGTGTTGATTAAAAATAATCGCAGGATTCATCGAATCCGCTAGCGATAGAAAGCTAATAGACTTACTCATCGTCCGATAACGTTAAAAAGGGTTAGATTGCAGTTTGTGTTTTAACTAACATCCCGAAATGTTTTCCTCAGATTTACAGAACTATATTTCAATAAAACTAATATTTGTATATACCTATATGGCTATATGTGTTTATTCCAGTATATTAAGAAGTACTAATAAGGAATATGTTTAAGTAATCTATTTTATTTTCAATATCTTATATAATTTATTATATTAAAACATGCTAACAGTAATCAGTAGGCAAATAATAACCTGACCAGTCATAAGTTTCGCATAAGAATAAATTTGCTAAACAGTAAAAAATAGTACCTATCTATATAGCTAATAATTATTACTTATGGCTATAATTGACTGATTATTAATGTGTATTTATTATCTATCTATAAAATTATTGCAAGTAGATAATATTCAAATTCAAAATAGAAAAAATAAATATAATAAATAATAAAATATAGCTCAATAACATTTATTTGTATCCATAAAACTCAAGTAGGTAAACGGTTTCAATTGTATTTATATTACATGATGATACATTATTATATTACATTGTAATTCACATACGTATTAGCATTGGCTATTAGGTATGTATAGTAGGTATAGATTAGTTAAGTACGAAATATCAATAAATATTGAACCAAAAAATTAACTGGAAAACTTGCTTTGCTGTGTAATACGTTTTGAATATTTGTTTACCTCATCATTGAGTAGATTACTTTAATCAATGTGTTAGCCTATAAAAAACGATGTTAAGCGAAATCAATGAGTCAGGCACTACACACCTGTATTTTTAATGATATTTTATGATACGGTATTACTATTTACTACCTATTATTTATTAGTAATACGGTAGGTTATAGATAGAACTAATTTTTACCATAAACATTGCATATAATATATAATAATGATAAAATATACTATTATAACTTATAAGTAATTATAACATGTATATTATATTATATTATTAACATTTAATGATTTAATTTATAAAGTAAAAATTCAATGTCAGTATACAGCACAATAAATTGTCCATAGTAATGGCGAGAAGATTAAAGTTTCTCGGATTAATATTTTTTTAATTATAACAAAATAACAGATTGTTTCAGAAAAATCGTTATTAATTATCATTTAAATATCCAATCTCATCAATTTTAAATTTTAAATGGCAATAAAAAAATTGTTCATTTTCAATATTTTTAAACTGCTGTAATAATAATATTCATGAAAAACCTTATATAAATATTAAAAAATTTTAACTAAAAAGCGAAAATCGTATTACCAATTTTAAAATAATCGAAAAATAAACTAGAAATTCTATAAATAGCTTAGAAAGTATTAAAATATTTAAAAAAAAACTTATATCATATTAAGAAATACATATTATAATAAAAAGTAAAATTTTAAATCTGAATTACATAATAAAAATATAAAATCGATTTTATTGAAAACTTATGTTACGTAAATCTCCAGTATTTCAGCTGTTTTACATTTGTAATATTATATTTATATTATAAAAAATGAAATGTTATAACTAGTGCATTTACTGTGCATTTTTTAAAAAAAATTCTGTGATGAGTGCATTAAATCGTATTCTTAAGGCATTTTTCTTGTTTCTTAGAGCATTTAAATCTGTTCCTTAGTTATAACAAATTCTGCTTAAAATTATAATACTCATAATTTGATTTCGGAAAAATGTCCCTCTTTATATTTAAATAATTGTATCGTTTTTACGTCTATAATTTATATATATATAAGGTATCTATAGTTTCAAACATGAAAATAAAAGCAGATGATAAAGTAAATTACAAACACAATTTCTAGACGTTATTTTTTCTAGAAAAAAAATATTTATTAATAAAAAATTTCCTACCTACTAGCTAAGCAATATTTTATGATTTATAACAATTGTAACATGAAATTCAATAATATATACATTTATACAACCATAGTATATGTTATTAAAATATAACTTATTTTTTTTTTATACAACGATATTAAGATATTTAAAATTATTTACTATACTTAAAGTTTGTATCATATTTTCGAAAAATGTATAAAAAACAAATTATTGATAAATCTCTCTAGTATTTCTAAATACTAACAAGTGTTGTAATTTTTATTTTAATGCATATAAATGATATGACAATTATATAATAATATTATTTTTTTTTTAAAATAGGTTTTTCATGATTTATGAATATTGAACATTAAAACATTTTATTCCGTTATTATCGAGTATAGTTTCAAAAAATGAACTAGATATTTCCTATATTGAGCTTATTATATATATATATATATATTCTATTATTAAATTAACAAACGATATTATTTACATTTAATTATTTATAATAAAAGGAAATAATTTAGGCAATTTAAAATAGTCGTTAAATACATCAATAACATTTATACAAGATTTTATGTTTGGCAACATTTCAGAGCGGCTAACGTGTTTACTGAGCAAAACAGAGCTAATTGTGGAACGAAATCCGTCTGGAGTCATTCATACTCCGGTAAGTTATAATAATATCCTCGATAGGAATTTTTTCTTTATTTCCTAACCGCCATTCGCTCGTAGTATTTTTATTTAGAGTATATTTGAGAGGGGAAACGAAACCCTTTCATCTGCGTAAAAACAGTTTGTCATAACTCATAAACATCTATCCTGCACCGACAAAGTCATAATAAATCCTCAAGATGAAATTAATTATGACAAGCCTACAGTTTGTTCCTATTACTCAACAAACGTGTGGGGTCACGTATAAGACATAACAATAATTACAGCATAAGAAAATTGATTTTCTTTACTGGTCATTTTATTTTTGGTAATATGGGTTCATTTTGTTGTATAGTTAAGAGGACGTCTTAACTGCATGAATTTTTTCCGTCTTACTGACGTACAATATGGCAAATTTGAGTTTAGCAAAATCCTTTTTATGCTTTTAGCTTTTATATTAAATGTATGTATTATCAAACTTAAAGATAAGAATATTATTCATAGAATAACGTAAGCTTTTATTGATATTTTCATTTTAAACTGAGTTATAGCTATATAAAATATTTTTTTTAACATAATTTGTTTCATTAGCAATCTAGCTGTTATAATAATTTAACTAGTTTAATTGATATAATATTTACACTTAACAGGAAACAGAGAATGAAGAGACCTCTCAGTGGAGGTACTTAATCAACAAATAATTATAGCTAACTTATACGCGTTTATATTTATATTATTTATATATATATAATAAATAATAACTGTGTATTATGGGTTTGATAATGAATATCAGCTGGTCACAACACCATTGCCTAATTAGTCATATAAAATATTTAAACTTTAAAATGATCATAACTCACTTTAAAATAAAAATATCAATAAAAGCATACGCTAGATAATATTCTTACCTTTAAGTTTGATAATAGGTAAATTGACTCTAATATTAAAGCAAACAGCATAAAATGGATTCTGCTCAACGCAAATTTACTACGTTAATAAAAAGGAGACAGCACTTGTGGCTACGACGTACGACATCCTCTTCATGGTTTTTATAATTATAAGTATAACAATTTTAAAATTTCTAATTGAAAAAAAAACCTCGCACAAATTTACAAAAGTAGTATTGTCTTATTATTTAATATAATACTAAATCGCTAAATCTTAAAATCATTTTAATTTAACAAAAACTGATATCCATGAAAATTTTGCATAATGAAACATTTACATTTCATATTTTGTTTCCGACAAATAAAAATATTTTGAGAAACATTATAATGTAAGTATTTACGAGAGTAAAGATTTTTATATTAATATGATTATGTATTTGGTGTTTCAGTGTAATATTGAATATTTTAATATTACTCAAAAATATAAAATGGGAAAACAATTAACAATATGTTGCAAGTACTTTTATAATTAATAGTATACTCATCATATACATTCCAATTAAATTAAATATGTACATTATTTGATTAAAAAGTAAACGTACTAAAGGTACCTAACTAAATGCTACGTAACAGTGTTGTATTAAAAAACGTAAAATGTATTATCATTATGTATATTAAATAAAATACATAAATAAGTTTTTTTTTTATTATTTATTTTTTTAATATTTGACAAAAACCTTTAACTACAGAGATTTAATATATGTAAATATATATATTTATTTTATTTTATATACTATACACATTATACTGCATGCATTGCGATGAATAAATGTCAAATATGATGTATGATCTAGCCTCTCACTTTCATGATACTATAATTTATTTCCACAGTTGTATACTAGTGGTTTTTTAATAAAAAAATTTTTTTTAATTATGCTTTCTTCCCAAAAGAAAACGTACAATATAATTATATATTATTAATTTTCTTATTTATTTCGTAATTTTAATGAAACATAATAGTTAAGCAGACAATCGTTTACCTATTAATTTCGATACTACTAATAAAATTACCAACTTTAATACGTCTAAATGTAGGTAAAGCACGTGTTTAAATGAATTCCAAACTGTATAATATAATGTATACACTATAAACCAACTATTTAAAATATTTAAATCTTCTAACATTTCACAAAATTACATAAAACTACAAATAAAATATAATATTACTGTCTATTTTTTTATGTAGTTTAAACTCTTAAGTTTAAAGTATTAACTATGGTTACATAAAAAATATATTAATTATTAACTTCATAGAAACTATGAAATAAATTACAGAATAAACTATAGAATAAATTTATTTAAATCTGTTTTGCGTCGTCTAATGATTCCTAGAAATGTCATTAAAAAGTCGTTCATTCATCAAAGTGTTTACATTCAAAGCAGACGGGTTTTATTTTCAATTACATATAAAAAAAAAAAACAATAATATATTATTATATTAATAATATCTAACCTAACCATACGTAAAGAATACTTAAATCTTAAACATCATAAAATAATAAAAATATGATTCATGATTTATTTTATAATATATGAATTATATTAATCAATAATCATCATAATATGCATATATATTGTCACCGGTTTTCCCGGAAAAGTACAATAGGAACGAAAAACCCAAGCCGTGCAATTTTACCCCTCGAGCCTCGACCAGCACACAATGACGTGGAACGTGATCCATTGTACTATATTATACCATCTACCCGCTTTTCCGCTAGTTCCAATTATATCACTACTTGTCGCGTAGTGCGTGTATTTATTACAAGTGCCGAACGACAACCACGGGGTGTCGGTAAAAACAAACAGCTGCTGGAGCACCTCCTACCCAAGGGATTGGACTCAATGGCAGTATACATGTAATCATGGCTATTATACAGAATGTGAAATAACCTCTTGCACTTTAGAACTTGAACGAACTTGCAATGCACAAAAAGTAGATGCAGATTATAATATTTTTCACATTGAGAATACATAGGTATTATTATGTGCTTATTATTATCAGCTAAATTATTAGCATAATATGAAAATGACCTATATTATAAAAATATTGGTATTATGGGTATAATTTTGTAACAAAAAAAATGAATATTTTTAAAATTAATAAATAATAATAGTTACCTCTATAATTAATAGTCTGTAAACTGTAAAGCTGTCCATGGCCATTTAGGTATAATAAAAAATATTATTTTAAAATAACAATATCTATTAAAATATTGTATCATATTTACTTCATTAAATAAGTGTAGTTACCTAATTTCAAATTCAAGTTTATAGATAATATTGATAATAATATATTTATTAAACAATGTTCTGAACTTTTGCAACCTTTAAGTACAATTGTTATACGTGTAACGTGTGTATAAGTAAATATAGTAATTTTTAAATTTAACAATTTAAAGCATAATACTTAAAAATACTACCTAATATTCTCGGTAATATTGATGTATATTGTGAAACATTAAATAAAAAGGTATACATTGCTTATATATCTATATTAAAAACACTTTTCGGATAACTTCGTCCGTTATCATTTGTTTATTTTATATACATATATATAGTTAGATTTTTCACGAAGCAAGTAAGTTATTGGTTTTAACTTTTATGTATATGTTTAAAATTTTTTTTGAAAAGTTCTTTTATATTACTGTTTCCTAATCCGTCTTCTATACTTTATAGCCTCTCTATATATATGTGTGTGTGTGTGTGTGTGTGTGTGTGTGTGTGGTAAAGTCAATCGAACGCGGATTATATGTACATTGCAGGGGATCATACTAAGAGTTTGTAAGCATCCAGAATTATCTTTATTTCCAGCAGACAGATTCACAAAAACAATACTAAAAATCTTAGGTTTATATTTATAATCTATATTTACATGTTGACAATGAAAACTAATTATTACGTATTATTGATGTTTTTATCAGTAAATGAGTAAATACTAAATATTTTAAAAGAAATGTCATAGATAGTAACATCTTATAACTACTAAGTACTAATACAGTTAAATATACTATTTCAAACATAATTCATACCCAATAATATGCTAATGTAAATGTTACAAAAAAAACAAGATACCAAATGTATTATTGTTTACTGTATTTCAGAAATTCGATTTAGTTTCAGCTGTTTTATGAACTCACGAGTTTACAGTTATAATATTGTATATATTATTTATAAAAATGTTTGTATATTTTGACATTGTAGGTATGCGGGCAATTTGTTTATATGATTCTACAGGCCTTGCGTACCATTGATTTATAAAAAGAATAAAAAAAAATCACCAGATTTCATTACATAAACATATACTTCCTTGTTATAAATTGGACATTTTTAATTTTATTTTTTGAACATTTAATCAATTTTTGAGCTTATGAATAATTAATACGACAGTTTTATTAATAATAATCAATATACTATTTATATTAATAGTTATTTTACAATGGCTTTTTATTAGAATTATTTATCATGTAGTTTAAAATTTAATTAAAATACCAAAATAAAAATGTAAAAGTGATTGTCTAATGTCTAAATATGTATGTGGGATTCACATAAGTATTTAGTAGCTACTAAGTACTAAAAACTTATTTACTTATGCAACTACATATAGCATTAAAATTATTTTAATACTTTAAAATTTAAAAAATATACACAATTTAATAATTATTAAGCTTTATTCTACATTTTTTTCATCTCTGCATTAGATGCATTAACTTAGTTCTTTTAAAACAAACTGATAATAATATCAAGAAAATAAATTAAATTAATAAATATTTATAAAAATCTATATAAAAACGAATCGAGTTGCATTTATTCGAACGCACTTTGAATTTTTTATAAAATACTACTAGGGTGTCATAAAAATATGATATATGTAGTTTAACATGAAAGGTATTTTTTATAAAAGCTGAGACTAGAAAAATAATTATTGTGTATTCATATGATTCTTTTAACAATCCTTTTGATCTCGTAATGCATTTCTCGCCTTTGATAAATATAAGACAAGTACAAATATTGAATGAATTACATTATGAAATTAAATATAGTATAGAGGAAAAACACATTTTATTTATTAAAATTTTAATAGTTTGTAAATAGATTTAATAATTAAAGTACAATTTTAAAAGGGGTAAACTGAAAAATGTATAGGAATACGGAATAGTATAGGCACATGATAAATATTATGTTAAAATCCAAATAAACGTGTGAGTTAATTAAAAACTTATTAATTGATACTGAAAATCTGTTTGAAATTTAATCGTAGGCTCGTCGTAGCTTATGAAATTATGTAGTTTATATTATTGAGATATTTTATAATATTTAGAATCAAAATCTTATATTATAATAACTGGTAAGTGGTAGTTGGTACCTCTCTAAATTCTCATAAATACTGAAATATTCAGAAATTTCTTTCCCATGAAATCAGTGTACCAATATATTGTAATATATATACTGTACAATGTACACATTATATCTTAAAATACCACACACAGTTTAAATTAACTTATTAGTAGTAAGTAATTACCTGTAAAATAATTATAAGCATTCAATGGCTTATCGAAGGAGAGGGAAAGGTTTTTATATAAGACATCCCCCTCATCCACCATTAATCGTATTTATAAAAAAAAATATACTTATTATTAGGTACCTACCTAAATATGCTTCAAATATATAGGTACGAATTATTTTGTCATACGATTCTATTTTATGTTAGATATTATATTTATACGAAGATTGATGACTACAATAATAGTATGTAAAAGTAAACGTAAAGCGCTTTACAAGTTATATTTTAATATAAAAATTAAAACACCGTCCTAATACAAACGTCAATATTTTTAATATAGTAATATTATATTGTGTTTACAAATAGCGGGCTGCCTACATATCCAGGTTCAATCAATATAGACGTAGGTATCGGGTATGTATACAATTATTATAAAATAATGTACCTACCTAATATTATTTTTATTCATATTACATATATGATGGCAAGCATGTATCATATCACGTGAATACTAGATATCTATATTACAATTATTATAGCAAGTACATACTTTATTCGGTTTTTACGACGTCTGTTTGAAGTCAGACAAATGCAAAAATTGCAATTTAGTGACTATGTGGACATGCTTTTACAGGTATACCGTTGAGACATCGCATAGCGTAATGTATAAGAACAACCGAACATACATCGAACGCACAAACCTATCAGTTTTATCACGTCATTATCATTATTTTAATATACGATTTGTACTAAGAATTTTAATATCACAAAAATACGAAATGATACAGAGAAATCGCGGTCGATCGAACGAATAACAACACACACACGACGAACACGATACCGAACACACGTACGACTAAACGAAACGTGCGTGAAGAGCTTCCGTTCCGCAGGAAACTGCAGAAAGCGGTAGGGATTCGAATGTCCCGCTGTACAGGGTGGCCACCGTCGAAACACGTACACTGTACGCTATATACGGTCGTCGGGTGCCTAAGAGTAAGTAGCGAGAGTACGCCCTTGTACCCTACCACTATAAGTATTATTTAATACCGTTATTATATCGATACATTGATGAGCGTTTTATTTAAAAAATAAAAAACACGCAACATAGCCAGAGTTATATAACATGCGATTGAGCACAAGTATAATGGGTACGCTTGCATGTCATATAATAGTCATTTAAATACACAGTGTATGTATATTATATTACAATATGCATTTTATATTTTATATAGATGGTATATGATCCAAGGCATCGGGGCTCACTGGGCTCAGATGAAGTTGTAACAAAGCGAATATTTTCTTTGGAATGTCTTAGAACGTCCAATCATTTCTTGTTTCAGACTCCCCTGATGTCGCAGTAAACGACATTTTATTTTACAATTGTTTGCCTATACATAGGTATTTACAATAATTAGTACTATTTTGCTTAATTTGGATTTTAAGGTCTATTGTTAAGCACATTCTCCTATATCAGGGATGGGCAACTGGTGACCTGTACTACATTTTCAAATTATTTTATACAATTTAAGCATTTATCTATATTTTACTTAAAATGTATTGACTTTTTTTTTGCCTTCTGTAGAGGGAGGTCCGCTAGATTTTTAAGTTCTGAAAATCGGCCCTCTAGTAATTTTGAGTTTCCCATCTCTGTCCTATGTATGAATATCAGAATATATAAACCAAACACATTTTATCGAAGTTGTTTATACAAGTTGATTTAAATTCTTCGATTTTGTATTTTGTTTTTTAGCCATTTTAGAGCTAAGATTCATAATCAATATTAAATAGTAAAATGTCAACTAAATTTCACAAGATATAACATTAAGTGAAGGAGAAGCATCATTTTTATTAAAATATTACTTTTAAATAAATCCATAGCATAAGTAGTAATATACAATATATTTGTCAATGGCAAAATCATAAAATTTATAAAATTTAAATAAGGATCTTAATTGAACCATGTTCACCACTTATGTATACATTTTAAATATACTATAAACAGTATAAGCCACTTATATTTCTTGATTATCTATGCATAATGCATACCAAATTTAATTAATGTTCTACAATATACAAAATAAGAAATAAATCATTTGTATCAATACAAGACAGTTTGTGAACATAACCACAGAATAGATTAAATTAGTAGGGACATAACTAACCAAATCGGTAACAGAGAGGTGCTAAAAAAAACATACCATTAACCAATGCATATAGATCTTAGCCCCTTGCAGTAATCGTTATTGTTATTCGCGATTACTAATTATTATTAAATCCAAAACTATGTCAATAAAATCTATGCCTGTAAAAAAATATCAAATTATAACAAAGGTTCATTACACGCCTTTTTTTTAAACATTTTTAATTTTTTGGTTAATTATAATTTAACGAGTAAAGATAAATAGTAGGTATATCTTACACTTTTTTCGCATTAGAACATATTTATTAACTAAAAATATAATTTGATAATCATAAACATATTTTTAATGAAATAAGCTTGATAGTTTAATTTAATGTCTTAATAGTAATAGTATCTTCTACACACGAACATTGAGTATAATAATATAATATAGTAAAATGTGGATATAAATGAAAATGGTTTATTAAACACAAATGCATAAAACTGGATTTCCGTTGTAGTGAGCAGAACAAATGCAAACCATCTGTCCAATTAAAAGAGCATATTACACTTAACCCCCGCTGGCTGCCATTTTATTGTTCAGGATTTCGGAACCCTAATTTATAACAAACGCTAGCCGTCTAAATATGAAAGCCCTTCAAATTCCATCCACGAGAACAATTCTTATATTTAAATCGCTTCAACTCAAATGTCTAAATATGTTTTTTATTAAGACACTTCGCCATTAATTTTAAATCGAAAACAAAGCTGATGAATGAATTGTGTAATATTTTTATATGATAATACGGTATGATCGTTTTTAAACCAACATAATATACACGTACGCGAGTAAACAAATACGCATATTGCATTCATGATTTGAACCATGTTTCAAAACGGTCGTGGTATCGACCAGATTTTCAATCATCGTCCGGCCGGTCTTCGACTTATACTTTCAGGACGACCAAGCCCATGATAACAGGCTTCGCCGGCCAAACACCTCTTGCTGCTGACCTATCACTTAAATAGACGCAGTCGTAGTTACCGTGGTTCCGGTAGATGGTGATCAGCCCTTCGGCCACGCTCCATAAATTGCTTTGCCATCGCCGCACTTATTCTTGCATCGTTCACAGCAGCCAGCGTTGTCGTCAATCAACCGGCTTTGCGTTATCCACGATCCTGCACGCTCTCAAGCTGACGCCCACTTTGCGGACGGCCGTTCTAAAACTCTCGCGCACTCGGCCTATATAATAGGTAGCACAGCACGTTGATGCCTGTTCAACGGCGACAACACCTGCAACGCAGTCAATGGCATCATCACTAAATCGCTACAATTACAAATTCGACGAACATTACAGCGCAATAAAAAATTATAAGGTCTGTTTTCAGTATTATGTACCTTATTTTGTAAAAAAAAATTTGTACACTCTCGTAAACACGTGAGATTTGTGAAAACACGACTTTGTTATGTAGTATGTGCTGAGCAGAACCGAATTTATGCGAAAAACCGATAGTGTATGACCACCTAGACATACGGAATGTTCTACTAATAGGTTTAAATTTATGTTAACTGTCTAGTGTTTTAGTAACGTAAATTTTAACTTACTACAATAATTGCATGTCCCTAAACGAGTACCTACTGTTCAACTGTTGGACTACGTGAGATCAGAATTAACATGTATTATATTGTATTATATAGTTTTTTATGTATATTTTTATAAATTTATAACTTTGATTGTCGGTAGATAACCACTAACCACTCTATAAATAATCATCTGTAGTATGTTCTATGCTACACAATACACATTATAAATTTATAATTTACACCATTAAGTAAGCTATACGCTATAATTATATTTTATTTTTTTTTTTGTCAGTAAGTAACTGGTAAGTCGTAATAAAGGGTAATGACTACTGGTACCTAAATAAAAAAATAATGAAAATGATTTTTACCTCGGACAAATGGTTGAGAACATTGCAGGGCTTTTTATTACCTATTGGATATAAAAATAACTTTTTTAATAACCTCCATGCGTGTTGTTCTTGCAGGCATCCAGGAAATAATATTTCCGCATTTTTAATATATACTAGGGGAAAATAATACATATTTTGGTAGACTTACTTCATAAGATTTTATTTTAAGTAAAGATGAATACTGCAAAATCAATACAAAGGACTACGATATATTATTTATACAAAGTAATAATTTGAATCATCAAAGTCATTATAAATACAAATTTTGAAGAAAAAAAATTGAGTTTGCAAGTGGCAAGTAATGTATACTTTATAAGTATAAGTACCTAATGGGTAGGTAATTACAGTTTTTTTCTTTATGGTAACATAGAGCGGCATACAGCGGTATATTTGTATACTAAATTTCTATACTAATTATAATTTATAATAGTAGATATAATAATATAATCTCTGACCAATGGTAACCATTCATTTAAAAAAAAAAATAAATGGGATTTCCGAGAGTCAAAACGAAATGAAATGCTTTATAACAAAATAAGGTAGCGTAGCCGATAGGTAACATAATTGACATCACAGCTTAACAGTTATAAGTTTTAATTTATATGAATTAGCCAAAAAGATTATGAGTAAAATTTATATTTATTAATAGCCATTAGGTAATTAATAGTTTATAAAAATTTTTTGTTTTACGTGAATTCCATAAAAATATATAATGTATAGGTACCTACTACCTACTTATACTCTAAGCCAGTGGTTCTTAACCTTTGTTGGTGGGTCTAGGACATTTCGGCACGGGTTTTTCGGCGCGGCGTTTTTTTTTTTAAATTTACTGTTACTATTATGAAAAATAATCGTAATAAAATCGTCAATAGTGCAATCTTACCAAATAAAGCTGTTATCGTGTAATGTAAAAATCGATTATATAGGTAAGATAAAGGTGTAGGTTATTAACCCACATAAATTTTAAAAATACAAAATAAATAATGTTATATCATTATTTGAATATTACAATACATTTTAAAAATATAAATTAAATAATATTATTATAATATTAGGTGTATCATTATTTGAATATTACAATACATTTTAAAAATACAAAATAATTAATATAGCAATAAAGTTTTATATGTTTAATAATAAATGATTATATGGTTAAAATATATATATTATGATACCTAATGATTTTATAATTATTTTTAAAAAATGAATTAATAATACTTTAAAAATGTTAATAATACACAATTGAAATTTATTTTAAAGAAATATTATAAGCGATTCCCTTTAAATAGTTCATACAATTTCTTATATTATATTCACTATTTTATATAATTGACGATTTAGGGCGGTATATTTTTTTAATTTTTTAGGGGGACTCCCTCTAGCAGTTAGTTGCACCATAAAAACATCGTGGCCTGTTTGAACCCTTCGTAGGCAATTTATAAATGTCCATATTGTTGGGCCACACACTCCCGTTTCAATATTCAACCTCTTATTTGCTGCCTCAGCATGATTATTTGTACTATTTTCGGAATTTAAGACTATCAAATAAATTCCAAATTTTTGGAGAGAAACGCGCATTTCTTCTTCCCCGACAATTACGGTTAGTTCGACCTATATAATTATCTTCTAAAGATTATCTGAAGATAAAGATTCTGAATTACATTGATTGCTTTATAATTGATACACTATATACGTATACATATTCATCACTTTATCTTAACTGCTGTGAGTTAATAAACCTATACCTTTATCTTACCTATATAGATATATAGTCGGTTTTTATGTTACACGACAACAGCTATATTTGGTAGGAGGATTGCACTATTGACGAATTTATTACGATTATTTTTCATAATAGCATTGATAGTATTTATAATCAATGATAATAGTAATAGTTAATTTAAAAAAAAAAACGTCGCGCCAATATATTTTTGCGCCGAAATGTCCGATTCCCTTTTTTGGGTCAACGCCCCTTTATCGTAATAACTAACTGCTAACGTCCCCCTCGTGCAAAATCAAATTTTCTTCCTATAAGTATATACATATATTTATTTATTTGTCAGTATACTAAATTTAAGTAAAACTCTTATTTTAAGATAGTAATGGTTATATTTTACTCCACTAAATAAAACAATTTTACTTTACTATACAAAAATATTATTATAAAGTGTTATTTTTAATCTCCGAGTTTGAAAAAGCTCACCACTCCCTTCAAAATTATCGCCCCTCGGAGAGATCGAAATGACCCCAAGAGAGCGATACTGCCCCCGTTAAGAACCACTGCTCTAAACTATCCGGATAAAATAGAAAGCAGCAATACTGCTCTAGTAGTCTAGTGCTCAATAGTAAAATTACAATAATACAACATCACAGACTAGATATTAATGATATATGATTATAGGTGGATACATCCGTTGATTTTATTAGCAATGGTATAATATATCTAAATATTCTTAATAATAAATAGGTACCTACTACCTACCTATCTTGTTCAAAAAGAGAAAAATCGGTGCCCAATGATTAATGCTAAGTATTAAGCTATTAAAGTTTAAGTCTGTCAGTCACGGATACGAAGGTGGCGATAGGGCGGAATCCCTTGGGCCGTATTTTTTACGTTATTTTTATTATAAAATTGAGCTGAATGCTGATAATTTTTATTTATTTTTTTTTTTCTACCCACTACTAACCCATAAAGCATTAGTTGGTGAAATAATGCGAATAATTAGCCTCCAATTAATTACAGGTTATATAAAAATAGGTATGTAATTTAATTTTTTTAAATTCGCTCTTTTCCCCCCATTGAGTGACCTCTAGATCCGCTACTGAAATCAATTATCTGAAACCATTGATTATAGAATAGTCTATTCTATAATCAATGCTGAAACTAAGAATTATTTAGATTTTCTAATTTATACATACAGTGGACGCCGCTTATAAGTTATAACTCACTTGACACATTGGAACCAGCACAAAGTGAATCTTATAACCAATGAATCGTGTTAATTTTTATCTACTTTAATACATTATATTAGTATATTACATATGATAATTGCGAAAAATGTGAAATGCGATGAAATTTTATAAAACATGAATCAAAACCAGAAATAACCCAAAAAATATGTAATTATTGAAAACCAATTTATTTCTAAATTTTAACCAAAAATGTTTGCTTTTTATCATTTTTTTACAAAATTTAAGTCTTATAAACGAAGTTTTGAGTCTTATAACCTAATTTTTTATAATGTAATTGAGTAAGTCTGGATAGTTCCAAACGATTTTGAGTCTAATAAAGGACTAAACCTTATATCCACAAGTAAGCGGTGTCCACAGTCCACTGTACCAATTTGAAATGTCATGTTTGTAGTCCATAAACTTTTATCATGATTGAAATAACATTATTTCTATGATGTTTAATTCTAAAGCTACAATATTATAGTGTATAATCAAGACAGTTTATTCCTAATTCGTACTTTAATAGATACCTTTGTGTGAACTGTTACTTAAGTAAATGCTACATCACTGATGCATGTTTTAAAATTTCCACTTCTACTACAGCTACTTAAGACATATAAAAAATTTTTATAACTCATAAGTCTTATTTAAACTTTATTTGACATGAAAAGAAAACAAGCTCTCCAAAATGTTGTTCGTGGTTAATACCATTTTAGAATTGTTATGGTTTAAATGTTCCTATCTAAACTTTACAAACCTTAGGTATATATTGTTTTGCTCATTTAAGATTGCTGTAGTAAAAACACTTGAGTACTTATGTGAACAATTTTTCAAAAATGATTAGAAGTCAACTAATTAAGTAATAACAAATTGTTATTATACACTGTACATAGAAAAAGACATTCCACTCATTTGTATGAAGAGCAAATGAAAAATATTTAGATAGTAAAAATATTAGAACACAACTGTGGAAAAAAATAAGAAAATATTATAAAAGCGCAAGTGTTAGGAAAAAATTTAACTGGACAAATAGAAGAATAACATAACTAATATCTGATTAAGCTTTGTTTTTACATATCCAATAAATTTAGATTTAATGCATTAGATTATAAAAATAATACCAACCTATAAATTTAAATCCATTAAATAACACAGAATAGTTATAAAATAAAGTAATAAATATTATTTATTTTGTTTTATACAAAAAAAATATATATATATAGTTATTTAATAGTACAAAATAAAATACATAATTAGGATTGAAAATTATTATCTTATATTAGATCTTACTAATTAATAAAACTAATAAGATGTAAGACTATTATAAATTTGATAAAAAAAAAAAAAAAAATGGATTACAACTATATTATAAATAGCTGAGTTGGTAAATTTATTAATGACCTCATGTAAAAAAGTTTTCAGAACTGAAAACATGTAAAATTTGTTTGATTGAAAATTAAGATATGTTAGTCTGTACTATACACACTTTATACTTACCGGAAGTTACTAAATATTGTAATAATGAAAATGGTTTGAAAAAGAAAAATAATAATAATTGTTAACTTTAATAACCACAAATCAAAAAAATGTTTGTTGTAGTTGAATATTCATATAATACCGTCAATCACTTCCATTTGTTTAAAATGTTTCAGCTGCTGAATAAACTAATATAATTACAAAAATTAAAACAAATCGATATACCTAAATATAAAAATGTAGAAACAATTATTGTGAAAAAATATCTTTTGCCGTATACTCAGCTTAATATAGCAGCTTACTTCATTTTTTAAAACTTACTAAGGGCATTATTATTAGAGTTAACAATCATAAACCATAAATTAGTAACTATAAATAAGATAATTTACTAAATTACATTATACCGCCCTAATTATAGAAGTTTATATACACAAATGAATGACAGTAAATCATTGTTTTACTTTTTTTTTTTTTAAATTATTTACAATTGTATTATATATTTTAGTCATAAATTCACGACTTGACAGCATCCTTTTTATTAGAATCATCAGAACTAACAGATTTGTCTTCTTTATCATCTAAAAAAAATATTAAAACATTAATTAAGACAATATTTAAGCATTAAGTGATATTAAAAACTTAAAATACAATTGAATCGATAATTCTATGAATAAAATATATGACCCTTGGAAAATTTGTCTTAAATATGAATACAACACTGTATATACATCAAATTATATAAGCTAACGCAAGACCTTTTCATAAAACTATAAGAGAACATAACTTTAAAAGAAACTTTACTTAAAATATATATATATAAAAAAAAAAATAGAATTAGAAGAATAAAATTTGTCATACCGCCATAAGTAACATTATACTATTAATTAATCATTATCTGCATGAATAATAAAATAAAATGTCAATACATTGGTAATATAAAAAAGATTTTGTAATTTCAATACACAATGTATATAACTGTAAATAATTAATAAACATATTATATAAAATCATTATTTAAAGGAAAAAATCTAGCAATCTCTTATTATGAAATGCCTACATTTTCAACCTTCAAACAAGATCTTGAATTGAAACGCCATATAGTAAATAACACTTTTGAAAATGTATTTTTGGCTTGAATGGGGAATTTTTTTAGTTGACAAAAATTGATGTATACAATGAGAATTTAAAAATTGGCAATTAGTCACTGCAGTATGATAACATATTTTTATTTATGTTGAGAGATTCATATTAAAAATAATTACCTTTTAGAATATTAAATTCTGGTTCATCGACTTCCATCCTATTCGAGTCCAAACGTGCTTGTTTTCTAGCAGGTGTGACAGTTTTATAAGATCTAAAACAAAAGTAATAATATTATATTATTTACATTATATATTATATAAACCAGTTGCAATACCTATTATCTTTTCGGCCACCACCCCCTACACCAGGAGCCATTCCTTCATCTTCACTATCGCTAAATTCATTATCAGGTGCAATTCGTTTATCTGTAATAGATTGAGGATTCCTTTCATCTGGGTTAACATTATCTTCATCTTCTGACTCATTACGTACTCCGTCTTCAGGGATAGCTAATAACAAAAATAAATATAAAATAGTAAGTAGTTCATTTAAAAGTTTATATCAAAAAATTAACTATAAAATTACAATTAAAAATATAATAAAATTTACCTTGCACTTGAACTCCTGGCGCGTGAGGTAGCATTCGTAAGTTTTCAAAGAGTCGGTTTTTAATTTTTTCTAAATACTCTGTAGCATTTGTATTAGTCATATTCGAAGGGCTGATATGAAGTTTAAAATCGGGCCCAAAATATTCAAAATAGTCATTATACGGCAATTCATTAGCAATTTCAGCTCCCAAGGCCACAGCTGTTTCATATGTCCAACATCGAGATACATTTCGAATAGTATAACCACCTCCGCCAACCATAAGAAAGGGTAAGCCATAACGTTTTACAAATTCAACACATTTGCCATGACCTATAAATGTTTGTTTACAGTTTATAAGTTTGAAGTTTATAAATTAATAATGTACAAAACTAGCATACCTTTAACAGTTAGATTAAAGCATCCAAGCCTGTCTCCTGTAAGTGAATCCGCTCCACATTGTAATACAACTGCACTAGGTTGGAACGTCTCCATTACTTTAGTAATTATTGGTACGAATATTGATTCATAACTATCATCATCCATTCCATCTCTTAAGGGAATGTTAACTGCATAGTACTTTCCTTTTCCAGCACCAATATCCTAAAATAATAAAACATTTTAATATTGTTATTAAATAATTTATTTAGCAGACAATATAAGAAAATTTGAAATTAAGTATATTATACTCTGTAATGTAATAAGTAATAACTGATAAAGAGACTTTAAAAGAAAAATAAACTGAACATTTTATAATGCATGATAGAAAAAAAAAATTAATCAATATATTAGTTTGATACATAATCTATCAAATTAAAAAACTACAAGCATAAATTTATAAGACTATGATAATTATCATTAGAAAAGTATTTATGGGACACTATTTATTTGAACGCTAATATTGCAACCATTAACAGATTAAACAAATTAAGATATTAAAAATTAAATTTCACTATTCATTGACTTACTCTGAGATCTCCAGTACCAGGAAAATATTCGCCATATTTGTGGAATGAAACTGTCATCACTCTATCAGTTGTATAAAATGCTTCTTCAACACCATCACCGTGGTGGACATCAATATCAATGTACAACACTCGTTGATGGTATTTAAGCAATTCTAATATACCAAGTACAATATCATTAACATAACAAAAGCCACTGGCTTCAGATTTTTTGGCATGATGAAGACCACCTCCCCAATTGATACAAATATCTGCAGATTGTTTATTTAATTTTACAGCTGCTGCTACTGAACCGCCCGCAGATAGCTGACAAAATTCGTATAAACCATCAAAAACTGGACAATCTTCACCAACATTAACTGTAAAAAAATAATAATAATAACCATTTTAACAATTAAATTTGATTTTAGTAAAAGTGATAATATACTTACATCTTTGCATTTGTTTGTTATAATCGTTCATATTATCAGGACGAATACTTCTTAAGAACCGTATGTACTCATCACTATGAAATTTGGTCATTTCTTCTGCAGTAGCTTTATGAGGTCTCTAAATTATTATAAACATTGATTTTATAAGTAATTGAAAAATATCATTAAGACTAAATATTATTTTGACTTACATATATTTCCATTTTACGATATAAACCATAATTTAAAAGCAAATTATGAGTCATTCGAATCCTATGTGGTTTCATAGGATGACCTTGTCCATAATAATAGTTTCCTATGTCACCTGTAAAAAATGTACAATGGTAAATTAATTTCATTAAATAGCTGTTTAAAAATGATAGAAAAAGTTTATCTATTAAAAAGACAACACATAAACTTCTATAATAATTTAATTACTCAACTACCTTTAAACAGTAAGTAATTAAAAATGTGATATTTAGGGGAGATACACATTTATATTAGGTTGAATTTTTATACTTCAACAACTCATAGTAAAAATTCATATATTTTTTTTAAATTTAAAATTTAAGTACATTTATAAAAAAATGATTATTTTTATTGAACATGGTACCTCATAGAGGTGTATTATGTATTATATTTAAATATCAAGTTAATAGGTTATATGAGAAATAAACTATACAATTATGTACCTAATTTATAATACTACAATGATCGTTATATTTTATTTCTGCATATTATGAATCAAAACTGTTGACAATATTGTATTATTTGGAATCACTTATTGTACTTCTGTCAAAATTACATATACAAAATATTGACACCATTTTTTAATTGTATTAAAAATATAATCACACTAGGGCACTTTATGATTAAGTGGTATAAATTGACTTTTCTAAAATTTAGTCTATGTTCAATAAATGTCTCAACCTCTGGGATAAATATGTAATTATTAGAATTCACAGATGTAATGATCAAGGTTAACACATCAAAAACAGGGGATAATTAAATTTGTTTAGTGACAACTGATATCAATAACTTTATGTCTGACATAGTATGAAACCATCAAATTTCTAAAAATATACTTTATGTAGTTAATAATATTATTATTGAAGAAAGACATAATATAAATTATTTTAATTAGTCTAAACTATCTTTCAAAAAAATACATACTCCCAATGATTATAGGCTTTTATAACATGACATTCAAAAAAAAAATTAAAGAAAACAAACATCTTTATAGATACATTACAGATCTTTACATTCTGTTAAGTATTTAAATATAAGAGTATAGTAACAATTACAAATAGTTTAATAATATTTAAAATTGTACTTATTATAAATATAAATTAAAAAGATTGGTTATGAATTAGCTAAGTATAAAAATAAATAATATATATTGTATTACTAAGTATTTATTACACATAATATGTGTAATGATTTGTTCAGATACCATACGTTCATACCAGATATTATACTTAAATTAAAATTTTTTAAATTTATATTTATAATACCTACAAACTATTAAATAAAAATATGGATAGTATTTTAATTATTTTTCAGTCATTTCATTAAAAAAAAAAAAAAAACATAAGAAATTAATTTAAACAGCATTCATTCGTTTAAAAACATGACAAGCATACACAAAATGTAAAATAGTATAAATAAAAGGTACCTCGACTATTGAATATAATCATTAATCAATCATGCAAATAAAAGTACAACAAAATAAACATATTTATAAGGTACAAAGATTAATTTATTTTGCATTCTTGTTTACTTTTTATGTTTGATAAAAAAAAAAAAGCTTAAGTATACTTGAATGCATTTTTTTAAAGAATCTTAGAAGATGATTATATACAAATATTCATAAAATTATCAAATTATTTAGTCAAAACTACAAGTATTTGTAAACTATTTATAGTTTATACTTAAACATAATATTTAATAAACTCTACCAAAACTGTAAGCTAAGTTGGAAAAATATAATAATACATTTTGAAATTTATACAAATTTTATCAAATGTATTTGGATAAGTAATGTATTCATTTTTTATTTCTTGTAACTTTTAATTAAACATATTGTAAATACATAAGGAAAGTTTAATAATAAAATATGCAGGTATATAAGTCAAAATTCAGCTTTAAACTTATATCTGGATAAGAATTTTACAATTTTAACATATATAAAAAGGAGTGATAATTGTATTCTATAGAGTCAAGTCTAATAAGTATAGCTGTATTTAATTATATAATCAATAAAATTATATATAATTATTTGTAATCTTTATAAAAAGTAATTAAAGTTATCATAATTATTAACTACAGTTATTTAGCAAGTAGTTTATACTTAAAATCTTTATAAATATCGAATAGATTAAATTAATAATTTTGATTAAAATAAAATAACACATTAAGAATAATTCAAAAATATTTTGTAATATCTTTATATGTATTTATTCTATATGCATAGAAATAATGATAACAAATACTTGACTAAAACAATTTAATAGCTTTTTTAGTACCTCATCATGTTTTGCTTGATTTCAATAGATTCAGTTCATATTAGACGAATACGTCATACAGAAGTACAGACAGTACAAGGACGAATAGAGAAAAAAAACAAAAACCCAAACAGACTGCAGGCATAACTAAGTTTTTTTTGTTATATGCTATTTGTGAAGGATTATAGACAAACCTAGATTATATTAAACTGTAGCTGACCTGACATCAAAACAAGAGTTGCCATACCCACACCTGAAGTGTCGAAAGCATTGAACAATGACATTCAGAGCACAAACACAACACATTTAACATCTATAAAAACGATACTCACTGTCGTAATAGTAACAGACGCGTTTCTTGAATGGTGTAATAGACATTGCGGCGTCCTAAGTCTGACTGGTACTTCTTAGAGTAATCGGTATGTGTGCTTCTGTCGTACAACTAACTAGACCCTCCAAAAAAGCGCGGGCCAACCAACTGGTGTTGAGATTTCGGCGACGTTTTCTTCGTTAACAAAACATGTGTACGACCGACGGTGAACTGGTATCGACGGTGTTACTAGCTACGCACGACTATCCGTTGAAGAAAATACCGTGGGAAACGAACGAAAATAAAAACCACGGTATAAAAAATAAAAAAAAAAACTCAAAAACGTCGACGCCGTTGACGATAAACGAGCAAGAAGTGCAGACCGGTGAATAGTGATAAAATAAATTTTAAAAAACTTTCGGCGTCGGCGTCAACCGGGAAAATATTATTATTATTTACTATTTACTATTTAGAACATCGCCGTATACGCGAGTCGGAAACGTAAAAAACGCACCGTACATTTTGAGCAGCTAATGTGTTCGGAGCCAATCGCGAATGGCCAGTAAACAAACAAACGCCATTGAGATAAACAGTGCGGCCGCTGAGCCGATGATCAGGTCCGGAGCCGTGGCAGCTGCAAATTTGCAGCTGCCACGGTCACATTCAGTTGGCCAACATGGTCAAGCATATGATCCTTATCTCTGCCCGAGGTCGTCGCTGTTTCGGGTTATTTGTCATGATAAAAACATAAAAAAAAATAAAAACGGATACGGGTTTGGAAACGAAATTCTGCCGTACGAGTACGCCGAATTTTCCAAATTTCACGGCGTTTATACATTGGGGTGACTTCGAAATGTGGTACGAAGCCTTACCTTCTGCCGTCATCGTGTATGTGCTTTTAAACATACCCGACAGGATAAACTCTCTGTCGAATAAACTGGTTTATGGTAACGTGAGTATCTACTTTTCTTAGTCTCATATAAAACAATATTTCGTCCCTAAACGAAATAAATTATCGGAATATAGATAAATAATTGGATAATTACTATGAGATTGAAGTATATGAGCCATCAGGCACTGTTGCATTGTTGGATATTTCAACTTCGATATAGATTTCATTATTTTTTTTTTCAATTTTAATATTATGGTTAATTCTCCCAATCCAATAACCTTACCATAGTATACAAGTCAATAATTTGACCAGTTTGGACATACGGTATTCAGTTATGAGGCACTTCAAAGCCATCCAATACCAAAACACTTCAGGTTTTTCAATCCATCTGCCTACAATTAATAACATCTTCACTTTGTACTTTAAAATGACCTAAAAATTCCTAACCTTAATCAATTAACAAAATTATATTACTTTAAATTTCATACCAACTTAAACTATCCTCCTCCTTACTTCCTGGTAATATACTCACAAGACTCAAAAGACAGTGGCCTTAGAGACCTATTAAAATAATAATGATATTACCTAAAAAGTACCAGGTCAGGTGGTACTGCTGAGTGCCTGCCCATGAATGTTAACTGTCACTAACCACTATTAACTATCAAATTTGTTTATTATACTAATTATTATATAGATTGTAAATTATTTTTTTAATTATGCTTATATTGTCCCCCAAATAAACTTAATAAATGTGCTATATAATTTTACAACAGCACCGGATTGGCTAGATATCGGCTTACTGAGTTTTTGAATTACTAACGTTTGATTCAAATTACACCTACTGTATGTTTTAAATAATTCAAATCAATTATTTTTTCAACCAATATTTGTACTAATTTATCAGAAAAATAAAAAATACGACCAAACACTCAAAACCGTCTATATTTTGAGCAGCCCACTGAGTTTTACCTGGTAGCTCACCAGACCAATCCAGCCCTGTTTTACAATTTACAAATCTGCCTTAAATTATGTTAATAACAAAAACATTTTTAAAATTATTATTCCAGGTTTACAGACGTGATGTTAGTCAACCTTGGCTTCAGAGATATTATGCTAGAGATTGGGAATTAACTGGTGATCCATACAAGGCACAAGTAATATTTTATTCTATTTCAAAATTGTATAATAAATTATCCTAAACTTTACTTTATTTAAGGGTCTTGAATGTTTACCAAATAAGCCTACTGTTACTGGAATTGATTGGAAAAAATATGGAAAAGGGCCAAACCACTCATTCTATGGAACTAAACTGTAATAAAAATTATTAATTTGAAAAATAAATTGTAGCTATAATAAGTGTTTTAGAATGTTGTCTATAAAAATTGTGAAAACTATACATCTTGCTAAATATAATTCATATGTAATATAATACTGAAATATATTCTTTGTTTATTTCAATAGTTTATTTCAGTAAACTTATTTGTTGCCATGTTGGTACAATATAAGTAACATAATTGATATTTTAATAACAGTTATTATACACACATTTGAATATTGATAAAAATAATCGACTTATGATACATATTCTTTTAAAAAATGATATATAATAATAAAATAAAGTTTGAATATTAAATAATACTCATACTGGCTGATACATTTAAAGAATAAACATTTTTTTTAAAAACTATTAAACTTTTTGAAATTATATTTTTAGTTTTTTACTCAATTTTAAGTAAAATCACAATTTCAATTTTTTGAATGATCCATATATATTTTTATTGCAAAAGAGAATATTTCTTGAGTAATTCAATGTATAAAAATCAAGTTTAACACGTTTGCTACTGATGACATCAAGGTCCATCTTGACTTAATATACTCAAATTTGGTCAACGTTACAACTAAATTATTGGCTTTTTTTTTATTTTTTAGTGTCCTACAAGTACTATTCTGCATGTATGTTCAAGCATTGATTAAAGAATAGTCTATTCTATAATCAATGGTTCAAGTAGTACATTAATTTTTATTTTTAAAAACCCCAATTATTTAGTGCTATAACAAATATATTTAAATATGATACGCAGTTCACATGTTATGATGATAATGTATGATTTTTAGGTATTCATAGTTTATATCAGCAATATAGATTGGTTGGTACACAGAGATATCACTCAAAATGTTTTTAATTGTAGAACTGCAAAAGTAAACACCTGAATTTAGCTTATATACATATTTTGGCATAAGAGAATACCAAAACCTTCCCTTCCCCAACTAACCATAGCTGATGTACTATTTTAAATTTAGCAACATGATTATTAAAATAAATATACTTGGTTAATTAAATCTTGCACTATAAGATAAGCTAGCTCCGAATTAAAATATTTCATCAAATATGTTCTTATAGCCTATAGGTATTAAATATTTTATATTTTAAACAAAATTCTAAAAAATGTTTAAATATGTCAGGATCTTAAGTCATATCTAATTATTATTATCATTATTGTTCTGTGAAAGATGGATCCACAGCATGTTCTGTTTATAATTTAAAATTTCTGACCACAAATAAACTCTATTATAATATTATTTATATTCTAAGCTTTGACTCTGACTTAATATTAACCTATTATATCTATAATTTAACTATTATAGTTGATGCATTAATGCAATTTGTTTCGGCATTGTATATTAGCAATTTTTTCACACTAGCGCAAACACTGCTAATATTCTCAAAATACATACAATTATACTCATTATTCTCTCAAAAATGAGAAAAATTTTATGCAAAAATAATCAATGAAAATCAAAATATATTTCGATATTCTAATTAATAATACTAGTTCCAAAAGCAACAATCTCGCTAGAATACTGAATTGATCAAGGTTCATAAAAGTAATAAGTATAGTTGGTGATTTGTATCCTTTGTCTCACGATCAAAATATCGACTTGGAGTTAAGCGCGCACAAGACAATACAAACTGACTACTCTCGTGCTGGCACGTCAACTCTGCAAAAGTGTAGAGCTAGCATAATAATTTTTTAATCAAAAGATACTACGTTTAATTTTGTTGAAAAAGTTATAGTATATTATAAAGTAAAACTAAGAATTATTATAAAAAAAAATAATACATTTTTAGATCATAAATTTAAAATTATTATCTTTTTTTAATTTTTTTTACTTTTTTGGTAAATAATAAAACAAAAAATTATAAAGGTAGGTCACTAAATTAAAACATTCCAATATATAATTCCCTAAACCTTGAAATATTCTCAAATATTGAAAAAAAAATGTTCCAGTAAACTATATTAACTAATTGTTCTCTTTTTTACTCTTTTAAAACTGCATAATATTATGTATTACCTATGATGTAAAATAATACTAAAAAACCTAAAAATTCGGACCCTACTTAGATCTAATTAATAATTTGTCAACAAATTAATTTTAATATATCTAAGTACTTCAAATAAAAATGTAACCTTAGATAATGAATTTACAAAAATTATGTCATGATTGTCATTTGAAAAAAATAAATATTTTTGTCAATCTTATATTCCCGTTTTATAACAATTGATTTATGTTAAAAAAATAAGTTTTTAAAATGATAATAGAATTGCCCAGTATACAATATTCGTTCATAATTGCAAATAATTTAATGTTCATGTGATTGTTGTTTTATAAATTATGAATAATAATTTATTTTTCACTTAAAACAATATATATATTAATACCATATTATAGAGTATTTAACAAACCAATAATGTACACAGATGTTAAAAAAGGTTTTAAATTTAAAAAAAAAAAAATCCCATATCCTGTTTATTTGTCATTAAACCAAACAATCAAAATAATATTCCACATATTATTAAGAATCAAAAAGTTTAAATAAAAAATAATATGTTCACGATATAGAACATAATGTCTTAAACTGTAATATAATATTTATCACATACCGCTGGTCTTGGCTACATTAAGTGAAATATACACAACAAAAATGTAATTAATATCTAATAGCTCACTGAGAAAATTAAAATCAAACTGTTTTCATTTGCAACAAAACATTAAACAAACAATAATAATTCTTCCCACTAGATAAAAGTAAAACATACTACATAAAGAATGTAATACTTTTAATAATAAAGAATATAGATGATTAAATGTAGTAGATTGAATTGCATTTACATGCAACAGATCATAAATTACTACAAAAATTTTACTATTGTTAATAACAACTACCTATCTAAGAAATTTCTTCATATTCATCTGAACGTACTGATGGCGATGGAGATGTCCTTGAACTTTCTGATTTTCTAAATATTGACGGAGACATTGCTCTCTTTTTTAAGCTATATTTTTTAAGTTCATCAAAAAATAATAAGTATTTATTAATATATTCATATATTTATTATTATTTTAATACTTACTTGGGTAATGTTGAAGGTTTAAACATATCATTAAGTTTCCCTCTAGAATCTTTACTAGAAGATACATCAATATTGTAAATACTGGAACTGCTTTTAAAGGACTACAATGAAAATAAAAATTAAAAAGTTAAAACTATAAACAGGTATTCAATATACTTACCAAATCACTATCATTATCAAAGCTTTTTGAACTTTTAGTTAACTTCTTTAGTTTCCCAAAAAGTCCTTTTTTTTTAGTTTTTTCTCCGCTTACTATATCACTTTTGGAAGAACTATTTGATTGTTGGCTAAAAATTTATAAGCTTGATCAATTTTTATAATTAAACAAAAATATTTCAAAGTATTAAACTTTAAGTCTGTACTATGAATCTCAATTACTCCCATACACAGTATTTTGAAACGACTAAAAACCATATGAAAATAATTTATATACTAGGTTTTATAATAACTAACTGAATTAACTAATATGTTTATAAATCATATAATATATTAAATTTAATATACATTAAAATATTACCTGTCAAAACTGTTTGGTTGTTTGGTAAGTCTATTTCTTGAATGGCTGCGTTCATCTCGTTTCCATATATCCTAAAAATTTTAAAATCTTAAATAGGTATAAATTTACCTAATTACTTCATTTTTATATAGATTATAGCTCACTTGATCAGTATTCCCAAAATTTTGTTCTAATGAAAGACTTTTTCTGTACAAACTACCTCTTATTGGAGGCTTATCATTGAAATCATTTTCTGTTGATGATGACCTATACATTAAATTAATTATTAATTATTATCTATAAACTTGTCTTTAACTGAAATTTGTCTTGGATTTCATTGGTTTAAAACCTGAGGTTTAGAACTAGAAAAATAATTTAAAATAAAAAATATAGAGCCCCCCCCCAAAAAAAAAAAAAAAAAAAGAAGAAGAATTTACATATTTGTAAACAGTTATTTATACAATAATTTATTTACACCAATAATAGGCATAAAACATAAGTTACAATATAGTTACAATATATATCCATGCATCATTAATTTAATAACATTTTTTTTTATTAGATTTAAATTTAAATTTAATTATTTGCCAATATTTTTTTTATGAGATTAAGACAATTTTACTAATAACTAATTAGTAACAATATATTTTACCTGACTCCAAATACTGCACGTTTTGATCTGATATCTGGTTGATTTGTATTTATTACTAATTCTTTAGTCACCTCATTAACTTTATTTAATAATTGTTTAATTTGTTCATTATTGTTGTTATTTAGTGTTTGATTGGAATTTAAATCTGGTGATGCTTCTCTAGATGTAGATGATTTTCTTCTAGCCGGTGGTGTTGGTGCATTTATCGTGTTTATAGATTTATTTGTCAGTTCATAGTTTTCATTTAACATTATAGTTAAGCTTTTGATCAACTGTGATAAATTGTTAATTTTAACTTCAACCTGAGGATCAGTTCTTAGCCGAACATTGCATAATCTTAACGACTCGCATTCTTGTTCTATTTTGTCTTTTTCTTTTCTTAATTTTTCATTTATTGTCCTAAGCTTTGCATGAGCATCTCGCAAATCCATAAGATCACATTGCATCTAATATATAAATAAATAAATATTGATCTAACTATCATATATTTTCAACTTAATCAATAAATATTAAGCATGCTCTAATAAAATGTTACAGATAAATATATTCTGTAGTTGAATAGTATTTAATATTGAAATAATTTGTTATTGATATAAAAATTATAAATATTTATTATTCCTGAAATTTAATTAAATAAATCTATAATTACATATGCTTAAGTATTTATTAATTTAATATTTACATCTAAAATATAAATTATAATATATACATTATTATACAAATAAATATTTTAATAATTGTTCAATTTTTCTATATTAAGAATTAACATTTAATGTCAAAAAGTGTTTAGTGTATAAGTATAGTACACTTTAATATAGTGCATATATTACTAGTCAGTCTTTAATAAAATTAGGGGATAGTTAACATATTATTATATCAGTATATTTTAATATATTATTAAATATATATATGACTAAATTATAATTAATTTATATTAAAATTAATGAATTGGTTTAATATATAACATTGATTTGTTGTTTACCTCATTAGTTTTCTTCCTATTCTCTTGTTGATCAACCTCCATATTTTTTGTAAGCTGATCAATACGCCTTTTTGATTCTAAACGATCCTTGTCTCGTTCTCGTTCAACCTTTCAATAGTAATGAATGATTAAATAATAGCTTACATAATAAATTACATAATCTATAAAATAGTATTTTAATTTACTTCGTATAATGTTTGTCTTAAATCTCTAGCTAATGTTGATGTCTCTTGCAAAAGACGTTGTTGCTCTTCTCGTTCTTTTTGCCATGCAAGCTCCATTCTAGCCTTCAAACCTGTTAATTTAGATCTTCCTGAATTTAACAGTCGTTCTTCTTCTAACTAAAATGGAAACGATTAATTTATGTATAAAATTTAATATTATGAAAAACTGACTTTATTAATAGAAGATGTCATTTCTGATTTTGTTATTTCCCAAGCTGATTTTTCTGATACTAATTCTGTTTTTAACCTTGAACATTCAAGTCTAGCTTCTGAAAGTTGTTCTTCCATACAAGATACTTGTTGCTGTAAAATATGGAATTCTTCCTTCTAAAGATTTTAATTTAAATAAATACAAATTTAGCCAAATCTTAAAACTAGAAACTATACAAATGTAGGTACTTAGATCTTACCTGGTTATCATTATTTTGAATTTTATAATTTCCTTTTTGATGATTAGAATCTGCTGAATCCAATATTTGTTTAAATGAATCACGTTCTCTTTTGAACCTAAGTGTTTGAAACTGACTGTTTTTTAACTCTTCAGAAAGAACCGACATGCGATTGTCATAGCGTACTTTTAAAGCAGCAACTTCTGTTTTTCTAGCTTGTTCTTCATTGTATAACCTACAAGATTCATTAAATTATTTAAAAATTAACGAAATGTTAAATATTTTTATTAAAACTAACTTTATTTTCAAATCTTTTAAATTTTTCTCCAGTAATTCTGTTTCCATTGACCTACTATGCTGGATTTTGACAACCTTCTCAAAATCATCTAAATTTCGTTGTAAACTTTCATTCTGAAAACAAAATATTTTATTCAAATTGATTATGTTATATGATGAATTATTATTTTACATACATCTTTCTTGAGTTTTTCTATCTGTTCTGTATACTGACCACATTGTTTGTTCAATGATTTTATATCTTTTAAATATTCCTCTAAATTCTTTTTCATATTTTCCTTCTCTTTTATCCATGAATCATTTGAATGAGCTATTTCTAGATCCTTTACCTTTTTCTACAATACAATATAATCAAATTAAAAACATTGGTTTATAAAAACATTTATATATATTTATTAAATTAACCTGCATTTCCAATTTTTCTTTGTTCCAAAGGTCATTAGAAATGTTATATTTATCTTTCAATGCTTTTAACTCCACTTCAACTTTTAATGTATCTTTTTTTCTACTTTCTAACAAACTAAAAATAATTATAGTTATTATTATCTGAGTAAGTTCTTCAAAAGTATAATACTATAATTAAATAAAATTAATAGGTACCATATTATCTAAAAAAAATTAAATTATAATAATTGTGTTACACATTAAATTATTAAAATTTGTATACCATTGTAGTTTTTCTTTTTCTGCTGCCATTTTACTTTTAGTATCTATTTGTTCTTTTTGCAAAATATCATATTTATTTAAAATATCTTTATGATTCTTTCGCTCAATCATCATTTCATTTTCTATTCCTGATAAATAATTAAATTGTTATAAACATTAAAATTTAAAGACCATTATGTAAATATTGTATAACTGCATCTACTTTTTATTTTTTTTTCAAATTCATTTTGAATATCCATAATTTTTTTATTTTCTTCAAAAGTTGATTGTTCTTGTAATTTTTTTATAGATTCTTCTTTATTTATTATTTCTTTTTTATGTGTTGATTTTAAATTTTCAATCTGTTGTCTCTCACTCTATACAAGTTAATAAATAATATCAATGAAAAAATACAAAGGAAGATAAACATAGGTAATCATGTAAAAATTTTCAAAGTTTGTATTATAAATTTAAAAAAAAAACCCTATATGCACCTATAATTTATATTCAAAAAACAAAACCTATTTTAATTAAAATTTAAACAACACACCTTAAGTTGGTTTTCGAGGTCCATTGTTTTAACTTCTAACTGCTTAATAGACTTTGTTTGCTTATCAAAATCAGCTTTAACCTCTTTAGTCTAATAATAAAATAAACAAGTATTATGTAAATTGTATTATTATTATTTTATACTTTAACTAGGTACTAACATTACCTTGGTTTGTGCTTGTTTTGATATTGGCTTATAAGTTTTTTTGGATGCTAATTTTGTTTGATATTCTAAAACTTTAGCTTTCAGTTGATCCTTTTCTACTTCAAATTCTTCTATTTTTCTTTTTAGCACTGTAATTTCCTATAGTTTAAAGCATTTTATATTTTAACTAAAACTTATAAATCACTTATTCATGAAAAGGGAATTATTTTTGTAAAAATAAATTTTTTAATGATATCTGAAGTATTTATACAATTATTTAAAAATATGTTAATACTTATATGACAGCAGTAAGTAGGTTATACAATTATACACAAATTACTTGTTCACTAAGCTCAAGAAGTAATTTTAATTCTGTTGCATCTTCGACATCTGAAATACCCTCATCTCTATCAGTAATATTTGTTGGACGATAACCTATAAATTAATTTTTTTTCGTTATTAATTGAAAGAAAAATAATAATTTAATATAATCAAATATTTACTTGTTTTTGTGGCCATTTTCTTGAGCTGCAACACCATTGACTCATTATCTTCTTCTAAACGACTTACTTTGTTCCTTAACATTTTAGCCTACAATTTGTATTGTATTTTAAAATTTATATTGGGTATAAAATCCAACATTAGTTTTAAAATATTACTTCTTCTTCAGAAAATCTCAACTGTTCTCTCATATCAGCTTCCCTCTCAATTGAATCTTGTAAATCCCTTTGAAGTTGGACAGGATCTTCTTGGGAATCACCTCGAGTTAATGACTCTCTCGAAACTCTCTAAATATTTAATTAATCAGTTTTGATAAAGTAATAAAAGTAGTATAGTTTTTCTTTTGTTAATTCATAAATATTAATACTTCTCCAGATGCAGACTTAGGTATCATGCCCAACATAGGTCTTTTTTTTTGATCCCCTTGTAACACATTTGATTTAGATTTTTCTAAATCACCTTGTAATCGTTCTATTAACTATGAATATAATATTATGTTTTAATAATAAGTATATTTGTTAGTATTTTTATAACTTACCTCTTTAGTTTTTTTGTCATTTTCAATTTTTTCATTATCTAACTCTTCCATTCTTCTCTCAGCTTTTTTTAACTTGAATGCTAAAATTCGACAATTTTTCGAAACTTGGTCAAATTCTCTTTTTAGCATAATAAATTCATTATCTTGTTCTTCTCTAAAATATAAATTTTTAATTTAAAATATTTCCCATAAGTATTTACATTTTAATTTAAATAGAATATTTTTTATGCAATTTTAAAAAATATCTCAAAATCCATCTAAATAGGGAATAAAAAGTACATAAACAAAAAAATGAATTTATATTTCATTGATATCACCTATTAAATATGTATAAACCTTATTAAATAACTTAATTTAGATTCTAGAAAATTCAAATGAAAAAATTACAAATAATTTCTCATGTATACTAGTATATATATTGCTATTCAAGTAATTTATTTTTAAATTAAGAATATAAAAAGTTGAGTTTACTTTTTACTAAAAAAAAAAAAAAATTTTATAGTATTGAATATCACTAACTATTATTAACTTATAAGTTATGGATCAATATGAATAGGTTCACGGTATAAATAGCTAAAAATTAATTTAAATATTTTAAATATTTCATTGTATGTAAAAATGATAATTTAAATTGTTTATATTAAATCTAAATATCACAATGGCAAAAGTTTTAAATCTCTATGAATAATATTTTTAGAATTACAACAACTAGGTATTGATAATTTTGGCTGATTACTCTCGCCGATCGCGAACGGTTACCTCGGCTCATAACACTAAATCGCCAATAATATTTAAATAATATTTTTAGATTTCCAATTTGAAATACCTATAAAAGAAACTGTTCACAGTTTGGGTGAAGTTAATAGGTTACTGTAAGAATAATTTATAAGATACCTTGCATTAAATTAAAAATTAAAAATTTTATTAATTTAAAAAAAAACAAAATATTTACAAATTTTTATTATTTTTATAATTATAGAATATTGTACTTATTTATTTTTGAATAACTAGAAGAACAACTTATATATCATTATATGGGATATTATATTTTAAGATTTTTGACCAAGCCTAAAAATGTTGAAAGATAAAAAATGTTTTTCAAATTTTCAAATGTTTTTAAAAAATTTAAATTACTTTAAATATTTTTTAAATTAATTGCGTATAATCAAATGGTGTTTCTACAGTAATTTTTTTCAATTATTAAATTATACTCAAATAACAAAATGTGATTGTGAAAAAATTGTCAGAAACCTACATAATATACCTATTTTGTATATCCAATTTCATTAAAATTTAAACATCGATCACTCAAAAAAAAAAAAAAATTGACTACATTAATTTTATTTTTTAATTCCCAATAAAGAAACTTATACGATATTTTGTATAAAATTATCAAACCTTATAGGAATTGAAATTAAAAAAATGTCTATTTTTTAACTATAATTTGTACATGTATGTAGTTTTAATAAATTTCATACAAAATATATTAACCGCTTATAAAAAAATTGTGACTATATTTTTAATCACAACTAAACAATAAAATCACTTTTGTCAAAAACTGGTGTTTTGTAGAAACCACCCTAAAAATTAAAAATATTCAAATATGACCTTTTTTCTTGAGACATTAATTATGAGCTGATTCGGCACGCACTCAGGGAAACTACCTTAAAAATTAAACCATTTTTACTGCTTTTAAAGGTAACGTCAAAACTAAAGAAATAGTATTGCTCCAGTTAGAATCTAAAATATATTATGAGTCATAATTTATGACCAATAAATAATAATATTACAATAATAATCACTTACACTGTGATTCCCAACCTTTTTAGTTATGCGAACCACCAATTTTGTAAAAAAAAACTTTGAGGCCCACTAATGACTAATAACACACCTATATGCGTGTGTATAATGTACATAAATATATAATATATATTATTAGGTATATAAATATAGTAAAAATATATAATTTTATTATTTTAAATATATATACGTTAATAATGGACTAATAATGTTAAACTTATATTGTGCACGGCCCAGTTCCAAGCAGCCCGAGGTCCATGTGTTGGGAACTGTACTAATAATTAGTATTGAAATAAAATGTTTCAACCATAAGAACAAATTAATATAAAATATCGTGATTAGTACTATAGAAATTACTTAACCACCTTCGGTGACAATACAAATTAGGAAATATTTTTTGTACGATGTTTATTTTTACTTGTCTGTAGGGTACAGCACGACCATTTGTAAAAAGTTGTATATAGGTAATTTATCTACATTACATTACTCAACTTGTATATAAGTATACCTTTAGTAGTATATTTCCAGGATAAAAAATTGCCAAAAAACCCGATAGGAGTTAACAATAGCTGACAGCTGTTATTTTTAACTCAATAATTATGAATTGATTTTGTAACAACTATTTTAAGGGTTGAAATAGATTAAAAAATAATTCTAAATTATAATTCATTTACCGAAAATTATCTCTCATCTCTTGCTCCATATTATGTATCTCTTTATTTAAATCATTGTTTTCTTCTGTCAACTCCTCAATTTTAGTTTCAGCAGCTATTAACTTAGAACGAATCAATTGAACATCGTCTGACTTCACTTTAGAATTCTTGTTTTTATTGAATTCAATTTCTAATTCATGAACACGTTGTGTAAGCATTCTTTTTTCATCACTGAGACTTTCACAAGTAGATTTCAAATCATTTATTTTTTGTTGGTGCTTCAACAACTGTCACAATTAATGTTATTAGAATTTTTTTTTGTTTTATAATTTTTTATTTTTACTTCAGTAGCTGTTGTACGAGATGTCGGAGTAGTATCTAAAGACGCTAGCCGTCTAAGTAAAATATCACTCTTTTCTCGTTCTGCTTTCTCGCATTTTTCCTTGGTCAATTTTAATTCAGCTTTTAAATGCATAACTTGATCCTGAAATTAAACACGTTATTTCCACTTTGATTAGTCACTTCGCTAAAATTACACATTAAGTTGCATTATGAATGTATTATGCTCACATGTAAATCTTCTTCATTTATAATAGTAGCATAAGTATCAGTCGTAGTATCAGAGTCAGCTAAACTAATAGTATCTTCATCATCATTATACATATTTTCATAATTTGGCATTGATTTCATCTAAAATAAATCAATTTAAAACTATAACCTTTGTGAAATTTTGACTTCCCAAGTGAATATTAACATTGTTATGATGATATTAACATGCACCGGTGTATATTGGGCGATATCTCCATTGTAGCTATTTCTTGGACTATGTACATCCACAGAATCATTGCGTGAAAGATTTGATCTTCTCCGAACTGTATATTCTGGAATTGCTTGTTCGTCATCTAAAATAAAAACAAACAATATAATAATTAAATTCATAGAACTGGTGAATCGTACTTTAAAAAAATTAAATCACCTTCTATTTTTTCAATTTGAGGTGTAATATTATCTGAAAGTGTTGTCAAGTCTGGCGTCGATGTCCATGATGTAGTCTTTCGACTAGGTCCACAACCTTTGTCTATTTTAAAATAGTTTTTACTATTGCTTGTTATCATATCTGATGACATATTTTTTAAATTTATTGATTCATTTGCCCTAAATTAATAATATAGTTTTTTTATGTTTTCTTAAGTAACTAAAAAATGGGTTTACAAACTCATTATTTAAAGACGGAGTCGATAGTGTAGTATCATCTTTTCTAAGTGATGACTTCCCATTATCCTTATTCCTATTAGAATGATCTTTATAGTCCCTGGAAACATAAATAGTGTTGAATGTAAAATACAACTTTAATTTTAAATAGTCTTACTAGATAGACAAATACGTAAAAAAGGTCACTTATTTTTAGAACACCAAATTGAATAGCTATATTTTAACTTTATCGGTAAAATAATAATTGGAAAATATTTATTAATTTTTATTATTAGTCATAATTTAATTTTATTAAGTATATTTTTATGGTAAGTACTTATACCTAGCAATATTTTATCAAAACACTAAAATTCAATTAAAATATATTATTTAAATTGTGTACATATTGTACAAATAGTAAAATATGAATCGTCTTACACCTACATTAAAACGTATTTCATGTTGTTTGAAAGATTTCAACATTTTCATTTTCAATACTCAATAAGTATACATAGGTATACTTCAAAATGTATTTAATATAAAGTTATTTGACTCGTAAAGGCATAATTAGAGAGGTGTTTGCTACTTATATAATAGGTATAGTGCCATAGTCCATAAATGATAGATCTATAACTAGTTAAAATTGAACATCTCGGCCGAATGATTTCAAATTCTTTTTATTTATCATGATTAAAATTCGGTGAAATATTATATTAATTACTATAGATTTATAGCACACAAGCATATTTTGTTTCAATTTAATTTATTGCAATAGACATTTTTATTTTTCTAGTGTTTCGAATAGAAACTTTCTATATAGTTTGATTTTTGATTTTGCGTGTTATTTATTCTTACATCGATAGTTTTGATAGTTAGGTAACATACTAACATAGGTGTATATTAGGAAGTATAGGTACATAAAATATTTACAACTACCTAGTAATGTAATTATTCATAACCATAAGCATTTCCAATTTCCAAAAATAAAGAGTGAGTTTGCAGAGCTATTGCAAACCTTAGCTTGATTTTATAGTAAATACTCCTAGGCTTCTAGCTGGAAAATTTCTATCTATAAATTTCTATTTATACTATATGGATATCTATAATATCTTATTAGTATTAATGCGTATAAATAATACGTTTATTCATTCACTCTAGAGTCTAGATATACTTATTCTTTAAATGTTGAAAAAAAAGTAATAATCGTTAAAAATTATTTTTTAAGTAATAGGAATTGGGAATTGTTATATTAATAATAGTGTTTTAGTGTTTTCTGAAATATTAATATTAACCAATTCTTTGAAATAATTTCGATTTGGTTTTAATTCAAAAATTAATAATTTTTACCAACTAAAAATCCATTATTTAGTACCCCAAAATGTAATTTCTTTTTTCTTTTGTACTGGCACCTATTGTCAATGCATCAAATAGTCAGAATATGTATTCAATATTCATATATTGATAAGTATATATACATAAATAAATATAATATATAAATACAATATACCTAAATAGAATAATAAGAAAATATTTACGATAAAAAGATTAAATTATTTAAATTTAAAACCATCTACCGATCTAAATATTAGGCAAACTTGTTCATTATGTGATGGTTTGCATTTATTTAAGATGACTATGTATATATTATATATACTTACTTATAACCTATCCACTTGAAAAAAGTATAGCTAATTTGATTGTTTTCTAGAATTATAAAAGGTTAGTCTGCTTAATATCAATACATATTCTACATGCCTAAGTACCTAATTATATTAAATAGATTACTCGCTTTTAACAATAATAAATACATATTGATACGCATGGATTATAAACGATTATAATTATCAAGGATGCAGTAACGTACTAGTGCTGGATATTAGTGGATACTAGTGGATAGGTTCAACTTTTCCTAATCATTGACGCACATAGTGTTCAGAACCTGTAGGATTCCCCTCCCTCTGGTGTTCCATACACGAATAAATATTTGTTACATTATATATTAAAATAATAAAATTAAATGTATAATTATCATTTTTTTCAAGTGTCAAAAATCACTTTTTTAAATAACATTTTTTTGTCGATGGGATAGTTAAAAAAAAAATGTAGTAATTTTTATACTACTATATAGTATTTTTCTGATTTTCGTCTCTGTAAATGGTGATTGTTTTTTTACTATAACAATAAGCATTATAATATATTATGTGCCAACAATTTTTTTTTTATATAATACAATATGTAATTTATATACTCCCTTGAAAAATCCTGTTATGCTCGCTGGAAAGATGTATATGTGAAAATACATATATAAAATGTTATTATATTAGTATACAAATATAGTTCACCTGAAACACCGTTTGCATCTGGTTGGCCAACGGACTTGCGGATGGAATCCGAGTGGACATAGCGGGTCGCCTTTCGCGGATGGTTTAACGTGTTGCATTTTCGCGAACTAATTTTGAAAAAATAACAATACACGCACATACATTCGCGTGTAATTCGTTTCCGTTATACACACGACATACACGATTCTATTAATAAATCTGTCAAACTATATTTTAATATATTATGCACATGCACCCACTCAATTATAATATGTATTATGATCGTCGTCTATACAACATAAGCTCATAGGCACCTCCTCTATAAATGGCGTTTTACCTGTTCTCGATCGTCATCGTGGCGTTCGTTAACAGAGCGAGTCGTTTGGCGAAAACTCGCGTACTGAGATCGACACAGTACACACAAATTTATTCCGCGCATTATTTTCGTTAGGCCATTTCGATACGAACAATATAAATACATATACGTACCTATATATACACCATATACATGTATTCCGTGAGACGTGATTCTCCGCTGGGATTTCGCTCCGCCCATAACTGCCCGTCTCGGTATAAATAAACTTTGCTCATGCTGCCGTCGCCGCCGATCTCTGCACATAGTATTATTATTACTCGGCACATTTATATATTATTTTATCCGTCGCAAACAGAGCATTGTGCGGTGTTAAGTATAAACACGACGAATAGACGACTTAACCCTTAGGAATTCCCGCAATTCGGGATTCCGGAAAACTGAAAATTGTGTGCGTATAATGCAATACATATACGCAATGGCGCAACTATAGGCTATAGCCACGAAACTTAGCCCTCTTATACTCTTAAAAAAATAATGTCCATGTATTTGTTTCTTATTGTTATTATTCTCGTGTTGCATGTGAATACATTTGTAATTTGTATTAATAAAAACTAATGTTGAAAAACCGATAAGATAATAGAGGTGGGTGTAATTCTTTACTGAGTCTAATGTGTATAACTTCATACAATTTTGTGTAGACCGTTTATTTTAATGATTTACGATTGGTTCAGGATAAAGTATCATATAAGAAAAAAACACATCCAATTTCATAAATAGCAAGATTAATAATAGTTCATAATAGCAATAATTAAATAATTAATACTAGTATCTATAATGTCTGAATGTTGATGGTACTTATTATATATGTCATATGTGTAGACCATCTACGGGTTAATTTTAGTTTAAAGTTCTGCAAATCTTCCGAATTTTAATCCTATTTATGCTTATGCAGAAAAACTTAATACATTATAAAATGTTAGTTAGAGCTTAGATGTGTGGAAATAATAATACACAAGACTATATTTTGTTATAATATGTCTATTACATAGTACATACTCGTAATGATAATTTTTTTTTTTAAATGTAATTTACATTATCATCATGGCTGGAAAACGATCTTTCGCGGAAGTCACCCGATCAAATTTTGCTTTGTTGTTTTCTGCTGGTTAGGTAAGTGGTATAGGTGCCTACCACGTCGACGGTTACCACTAACCGCCTCGTCGTGGCGCCATAGACACTCGGCATCCGTTATACTATTATATATTACATGTTTATTTATGTTAGATTTAAATATATCCACACCCGGCACTCCGTAGTATGCATATGGCGTGTATTGCGTATACGTAATAATAAAAATAATAATAATTTATTGTTCATTCAGATAATCGCATTTAACAATTTAAATACAATATAATGGCACAAACCATTTCCGAGGTTATCCTCTTTTCGATGAAATTGGAACTCGGAGTACTATAGTAAAAATAAAGTAAACATTGAACATTTCCTAATCGATGTTTCTAAAAACAGTAATACACGATAAGTTCGGAAAATAAATACAAAAGATATATAAGTTATTATAAAATGTATAGATATAACAATGTAAGAATACAAATAGCAGGTTTATTGTTATACACGCTTTAAAAACTAAGCATATTTAATTATTGTTTAGGTTATTAATTAAACATATTTAAATATAATGTTAATATTTATTTTTAAATTAAAACTTGATTGAATAAGTTTAAATCATCAACTTGTCGTTCGAATTTAATGTATAATTATAATATTATATTCCACATTTTATATCTTTGGCTGTCGATTGGGTCAAATCTTCCAGCAGGTGTATATATCACGCATATGGCAATCGCCTAAAAATAAACAGGATGCGACTGTGTACGTGTCTGCAGCAATAGGTCAGTGTAGTAGTATTATAATAGTAGAAAGGTAACGAGTAATGCTAAAATATAATGTCTAAGAGCAGATTTTTAGGTTTTTAAAAGATTTTAATGACTAAAAAACCCTTAAAATATTTTTTAATAATCCTTAAACTAGTTAAACTGATAAAATATGATTTTTTTACTTAAAATAGTTCAAAAATCTGTACACTTTATAGTTACGATAAGGAATATAAGTATGCTAATCAAATAATATATTAATATATTATTAAACTCAATATGTTTTACAATTACCATCCATTATTAACAATTTTCGATTTAATAACAAGCTAGTCATAGAACGATAGAACGGTTTCTACCTTTTTTCATTTTTAACATTTTTTTCCTGTAACGAAATAATTACAGTAGTTCAAGTAATGAACAAAAATATGATTTTTTTTATGTATTATCATTTATCATTAATCATATTATATAATCTTAAATATTGAATATAATCCAACATAAGTAGGTAAGTACTAAGTATATGCTGAAATGTTCAATTATTTCCGAAATGTAGTATCATAATCATACTATCATATATTCATATATGTGAATATTGTGAATTCTTTGATGGATAAACCATCTAAATTTTCAACCCCGTTGAGTTGCATAAAGTTAACATTTAAAGTAGAAATCTAAAAATCTGCTCTACAGTATAAATTATGCTGTATAATGACTTTATATTGAGTTATTTATTAGATTGTTGGTACCTAAGTATAATTATATTAATTAATAATTTACATTCTTACTATTTTATATTTTTGTCTACATCGATGCTTATGAATATAAACACAACAATAGATGCGTATAATAGATAATACTGTATGCACAGTGGATATTGTAATAAAAAAATAATAATACCTACCTAATGAAAATATTATGTTTCCGCGTATGGTTATTTTTAAAACGAGAGCTGCGGCAGCGGTGCACAGCAGGACTAAAACTATAATATATTTTTAATCGTTAAAAAATGTACGCATTCGCATTAAATATATTTGAATTCCTGAAACATCATTGTGAAACTATTGGTGCTCATATAGTATTATGTACATACTATAGAATATAAAGTAAAATATTAAAGTACCTAATATAGACTACAGTATATTATATTAAATAAAATAATATACAGTACTCATCTTTTTTTCAATAATGCAGTTATTTAAAATCTGATTTTTATATTTTCCAATTATACTTATAAATTATAGACTATAATATAGAGCATATATTTAAATTCATAATATTTTTGTACTATTTAAGGAGATATAATGATTGTTCTATTTTTTTTTTTTTTTTTTTAATTAGAACCTTCCTTTTCCACCATTTAGTAGAAAATTTTGATTTATCAAAATAGAAATTTGAAATTGATAAAGTAGTATATTTTGAGTTAACTTTATTATCTTTAGATCTTAATAAGAATTAAGGATAATATTATAATAAGTTCATGAATTATCATTATGGGCTAGGAAGACATGGGGGCAACTGGGCAAGGGTGATTTAAAGTTTTTAGTAACTAAGTTTATCAATACCTATTTATAATTTTAATACTATTAATATTTTTTTTAAAATGATCCAAGAGGCAAGAATAATAAATACTAGATCTAATAGTAAACCTATTTATATTTTTGTAAAACTATTTTTAAGTGGTTTCCTACTTATTGTTAAGGAATAATATTATAAAAATAATCCACTAAATAATTTATAGTACATAAAAGGGATCTAATAAAAAATGAAAAAAATTGTATTACCAAGGGGCATTCTTGAAATAGAATAAAAATTTAAAAAATATCAAGAACTTGGAAATATAATATTTAGGCAGGTACATTCAAAAATCCAAAAATCAAAATTTGAATGAATTTATTAAAAAATATGGGGATGAGTATGAATGCAGGTAAATTATTCTAGGTAGTATATACAAGTACAAAACAATTTTGAAAATCTTAATAAATCCTAGCTCTGATGAACTTTAATCAAAAGTAACATGATGTAAGGTACCTAGTTGCCAGTGGGTTGTCCTTAACTAGGTAGGTATTTTGTATTTTATGTATTAATGAATCAACAATAATAAACATTGAAAATATATCTAAATAAGATAGTATTTAGATTTATTTTGAGTAATCAAGTTTTATATAATTGACAAAAATGACCTTAATTATTAATTAATAATGTTAACTATTATTCCAAAAAATTATTATCAAATCACTCATAACATTATAATATTTAGTAGGTACAATGTATGTAAATGTAATATATGTACCTGGTACTTACTCCCTATTGTCCCTCTTTATAAATAGGTACCATACATAATAAATGATATATTTATATATGTAATTAGAAACTGCGTTTTTCTAACACATATGCAACAAATATTTGATTTTTTTACACTTTAATACAATCAAGATTTCAACCTTTAACAAAATATTATATGAGTATATGACCTTTACATATTTTGACGATTTTCTTTAAAATATGTCCATAGTTGACCTATTCACTTAAATATTACCAAAATAAAATGACCTTTAAATGTTTTTCAATGCTCAAGAATAAAAATGTGTATTTACTGGGTGATCTACTTAATGTAAGACTTCCATTATTTAAAAATATACATTTTTAACTTCATATTCCAGAATAAAAATAGAAAAATAATATATATACATATATAATAATTCAGAGTATTTTGATCTATAAAAATCAAATTTCTGTCAATTGTTTTATTAGTTACAACTTACAAGTTATAACTTTCTATAAGTCATCTAAAGTTATAATGAGACTGATGAGAAGAGTAGTGGGCAATGGACCACCATTTTGCAAGGTACCATTATCTAAACTATTTGAATTCATATCTCTTAAGCTAAGTACTCGTCTAAAACTATTTTAATGTATAGAAGTATTCCAAAAACTATTCTGATTTGGAATAAGGAATTAAAAATACATATTATCATAAAAAGTAAAAAATTGTAGAATAAAAAACATATTTTTTTTAGAAAAATGTTATTTTGAGATATAAAATTATGTAAAAAAATATTTTTAAAAACTTTAATAAGTAGTTTGTTAATAGTGAATTTCTTACATTAAATGGAACACCGTGTTCCAGTATATATCGCTAGGAACATATGCTATAATAGAAATTAAAAATCTAAAAATGTATTACTTACATGGAAATTTAAAATGTTTAATGTATACTACATAAATAGTGATAATTTGCTAGTGAGGTTACAGCCTTACAGGTAAAGTAAATATAATCCTAATCATGCTTGTAGATCTGTAGCATACTGATTGCACAACTCTATATTGGTTGTCTCGTATAAATAAAATATTAGAGTATTATATAAATAATAGTGGATTCATAAGCACAAGATTGGTTAAAGCCTAGTATATTTAAAATTTTAAATAATAATTTTAAACAAAAATATTACCTACTCAAAATCATTATTATATGAATCATTAATTTCAGAAAGGAAAAATGTTTATTAAACTAAATTTTATAGGGGGACACAAAAAACTGTCCATACAAGACTTAGAAAAAGATAATTGTCAAAATAAAATAATACTATAAGCATTTTAAAAACACAATATACTTGATATTTTCTAAAAATAATTAAGAACATAATGCTGGGAGTCATTTTGAAAAAGTGGACATGTCCTGTATTTGCACTAACTATTTATTTGCATTATAAGCAGAGGTTGTGATTTGAAAACAATTTTTTTTATTTATCTTTATTATTTTAAACTATTACAGGTATCTAATAACTTGTAACATAATTTCTTTATTTAAATTGTTATTGGCAGGTTGTTCACTGATATATTTGCACCCTTTTTGCATTAAAAATAAACATCAGAGGCAAATAATTCCATTTCAGTTTTTTATTGACTAGTACCTTTTTACACAAATATGTATCTAAGATAGAGAAATATAAATTTAGTGATAACTCAATTACATCAAAAGTTGGACAAATGATCAACAAATTCAGTAAATTAAGAACTAAATTTTCCATAAAAAAATATACATGGAAATATTTTCATTACCTATCATATTTTGTTTTAAGTAAAATATTGATTTAGGGCTACATATTAAACTCAATTTTTTTAGTAATAAATAATAATAGTTTTATTTTTTTTTTCATTATATAATATAACATAAGTTAGAACAAATAACCAAGTCAATCACAATTTGTAATGAGATAAGTAATAAATATTATATTGTTCTCTCATCTGATATTAGTGTATAAATAAATAATGTATAACACTTATATCCAATTTTAATTTACAATATAATATTAGGTTTTATATTTTTTAAACGAACAAATTATTATAATAATATCAACAAAATCAGTACCAAAACTTAATAATCTAAAAGTAAGCTAATAAATTGTATTTGTGACTGATTCACATACAAAGTGAATACAAATAATAACTCTGGTAACAACAATAATGACATAATTTTCTATAAGATATATATACATAAAACACTACGATAATTTTTTTTTGATTGTAACAAAATTGTGACTATTCACCAATTTTCTTTAAGTCACCGAATAAAAATATATTGGGAATAAAAATATAGTTATTGATATTGCGCCAAAACATCTTTAAATATATAAACAAATATATTTTGAATACTTAGATGATGAATATACATTAAACGTGTATATTTATACATAATTAGGATTTTATTTTAATGCAAATTATTAGGGTTGTCATGATGGCATTGATTCAAATGTCACGCCTAATTGTTTTTCTAATGGAGATTTGTATTCCCAATTTTCTCCATTTTGCACAAACCACTAAAAACAAAAATAGTTAATATTATATATACAATATACATATATAGTTTTTAAATTATATGTACATAATTATTATAGTATTCATATAGATAATAGAATTTTTTCTATAATTTATAAAAATGATAAAATAGGGTTCTAAAAAATATAATATTTAAAATAAATAATATTATTAATTTTATTTACTCGTGGAATCCAAACTTCATTATTTTCTTTTCGAACTTCAGCTTCATTTCTCTGTTTTTGTTCGATTTCAGCTTTAGCTTGACTAGCTTGATCAACATTATCAACTCTAAAAATAAATTGTAATAAAACAACTTGTTAGATAACACAAGTTAAATTTATTATAATTGATAGAAATAGTATGCGAGTCATTAATTTTTATCTATTTTATCTACTATTCAATCTAATTGAACTTAAATTTTACCTAATAAATACCAGGATTATAGGAAGAGTGACTTTATAACGTATAAGTGTTAGAAATTATGATTTTGAAATTATAAGACAGTTTTTTCTAGCAAAAATATTATGATAAAATTGTTACAAAAAATAATTTAAGTCACTTACTTGAGACCTAATGTAACTTTTTTCCAAATGTATCTAGATTCATTAGTATCTTGTTCAGCGACTTTACGAACTCTCTTTTTAATTACTTCAATTGCTTTAGTGTCAACAAACATTTCAGTTCTCTAAAAATATAATTAATTAATAATAAATTAAGATCACCAGGATCATAGTAACAATAGAATATTTAAGTTTTATAACAACATCACTCACTTAATCTTAGGCTAATTGTATTACAATGTACAATTAATATTTTTTTAAAACTAATTATTTAGTAACAGAATGGGACCACGTAAATACCTGATACATGTGGCTTGATTCTGCTCATAAGTTATATCACAAAAAATCTTACACATTATTTGTTCTTAAAATAGAATTCATTAATATGAATAAATTAAACCAAGGGTTGACAGCAGATGAACCACAGAGAGGAAAAACTGGAGTACCAAAAATATTTAATTATAATATTGAGTTCACATTTGAGAGATTTTTTTAGATTCTTTTGTCTAGGATAAAGTAATTTGTTTTTTTTTATTATTTATCTCTGTGTGAACTTATAACAATAAGCTTAACACTTGTTACATAATTGATATTTAATTTATGTTTAGGAAATATAAAATATTTTATTTTATCATCTTGATTAAAGAATCTGTCAACTCTGCATTTGAGTATAATATCTATTTTGAACTTATGTTATATATTTTTTTATCTTTATTAGCAATAAACTGTTTACTAGTAACAAATTAATACTTACACCATCAGCCCATTTAGCTTCCATAGAACCATTCCATTCACCAGAAATAGTTAGAAAAGGCTTTTTTGTCTTAGGTCCGAATACTTCTGCAGTAATGCGGTGTTTCTTTCCACCATAGAATGGTTTAGTATGGAATTCTATATCACAGTGGTAACCTGTTTGTGGACATGTTATAGTTACAGACCCACCTAGCTCAATCCATGGCACAGTTAATATTGATCTGTAAAAAAAATACCAAATTTAAGTAAAATTGTCATTCATTTTTAAAGGCTATAAATACCTGCCATAACCACTTGGGAATGTTGAAATGTATTCTTCTTTATGTTTTAATAATCTTACAATACCTTGTCCCACATGGTGAACAGCAACAGATAAGCCAAGAAACTTAGATTTAGTCCACACACTTGCACAAAGAGTTACTTTTTTTTTCTTGTGCTCAGCATAAAATGCAGATACTAAAATATGTATCAAAATAAAATAAATACCTTTATGTAATACATTTTACTTAGTGAGAATTATTTAATTAAAAAAAGTGATATGAAACAGATTCTATGACAAAATAGATTTAAATATAAAAATTGAAGAATATATCTTATACACAAACAAACTACACACATTATATACAATTAATTAATCTTACTAGGGGGGTGATGAGAAACTTGTTCTGCAAGGAATATCAATTGATCAGGATCAGTCCAAGGTAAAGGGTTTTCTTCTTGATTAAGTACAGCTGCTTCTGAATTATTTTGAGCTGTAATATCATTTGACAATTCTGGCTCTCCTGTAGTAACTCCAGGTACATCCCAATGACAACGAAATATTTCACCAAGTATTGGATTATAGGGTTTTTTTGCAACAGCAGAATTTCGACCAGCATGATATGAAGATAAATACCAACGTACTATTTGAACCATTCTTTCTTCAGGTGTTTCCAAGTCATTTGCTCTATACATTATATATATAGTATAAATAATAATAACACATTAAAAGATACAAATAAAATCATAAAAAATATTAAAAAAAAAAAAAATACTTACTTAAGAAATAAATCAGGATGAGCTAAATAATCAGCATACATTTCTAATAATGAACGTTTTTCTAAAATGAATGTTGGTAAAGCAACTTTTGTTAAATCCATACCAATTTTCACTTGAGATATGAGATGTGTAACAACTGAACCCTGCATAGTTACTGAAACAAAATATACCTATATAAATATATTATATTACAGATAGACTGATATTATAAACTTTAAAATCAATATAGTTTCCTTACCATCAGATTCATCTTGATCTTCGTAAATAGCTTTAAAACAATAAAAATGCAATTAAAAAAACTATACTTAAATTAAATAAATGTTGTTATAGTACCATCATAATTTATAGAGCCATCTGAATAAGTAGGTACAATTATATTGTCTTTGCTGTAACTATCCTTTTTTTTTGACATATTTGCAACGTTCCGATCGGTAGAATCAATAGATATTTGATTTAAATCTGAAGATCCAGACTGAGTCAAATTTCCAGTATTTTCTAGAACTGGTTCACTTCCACTATGAGAAAAATAAAATAATAAACATTTAAAAGCTTTAGATTATATTATTATTAGCTATAAGAAAATAATGTAAATAAATCTTTTATATTATGATAACAGATTGAATTTAATGTATATTGTAATATTTAATTCTTAGCAAAGTACCACAAATATTTCAATACTTTTAAATAAATTACAGAAAATATAAATAAATAATTTAATAATTAGTTTAGGTGCCTACTTAAATATAAAAAATAATTTTACTATTCAATCTTAAGGAAATGATAACTGATAAAATTAATAATTAATGAATACGTTTCTATTAATCTATTTACTTGAAATAAAATGCAAACATTATAATTTATCATTAGAGGTATACAATTATTAAAATAATATCAAATTATTGTATAATTGTTTGAAAAACATTAAACATACACTCCAAAATTAATACCTAATGTCTTAATACTTAACATTTATCTATTAGGAGGTAGGTACCAATAATCTATTGATTATACATTGAGTGTTGCATAATTATGTACCTATTAGATTTTGGGAATTTTATTTAAAAAGTAACAGCTCATAAATAACTACCTGACAGTCTATAAAACTCAGCATTAAAATTTAAATCTAATTATGTATAGTAAAAATATTTATAGTTACTTGATGAAATGACAAAATTAATTTTCATTAAGGAAAATTTTTTATGCAATAACAGATATGGATGAAAATGGATAATAAAAATTAAACACAAATAATAAACTATCATAAATATAATAATGATTTATATCATATTTATCTAAATCATATAAATTTATTTACTTATTAAAAAAAAACTTGCAATTATCAAATAAATTAAAATATATAAACTGATATGAAAGTTATTAAAGTATACATTTTAATAAGCTGAAAACTTTTATCTTAACTTAATGAAGTTAAAAATGTTCTTGCATGTTTATTATCATTAGTACTTAGAAGATTTATATCAGTTTTATTAAAATTACAATTTGGTAATTAGGTAAATTTTTAACCTTTGGCTTTGGCCCATGTTGGCAGTTATTACTGATTCTGGATTCCCGGGTGAGGTATTAGCCCAATTCCAAAAACGGGAAATCATTTGTAGTTTGTACAGCAGCTTATACTAATATTGATAAATGTAACAAATATTCTAAAAATCACTAATACAGTAATACATATTTTTCGAAATAGAAAATTTGTTAAGAAATACAAATCACCAATCGCTGTTTAAATATATCAGATAAACAGTAGATAATAATATAATATATATTAATTAAAGATAAAACAATAGACGGAAGGACAGTAATGATCGATTAATAGAACGATTTGTGTATAAGACAAATATAATAATAATTACACGAACTGCGAAGTGCGAAAGTACGAAGACGGGTGATTACGTAGTGATAATAGTTCAAGGCCGAAATACAATAAAAACAGCTGATCTTATGACGTTTAAGCCGTTCAGCACCCCAACCAGGGTATAGAACAGATTACCAGATAAGGATCATGGAGGGAATTTTGACATTCTTGATTTTGTTTTTAATTATAATTTACAGAGAAACCTCTATATTGTGGACAACCACGGGTAAAACAGCCACTAAAGGGAGTTATCCACTATTGAGAAAACCTCTACATAGTGGACATTTGCGAGAAATTACTAAATGGCCAGTATAGGGAGACGCTATAGATAATTGATTATATATAAACATAGTACATATGCATATATCATATAATAAATGTATACATATACATATATTATATGTATATATAATATCTACGTAGTAAAAAGTGAGTATAAAAGTGTTTTATGTTTAATGTTTATGTACAATTGAAAAAAAAACCGTAATCATTTTTTCTGTAAATTTTTTCTGCTCTTCACAATGAATTTGCAAATTGGCTACTATTGAAATGCGATCTCATCTTTCACCGAACATATAATCGAACCATTTGTAATTTTTCATATAATTAAAATAAGATAAAATATGAACGAAATATCGAAATTTATAAAAGATAAACATAACATTTTTATTACTTAAATATTTTTTTTTTATTGTGTCCATTTATGAGAGGTTATTACTTATTTTTAATTTTGGTACCAGATTTTAGTGTCCATTTCCACTATTAAGAGATTATAACTTCTATTATGTGCATACATTTTTGCCGGGAAATTTAAAAGTGTCCACTATTGAGAGGTAACCATTAATAGATGTTGCACTGTATTATATTTTATAACCTATAAATAAAATAATTTTTTTTCCGAAATTTTGTTTCAACGATTAAAACAATTAGTTCAGATAAAGATTATTATTTTAACTACTATAAATTTAAAATTACACAAAAAATTAAATTATTTAACTCTTACCCAACAAGTATTCGGTTCTTGTATTTTCGTCGCATTGCAGGCACTGGTTCAGTTTGACTAGGTTTTGACCACTCTTCTTCGTCTTCATAAGCATCATAAAAATCGTCTTCAGACGAAGAATAAGAGACATCTGGAATATCTGTTAACACAAAGATATTATTTTTTGTCTATTTAAAAATATATTCATGTGTAATATAATTGTATGAATTGATCAAACACTAATACATTTCTAATAAATAAAAAATAACAATTATATTCTAAAACTTAAAAAAAAATACAGTTTTGATATTTATAGCATTGTTATAAATATTTGAAATTAATGATAATTTTTATACCAAGAGAAAATTTAATATTTCTTTCGAAGTTCTAAAAAAAAAATATTCTTTTGTAATCGAAATATATTTTTAAATGATTAGACAATCGTAAATAATAAATTATGGTTAAATAAATATGACATATATATATTTTATACCAATAACAAATTTGTCGTTTTAAAATTTTTTAAAAAAACAATTTAACACTATTTTTGTTTTTATCCATAAATATAATGATTTTTAAAGGTATTTTTTGACATTAGTATACTTCTTGAAACATTATTAACCATTTAAAAATTATAAATCGTTTTTTTTAAACATTTTTAGATATTTTTGAGAGCATTAAAATCCACCTCAAAACTTGGTTGTTATTAATTAATAGTATATTACCATTATCCATTGGTTGAGAGTCTCTTCTAGGACGTTCTTCACATTCAGCGCCATATTCTATACTACCCGTATCTCCTAAAATTAGTTTCATAAGATTACATTATAAATAATTCAAAAACTCTTCAGTAATAAAGTAAAAAAAACATTTAATATATATCATATATTCGTACATAGATAAAAATGCAAATAATGTATTTTTATTATTTTGTAACTATATCTACCTTCTAAACTAGGGAAATCATAATCTGTGGAAACAGATGTTGTTCTATATGATCCATTTACGGGGAATGCGGTATTCTGAAAATAAATAGTTAATACCTATTATTAATTTGTTGTTAAAAATAAATTTAAAATATTACCTTAGCTATTTGTAACATCACAATTGAATGCTTTACTTGGTCCATTAATTTCTAAAAAACAATTTTATAATAATCAAAACACAAATAAAATATAAATAAAAATGTTTGGACAAGACATAGATTACATATAGACACGAAAATTTTGGCGTGAAATAGTAAAGTTGTTTTTAAATTTATCAAACAATTATGTTAGATAAACGATTTTGAGTTTTCTAATATATTTTCATGAGCCTATAAGTTAATTAATGCTCACAAAAACATATCTCTGAAGAGAAATCAAAAAAACCTTGTACAAAAATGACAGGTCTTAAATACTAGGTATAAATTGCTATTATACTATAATATAGTTTAATTGTTTTATTTAAAATTAGTGGATAGCTGAATTGTTAATGTAATCCACATACTAATCGAACGTATCATTTGGACGACTAGGTATGTACCTATGCTAATGGTGCATACATTGGCGCAACTAGAAGGGGACTTAGAGCGGCTTAGCCCCCTCAAAATATATTTTAGTCCACTTAAATTGTTTTGATAATTTAAAATTAAATAATAATTTAAACATAAAATAGTGAGAATGTGAGATACATCCTATGCAATATGTCGTAGAGAATTATTACAACACAATTATTCAAAAGTAAATTGTATAAATATAAAATATTAAAATTTATTCTGCAATATACATATAATTTTATAAAAATATTATATCTTATATTTTATCTAATAAATATTATGCGGGCATATCGTCCAGCGGCATTGTGGCGGTCATCGTCCAATATTTTAGTTTTATTTTGGTGATTAAAAATGGACAAAAAAACTTATTTAGTATTTTTAATATACCAAAAGAAATATCCGTGTTTATACAGATATTACTATTGATATGAAAATAATCCAGACAATCCTCCTAGCTTTTTGGAAAGCAGAAAATAAGTAGTCCCCCCTAATATTTTGGATCTAGTTGCGCCACTGGGTGCATATGGTGTTTTTCATATCTTACGTATAAGATATGAATCGAGATAACGTAATATCATTTATAAATAGTCAATATAGGTAATAATATACTATAAGAGCCCTTTACAATTTAATTAACTAATATAATAATTATAAAATGTTCATACAAAAAAAATGTATAATTACATTAGTTTCTGAAATAATACATTCACAATGTGCTTTGTCTTCCTCACACATTGAATTCATTTTTACTTCTAAATTCTGAAAAATAATATATATATATATATATATTTATATGCCTATATGTATAATATTTTTATTATAAGTATCTATTTATATTTAAATTATTCAAACCTTAGTTTGTTCAATGAGAAGCTGTAAATAAGCATCAGCTTCTCCTAATTTCTTATCAAAACTTTCCAAAGTAGGTACGACAGCATCATTATTAACCTAACAAAAATAAAAATTTTTATTATAAAATGTATATAATTTGTATATTTATCTTTTATTTAATCTGTACTATAATAATATAACAATTCAATTAATATTTAATCAAAATACCTTTATTCTTACGGTTGGTTTAAACATATTTAAACATCCACCCATCATTCCTACGTCTATAAATTGAATAAACAATACGCGCACATACATTTAATTTAGGGTTTTACTGGTTTTTTTTTTATGTAGATTTCACTTCAAATACACACGGACTAAGGGTTTTGCTGCACATTTATGAACAGACTATTTTATTTGCTTAGTTAAAAAAAATCAATATACACTAGAGCTAAATGGTTCAAATTTCCGTCGGAAGACTGTGTACATCATAAAATAATACCGATGCAATTAAGGTCAGAATTGGATTAGTGCAACCAGTGTTGAACATATATACTACCTATATGGCTGTTTATAAACCAACTACTATACTTGTAATTTAATAATACACACCCTCTTTTGAAAAATATGTTTTCTTACTACCGGTCCGTGCTACAATAATTAAAGGTTTCTCTTTTATAATATATATCTAGCATGCAAGTTTTTTTTTTAAAAACGTCGTTTTATTGTTTCTAAATATATTATGGGTAGTATACAAGTAGAAAAATTAAAAATATTAGCACAATTGCATAGACAAATTATTCTAAGTATGGTCAATAGCAGTGCCAGATCTAGTTTATTTTTTACTCGGGGCAAAGTATAAGATAAGCTTCCTCTCATAATTCAACACTCTATTATACCACTGTAATACTATGTACCAATTACTTTCTAAAAAACATTGGTAAATAAAAATTATTATTAGGTAATTTGGCGCTACTCGATCAAGACTTCCGGTGCAAATGCTCGCCCCTCCCCCTACTAGATCCGGCCCTGTTCAATGGTCATAACTTATTATAATTTGCATCCTTAAAATAATATAAATATATAAAAGAATTTCTTATGTCCCAAAAACGCAATTTAATATTTTGTCTATTTCTTTTAAAGTAATTTAAATACCCCTCTTTTTTATTTTTTTTTCAAGGAAGAGGAGGGTTTACATTGTAATTAGATGTTTTAAAGGTTTTTTTGTAGATTTTGGGAATCAGTTTGCATCAATAGCAGACGTATTCAAATCTAATTATTTGCACACCAATACGATATGTATACATAAAAAGAAAATATGTGTATTAGTATTAATTTAGAGCGAGAAAAAACCTGACCATTAACAAGTTATGTACTAAAAAATAAAATGTTGAACAAGTTTAACGGAATTATAGCGAGGTTTTAAATAACAAGACATTTTTAAATATTGTAAGTTACAGAAAAATAACTAAAATATGTTAATACATTTTTATAATCATTCGAGAGAAGCTGGTAACTCTGCAACTAGTTATATATATTTAAACAGTCAAGACTAGATATAATGTATTATCTATTTCAGCTAAACCATGTTTGTATTTTTAAATTCCACCAAAAAACATAAATTATCTATCAATACACTAGCAATTTATATTCTATTATGAATCAGAAATGTATTAATTACCATTTAATTAACCTAACAATAAGGTTAATAATGTGAATAAAATAAAACAATTAAAAAACTAATTAATTATATTTATATTTAATAGGTACAAAAGACAATATAATATATGCTTTTGCAAAATGAGATTAACACAAAATTATAATAACATTTTTATTGCGAAATGTTCACGTTGTTATATTTAGTCTAAAAATTATATCTTTTTGTAATAAATATTTTAAGCCAATAACTTTATTAACAGTTGAAGCTAAAATAAATAAATATACCCAGTGATTCTTTTAAAAGTAAATATTTTCTCAAAAAGTATTCTTTAATTTTGGGTATATTTTTAAAAAAAAAATTTAAAGATGTTACAAAACATCTATTTTTTTAAAAGTTATTTACAATTTTTATTAAAAACATGCATTTTCATTTCATACTCTAAGATTGTATATTTTTGGGTGAATTTCGATATCAAACAAATATTGATTTCATACAAATAGTTAATTAACTATAACTATTTAGTTAGTTTAAGTTTAGATTATGGGTAATTTAAATAACTGAGTATCTACGTTATTTTATAAGCTCTAATGAATTTAATATACCTAGTTTATCAACCGTAGCTATTTTATCTCAGTTTCAATTTGAACTTTCGTTATAAAATTTAAAACACAAAAACATCGTTTATTAAAAAAAAAAAATTAATGTAAAATAATAAAAATTTGCTTTGCTTTAATTAAAGTCTTAAAATGTTAAATTTTATTGGATTATTTATTTTTATTAATACAAATCGTAGATGTAGTAGGCACTAGGCATTATACTTCGTTAAACAATTATTAATAAATAACAATACTTTTTCTTGTAATTTTATAACTAGGAAAACAAAATAGTTAGCTTATAAATTTCATATTAAAAGTTAGATACAAGGTATATATATATAATTTATTGTATAGTATATATATGCAATAGTACTTAAGCTTTAAAATTTACTATATAAATTTTATATTTAAAAGGTATTTTATTTTAATCTATTAATTACCTGTATTTGATTAACTCTATATCCATACAACTGTTTTTGTATGGTATCTTCTAAAGCGCGTATCCAAAGCTCTCGGTCAGCACGAGTCCTTGCTTGAAAATGGAATGTTTTACCATCTACAGTTACAGTAAACGTAAGATTATCTTCATCATCAATGCCAATCATAGCTCCTTTCAAACGAACACAACCACGGCGTACACCACGTACCATTTTTTCCCGAGACTAAAATTAAAATCCATTGTTTAAAAATAAATGGCTTTTTATACAAGTAATAATGCAGAGCATTTTTTTGTGAATATTGATGTTAACAACGATATTAAATAATGAAAAAATAAATGAATACAGTTTGTATAAAGTATATGAAAGTAGAATATTTTAACTGTATAAGCATGTTAGAACTGATAAAAATTATTCTTTACCTGCCTATTTCACAACTTCCAAAAAATGTTAAATGTTAAAAAGTTAAAAATTAAATCGGTATCAGCACAAATTATATTTTAAAATCAAGTATGAAAAACTTGATGAATTATTGTAAAATTCTTCTGATTTTGTCTAACTAATCAGTTATATTTTATTTTTACTCTTAAATGTACTACAATCTAACATATAAATTATTATAAAAGTAATGAGAGAAAAAGTCAACTTTTGAAACTTTTTCAAGACATTCATTTTAATAAATAAATATTGTCATTAAATGGATTAAATAATATTATGTTATATTTAAAAGCCTTTAATAAGACACTATCAAATATAATTCAATTATGAATGAGTAATTAGTACAATTATTTGTTCAGTTAATACTCATCATTAGGCAAATTCCACGATTATTTTATTGATATATTTAAAATTGATATGTTTAAAACCATCATGTTCAACAATTTTATTTTTCTATTTGTATAATAAATAATAAAATAAAATTACTCCAACATATTAAACATTTGATTTTATAATAAAATATAAATTAAACTTAGATATAAACTTAGTCTATTCTTAGTAAAATATTGGATACTTAATGTTTTTTTTACTGGAATACCCTGTTTAAAGTTATCATATTGAGGTCTTTGACCTTAGTTTCATGAATTTATGAATCTTTGATGAGCAGGAAATAATGTCTTCTTGAACCATGAATAGTATTGCATATATTAAAAGCATTTACCCAGACCTTTTATCAGAACCGTGAAGATGACATTACACTGGTCAATGATAGAATATGATGGCAAGTTAATAACTAGTTGAATTTTTTAAAGTTTAAACATAGTTATATCGAGTTCTTTTTAAAACTTATATATTTTTATAAAAGATTAGACGCAATTTATAAATAAATATAATCAACATTTATGGGTGTTTTTTAAATTAATTAATAATTATTCTGTTTTAAAAATATATTACAATAAAAATGGTATTCATGACATGGTTTGAGATCCTTGATGGGCAGATTAACCCTGGTAAGTTTTTTTACATTATTAACTTATAAAAATTATTATTCACTTTACACTTTTAGACTGGAGAACTAAAGATTGGCCAATGATGTCGACAACTGCAATCCCTGTATTATTAGCTGTAATATATATTATTTTTGTCAAATTTGTTGGTCCAAACTACATGGCAAATAAAAAACCCTACACACTTCGAACAGCATTAGCAATCTACAACACAGCACAAATATTGGCTTGTATATATCTTACTGTGGAGGTGATTTATGTTTGATATTTTTAATAATAACTTAACTTGTTTTATTATCTTATTGAAAACTCTTAAAAATATTCATTATAAAATATCATAAATATATTTATTTATTTTATAGTATTTTAAAACAAAACCAAAAATGGGTTGTGATCCTTTAGATGTCTCAGATGATCCAACAGCATTATACGTAAAAACTATAACATTTCTTTGCATAAACAAACCTATTTAGTCATTAATATAACATTTTTACTTTTTAGGCAGCAAAACTAGTGTGGTGGACGACAATTTTAAAATTATCTGAATTCATTGAGACTGTAAGACCATTTATTAAAACGCATTATACATTTATATTTATTTATTAATATCATGACTTTTATAAAATTAATTCATTTCTAAATAAATAATTAAAATATTATTTTTTATTATTATAGGTTTTCTTTGTACTTCGAAAAAAACAAAATCAAGTTTCTGCTCTCCACATATACCATCACATAACAACTTTTTTTTTAGTATGGATTGCCTCAAGAATAAATCCAGGTAATTTCATAATATTTTTAAGATCTTTCTATAGTTAATAGTTATTATAACTTATAAGCTTATCAAATTTCCAATATATATATATATATCAAATATAACAATACTATATAGGAATATATGATTAATGATTTTAAATGTAACAGTTTTAAAATTTAAAGTAAAAAAGTGCATATTGGTATTTAACTATGAAAATTATTCTTGAAAATAGACGTTTAGAAAAACATACATTTTTGGAAAGCTATAAGTACTATGAGTGGTTAGGCAGTTTACTAGATAGGTTCCGTATTAGATAATTTTAAGTACTACACTAGTTGAGTACCAAATATTGTTTGATAAGTACTACAGGGTGACACATAATTTTTAGATGCAGGAGGCTGCATCTAAATTAAGTCCCAGGAAAAAATGAACAAAACAATTGAGTCAGATGAAAAAAATAACTATAAAAACTAGGTTCCACGGAAAATCCGAGTATAACAATTATTGAGTCTCCCTTATAGGTTAGGTTATTGGTAGGTGTTTACTGTTTACTATTACTGCACCTAAAAAAAATGTTTTCATTTTTATTTATTCACCAATGTAAGTAAAAATAAAATATTAAATATTGTTTTTTTTTTATGAGTTGGGATTCAATTAGGACGAACGATTATAAAACTCGAGACTTAACTCGGGCAATTTCAAAATTGTGTTTTTTGGGACTCAATTTGAATACATTGATTTGAGCGTAATGAGTTTGGCGCAAGACAATTGGACGAAATTTCGAAGCGTGTAAATTTGACGCATTTATTTTAGCACATTATTACTAACGTAAAAGTATAACATTAGAAATTTCCGACTAAATAACTTTTATCTTTATTGCTATTCGTATCGTCCAATGTTTAAAGTGAATTTAATTTACGCAATTTAATATCAAAATCATCACAACCGCGAAATGGAGTTTAAACATAAAAATCGGGAATAATATAGTATGTTACTAAGACAAGTCCATGATCCAAATATGCAATACCTTAAAAAATTGGAACCAAATTAAAATTTTTTTTTAATTGTTCTAGTAAGTTTTCAAAAATTTAATTTTAATATAAAGTCAAGCTTTGCTATTTTTATACATAGATAAAATTTCTAAATTCTGAATTATAAAATTATCCAAAATGTTAAATGGCAATTATTTCTTTATAAGAATAAGTACTGTTATGTTAAAATAATTAAAAAATATAAATTTACCTAAATAAGTAATAATATAAAAGTGTATTGCTATTACTAACTAAACTTTCGATAGTAATTTTTTTAATTAATTTTTTAATTTTTTTTTTTAGGTGGTATTGTACGGATACCTGTTATGTTAAATAACACGGTTCACATGGTTATGTATTCATATTACTTATTATCATCAATGGGTCCGGGAATACAAAATAAAATTAACAGTTACAAAAAATACATTACTATCATACAAATGGTAAATACATTGTTTAAATATATACGTTTTAAGATATTTAAAATTAGACTTTTAAAAACAGTTCCAGATTTTAACAAGAACATTTAATAAAACACGAGTTTTAATGTTCTTGTAACGGTTGTATAGCCGACAATTTTTTTGTCGTTCAAGTTTGTTTCAATATATGTGCATAAAACTAACATTGATATACATAAATCATTAGCATATTCTATGTTACTACTTGCGCACAGCCATACATATATTTAATGTTGACCCTTGTTTTTTTTCTAGGTACAATTTTGTATTTTGATCGTTAACTCGATATTTTATTTGACTCCTAGCTGCCAAGTACCTAATATTTACGGATTGATTTTTATACCTAATGTGTTTATTGTATTTTATATGTTTTACGATTTTTATAGAAAATCATATACAAAAAAACCTATTGACAATCGCAATAGTATAAAAATTAACAATAATAATAATAATAATATCAATTATAAAATTAAAGGGAAACTTTAAACATATTTATTATACATTTTAACATTATTTATTTATAACATATAGTTGATTAGAAATAATTGTTCATTTTTAATATATGTAGTTGAGAGGCATTATATTATAAAACCTATACGTTTTACATGCTATAACTATTCTTTAATAAGTTCAATTAAATGATTATAAATGTATAACTTTAAAAAGATCTATAACTATTATTTAACAATTTATGTATCATCATCATTATTTATTATCGCTATTTTCTACAATAAATATAATTTAATAATGTAACTATAATTTATGTATTTTATAATTTATTTTTAAGTATAATGAACACATAAATATATATATTCAAATAATAAATTCATTAAACGCACTAAGTAAAATTCAATATCATTTTTAAATAATACCTATTAGATTTAATTATTTATACACTAGGGGTTTTTACAATGAAATTAAAGAGGTTTGCATGATAATAATTCATTTAAATATATTTACTGCGTATAAATAATATTATTCTTTTTGGTGTGGTCGACATATTTGATTTTAATATAATCATTGAAACTTATAACTTAAACCTAATTTAAAAGTTAATGAATATTGGTAAACGTATTTGTTCAGTAAATATTTATATATTTTAAATTGAAACTTAAATGTGATTTTAATTATTAAACTAAATTATGCATTTACATAAATATTTTAAAACTATAGACGATTTTTTTAGGGTTCATTTGTTATAAATAGTTAACTATAACTATTCCGTTATTATTTTTATTTTTATTATTATATATATGTAATATTATGCTTGTATTAATATAAATTAGTTATTAAAATATTTTAAGTTACATCTTTGAATTATTATATTTGCTGTATATAATTTTTATTTTAGTATAATAATAAATATTATATGCCAATATGTTATATGTTTAAATGTGGATTATTAATTTATGTTAAGTTTGTTCTAAATCTATAATGATAAAAATTTATTGAGATATGGTTTATCTAATAGTTGAAGTTTAATATCAATAATATTTATACAAATCACACTATTAAGTATATTGATAGTATTTTAATATATTACACAACTTATATCGCGGTACCGCTCCTTCCACAACCATATACATTTACTCTTAATATTGTATTAACAATTTTTTGTCAAATAAGAATGATATTACAATATACATGTATAGACAAAGGGGGCATTTGCTTAAAGCAAAAGAAAAAGTGAGATGATAGACCATAGACCTATTGTTAAATACTAAGTGATCCATTTGACGTAACTCATTATTTAAATAACTATTACTGTTTTTGGAAATATTTTTGTATGAAGAATTGATGACATGTATTTTTAGTTCTTTATTTCAAAACACAATATTTTTATTACTTCGATATACATGTACTTCTAAATACTCCGTTCTAATTTACGGAACTCATACGGTCATACGATATTAATTTTGAATGAGTAACTTTTTGTTTAAAATGTTAATTATATTAGACTTTAATCGATTACGTACTTTTAACTACTCTATTATTTGTGTAATGTAGTAATATATTATTAAACACAAATTATTATTTTTATACTAAACGATCATTAAAAGGTTGTGCAAGTAGTATACTATAAACGTATAAACATGATTAGGATTATGTCAACTTTTCCTGTAACCTCACCAGTCAATGACCACCATTTATGTAATATACATTTTAAATTTCCATTTAAGTAACACGATTTTAGATAGCAATCGTCTATGTTGATAGATCTATGACCTATGTTCATAACGACGTATACCGGAACCGGATGTACAATTTAAAGTAAGACACTCACTATTACCAAATAATTTACGTTTTTGAAAATATTTTTTTATCTAATTTTATGTTGTACAAATATTGTTTATTTAAAAATATTTATTTTTAGCTACATTTTTTTTATTCTTTTACTTTTCAATCGTTACAACGATATGCATTTTTAATTCTTTATTTCAAAGTAGAACATGTTTTGGAGTACTTCGATAAATAAAAATCAAGTTTTAGACAAGTACTTTAAAAGTTATTAGTTGTTATTTTGTAAATAGGTAATTAAAGTTTATATTATGAGTGATACAGTGGTAAAAAGTTGGTCCACTATCTAAACTTTGAATACTTTATAATCACAGTTATCCATTAGGTAACCTCGAGCTTATACTAATAAACTACTTGAACAAAATATGATATTTATAAATAAAAATTCTACAAATATTCTATTTCCGATTATGAAACTAAAATTAAAAATTGCTATTTAAAAGGATAAAACATTACTCAAAAAATTATTATAATATTTATAATGATAAAAAAGTGAATGTATACATTTTTCAACTATATTGTTTTAAAGGATATTTTACGTGAAATGGATCATAGTATAGTTGAAAATTAATTAAAGTATTCAATATTATATTTTAATATTTTTTGTACTTATAAAAATAACGTTTTGATCTATTTAAAATCCTGTATGTATATATGATTTTACATATGAATAAATTAAAAATACAGGTAACATTTTTAACAAGAAAACCGTAGCAAAAAAGAAATATATAACATAACCACTAAAAAAAAAGAAAAAGTAAAAAGAAATTATACATAGATAAAAACAACTTCACCAATTTTTAACATTTATATTACAATTTGATTTTTAATTTTAAAAACAATTACATTCAAAATCTTTGAATTTTTCTGAATTATATAACTAAAATATATTGAAGATCTTTATACAGTTAAAACTATTATATAAGAGTTAAAATGTTTAAGTTCGAGGTATAGCCATATAGTAGAAATTTATTATTTTCACAAATAATAATAAACATACATTATGTAAGGAAATTTTTTAAAGAGGACGTCGCACCCACATGTGTAGTCTCTGTCTTACACACGTCGACTTAGTAAATTTTCGTTCACTATAGTTTCAATAGTGTGTTTTTAGTTTTGATATTAGAGCGAATTGACCTATTATCAAACTTTTAAGTAAGAACATTATCTGAGTTTTCTCGTTATTTTTTTACGATATTTTAATTTTTAGATGAATTATGAGTATTTTCAATTATAATATTATAATATAATATTTTTCATGTGGGTGCAACGTACTCTTAAAGATTAACTTTCATTTTGGAAATGTATTAACGGATATTGTTTTTTTTAAATAGCTTTAAATCATCAAATTATATTTTTATTTTTATTAGTATAACAAATACATTTTTTATCAGTCCAAAACAAAAAAATATTTTCTCGAAAAATTCAATTTCAAACTTGTTAATGAATTATAAACTATAACTTTTAAATAATTTAAAAATTAAGATAAGAGTAATCCAAAAATGTTTGTCTATGAATCGATTCCTTTAAACTTTAAAAATTATTATTTTATTCAAATACTATTATTATAATTAATTAACTATTCGTTAAACATCGATTTTCATATGGTGAAATTCTCAGAAAAACGCCCTGCTTGGAGATATAAAGTTAAAATTGTACGCTATCATTTAAAATTAAAATAACTAAAGACATAACGCAATATTGCTATATAAATAAGAAAAATGAGTAATAAATACATCATTCTTTTTATAAAATGTTTTGTTTTATTATGACTTCAAATTATGTAAGAGAAGACAAATACTATTAAAAACGTTAATACTTATCAACAAAATTAGTAATTAACTAAATATTCTAAAATTACTAAAATAATCACCCTTATTGTAGAATAAATAATTAATTTTTCACTTCCATTGATAAAAATTAAAGTGTAATTTATAATTTATATTGAGGTTGATATTTTAATAAAAGGTTAATTTTACTACGTTTCAAATATATACTAAAAATTTTAAAATACTTGAAAATGTTGCCGAAATATGCATTTTTTAAACTTTTAATATTTAAAATATGTCTAGAGTTTTTTAAGTGTGTGAACAGTTGATAACTGAAAATTAATTAATAACTTTTTCAAATTAGTATATTGTAACCAAAAGGTATTTTTATCATAATTTAATCACAAATACAATTTTTATTATTAAATATTTATACATCAACGAGTCAAATATAAGTCAAATTAATAACACAATTTACATAAAAAAATTCTACGTTATTTTTATATATTAAGGTAGTAAAGTATTTGTTGATAAAATCATTATTATTGTTTGACAGATTACAATAATTATTATACAGTAACCTATATGTGTTGTGTTCAATAATTCCAGTGGACAAGGAAATTACGCAAAGATATAATGTACCTATATGACTATATATATGTACCTTTGAAAAATTATTGTACTAACTTATATGCTAATTAAATTAAAATTAAGTAGGCGGGGGACATAAAGTATGTCTACTTAAGTAAAAAATATGCACTACACTTTTAATCATATGTCGCGTAGGTGGCGACACTCTAGTTTAATTGTACGGTTGGGAATTCATATTATAGGGTAGTTTAATAACTATATTTTTATTTTTATTAAATAGTTTAATAGATTTGTAAGTTGATGGAGGTGACGAGAGAATTTTTTGAAAAGCTAGATGCTTTTGTCGATCAATATGGAGGTATGTAATATTTTTAATAAGTTTAGTTTATGGAAAAAAATAATAATCATTACAATACGTAATTGTAAAAAGTAATTCATGGTTTGGTAATTTTAGTACAGTTAGAAATATCATAAAATAAATGTTACTACTAATACGTATCAAATAACCTTAATATGTACTAGTTATAATTTAAAATTTCTATCATGCATAAAGTATACATTAATATACATTTTATTTTTTAATTCGAAAAATTTGGTAAAGAAACATTTTTCGATATTTACTGCATAATACTAACATACTGGTATAATATTGAAGGTTAATTTTATTAGATTTTCTTTATAATTATATTATACTTTAATTCAACTATTATCTTAGGTATAGAAAGTCCAAATTAAGAATTAATCATGTTTGCACAAAAGCATTTTCTTTTATGTTTTAGATTCTGAGTGGAGCAATGAATATATTGGTTATACAATGATGCGTTTTTTTAAAGATATGTCCTTTAGTAGCAAAATTATCAAAGTCTTCAATTTTGAGGCTGATTTCTGGTAGCAAATTGGATCTAGTTGGTACTTTGGGGAGTTCCTACTTTTCAAATTATTAGGAAAACCACAAGTGTTTTGTGTATTCTTATCATTGTCATTATTTTTATCTTATAAATCATATTGAAAATAATAATAAATAATTGTGTGCAAGAGAAAAAATACTAAGAGAACTCAGTTTACAATACAATTTTAAGTATTTTTTAATATATTTGAACTTAAATATATATATATATATATATATTTATTTATAAGTTTATACATCTTTGCGTTAATTAAAAACTTGAGATAGTCCCTACTTATAGAGCTAATTAATTAATTTATTAAATATAAAATAGTTGAAATAAGTAGGTATTGAATAAAAAGTTATTTATGTGTTTTAATATAAAATTAAAGGTATCTATAATTAAATAATTAAGTATATGAAGTAGGCAAATGGGCACGCGTGAGGACGGTAAATTAATTATTAATATATAGTACACGATGAGATTCCCTCTCATCAGGTGATTCAAATTTCTTAATATCACTGTTAACGAAACGAATTTTTCATGTAACTTTGAGTGAATATTACTCTTATCGCATATTATTGCATACACTTATTGTACATTTTTAAGCTTTACAGATTTATGTGATAATATTTTGTAACAATATATATACAATCTATATTTATGAAGTATTTTTTATTGTAATCTTCTGTTTGAGTGCCGTATACTCAATAATTACAAAGTATATCACACCAATCAATGGCGTGCCGAAATAGGATTTTTTGAGACAACCACTTTAAGTACAAAATGGGTGGATGAGTAGGTGGGTACCGGGCAATGGATTTAGTGCAATAAAAATGTTTTAATAATAATATTTATACTATTAAGTAAAAAGAAAAGGTAGATTAAAAGCTGTCGGTACATGGACGGACAAATGGTAGTTTGCCTCCGGTCTGAGAATTGTTTTGAGCATGCTACTAGCATCATCTATTCCCAAACTATAACTATATGTGTCGTGACTCACGGCAGATAAAAGATATTTTTCATAATAAAGTATAATATTTAGTACTTGATTAATTCTTACTAATTATAACTACGATTTTATATTTATAACTACCAAGTGGAGATCCGAACACCTTGAATTTAATACTAGTCACGAAGCCTAAGTGGGAGGGTCGTTTAGTTGAGGAATTACGAATTTAAAACTAAATACCGGCACAATTATGTTTATAATTTAGATAATATGCATGCAGCATATAATACATACGTATTACGAACACTGTACAATTGATCAAACAGGATTGTTGTTATATTAAGGAAGGTGTGGATCATAAAAGTTTAGTAACCATTGCATTCCACAATACACATAAACCTAGATAGTTATCTACATTATAAACGCGGATAACATTTCTACATTTTAATGATACTTAATCACTCACTTCATGTGCATATACAATCTACGTCGAAAATTTATTATCGAAATACATATTTAAAAACTAATCATATAATTAATCAAAATAAATAAATAATTTGCTTAGCATTCATTTTTGATAAAATTTAAATCTTTAAACACCAATTTGTTAATTATATTTAATTGTTTTTAAACCTTAAAAATAAGCATATATTATTATTAAAACGTTGAATACAAAAAATAAATAATCACAGTTGCAGGGTAGGTTTATTATTTCAAAAATTACTTTTGTTTCCTAAAAATGTTCTATCAATATTTCAATATTTGGTTAAATTGTATGTTGTAATAATTAAATTAACTGTATACATTTATAAGTAATCAAGTATGGGATTTCTGAAGGTTTTCTTGAAATTTTATTTTTACATTCTGAGTGCGTCCCAGCATAAAAATAATTAATTGTATTGAATAGTGCCATATGCATCCTAGTTAAATTATCACTACACAATGTGTACCACGAGGTGATGAAAGAATTACACCCCCAAAATTTTAATATTAATATATATGTATTATTATACAAATTTAAAATATAATCTCTATTGTAAAACAAATAATATAAAAATTTTTTTCAGATCCAAGAACTAATGAATGGCCTATGGTCCAAGGAATCACAACCACATTAGCATGTGCCTCGGTGTATTTATATTTTGTGTTATACTTAGGGCCAAAATTTATGGAAAATAGAAAACCTTTTCATTTACTACCAATAATTAAAGTGTATAACATAGTTCAGTTGGTAGCATGTATCTTAATTTTTTATATGGAAAGTATTATTCTAAATAATTTTTATTCGTCGTAATGTAATACGATTGTAAAAAAAAAAAAATAAATTACGCGTGTAGGTATAAAACAATTAATATTATTTACAATTTGCATTTTTAGATTTTGATTTCTGGATGGACGACTAAATATACCCTTGGATGTGAACCTGTTGACTCCAATGCACCACATTCAATTCGAGTAAGGAAAGAATATGATATTTAAAACTTCAATATTTCAAATGAATAATATACTTACGCGTAACATAACAAAACTAATTTACGTAAATTTGAACAAAGGTCTTTTTAATTATTTTAGATTAGACCACTGAGTTAACTCAAAAACTTACACTATTGATTTTAGCTAATACCTACCTAACATAGTAACATATCATTAAGAGTGAGAACGTTTCATGATTTCTGAATATTTATAACTTTCAGGTTATTTGTATTAACTTAAGAATAAGATTAACATATTATAAATAAGTTCATATGATTAAAACCTTTACCATTTTAAAACGTTTTAGATTCGAAGCATAGCCACGAATTATTGATTTTATAATGATGTAGGTTTATTTTTTTATTTTGTGTTTGTCATCACCTTTTTGAAGTATTAAAAACTAAAAATGCTTAGATTTACAAGTTCAAAATATATCTTGGGAGAAGGGATTTTATGACAAATCGATTTTTTTTTATTTTGTTGTAATTCAAAAAAAAAATAATAATAACGGTATTTAGTTGAAATTTTCACCAAATGTGTATATAGGTATAATTTTCTTTTGACTCTTTTTAAGATATTTATAAACATTTTCATTTTCAATTTTTTTTTTTTATAAATGTCCATACCATTAATTTTTTTTGCTTGGTAAAAATGCTAAGCAATGTAATAAAAAGCCCAAATAAATAATTCTTACTAAAACAAAAAAATGTTAAGTACAATTTTTTTTTCATAGACATTTTAATTTCAAATATGAACACAATTATATATTTAAACAAAGAATAACGATTTTAGGTATTTTTTTGTAGACCAAAAATATTATTTTGATTTGAAACTTTTACCTAAATTATTATATTTTATTATATGAAATGACATTTTAGAGATATTAATATTAATTCTAAGCCTACTTATGTATAGTGTACAATAAATAAAGTATTACTTATAGTAAAATAAATTACAATAATATCCATATAAATAGTAAATACATAATTAAGTATAAAGTATACATAGTATATGGCAGACCATCTTGCTCAGAATCAATTTCATATGCAATAAGTTATCATTGAATTCAAATTTAACATATACCATACAGTTAGTTACTCAATGACAAAGTACACTTGACATCTACTGAATAGCAAAGTTTTTACCTACTTTCCCACTTTTTAAAATTAAAGTAGATACATTTTTTTTAAGTGTTTGTAAATTATTTAATAATAACACTTGCATTGTAATTATCTTAGCTACAGTTAATATTATAAGTTTTCATTTTTAAAGCTATTTTTTCATCTAATAGCATAAAAGATTATTCTAAGGAATAATTCATAGAACTGCAAGTCTTATGAATTTTGATAAGATATATAGAATACAAAATTATAATGTAGATTTTAATGACTTAACAAACTTTAAAGTAAACAAAATGTTTTAACTAGTGTAAAAAAAAAGATGATAATACAATTAATAGTTTTTTTTGTTTTTTTTTAGTTAGCTAAACTATTTTGGTGGACATACATGTTAAAATTAGTGGAATTTGCTGAAACGGTAAGTATTAATAAAGTAAAAAACAAATACATTTTAAATATAAGTCTTGACATTTAATATTTACTTAGGATTTCAAATTAGTTTTTAGGTTATTAGTTTATTAGGTTTAATACTTATTATTCTTGTTATGCTTGTCTGTTGTAACATTTATTACCGGGATGTAATTTAAAACATGATACTTCTTGACCTACACTGGAAATGAAACATCTTTAATTTTTTTTTTCTTATGAAATTATTAAATTTTTTTGCTACCTATCTGTGTACATACTTTATAAAATATAGATATTAGGGACCATTTTAGTAGTCAGAGTCAATTTGAACATAATATACAATTTTATCAAGTAATTTAATATTATATAACATTAAGCTATTAAGGGGGTTACTGATAAGAATGAAATTTCCTTAAACTAGTTGTACTCATAAATTATGTAGGTAATAGAACCAGATGATTGTCTGGTAATTCTGAATTATCATCGATTATAATGTTCCTTTTTTTTTTTAATGTCCATAGACTAGCTAAGTATTACTAATAGGTAGCTATTTACTTACACAACCCAAATAATGCTTAATTCTCTTATATCACCATACACACTACTTATGTGCATGTTTTTGTATAGTTTTATAGGTGTATTTTTATAAAAAAAAAACAGCAGATTGCATTTTGTAAATTTACTCAATACAATCAATCTTATTGTTGGTAACTTTACACCATATTTTAAAAATTAGATAGAAATAGAAGCGTGGATATTAGCATAAGCATGTATATGATACACTTTATGTTATAATATTAGAATACCTTTTAAGATTCGACCAAAAAAAACTTTATTTCATTTAAAATGTATAATAGGTAATATATTTAAAATTGTTTAATTTTAGGCATTTTTCATACTACGTAAAAAGGCAAAACAAGTTTCTGGACTTCATGTTTATCATCACGCATCTACATTTATTTTAGCTTGGGCTGCAGTTAAATTCTTCCCAGGTAAATAAACAATAACTAAGCAAGTTTAGTTTATAAGTTATTGATGATTTTTAATTATTTTAATAACCTACCAAACTATTTATTATAGGTGGTATGGCTTCTTTCCCAATTTTAGTGAATTCTGTAGTACATATTATTATGTATGCTTACTATCAACTTTCATCTATGGGACCACAATATCATAAATTTACTTTAAAATATAAAAAATATGTGACTATTATTCAACTGGTAATTATTTAGAAAATATAATTATCATCTGATGTCTTTTATCTTATACTCTATTATTTTTAGATTCAGTTTGGTATTCTTGTACTACATACTCTACAAGTTTTGTCATCAAGTTGTTCTATGCCTAATGCATACCTATATGGAATGCTACCAGATATCATTGTTTTGTTTTATTTATTTTACAAATTTTACAGAAATACATACATAACAAAAAAAAAAAATGTAGAGCTTAAATCGACAGAAAAAATTAAATAATTATTTTATCATTTGTTTTATACCTATAATAAAAGTATAAAAAAATTAAATCAAACAAGCATGAGTAATCATATAAAAATGCCAAGAAAAATATTATAACATTAAAATGTAATATTATTTATTTTACTTAATTATTATAATTAAAAAGAAAACCTAATATTTGTATTATTTTTCTGTTTATACAACACAACATTGAACTACTATTAATGTATTTAGTGAATTTTATATTATGATAAATTGTTTGGCTTAATCAAAAATTTTATTTTATTTAGTTATTAAGCTTTACCTACTTATTCTATGTCACAATCTTAAGCGTAAAAAAATTACAACACATAATTGAAATGAAAAGTTATTTTATTTCTTATTGATCATATTCAATTAGTGAACTATTAATTCCTTTTTTATATTAGGTAAGTAGTAAACTAATAATATGCTCTCAATCAATTTAGTATTCTTGTAGTAAATAACACATACACTATTTTTGTCATCAATTTGTTTCATACCTAATTCTTTGAAGAAATTACAGTAAAAAAAAAAAATAATAATAATAAAGATGTTAAAAAATAAAAATTTGATAGATTATTATACAATCACATTTTACCTAGTATTAACAAGATTATTTGTGACCTATGTAATAAAAGTGTATACCTATCTAAAATAATTTATCAATTCTAAATGTACCTATTGTTAAAATAACGATTAGGTAAATGAACCAATTATAAATTATTTGTTACTTTTATGCTTACCGTATAATATGATAGTGTCCCTGAGATGTCATCAAGTACACACCAACGATACTGCCATCCTTTAACAACATTTGTCCATTTGCTTAACGTACCTTCCATTCTAGTTCAGTTATTAAAAGTAATTAAAACCATAAATACTAATAACTAATGGAATTTTTTATTGTTCAAATCTAGCTTCATTGGATTCATCTAAATAAAAAATATTATATTTTTCAAAATACTATTTAAACTTCTTAAGTAATTTAAAAAATATATACATTTAAGTAAAAATATGTATTATTACAGATTTAAGTTGTAATAATAATAATTTATTATATGTATTTTAAATTATAAAAACATAAAACTAAAAAAATATGTATATATTGCAGTGAATGCTGATAACACTATTTATCTACTGGCTGTAGGCTGTAGCCACTACTAGCCACCGCAAAATATAAGTTATTAGAAAGTTTAAGACACGTCCAGTGTGACCAATGCGACAGTTAAAAAACTATTAATTTCAACAATTGAAAACGAAAAATCTGACGACTAAATACAAGTTTGAAGTTATAGTGTTATACGTATAATATATTAAATACCGCCATACCGGTAATATTAGTTTCTTAACTTTCAGTTTTGTAACGTTTTTTTACTCATAAATTCATAATATGAATAAAAATTAAAGATGAATAGTTTATAAAAAAAAAAAATTGATTTATCTTTACATAATAACATATTATAGCCATATTATTCAAGCCAATTCCAGTCAAGTAACAACAGAAAATAATCTAAGTTATAACAAATAACAATTGTTATAATAGACACAGGTACCTATGGATAATCACGATTAATAATATGTCAAATATCGATGTAAATGTAAATAACCATTATTATTTGTTACCTAATATTTATTGCCGGCTTATTTTACGACTATAGAACTAAAACGTAATAGGTAACTGTCATTTATTACCTGCTATGTAGCCATAATTTCATAAACGTTCCAAAGAATTTAAAATCGTCAGTTCATAATTTAAATGTATAAAACATTTGTTTATTGCATAGGTTCATTGATGGGTATTCTGAATATAAAGGGGGGGCTAAAATTCTATTTAACGAATAAAAAAATGTAATAATCACATGATAATAATTATTAAGATATAAAAATGTATAATACCTATAGATATAGTGGCAGACGGCTTTTATCTATAAGGCTATAGAAAAATATTATAAAATCGGCTCCAAGAAGAGAGATCCATCATCAATAGCCAATAGATATAACATATTATAACCTATTTTTATTACCTACGCGGCTATGCCCACGTCCGGCCCTTACAAACATAAACATCATTATCGTCTTCAAACATATACAATATACCTATATGACTATATAGCATTTAAATATTTAAAAAAATTAAATAAATTTAATAGATATATTGTATATTATTGGTAAACATTTTAAAATTTAAAATTTAAATCAATAATCGTATGATGGTTGCCTTGGTACTAATTAAAAGTTTTAGTATTAAATGTATGTGTGTAATTCCTGATATTGCAATAATAGTATAGGTACTAGTTAAGCACTAATCCTAGAAAGTGCGAATTTGTAGAAAAGTTCCAAAAATTACAAAAATAGGTACCGATTGAGTACCTCTAGAGACTAAAATGTACCTAACTAAAGAATTCTGGTGTAAAGTCCGATATTCTAAATATTTTTCAATAATATTTGAATTTCGAATACATATTTAGTTTAAAAAAAAACTATTATCTTAACAGTAAAACATTGTATTTTCTTCATAAAAAATCAATGTAATATAACAATTCTAAAGGATGAAGGGAACAGTTTGTTCAGTGGCATGCTCAGTTTTTTTAAAAGGGGGGATACTCATTTTTGACTTGTCACATACCTTAATTTTTTTTTCATGTAAATAATATATCATTATAAAAAAATCTAAAGGGGGGATATGACACCCTGATCCTCCCGTGAGCACGCCACTGAGTTAGTTAGTAAAAGAGGTCAGCTCCCATTTTGCCGAATTTATTTTCGAGTAACTTAAATACTTAATATAACTTATAAGTTACAAATTACATACTAATTAATTATATTGATGTATTATTTATTTATGTACAATTGCATACGCAATACGTGGATACGCCATTATATTATGTACCTTTTATTGTCATAAATAAAAAAATCGATAATTGCATAATAATAAAAATTAAAAATGTTTTTTTGAACTAGGTAGTTAAAATTATTCGTTGTGCTTAATAGTTTAATTTAATAACATTATTTCTAAATAATCAATCCATTTCATCTATGGATGGTCGCTTCTCATTTTTTTTAACTTGTTTGGAAAAATTTTGCGTTATTTTCAGAATTCAGATAGTACCTATACCTATATAGTATTAAGATAATTTTAAATGATAAATATTTCACTGTATCTATATTTCACTTTTTAAATCACAAAATGCATGAACATGTTTTAATACAAAAATAATTTGAGAATTATGCGGCGTAATGACCAATGGGTCGGCGGCAAAGTAGGATAAATTTGGCTGCGAAATGAAACGGCTTCGAAACAGGACACTATATACCGTAAAAGTTACGTGCAGTTCAGCCAGTTCAGGTTGGTTATAGAAGAAATATCCAGTTGATAGAGAAAAACCCCGAGAAACTGAGCTAAAACTAAACTGAAATAAATGATCATGCAATTAGGAAAATTAAGGTTAAGCCTTTAAGGTAATTAGAAAAAATATTATTGACTGCATATTGCTTTAAGGTGGTTAAAGGACAGATGTGAAAACTGGCTTACAATTTTAATGAGAGAGGCATTCAAGAGAAAGTCATAAGATTGCTCATAAAGTTGAAGTTTCCTCCATTATCTCCTCCACAAGCCTAGGCTTTTGGAGACAATCATTTAAAAATTTTTTGTATAATGTATGTAAATTTTTTTCTTAAATGCAATAAAGTTGTTATTATTATTTGATTTTACAACATATCGGTAAAAATTAGATAGAGAGCTAGCTGCGATTGAGAGGATAGACATTGATTAGGGGATATATTGTCAATAGAGAATAATTAAAAATATAATGATTTGATCGATTTTATGATTTTAAAATGATTTTTCCGACAAGCCACCGGTATCTGATAATAAATATGGAAGACAAGCAGCATCCACTTCGATATCCGGACCAGGAGTAGACCTAACAGAATGTTTCCCTATTGTGGTTCCGCTATAGGTTTGGAGTTTATTAATCCGTTTCCTGAAGTTAGTGTAAGAAACTGAACTGAAAATAATGCAACAATAGTTTAATTTTGAACGTATAATAATTGAGAGGTTTAATGTATATGAATAGAAGCCTAAATGAATATGACACCCATTGATCCACTAGTTCTCTCTTTTTATTTCGATGATAAATAAATTAAATGCTTTTGTGTTAGAATCAAATATTTAAATGTATTGTGGTACTAAAAAAATGTCAAACTATACTTACTACTTAGGTATTGTCTAATATACGACAAGAAATTAATCAAACTTACCTATAAACGTTAATTGTTTAACATAATATATCAGTACTCAGTATAATATATGTACAGTGAAACATCTGAATAGCGGACACTCTTGGTCACCAAAATTTTGTCCGTTATTCAAAGGGGATACATTTTTTAAATTTATTTGTATAATAATGTACTATGTATGTAGGTATGTAAGTATATTATGTTATTATTACTTAATTATTATTTATTGTAAATTATTACATTTTTATACTTTTACAAATTATTATTAATTATTATTATTATTTAAAGTACATTTTTGCAATCAAAATTAAAATTATGTACATGTATTTTTAAATTATTTTTGTTTGAAAAAATCGGTGAGCTTTGTATGTTGATAATTACACCGTCTCTGTGCAATCTCAATAGTACAAGAATACATACAAATGTGAATACGTATTATTTTTAAATAAAGATTAGGGACTAACTGAATTAAGTCCTTATTAAAATAATGTTCGTTATTCGGGGAGTCCGCTATTCTGAGGTTTTTTAATTGAAAAGTAGTGAAAATGTCCCCGTTCCCCAAAAAACGTGCGCTATCTGTTAGTGGAGGTTTCACTGTATATATTTAATTTATTAAATTTATTTTAGTAATTTATTTCCTTTTTACTAGTCAGGTAAAAGTCCGGTATATATATTATAAATATAAATATATAATCAAATTTTAGAATAAGTACCTACTATAAGAATAGGTAGAGATACTGGTACTATACATGTATAATCTACTAACGCGTTACTGTATAGGTAATATGTAATATATAAGTACTGTATATGTGTATATTGGATAGTTAATATCCACTAGATGATTTATAATTTTATATTATTTAACTTTTTATATATTTCTAATAATAATAATATATTTAAATATATGGTACCGACGGTACCGTATCTATATGAAATTGAATATGTATAATATATTATGTTAAATAATTATTATGAATTATAATTAGGCATTGTTGTATTGAATATTATTAACATCTTTTATCTTTCAGCCTTTGTTCATATTACAGTGTTATAAACATATAATAAATAAGTTAATTGTTTTATTTTTATTTAGTATTTACTTTGGTAATCAAATTATTTATTCATATTACAATATATTAACAATAGAATTATAGAAATAACAACTGGAATAATAAGATTAGTACCATCCTTTACAGTTTACACGAATGATAAGGAACATAAATATTAAATAACATAATGATCATATATTCATATGATTATACGAACCTCGGGGCTCGGGGCCTATATAATACTACTTATTTAATGACTGTAGTTAAATTAATACCTAACTTATAAGTTACAATGTACATTAGTTACAGTACCGGGTAGTGAACCCCAAGACGTATTGATTTAAAACTGTTCTTAGTAATAATTATACTATTATTTATTTATTTATTTATTTATTTATTTATTTATTTATTAACAGTTTAACGGACTGAGGTCCTTTATAATATAGTTTAAGTAAATACTCAACTAAAAAATGTAAATAATTACGTTAATATTTTAACAATAATACATAATACGATATGAAAAATACATGATAATTGAATTATACATTATTATTTGTTAAAATTAATTATATATTTCATTAGCTATGTTTAAAATACGAGAGAAAAATGAATGAGCATTAGATTTTTCAAAAAATATAGAATAACAAATAATACTTTATTTCTAAAAAAATATGAAGGAACACGAATTATAGGTACAATACACTATCTAATGTAATATATAGCTATTAATTGGTTAATTAATACATATTAAGGTACTATCTAGTCATCAATAATCTAGATAATATATAAATATTATTTCCGTAAATAGGTTAAGTTAGTTATATAGATTTTCAGTAATTCAACAATTTAAAAATGTTACAAATATTGTAATTTATTCGTTTTTTTTTATATAATGCGTTTAGTTTAAATTAGAAAGTTAGCAATTTAATATTTATATCGACTAATTTACATTAATATTAAATATATATATATATACAAAACATTTGATGGAATAAATAATAGATTAGTCAGTTGAGTTGTAAAAAAAGTGGTAATAGTTAAATGTCGTGAATACGGTTTTTTTTTTTACAGAACCATTGTTAAACGTTTCGTTTTGTCGGTTCAATAAATATGAAGTTTTTTTTATTCAATTGAGAGATATACATTTGTGTTAAAATAAAAATAGGCTTTTAGTCTTTAGACAATTTGTTACACTGATAATTAATAATAAAACATAATCCACCGTGGATGTTGATAGCTTTGTTTAAAAAATATATCAGTTTGTGTTTTTAATACCAAACATTCATACAATCCCCGCTAATTACTATTACCTATTATGCGTTTTGAACTCATTTTATTGCTATTTTTGTCATTATAATCTGACCTTCTTTTTGAACTATTATACTAGGTCGAAATTTCTTCCTAACCTATTTAATTAGAAATTATACAATTTATTTTTCGATAATTGAAAATTTCTTAAAATATTAGTAAAAATAAAACGCAGGTATTTGTTGTTATAAAGGAAAATAATTTATTAAATGTACCTGTTATTTATCTTTAGAATATTAAGTAAATTCTAAGTCATTATAATTTTACTATACGACTAAATTTTCATGTAATAATAATGTGTATATTTTTTTAGAGAACTTAATAAAAATTTTAAAAAAATAGATTGAACATTGGCTTTACACGTGCAAAAATCTTTGAACTCTATTTTAATAAGTAATAAATTGTAGAGATTATATCTACATAGTGTTAGAACACAAAAGGCAATTATTTTAAATATATTTATTTATTATATTCCTACAAAATTACACAAAAATACGTCTTAATAATATACACAGTTGAATAGATCTGAGTTTTTCTATAACTAATAAAATTATTTAATCGAACCTACCTCATTTGTTATCCCGTCCACAGTGATTATAATGTTTTTGAAGACAATAACGTTTGCATTGTGTTATAATATATTATTTGATCGGAATTTATATAGATAGTATTTCAGTATTAGAATATATTAATTGAAAAACGGTGGGGAGGAATGTGAATAGTTTATTATAAGTATTTTTATTTGAGATAAAAATCAAAATGGAATTTACTTAACATTCATTTTTATTTATACGTTGATTTTAGACTTGCATTAAAATATTTAATCGTGAATATTTTATTGTCGAACCATAATTATGCATATTTATCTTTATTTATTAATCTTTAATCATTCCTATTAAATACACTGTTATTTTATTTATTTATTTCAATATACATACCTAATTAACTATACAATACTTAAACTTATATAGTAAGGTGAGTTATAGATGATATTCACATCTACTGAATACCGAATAATTATTTATACATTATTGGTAACTTAGTATTATATTTAGCTGTGCCTCAAACTAAATACTTCATAGTAAATAATATTACGAAACCTACAAGGTCCTCTACTCAGCGCGCTATAATAATTATAAATTCCATCAATTTGTATAAATTTATATATGTAATATAAATATTAAAATATGTATAAATAATATACAATTTTATAAATAATATAATATATAGCAATAGGTGTTTTTACAGTTTACCTATAACCGTAGGTATTATGTGAGGGTGACTATACACAGGTCGAGAAGAAACGACAACTATAATAGTTTGAATAATATGTCCTATGTCCCATGCACGTTTAAATTATATTTCCTTAATGTATTATTCATGTAATAAAAAAAAATTTGATATTTAACCGTCACTGTAGTTACATAAATGTCATGTATATATGTATTGTACATATTATACAACGATATACCTACGCCCTATTATTTATGACGGTTGCCATACATATATGTTCGCTCATTGCTAGCTGATTGACTGATATAGCTACATAAAAAGTAAAAACCATATTATTATACAAATATTCATAGAAAAAAGACATATTAATAATAATGAAAAAAAAAATGATTAAAAATATTAAATAATATACTAATATGATCCTAGAATTGTAAAAACAATGGTTCTGCCTACACAGCTATTGATTTTTTAGATATGTTTATAAAGAGAAAGTTATTAAAAACAAACTATATATAATATGTCTATATACTAAAATTCGTTATTCATAAAACCTATCCATTATACAAATGATAAAGTACATATCTTATGTAGGTATTATCATAAAATTAATAAAACTATTTCAGGGAAAGGTTAAATTATTGTTAAAATAAAGTACCAACAACATATAACTATTCAAATTACCTATATTTATAAATTAATCACATCGATTTATTTTGTTGAGTATATTATTATTTAACAATTCAATTTTGTATATAAATAATATATAGGTACTTAATTTATTATGGATTTAAAGTCCATATCACAATATTAAATTTATAATTATAAAATATTATACAATTTTGAAATAATAAATTTTTTTTTAAATTTTAAATAAATTTATTATTTAGTTCCTATAAATAGTAAAATTTTATTATTTTAGTTACTTTATTCAAGTAGGTATTTTCATTTATAATTCATCATTAGATTTTAAATATTTTAAGAGGTATTGGCGTATTGCGATATAATAATAAATAATATATTATGTTTTAAAATAAGTAAAACTAAAGCAAATTGACTAATTTATTAAAACTATTTCGATTTCAGATCGTACAGTTTTTGCATTTCTATAATGTTAAATTTACCTAATAATGATATTTGTTGATAATGAAATGCATAATTATATGCTAATATATAATTAAATGTTAATTATCTGTCATAATTTAAATACAAATATTACAAAATAAATAAGTATGCTTGTATAAATATAATAAAGTATGCTCAGACTTTCGTAGTATATAAGTAATAAGTATAACCAGAACAATTTGTAGAAATTATATAGTGTAGTATATACAGAACTATATGAAAAATCATAAAACAGAATTATATATCTGAGAACATTTTATACAACTGTTGAAATAACTTTAATGTTTACACTTTTATGAGATTTAAAATTTAAAAAATACATACATAATACTTTTAATTAGATAATAGTCGATTTATTTTTTTTTATAATTTATAATAAACCTATAGGGCTATACATTCTACATATACGTATACATACTTAAAAAATACACATGTTATTATTCAGTGATCGGAGGGATTCAAGTATGCCATTTTTAAAAGGTAATTTTCTGACGATGGAGGGAGTTGTCTTTGGTTTTGTAAATATACCTATTTTTAAATAATGTCAGTCCCCCCTCTAGAAAAAAAAGTTAATTTAATATTATTGTAAATATAAGGATACAAAATACAATAATTAATTACTGTATATGTCCAAAATGGAACATGGTTTAAAATCATTGGAATTTAAAAAATCGAAGTCAAAATATGGACTAGATTTAAAAAAACCCTTAAATGAAAATTTTATTCAAGAGTTTTAAAATCTCATATTCGGCTTTTTACGAAATTTATACATTTCGATTTTTAAAGAGTTCTGTTCATATACAGGATGATTCACCGAGGGACACCGGTTTTCCATTTTTCTTTAATAATGGAATTATTCAAAATCTGATTTCTGGAATTTTTAAATACAATTAAAAGAGCTATACATTTTCAAATACTTGAAATTGTTTGGACCACTTAAGAATGGTCTTGTACTCTTGTGGTAATACAAATTTATGTTTTTTAAATTGAAATCCTCTTTATTTTTGTAAATTATTGGGCAGTTATTTTTTTTTTCAAATTTTCATTGAAATCAAAATCCGAACGAGTTATTAAACTTTAAGTACGTTTAATGAACCATGTCTATAGTTCAGACGCTAACAATTGGTACATTGTCTATATTCACAAAAAAAGTTAAATAAAATTAAAAGAGATTCGGCACCCAAGTCTAAAAACCACTCGTTCATATTTTGATTTAGATTATGATTAAGAAAAAAACTAACCAACAATTTATACAAAAAAAGTGGTTCCTGTTTGAAAAACAGATCGCCACAAGACCATCCAAAGTGGTACAAGTATTCAAAAATATGGTTTTTAGATGTATTTAAATAATCAGATTTTGAATATCTTCATTATTAAATAAAAAAGGGGATGATCGTCCTCGGTGAATCATTCTGTTTATAAGTCATTTGTATACTTCTATTGAGTCTTTAAAAATTTTACAAGACAATATTAATTATATTCTACAGTTAATAGATAAATTCATATTTACATACATATAATTTAAATAAAAATGCTTTTACAGTTCAGGCGATGTTGACTTTCTTTTAACATATCTTGAAAAATAATCTGGTCTCCAGCATTTACAACTACCAGGAATCAAAAACCAGTCATAGTAAAGTCTCACCTAAAATAAATTTAAAAAAAATAATAATTTAGTAAAATTTAGAAAAAAAAAGAAAATCGTTTTATGATAATTAAAACAACTAAATTAAAATAATATTTATTTAAATTAAAAATAACTCATTGTAAAACTAAAATAAAATAATCGAGATTTATAATTTATCCAAAAATACTTGCTTGGAAACATCCGAGTTCGTCAACACCATCACAATGGTGCTTTTTCTTTGATGTCGAAGTGGATGATTGAGAAGGCAAAGGGTCAGCAGAACCTTGAGTAGCACGTTTATGTAAATATTGCTGGTAGTTTTGAAAATCTTGTACCGAAGGTGGGTCATCACCTTGCGCCTGTGTTTTATACATACCTTGTTGTTGTGGCGGTACTGGTAATCTTCGATTGTTAGAAATTGACGGTAAATATGTGTCCGGATAATAAACCTCTGCAACCAGCAGGCTCACCCATCTCGGTGATGACAGACATCCGCCCTCTATGTAATGACATTTGGTTTGACTAAGTAGGAACCATATTTATTAGTTGAAATGTATTTATTAAATTATATATTTATATGCATAATGTATATACGTATGACATTATTTAGTATATTTATTGTATTTCACAAAAATATTCTTTAACGCGATGATATTTAAAAAAAACTTGTTTTTCAGAAATATCTATTTATAATCTTAAATATGTTGACAAATGTACGTACGTGCACTTTGTAACCTCCACGGTTTGGGTGAAATATCCTTCGTATGGAATTTGTACTACATATCTCCACATACCCTGGTAGTTCCGAGCAAATACTGGTGTAGCATATTCTACTTTGGCTGGACAGGGAGTGGGTGGCCCATCCATAACACTACCGGCAGCATGAGCTGGGTCACGTGTTCTATATTCTAATTGCTCAGTTCGTCGTTGAGCCATAAGTCCGGATAGTGCTTGTCCTTGTATTACTTTATACAGCATACAAAATCTGAAGCATTAAAGTAACTATGATAATTGTATACATTTTTAAAGGAAAATTCAAGTATTTAATTTAACTTTTACAATTAGATATTTCCTACTAAATATACTTAAGATAATAAGATACATAAATTAAGTTCAGTGTTTACTGTAACAATTTTATTTTAGCTTTCTAAGTTAATTAGTTAAACATATTTTAAATAAGTTATGAGTAATAGCTTGTAACTAGGTAACAATTTCAATACGATAATCTTTTAATAATAATTCAATGCAGTAATACTAATTTCTCATTTCGAGTTTTCTAAATCAAATTAGAAGGAACTAGGACACGCTACACTATATTAATGTCTATATAATTCTAAAATATGACGTAATAATGTAATATCTATAGGATTATTTTGAATCATCGAACTAAAATCTTTAATAAATTACTATAAGTTATTCTAACTAAACTAGATAATGGTTATGCTACGTATGTAAAATGTAGTCGATAGTCATAAAAATATGCCGTCATAGTAAACATAGGTATTTAAACAATAAATGTTAATAAGAAATTGGAAAATAATATGATTTTTAGTCAATTTAAACTTAACTAATTGAACATATATTTTTTTTCTTTTAATAGTTATATTATACTTGTTTAATATTACATTTTTTGTATGCTAATTTATGATTATAATATACATTTAATTATGTTCACGAATCTGTCATTATTATAATAAATATGTGTTAATTAGGTATAACATTTATTTTTACGTGATTTAAATTAAAGTTAAAGTAGTTCAACTGTTCATTTAATTGTATTAAGTTGTATATTCAGATTCATTTTAATATATCATTACTATTATACTCTATACTGTTATAATAATATTTATCTTTTTATATTAATTGCATTTGTCATTGTTTCTATTAAAATTTTTGTATGTATAATATATCTATATTCGTTTTTTTGTTATTATTATTATTATTATTATTTTTTATATTGTATTCATCAATAATATTCGTCAATATTTTTATTAAAATGATATACATTTTTTTTTAGCCATGACATTATTGTTTGCAATATTAAAATAATAATCACACTTAAAAATTAAAATAAATCTAATTTTAATACAAATAATATTTTTATTTAACTTACACTCCTCCGCTTGTATCACAAAATTTTCTTGAATGTCTAGTACCATTTTGAGAATTTATAGGAATATTTTCGTCGTCATCCATGTTTACATCATCAAGAGAATCTGAATTAGTATACTTAGCTCTTCGTCGAAAAGGTTTCCCTCTAAACAATTCAAGAATAGTTATATATATTAATTATCTAACGTGTATATAATAATAATTATTATTTTTACTAAGAAAACCCCTTTGCAACGCGACCAATAGGATACCTTTATGATTATTGTGTATAAACTTACTGTAAGTATTTTTGGGTTGTACTACTATGGTAATACGAATCGGGTGGAACATATTTGGCCACTTTTGGAATAGTCTCGTCCGCTTTAAGTATTGGCAATGTTCTACTGAAGAATTCTAATGTTTTGTTCTTCATTAACTCACTGAAAGATTTTATTATTATTTACTACATATATGTACGTTGAAAATGATGAATAGTGGTCATACACAGAAATAATATTAAAATATAATTCGATTATCTTAACATTCATACAACAATCATAATACTCACAACGGATATGGTGTTCCTAAAACGTTTTGTTTCATTGGATTCACTGGTAAAAACGCTTTATTTAGATCTCCACATAGATTATTTAATGTTTTTGCTGATGGATTCTTGTTAACCCCTGTATAATAAATAAAGTGTCATTTCATGATTTGTTTTTTATTGTTATTTGTTATACTATGCATAAAAGTACAATTGTTTTTACGAAATACGTGACTACATAAAATCGTGTGAATTGAAAAATTCATACTATAAGTACAACCAAAATTATATCATAAATAATTACTATAATGAGTGTATAATTTTTACCTGGACACAATTTGTTAGATTTAAAGTAAGGCGGAGAACGAACTTGAGGCGGTTCCATTCTCGGAGCTTCGATAAAAGCATAATAACCTTCAGGAGGTTCTTGCCCAGAATCAACTGTAGATGAATCTGTTGATGAAAATGTTTGTGGTTGATGTACAACAGCTATGATTCTCGAAATGAGAAAGGTAGCAATGAAAATAAACTAAAATAAATAAGAATAAACATATCGTGAGTGAAAATTATTATTAATTATCAACAATGTAAAGAACTTTTTAGGCTATATATAATATACATAAATTTAAAAGGAAGCATATTTATTTTTAAAAAAAAGCTTCAAATGAAAGATCATATTATTTAAATTCATAGGAGTAAATCCATTGAAAAAGTTGGGGGGGAGGGGCTACGATTTTTCTCATAAGCCAAATCCGTTAGAAATTTATTAATTGTATGTAATATGTATGTATGTATAAAGGTTTTTTTTCTTTTTCATTCGGTGCGAATTTTGTTGTTTGGGGTCTTGTTAGATTCACACTGGCTAGGAGAAGTACAGTGAAGATTTTCAAAACTTTATATTTTATAATTAATTCACTATAAAGCTTCAGAAAAAATTAAAACACATTTTATTGGTAGTTTTTTTAAATGTTTTTCAGCTTTATAGCTTTGTAGTGAGTGAACAATTGAACATAAAGTTCTGAAAATCTTCACAGCACTTCTCCTAAATTAAGTGAATCTAACAAGATCCCAAATAACAAAACCCGTTCTCCAGTTTCGGTAACCTACCACTCTTAATGAAAATCTAGTAAAAATAACTAGTTTTTTAACTGTGAAACATTATTATATATTTTATTTCCAAATTAATACAATTTTATATATTTTGTTTTATTCGACAGGCGATGAAACAAATCACTATAGGGCAGTATTCCAACTTATAATTTTAATTTTCGTATACAATATTATGTAAAATATTATACAAAAAAATTTATAATATAAAACTTATTATGTGTTATATTTTTTGTTTTTTAATAATATAATATATTCAAATGAAACTACAAAATTGTATGTTTGCAAGATTGTTTGAGGGTGCTTGGTGGGTTTTTGGGGGGAGCGGGCTAAGCCCCCTCAAGCCTCCCCGATTTCTGCCAATGTATTTAATATGTATTCAGCAATAGTATATAGTGAAATACATTTCATTTTTTTGCCATTATTTTTTTGAAAATTCATAAAATAATTTCTTTAAATTACTTATCAATATTTTTAATATAGAGAGGAGCTGTACTAAAGTTTTTAGTATTCTACAAAATAAACAATAAGGAAAATCACACACACACACTTATAAAATAAATAAATTTATAGATCCATTCATAATTTAAGTTTAGAAAGTATAACCCGCAAATACACTTCTAGCCTGCTTAAATACCATGTTAGTTCTATACAATAACCGTCTTTATAACTATAAATATAGTAACTATTCGTATTTACTTAAGATTAATTTTTCCTAAAAGTACCTTCACTATTGCGAAACACCTAACGATTCTATAGACTATTACCTTTATTCCATAAAATTGTGCAAACGAATATGTTTTAATGGTGGTCTATTTTATACATGATCATGTAAAATATATTGTAAATGGACATTTCACATAATTTATGTATCAATCATTATATTGGTTATATAGTATGATTGAGCATGATGTATTGACTAGGTATCAAATTTCTGTACAAAAAAGAAATATTTTTTATAATATTATTATTGAGTGTGTCGGATTCAGGAGTAGTTTGACATCGAATTGCATTAGTATACCTATTGGCTTCTATAACGGCTTTATATTCGATATATTAACAAAAAAGTACATTGGTCATCGTTGGTCAGACATATTGATGTATATTTGTAAGGTATATAGTTCCATTGTTCGTAAGCAATTTAATCTGGAAACCTACTTTTCCCTTTTTTATTAAATAGAAAACAAATAAATTTAGTAAAAAAATATGCGCAAAGAAAATTGTTTTTTAAGCACCAAACCTATACCAATAAATTGAGAAGTTATTTTAAATAAGGGAAAAATAAGATTCAGTAGTGCACTACTTGGCATAATTAAATCTACTGAGCATTATACCATGACGACGTGACCACGATGAACACAAGACTGGGTCAAAAAGAAGATGGTATACCGTTAGTAATAAGTTGTACGTTTGCTACTTTTTAAAATAAAATTAATGAAATGTAATGATATATAAATTACTTTATTTCATAAGATAAATTAGTTTATACACTGTGGATACTGGATAAATACTTTTGTTTAAACTTTAAATTATAAAATAAAAAAATAAGTACCTACTGGCCTATATATACTATATAGGTGTTGACTACTTTATAATACTATAACAATAGTAAAAAAAAAATATTTACTGTGATAAATAATACTGTTTTTCTATATAGTGTTAATATAATTAATTAAGTGTGTATGATTTTATACTGAAACTTACTTGAAAAAAAATTACTTGTAATAATATTTATATTATTGTAGGTACTTTATTATTTTGTGTGTTAATTTAAGATCATTCTGTACAAATATTCAAATTTTATCAGGTAATTAAATAAATATAATAAGTTGAAAATAATTCAAATACTTTCAGATTATTTTAGAAGCTATTAGCCAAAATAAGTATATAATACTTATTTACTTTTAATTTTTAAAATAAATATACTTTAATATTTTTTAAATAATCTGGTAGTAAACTATTTCCTTTGTCTTTGTAGGTACATATACAAATATATGTGGTACTTTATTCAATAATAAAATGTTATTTTACATTTGCATTTTATGGTTAGTTCTAAAATTGGATAATTTATTTGATACGACTGATCACTACAGACATAACGTTTGATCTGTCAAAAGGAAGAATAATCAAATAAACCTTGACGAATTCACGTAACAATCTCCATTAATCTGCGGAACGATATAGTTTATCTATGGTGAATCAGGTGCATTTGCAAACATTAGACCATTTAATTGAATTAATTTTATAACTTGAAATCAACAAAAGATAAATATACAAAACTCTACCAATTTATTATTGTAAATGATTATCGGTATAGGTATTTAATAGTATTACCTACATAATATGGTTTATATATGATAAGAATAAAACGAATTATTTACTTTGTATAAAACTTTTTTAAAATATATCAAGTTAAACACGATATAAATATTTAAATTATTAATTATAAAATAAAAATATATATAATCTATTCGCTGAATCAATTATTGGTTATAACGTATTTAGTAAATAATTATACAAATACAGATTTCTACTAAATTCAATCTTAAAGTTACCATAATATGGGTTATATATACATAGTACTTATAAACATCTATAATAATGAATAAAGAACTAAATAAAATTAATTTTTATTTTGTATATGATACAAATAATTGAAAATAAAATAATATATTTGCACAACGCACAAAATAGTAAACTACATTGTATTTTCAGTTAATTTTTATTTCGTGGATTTTTAATTAAATACCAATTATGATTTTTTAGTCAGGGTCCAGGAAGTATTTTACTTGAAACCGGTAGTTTCTAAACAATAACTTACAAATAATGTCTACTAAACTTGGAGTTTATCGTGTATAATAATAAATTGTATACCTATTAATGAAATACGTGTATATGCAGGTACATATATTATTTATTTTATTACATACTGTAGGATTACAACTATCTTGAACTATTGTACAAAAATTAGGTTTAGCAGGTTAAAGTTGTATATTATTTTGAAAATTGAAAACACAACTATAATTTATTAAGATGTAAATAGAAATAATGAATTTTATAAGCATGTTTTTTTTAAATATTAATACTTACATTTAATTCATTCAAAATCTTGAATAACTAGTTAATATTAATTGATCAAATGTTAAATCTTCTCACAACAAAAAATAGTTTTAGTTAAAAAGAGATGGTGCTAAATAGATAATATTTAATGAGTAGAGGAAGTAAATATACCTATATTTGATATGATATTAAAATTTAAACTATATTTTATTTGAATTCAATTTTATTCAAACTTGTATTGTTTTTTGCTATGATAAACGTATTATATCCACATTTTGATTTTTGATATTTATATTTTATAAGTAATGAAAATACATAGGAATATTGACATATATACAAAACTAATGTTTGTTTTCAAAATTAATATTCTACGTAGTAAGTTATTTTATAAACAGTATTTAATATTATTATTATTGTGCACAAGCGTTTAAGTCTCACAAATTATAATGTAGATTTATTTGCAGCATTTAATCAAACTTTAAAACAATATAATTTAGAAAAATAATTATTCATGTATAAACAATAGTCCTGAAAAAATTAAGATAATTTTAAATTTTAAGATTAAAATTAAAACTCATGAAAACGTAAATTAAATATAGTTATACAAACCAAAAAAATAACATTTTAACGAATAATAATTCAAAAAAATAAATAAAAACCCTCCCAATCATAACCGTATTTGACAATAATATATTTAAGTTAAATATAATTTAACATTATACGTTGTTTCCCTAACTTGGTTTATAATTAATTATTTAGTAATATTATTTTAATATAAAAATAATAATACATTAATATTGAAAGTATAATGAATCATAGTAAATATTTACCGAAATTCTTGATAGTTTTGAAATCATAACGTCTTGATTTTAATGTATAGCACATTGACCTGATGACACATTCGAGTCCGGCACTCTACTGACCCAGACTGAGCCCCACCGAACTTGACTCGTGAATCGTGGATCCTGCCTTCCTAACAACAACTAGCATATTCACTAAAGAGTAGGTAACTAATACGCATTGGCAACTGGCAAATAAGCGCGTTCTCATCGTAACGTAAAATATAGAAAATAAACACATTGCAATATTATTAATAACATCACTATTTTACCAGTAATATAAAGAATTGTACATACCTATTTAGACATTAATATTTAATATAATCATCGTGTTTGTATAATACAAGTAAATAATTTGTATAAAGTAAAATGTCGTAATTTATCTAAACATAAGTTTACCTTAAATCTTCTATGGTATGCACGTGAATCAAATTATGTACTATTAAAAAAACAAATTTAAAATAATGGGCCAATGTACAAAATTTAATATAAAATTACAAAATAAATGAGTGACAAAAACGTATTAGTAGGATTGTTAGGTAAAAAATTTTAATGTCTAAGGGATTCGTTTAAAAATTCAAAAGATTCTTTATGCAATAATTAATATTTATTCCCATAGTACTATACATTATACAATAGTGTAGGATTGTAGCATTTAACTACGCTTTTTTTAAATCATTGTTAATATATTGCAGTTATTTCATACAATTTTAAATATATAATAGCCTTGTTTATGTATTAAAGTATTAGAAGTATTAGGTAGGTAATATTATATTATATACTTTCTTTATTATTATTAAATTGTCATGTTTTGTATATAGATATTACATCATATATGGATAATTTCTATTTCGATAATATCTATATTACTTTATAATTTATATGCGTAATGATATTTAAAATATTTAATTTTAAATATTATAAATAATCTGAATAATTAATTGGTAACTAATTAATAAGGTATGCGATGTAATGTATATATATATATATATTAATAATTTATATCTAGGTGTATAATAAAGTAATAAAATAATAAAATAATTTAAAAACTTATGTATGTGTGTGTAAAAGTATTTGTAAATACATTGTTAAATTAATTTAGAATTGAAAATAATAAGATACCTATATTGGTACCTTTCATATAAATAGTATTCAATTTATAATAAATCATACATTTTTTAATGCAAGAGTGTTGGTATACAATTGTACTTAGTATAATCATTTTACTGATGAGAAAGTATACCTAATTTTTTTAAACAAAGCATAATTTACTCAATTAATAGAACCATAATTAGGTTTTAATAATTTTATATATATCATTTATTTAGTGGAAAAAAATAAATGTATACAAAGAGGTGTATTTATTTTTTCGATTTGGTACAAGAAATTAATAATTATATTACCCATTTAATTATTAAATACACCAATACTAAAAAACATCGTATCTACTGCAGTTTCTATTTATTATCTATTCGTATTACACAATTTGTATACTTCTTTTGTATAATTTTGTAAAATAACTAATACATGGTTGGTATTTTCTAAATAATAATAAAAAAATTTCTTTTTAATTTTAGCATACAATAAAAGAATTATAATAAATAGTATTAAACAGTATTACTCATTTTTGCCTTTAAATGTAATTTTGTTACGTATTTAATTATATATTATACTCGACATTCCTGCAACTGACCCAGATAGGATGTAGGAAGTATTGAGAATGGCTGAGGTAATGACCCGATTTTCTACCTTAACCACTACAACTTTTTTAGTTCATATAGTAGGTACGCACGTCGAGGCTAACAGATGTCATATTGTATTTTTTTTTTTAAATGCCAGACTGCTGTATTAGAAACATAATCTGTACATAGGACCCAGTTTAAATCATTGAAACCGCACTAGGCTTAAAAAATTCTTGATTCTCCGTAGTATTGTATGTATTTTTGTATTAGGTAATAACCAATACTAAACAATTTCTAGATAAGTATAAATTTCAAAAATATTTTTATGTTATGCCTTATGCCAACTTTAAATTAAAACAAATAACGTTACTTCGACTCGAATATTGAAAGCAAAATGCTCATTCATATATACGATACTTATTAATTAGTCATTGTATAAACGGTATATTATATATTATATATAGTTTATAGTCATATAGATTATAGATATATAAATATACAATAAATACAATTATTTAAAATTATTTTTAATTGTATTGTTTTTAGTTTATGTTTATATTATATTAAAAAAGTATCAGTACAGAAGTATGGTTACATATATTTTTTCAGTCAATAATTATTTTCAGTAATAATAAATAACCTAACACATTTAGTATTACATATTATACATTATAGGGAACGTACCTGTACCATATGTGTTGTATATTATATTATAATATATTAAAATGTATATGCATATTATCTTAAATAACTTTATATTTTCAAGTTTGTAAGAATATATAGTGTACCTGCAGGCTACAACGAGGTTAAGTACTTGGTAATAGCAATATACTTGTTATTTGGTTTAAATTAGGTAATAAGAAAAAATAAAAATGTATGAGATTTATATTAAAATTATAAAAATTAATAATAAAATAATTTTTAAACCTATCATATTTTAATATTGATTATAATAAATAAAATATTTTAAAAATCACAATTTAATAAATTAATTACGTACTAAAGAAAACAATGGTGGTGACTAAGTTGGTAAATCATTCTGTGTATTACGTTTTACATCAAAATAAAAATATAACATCATACAACTGTAAACTGATATTATTTTCATGAGCATGACGTAGCACGTATGATTTACTAAATAAAAAGTTTGAATTACTTAATTTTACTAGGCTCTTTCGAAAAAAAAATTGTAGGTAACCTTTGTAAAGTGTCAGTCATACATATTACATTTAAATATATTTACATTAAATGTTAAATACTTAAATGTATATATTTATTTATATTGTGCATAAATGCAATTTTATTTAGATAGGTAATACAAGAATACAAGACCCAAGTGTAGGTTTTTGTTTTTTAATACCTGGTAACTGCAGTTATATCAGAAAGTAATAATATACTATATACCCATGACTGAAATTAATTTTCTCCTGGAAGTTTGGAAATCGTCTCAACGATGTTATCGCAATTTATTTCCATCTTAAATTCTCTACTTAGTCCTAACGCTCCTGACCAAGGTTCTACTTAAGTACTAGAAATGTAGTTCCTTTATACTTTATAGTGCCTTAGTTTTACCTTTACATAAAAGCTTATCTCCTTAGCTATTTTTATGTCACTTATTAATTATTCTTATATTTTATTAATCTATTCTATTAATATTCATATTATTATATACGTATCATGTTATGAATTAATATACTCGGTTATTGTGCAAATAATCTATTATCTTTTATTTTATACTTGCTATCTTATAAGTTTATCTTTGAGTTTTCTGTAATATTGTCCGTAAAAGTAAGTATAGCGTATAGGTACTCATAGTAGACATATATAAAAAACATTTTTATTTAATATGTCTATGTGTATTATACAGTATATTTAATTGTCAAACTGTAATAGTTAATTCGATAACGTGATAACTAATAAAAATTTAAAATAACAAAAAAAAATATGACTGAAATTAAAAAAATACTTTTTTTTATCGCTTATTTTGAATGACGTAATGCATTATTCATTAAAAAAAGGTTTTAATTATTAAATAATTAACGTATAAATAATTGTTTTGTAAGTATTACCATTGATTGTGGTATTACATCATATTATGAGTATTTATTTATTATTTTTTTAATTAAATAGATACTTTAATATTTATAATCGAACATATTTACTATTTATACGTTCAGCTATATATTATATAACTATATAAGTAAATATATACTAAATATAGTTTTTAAAACAAAATGGGGCATGGGCAATAAAACAAAAACATATTTTAATTCCTTTACAAAAAAAAATGCATGTAGACAGTTATTTTCAAAAAGTAATTATAGACTATTAAATATTAACCTTATAATTGTGGTAGCATTATGTTATAATTATTGTTAAATTTATATTTATAAATAAAAATAATTTGGATCCCCTATTTAAATAACTCATTAAGCATACCTATAGGCTATAATTTTAAATCAAAGCTCGCAGTTTACTCATCAAATTTTAAGTACTTAAACCTAGATATCTATAATTTACAATATTAATCTATTTTGAATTTTCGAGTTACCGTAATTGCCGCTTAGCCAAGCCAATTTTATAATTTTCAATAATTGATAAAAAGAACCTAATATTATCAAGAATTAAGGATTAAGGACGTGTATATATATATAACATTAGTATAAGGTATATGATATATATATAATTCTGTAGGTCCGTCACTATATAGCTAAGTCGTTAAGGTGTCTAGAATCGTTTTTAGAACAGTGTGACCGATTCCCGTTTCTGTGACGTTCGCGCGTTGTTTACATGCCACATTGTTGCCAACTACCACCACTTCACCACTCGTAGAATCCCATTATCTCTTAACTTGTTAATGTTGTTGCGATATTGTGTTTAGCGGTGAAGATTTTAGTGATTTTACCGATTTTTCACCTATTTTTGTAGTGCTCACATGTTATTGTCATCTGAGTTCTGTGTATAGTTTTGGGTTTCATTGTCATTTGTTCGTTTACGTACATAAATGAATTATTTTGACTCGGACTATACGATTTCTAGACATTCTATCAGGTAGAAGTGCATGAGCTTGCGTTCTACAAGTTTCATTTATTTCAATATCACGTGCCCAAATATTACACCACACGAACGCCATCATCATGTCTAAACGACGCCTTGATATAATTGATCCGTATATCACTAAAAACAAAAAGTAAGCTTAATAATATACTAAGTTATAATATATATTTTTCTTAATGGTTTATTAAAGAAGTTACTTTTTCACGGTACATTAGTACATTACTGTAGTGTGGACAATCTCAAACCACAGCTCTCATGTATTTATCTAAACTAATTTTGGTATTGACATTTCACTAGCTGTATTTGCTTGTTGAGATGCTAGTCAATAATAGTATTATTTGGCGTTAACGTTTTCAAAGTATATTTCTTCATTGTTGTTGGGAGTTTTATAATGTTTCTGTACTAATAGTATGTATATTTGTGTGTATTGAATAATTTATATTTGTACATAACAATTTATTTATAACCTAGATCAGCGGTTTTGCCTAGAATTATATTTCAATCCAAAGTAGTGTTACATTAAAAACCCAAACAATATAAATTATTAAATTATTATGAATTAGTCTATATTATCTCATTTAAATTGTTATTTTTAATATTAAATCAGTTTGGTACTATATTTGTATTCACTATCAATCTCTAAATAACTGTTGTTATTATATTATTATTATTATAGAATTGGGAAAATATTAAATTAAGCTGTTTACCATGTATTGAATAATAATGTAAAAATATGTACATAATATTTATTTAAATACTTTATTAATTATAATTTTTTTCAGAGCTGAAGGACAAGTGTACATGAAACCTACTTCTTCAACTCAGTTACAGACAAATCCTTACACTAATTTACCATTTACTCCTAAGTAAGTTAACTAGGACCTTTTTTATTTGAATATTACGCTGTACTATATTTAAACTTATCATTTTACTTTGAATATTTAGGTATTTTGAACTTCATAAAAAACGAATACAATTACCTGTATTTGAGTATAAAGAAGAGTTTATGAGCCTTTTAAAAAATAATCAATGTATTGTGCTAGTTGGTGAAACTGGTTCAGGAAAAACTACTCAAATACCACAATGGTAAATAAATTCTGTAGATCATTAATTTTGTATTTTATTTAAGCATATCAATCTATTATTAATCCAATCAATATTTAATGTATCAGGTGTGTAGAATATTCTTCGGTTTTTGGTCGTAAAGGTGTTGCATGTACTCAACCCCGAAGAGTAGCTGCTATGTCTGTAGCACAGCGAGTTTCTGAAGAAATGGATGTTTGCCTTGGTTCTGAAGTTGGTTACAGTATACGATTTGAAGATTGTTCTTCATCTAGAACACTTTTAAAGTAATACAATTTAATCATCTTATGTTAATAATTACCCATAATATTGTACATGTGTAAATATTTGTACAGATACATGACTGATGGTATGTTGCTCCGTGAAGGCATGTCTGATCCTATGTTAGAAACATATCAAGTTATTCTTCTAGATGAAGCTCACGAGAGAACTCTAGCTACAGATATTTTAATGGGTGTTCTTAAAGAAGTTATTAAACAAAGAAAAGATCTTAAATTAGTTATTATGTCTGCTACGTTAGATGCTGGCAAATTTCAAGTAAATTAATTTACTATATTCTTATTTACATCTCTAGTTTGGTTTAATTATTTAAACTTATTGTATTTTAGCAATATTTTGATAATGCTCCACTTATGAATGTCCCTGGTCGCACATTCCCTGTAGAAATATTTTATACTCCAGAACCAGAACGAGATTATTTAGAAGCAGCAATTCGTACAGTTATTCAAATCCATATGTGTGAAGAAGTTGCTGGAGATATTTTACTTTTTTTAACAGGACAAGAAGTAATATTTAATTTTTCTAAGTTATAATATATGTATATTATTATATGTATCTCTTTATTTTAGGAAATCGAAGAAGCTTGTAAAAGAATAAAAAAAGAAATTGACAATTTAGGACCAGATGTTGGTGAATTAAAATGTATACCATTATATTCTACCCTGCCACCAAATTTACAACAAAGAATTTTTGAGGCAGCTCCACCAAATAAAGCTAATGGAGCTATAGGACGTAAAGTAGTAGTTTCCACAAACATTGCTGAAACATCTTTAACTATTGATGGAGTTGTATTTGTCATAGATCCCGGATTTGCCAAACAAAAGGTAATATTTAAAATTGAAATATATAATATAGACAATATAGTCATAATAAAATACATTTTTAAATAGGTATATAATCCTCGTATCCGTGTCGAGTCATTGCTTGTATCTCCTATTAGTAAAGCTTCTGCTCAACAAAGAGCTGGTCGTGCGGGTCGTACAAGAGCAGGAAAGTGTTTCAGGTAAATAAATTTATTTAATTAAATATTAGTTATCATATGTCTCATATAAATTACCATCACAAATTTAATAATTTACATATCAAATTAACACATAACATAAGTGTAGTAAATATATTTGATAAATTTAACAATATTTTCAAATGATAATAGATTGATGAGAATGTTGTTTATTTTACTTAAGTATAATATTAATTAACTACTTATTTTATAACTGCAAATGGTTGGTAACTAACTTGCATTTTATTTAATTATATATAAAATATTTTAACTTATTATTTTCATAATGACAGGTTATATACAGAGAAAGCATACAAAAATGAAATGCAAGAAAACACATATCCTGAAATATTACGTTCAAATTTAGGTTCAGTAGTGTTACAACTAAAGAAACTGGGTATTGATGATTTAGTACATTTTGATTTTATGGATCCCCCAGGTAAATATTATATATTTAATAATTGATTGAATTTCATAACTTTAATAACTAATTTGAATATTATAGCACCAGAAACTTTAATGAGAGCTTTAGAGTTACTTAATTATTTATCTGCTTTGGACGATGATGGTAACCTTACAGATTTGGGCAATATTATGGCTGAGTTTCCTCTAGATCCACAATTAGCAAAGATGTTGATTGCTTCATGTTCACTTAGTTGCTCTAATGAAATTCTTTCAATAACAGCCATGTTGTCAGGTTAGTTAATTTTATCGTAAAAAATAATAGTTTTAATGCTTTTCAAGTTTTCTGCTACTTTTATATTTAGGGAAAAAATATCAGCATTACTTATAATTTAAATGGTCTTACATTTACAAAATAGTTTCATAAGACAATGATTGATTTTAAGTTTAGAATTTTGGAGTATATAATGTGAGTGATTATTATTTATTTGTATTGATGTATAATATTTATGAATGGACTTTGTCAAATTCTGTCTGTGTATCTTATATTTTCATTATTCTGTAGGATTGGCATATTGTACATAAACATTTAAAAAAATGCAAATATTTTCTTAAGTATCTCATCTTGTATATTTGTGCTATATATTGTTTATGGTTACGTTTTAAAAGAAATTTATTATTGCGACTAAATATTATTCCTATTATTTTGGATATCTTTCATTTAATCATTTCTAATATTTAACAATTTATTAGACACCTATCATTACAGGTATTGCCAATTAGTATTATTTAATATTATTTTATGATACATAGAATGTCATTAAAAGTGTAATTTTTGTCTTTTTGATGTACCATAGGGCATAGATTATAGTCAGTCTCAGAAATATACAAAATTTAACTTAATTAACTTTACAATAAAAATATTCATTTTTCGTGCATGTTACGTATAAGTAATATTTCTTAAAACTTTTAAAAATTTGATTTTTCGAAGAAACAAAATTATATTAATATGTTACTTGTATAGACAGAAAACACGTTAATTATCAATAGAGTATTATTACTTTTTACACGTTATTTGTTAGTTTGCAAATGCAATACAACTTTCTTTATGACTTTCTAATGTTAAATGGTTTTTCTTGGATATATCGATAATATTATTTTTAAAGTTTTGTTTTTTTTTAAACAATGTCATCTATATAGTTTATTTTATGTTTAAAATACATGCAAAAAAAATAAAATCTCAGGTCAATCACTTCGCAAAAAAATTAACATTTTACTACTTAAAGATAATTATTATTAATAAATAAAATTATGTATGATATTTATTGTATCAATATGGATACTGATACACCAACAGGCATAGAGAATCTGTCCCCCATAAAAACCCTTGTAATAATATAAAATATTTCAAGGGTTATTTTGTAATTCTATCATTGCATGTTTTTTTTTTCAAAAGGATACAAAAAAATTATACTAATTATTAAATTCGTTTGCTGTAAATGATTCAAGCAATTTTTCCTGATACCTTTTTATTGAAATAATGAGAAATTGGCATTTATTTTCTTAAATTATACTAAACATACTAAATATTCTCAAGTATGTAAAAAAAACTTTTCTGTGAACTCTATGTTCAATGTCCACAGTTTTTACTTTCTTAAGACTCCATATACTCAGTAACAATATGTAAAAACATAAATCCAGACCCTACTTATTATTCATTATCATTTAATATCATTATTGATATTATTAATCAGTCTAATGGGTACCAGTCTTAAGTCTGATCTACTGTTGACCTGGCCTTAGTCGCGCTAGTTTACATTACACCGTTAGTCGCACAGTGGTATTTTCCACCACGTTAAAAATGTTCAATTATAGAATTATAAAAAAAAATTAAACTGAAAGTTACTTCCTTATACATAAAATGGGTACCTAATTTAAAAACAAGTAATGTACTAGTTTTATGATATCTTACTCTTATCATTGTTTAATCAAATATATAAGGAAATTAATTGTACTTAGGATATTATTATATTATTTTTAGTAACATTTTTAAAAGGTATAGTGAGTATCAATGATTGAAATATAAAATTTAAGATTTTATTAGATATAAAAAAAACTGTGGTCATTTTGATCATAGCGCGACTAATGACGGTTTAAATATTGATTAATACCATGATAAAAACATGATGTAATTTGTAAAATAGGTACAAAATATAGTTAAGGTTTAATAAGATGGTTATAATTTCCTTGTAATAAACTTTTACCGCATATCTTATTAAGTATGTTATTGTCAGAAACTGAACAATATTATTTGTTTTGTAACTGCTTATATTGTGATACATCATTATTGCTAAGAATCTCAAAATATTATGTCTTATTTTTTACTATTTATACATTTTTGGTATTTTGAATTATGAGTTATTGTAATAGGACTGATAAAATTATTTTGGTGGTTAACTGTAAGATTAATATGGCCATCTGGACTTATTAATTTATATTATGTTCAATCATCATCATGAATAGTTTCAAAATAATTTATGTAGCATACAGTATATTTCTCATAAGACTAGTGTTTCATAAAGATCAAATAAATTATTTTAATTTACATCTATGTTGAATAATATAGATTTAAAAAATTCTTTATTTTTCAAATTAATTAATTATTGTCTTTATGAATCTAATGAGTATAATCTAAGACTTAAAGAAAAATCCTTAAAAAAGCACTGAGCATTATGTTTTCTAAAATGGTAAAAACAAATTTATTAGTATTATAATTTTTGTGAATCATCTGTAAACTAGAAAATATTTAAAAAAAATACATTAAAAACTAAAAACAAATATTTTAAACAAAACCAAACTGAAAAAAGCACATAAACTTGAAATTATAGTTTACGGCATAAATTTCTATACCATTCTACTAGATTTAAATCAAGCAAAAAACAAAACAAATGCTTAAAGGCCCTGATCATTAAATTTGATCTAGATATTGTCACTTTTAATTTTCTTTATAATATCTGAAATTTATTAAACATTAAATAATATTCCTTAGGTATTTGTTTTATATTTAGCACATTTAAAATATTTTTATATATTTAATATTTTCAATAAAATTAGAATTATTGGTAAAACTTATTTGCAAATATATATATATTTGCGTAATTTATTTTTCGACATAAACAAAATAACTTAATATTTTATGTATTCCATATTTATCTAATCATTTTTTAAATTTATTTAAAAAAAAAAAAAACATAATGCCAAAGTGTAATGGTAGGGTTTTAACATAAGGTTAGTTACATAGGTGTATGTTGCTGGTTATTAAATGAGGCACAATGGCCTTATCCGGGCATACCCGTCTGGCCTGCCTCCCCTGATTGTCTTGTTTAGTCCCACAATGTTTTGTTCGACCTTCTGAAGCAAAGAAAGCATCCGACGATTCAAAAATGAGGTTTGCCCACATCGATGGGGATCATCTTACCTTACTCAATATCTATCACGCATTTAAACAAAGTAAGTATTTATATAGTATTTATATGACATTATATGCATTATATTTATATTTCATGATTTTATATTAGATAATGAAGATCCTCAATGGTGCTATGATAATTTTATTAATTATCGATCTTTAAAGTCTGCTGATAACGTCCGTCAACAGTTATCTCGTATCATGGATCGTTTTAATTTAAAACGAACATCAACAGAGTTTACTTCAAAGGATTATTATTTAAATATCCGTAAATCTCTAACTACTGGATTCTTTATGCAGGTATGATGTTTTAATTATTTTTCACAAGGTGATCAAAAATTAATATAATTGGACTACTATTATTTTTTGAAAATTAGTCAATTTATATATTACTATAATATAAGTACCCAAGTAATTTTGAATGTAAAAATGTCTGGAGAATTGAAAATTTTTATTATACATAAGATGAGTTAATTTAACAAATTTACTGTGGATGTCATCAAATGGTGTCAATCAACATTGTTTGCTAATGTTGAATGTTACTATAGTTGGTGTCATGATGTACTGTATTATTAAATGTTCTATAATTTAGTGTTAGTATTAGGATAATGCTATTTGCATCTGTTAGTCTCTCCTATAGATATTATTGCATAACTATGTAAAAGTTGTTTATTTAAATTTTTAAATTTTTAAGAATTTTTTTTAGCTTTAGAGGAGTTAACTCTATTATGATAATGCACAGTTAACCCATTAATTATTTAATAAATACAGAAAAAAATTTTAATATTGGCTTTTGAGGTATTCATAGTTATTAAATTTATTTTTTCAATAAAACAGATGAATTGACTAGTTTTTTTAAGTCAAGTACTTGTTTAACTAATATAACTAATAACTAAATTAGTTAATTTATATTGTTGTGTTGATATATAAATGCTTTTATAATTACATATCTTACTTTTTAAGGTTGCCCACTTAGAGCGGACTGGACATTATTTAACAATAAAAGACAATCAGACCGTCCAATTGCATCCCTCAACAGTGTTAGGTCATAAACCTGAATGGGTAATTTACAATGAGTTTGTACTAACCACCAAAAATTACATTAGGACTGTTAGTGAAGTAAAACGTAAGTCTTTGATAAAATTAACATTTTTGTGAGTATAAGAATTGTTTATTGTTTTTATTTAGCGGAATGGTTACTCAAATATGCTCCACAATATTATGATCTACAAAATTTCCCACAATGTGAAGCAAAAAGACAATTGGAAATCATTCAGGCAAAACTAGATACCAAACAATGGCAAGAAGGTTATTAATAATTTATTCATACATTTCCTTATTATGTCCATTACTGAGAAAAATTATGATATGAATTGTGTAATGTTTTTTCTATTCCAATATGATTGCTGTAATTTAAATTTAATAATACTGTCATCGATTTATTTTATGAATGGAACGCTTTGATTTGTACTTTATAGAACAAATATTTTCTGATTGTATTTGATAAAAATGATTTATTTTGAGTACAAGTATCATTTAATTATGATAATAATAATAATGAAAAATACTTTGTAAATAAAAGTTAATTGAATTCATGTATAAATAGTTAAATGCCTTATAAACTAAATATTTTTATAAATGTTATAAATTATAATTTGTAATTATAAACTTTTAAGTAGACTAGAAAAATTCAATTTCTTTTATCACTGAAATTAAAATTTTAATAACATTTTTATTTACACTGCATAATAGTAATTACTGTATTAGATTTTCATAATAATAAAACTACTGTATCTATCAATAGTATTAATCAAATAATTTTACTTAACATTTATTTGTAAAATATGAAACACTAGTAAACCTACTTAAATTTAATAATGACATATTTATATTTATTTGTATAATACCTGTTTATACATAATATATTCATGTTTTTATAAAGTGTTCTAAGGCACTTTGAACATTTTTGATACTGAATTTTTCAGCTTTAAAATTATTTAAGAGTATAGTTTGCAGTGATATCTTTACGTACCTTGTATGTATACAATGTATTTCAAATACATACTGGGTATACTGATTATAATCAATGTTCCTTTAGTCTTGTATTTACAATCTACCTAAATCGTATAACTTACCTAATTATATGAATATTTAACATAAATTCCAAATTAAAATTAAAACTATAAAAAATATTTATCTCTTTTAAAGAAAATAAGGTGGTAATGAGTTATCATAATGCGATAATTTAGAAATGGTAGCATGTTATAATATTTTAAAAATTATGGAATGAATAGTGAATAATTTAATTTTTATTTAAAAATAATTACAATATATAAATTGTGAATATGTTGCCAATACTCTATAAATAATGTATTAAATGAACTATATTTGTTATAAAAAAAAAAAATCAACATCATTTTAAAATGCTAAAATCAATATATTTATTACTCCATTCAAAATTTCATAGACTAATAAACTAATAGACTCATAGTACGATAAAAAGTAGAGCAATAATTAACAAACATTTTTTACTTTAATTAATAATTGATATAAAGTGGTAAGGCACTGTTGTAATTCATATTTGCTTATTTATTTATTTATGTATAATAAACGGGTATTAACCCTTTAGCAATTAGAATAATTATAAGTACAGTTCAACTTATCTTATAACAAAATTTGGATACAATAAAGAAGTAAAAATTATTAGTACCAATGGTAATAAAAATATGATTGCTAAAATAATAATTATTAATTAATGGTGTATAATTTATATAAGCTCAAACAGATAACAACAGTGGCGCCAAAGTTTTTAAAATGTGGTCACAGGTTGGGCAATTTAAAAAATTTGCGGTCTCAAAATACTCTTTCACTTAAAAATAAAAATATTCACTTGGTGGGGCCAGGGTATAAAAATATACGTTTACTCATAATAAAGTTTAATGATTAATATGTGGCCAACCTCCACATTCTTCAAAACAGAAGTCAGGCCTAGTCCGACCTTAACATGATCTTTGGTGCCATTGAATAGTGAAAGAGTTTAATTGCTGGAACTCATAATTTATACTAATTTAGTATAAGGCAGTGGCAATTTAATTCTGTTGAAGTTCAATAACTTTATGTTATATTATTGATGCTGCATATTAAAATATTGTAATAATTTTGTGTGATATTCATGTATTATAATATCGCATTTATTACCCGACCATAAATTTTATTATTAAAAATAAAGTCAGTTTTAAACGACACTGTTGCAATACGGTCTTAAGATTGCATCCATGATTTAAATATTAATGCCCTGAAGTCAGATAAAATTGTATTTTGGAATTCTATTGTGACATTTTAATGTTTTAATTTATCGGTGTTTACTTCTAAAGGTGTAACGCCTGTAACTATACTCTGTTTAACAGTTTAGTTATCTACAACTGTGTTTTTGATTTCTAGGACTGTATTAAGGTTTGAAGACGCCCTTCCCTCCCACAAAAAAATGTGAATATATGTATTTGACAAGTCATTTCGTATAGATACAGTTATGCTACAAATACATACATACCTACCTATTTAACGAGAATATTACAATATTACAAAATACTCCATGCATAATAAATTGTAAATATTTCAAATATCGTGCTCCAACAGCCTACAACATGTGCTTCAACATAAATAGTTCTTGTACAATAAAAATAGAGCAACACTCTACTAAAGTAACTTGTTAAATTAAATATATATTTTTTAAATATTGCGTGAAAAATTATTACAAACTAGTATTGAAATTTGCGCCCCATACCATATTGCCATGCTCTGAATGCACGGCCCTGTTGATTTCTATACCTACTAAATTTAAGCAATCGTCAATAACTATTTTTTTTATCGTGCGTATATTAAGTTATCACCTATCTAAACATGGGTCATTCACCCCATTTATTTTTATTTTACATGGATCATTTGATTAAAAAAAAATATACTCCCTTTAAGCTGAGACTGATCCTGTTTAGTGTTCTTTATATCAAAACACATAAATGAAAAAATAAAACACAATGTAAATTAAACATTATGAATATTCATTTCTACCAAAAGTAATTCATAACACTACACTAAATATTGAAAACAAATTATATAAGTTAAATTAAACATTACAATGCTTGTTTAAATAAAATTCACGATTTCTTTTTTTACATATAATACAAATTAATAAGGGGGTGGTTGTAAACCATACGGATGTCCTTGTTGTGGTTGTTGAGGATTTTGCATCTGTCTTTGCATGTGATGTTGTTGTTGTTGTTGTTGCTGCTGTTGCTGTTGCTGTTGTTGTTGTTGCTGCTGTTGTTGCATAGCCATTATATGTCGAATACGTTGTTGACTAAATTGCTAAAATAAAAAATAAAAATATTTTTACATCATTTTACAATTCATTTACAAAGTTAATTGGACGAACTAGGCAAATTTTTATATTATAGAATTTTTATTTATTCATAATATTTACCTGATGGTATTGAGAATGTGGTCCTTGTTGATTTGGACCGGTTGGACGAGTATATGGTGGTGCTGGATTCTGTGGGCCACTCATTGGATTCATTGGCACATTTTGATTCTATTAATTTTGATCATTAATAGAAAATAATATTTATTTTAAATAACAATTTAAAAAATAATTTATTAAAAAAATTAAAATGTTACTCGAAAAAAAGGTATGTAAAATAAACATTTAGAATCTTTTATTATATTATTGTCAAAAGTAATTTTTAACTTTACGTTTTCAAATTTTTTTTCTGGTTTAAATACTATACTTTATTCTGATTAAGATACATAATATTCATACACATCAACAAATTGTATTAAATATAGGAAAAAAAAACTGAGAAAAAAATAACATACTTTAAAATAATGCAAGCCAGAAATTAAATTAATTTTTTTTATCTGTTATCTTGGGGTGTATGATTCTATTTAAATGGATAAAATAGCAATAGGTGGATATGAATTACTCAAAAAAAAAAAAGTGATTAAAACACATTATACATTCATATAATAAATATTAACTAAACAAAATATTTTTATTAAAAATATTGTATTATGTATTAAGCATTTATTAAAAATATTGTATTTCAGATTTTCAGATTAGTTTTATATTTTAATAATATCAAATTGTATTTATAAGACAATAAAAAGGATTTTACCATCCCCTATAACCCACTTAAAAGTAACTCATAATTAAGTTTTATACATGTTTTTAAATATAGCAAGAAAACATTTTTATAATCATAATTTCAGAATTGGTTCTACATAGTTTTAGTGAATATCATTAGGGTCTGTTGATAATTTATGTAATGCGATTAATGTGAATATAGTGTTTATATAAAAATTTATAAAATCTATTTATTCTAAAATATAATTTTCTTAATTCTATGAAGGAGTATATGAGTGTAATAGAAAAGTAAAATAATTATAATTATTATACCTTATTTTTATATGCTTGGACATTATACTTGAATTATTAAATATTAACATTTAAAAAATAATTTAGACTAAAAATGTTTTACCAAAGTCAAATAAATTGTTCACTCAGTGGCGTAGCCAGGGGAAGAACTGAGGGGGCTACAGCCCCCTGAAATATCAAGAAAATTTAAAAATTATTTTAATTTTTAATGATCTATGAAAATCGCTATAAAAATCTGAAATTGTATTTTACAAAATTGATCAGCCCTCCCCCACAAAAAAATCCTAGCTTTGCCACTGTATCCGCTAGTTGATAAAAATGAGTTTCATGTGAACTGACAACTTAGTAACAAGGTTAATTAAACACTATATATAATCTTCTTGCATTTCTGGATGAAAATAAAGTAATGATACTAAGACATTAGTAAAGACAAGTAAAGTAAGACATTAATATTTTTTAAAAAAATATCCCAATTTTAACGACCAATCTATAGATATATGGACATTTAATGACATAGAAACTTTGTTTGGTAATATTATTAGTTGTATAATTTAATAATTTATATTTTAAACAGTATTATGAATTTTATAATTAAATAATTTGATTAAGTGTTACATTTATCATAAAAAAAAATAAAAAAAATTGAAAATGTGTTCATTTTTCTTTGGTAAATCGATTGTTCTTAATTCCCTGTTCTTTATTGTTTGGTTTATTCCCTGTTCTTTTTTCTTGGTATTTTTTACAGATTACCTTAGATTCTACAAGAATAATTTTATCCGTGAATTTGTATTTTATTTGTTATAATTGGGGACAAATAATAATTAAACAATACAGTTCTAAAAACATTTAGTAAAATTATTTAATATGATTCGTGTATAAATTGTATAAATAACATTTTAGAGATAAATTGGTGAATGGTGAAACTATGATAGATAAATAAAAAATATTAATGTTTAATTTAAGTACTTACTTGCATGTATGGAGGTCTCATTCCAGGTTGTTGTCCTACATAACCCCCATAGTTTTGATTCATACCTAATAAATAGGTACAATGTTTAAAATTCAATTTTATAATGCATTTATTTATGGACTTACTTTGTTGCATATTGGAATACATTTGTGTTGGTTGCTGTGTTGGATACATTTGTGGAGTATTTTGCTGAGGAGGCTGAATTGGTACATTATTTTGTCCTCTTCTAATAACACAAGTATATTATAAGATAAAAATAATTTAATTATCAATCATCAATTGAATAATAATTTACCTTATAAACTGCTGTCTAGGCATAGGTTGGAAATTAGGATTCATATTTGGTTGCTGTCCTGTTTGACCCATGTATTGATTAGTAGGTAACCGCATACGAAGCATATGACTCAATGCTTGTTTAGAAGTATTTCCTGGACGATCAAATCTTGATCCCGGACCTGGGACAGGTGTTGGAGGCACTTGTTGAGGATAAAAGTTAGGACCTCCTTGTGGTGCTTGTTGACCATAACTACCCCACTGAGGATTTTGAGTTGGAGTTGGTCCAGGAGCTGGTCCAGGAACTGGAACAGGACCAGCACTAGGAACTGGACCTGGACCTGATTGCATGGGAAACATACCTCCACTATACCCCATATGCTGACCTTGTGAATTCTATTATAAATATATAAAATTAACTAGGATAAAATTTTAATAAGATATAAATAGGGCGTCAAATTATTAATTATTTATTACTTATTAGTATTAACTATGTATTATAATCATTGATTATCAAAACTAAAATTTACATTTTCTTAGTATTAAATGGAAACATTATAATTAGGACTGTGAATTTGATGACCTAAAAAAACTAAGAAAATGTCTCATCAAAAATGTAATTATACTCTAATATAACAATTATTGCATCAAAAATATGACTTATGCAAAACTTATAAAATTTAATATCTATTATACATAGAAAATATACAGGAAAAAAAGTAGAATAGCTAAAATTAGAAAAAAGATTCAAAGTTAATTGAAATCTTAGCATAATTATAATATTCTTCTAAAAACTATATTAAGTTATTAAAATTGTTCATTGTATTATATTTTACTGAGTAATATTATGTACGATATAAAAATGTTTATAATTATTAAATATTAGTTATGTAGCTACCTGCATTTGTGGATGCATTTGAGGACCTGGTCCCATTTGAGCATTAGGAGTCATAGGTGACATAGGTGGAGGTTGTTGTTGTTTCTTACGTCTAGGATTAGGGGGTCCTCCTTGAGTTTTCATATTACGTTTAACACCTCTACCTGGTGATTCAGGTACTGAAGATGGTGTATCTGGACGTCCTGGCCCTGAACCCATGTTCATCCCAGAACTAACTCCTTTGATCTGATTACAATAAACACAAGGACACTACTTTACAAATGAATGTACTGTTCTTTTCAATTTCCCAGAAAAAATGTTAACTTAAAAGCCCCATATAATAGAAATTAAAACACTTCGTAAATCAAATATAAAAATAAATAAATTATAATAAATTATAATAAAAAAATATAAACTAATCATCAAAATATTAACATATTCATAAATATAAAATATTTTGATAAAAAAAGAATATTTAATTAATAATAAATAAGAACAGATTAAAAATCTAGTACTTACAGGTTTTTCTTGAGGAGGTTCTAAATCCTCAGGAGGTAAAGGCAAAGGTTCTAAGAAATATGATGCAGACTTCACTAATGAATGTGTATGGAATTTAAGCATCCTGTGATTTTCTTCATACCATAATGGTTTACGTTCAACGCGCACAGCACTAAACCATGACCATGATAATGGAGCTGGATTTTTATGTCCTTCTAATAAATCCCAAGCACTTACACGCTGTTTATCACATACTTTCAAACCTTGCTTATCATTAGAATCTAAACCAGAAGAAATCTTATTCCCTTTGATGTCAGTGCCAATTTGTTCACAGGTAATGATTTCACATTGCTGTTTGCCCAGAGGCAAAAGTTGTCTAACTTGTGAAATAGATAAAGAATGTTTTTCTCCAACTTCCTAAAAACAATAATGATATGAATAATGTTGATGTTTATTTTCTAAAATATTTTACTTTTTTTAATTTTTTTATTAAATTTTGATAGTGTTTTCGATTTTCTTCTCCTTTTTCAGTTTGAGAATCAGTTACAAGAGTTGAATGTATTAAAGTAGCCAACATATCTATTACTGTGTTAAACAATTTCCTACAATATAATAAAAGAAATTATTTTTGAGCTATGGTTTTTTTTTTTTAACAAACAGCTTACGTGTTATTAGTTAAATCTATCACTGAATATGTCACAAGCTGCACAAAAAGAACTGCCCAATCAGTTGTCAAAGCAGTACTTCGCTGAATTGTATCAAACATGCCTCCTACTAAGCTAAATCTCAATGCAAGTGCGTCTTGTGCGGCATCTACTTCTTTATTGCTGGCACAACCTTCTTGAATTCCAAGACGTTCCTATTAACAATAATAATATATAAAGAACTTTGTCTAAGATATTTATCAAACTTATTGATTTATTTACCTCCTTTGATAATACTAAATATTGAGACAACTGATTATGTACAGATGAAAGTAAATTTTCACGTTGATCATCTTGTCCTTTAAGGCAACTGAGTACTAATGACAAAAATGGCTGATGATAAGCCAAAATAGCTGGTGGTGGGGGTATAGAATTAGTATTTTGAGAAGGTCGAGGGTGAGGTGGAGTGCCTTTATTACTACTTCGACTACTACTGCCACCTCCACTTACACCATGGGTAGTAATTGGAGTAACATTACCAGAATTGGAACCACCCAATCCAATCATATTTCCACTCTCTAATACTTGACCTTAAACCAATAACAATGCAAAATTAGATTCTAAGAAGAAAATTAATAATAAAATATATTTAAATAATGTATAATATTGTATATCAATTTTTAAATTTAAAATAATTATTTACCAGCTACTTTTAACACTCTTCCTTGAACTGCACTAGGCAACTTTGAAATAAGTGGTGCTAATAACCACATTGAATGAGTTTTTTTAATGTTTTCACTCCTAAAACAATTTTAAAAATAAACATAAATAATACATAAGTTGTTTGTTATTATTAATTATAATCGTCTATAGTATACAAAATTAATTAGATACAAGTACATTATACCTTAAAAATTATTTTGTTTTTAAACTACATTTGAAATTAAGGTAATTTATTTGATCAAATATTTCATTAGAAAACAAAATTATTACAATAAGTATATTTTTCGACAATAATGTATAGTAAGTATCAAATTTTGGGGTTCAGTTAAATTACCAAATCAAAACTTATCTTGACCTTTTCAATTAAGTCTTAAATTAATAACAAATACTCTTTGTTATGTCACAATAATCCCAAATTAAATACCATCCGTACTATACTAAGTTCAATGTTAGTAACTATCTTAAAGCCATTAACTACAAAGTCAGTTTATATGATTTTGGTCATACATTCATATTTAATTAATTCTAATTTAAATCTAACCCGAATTTTCAAACACAATTTAATTATAATTTATACTATTATATATTACACAGATTGTTAATTTTTTATTTTGAACAAAAAATCTAAGACGTTTGATATCTGATTATTAGTAATACATATTAGTTACTTGTTCTGGGTATTCAAGTTGTGTTGAAACATATCTATAGCTGCTTTAGCAACTATATCCAGCCATTGATTTAAATCAGGTGAATTTGGTGAAAATTGTTTAAACATAAGTTGCATTTCTAACCAAGACATTCTAAGAGTCCATTGATCAGAATTCTAAAAATACAAACAATAATCAAAATTAATTATTAAGTACTAAGTATTATATTAAGAAAACATTATTACCTCTAAAATGTTAGTAATTATTGTCCTTGAATCTAAAGAAATATCAGATCCACTTGCTGTTTCTGGATAACATATCATATGCAAAAGTCTTTGAGCCTAACCATTAAGTTATTAAATTATTTTAAAAGTTAATAATAATTTCAAAAATATTATTTTACTTGTTTCGATGATAGCATACTGTCCAAAAGCATATCTTGATGACATAATTCTTCAGGATTTTGCAAACAACGTTCTAATACCCATTCTTGACTACATATTTCTCTTAATACAAATTGTGCTAAGTCAGATAAGCCAGGTGCCTGAGTATCAGCATTTCCTAGGCTACAAACATTTTTTAAATTAGAATTAAGTAATAATATTATGATCATATTATAGTACCCTCCTAATTCCATTAGTAAATGATCAGCTGAACCACCAAGAATATCAGATGTGCCTAGAATATGGCTAATTGACAATTCACTAGGCATCTTACTTGTACCACCAGGAGTACTAACTTGGCTTGAAGGTGATTTTTTTATTGATTGATTGGGACGTTGTGCTGTAGCATCCCCAACTACTATAATAGCTTTTAATACAGCTAATAAAGGACCAACTCTTATATTATTATGAGCTGCAGCTAACAAATGTCTATCACAACTTTGTTTAATGCTGCAGCTAGAATTTGAGTTTGATATAGGGTTTGGTGATGTACCTAAAACATATTTTATATAAATATTGAAATATTATTTATTTTCAATTTTCTATTCTTGGTTTTTTTATTATGAATTCACATACCAACTGAATAAAGACTGGGTTGAGGCACTTCAGTAGTTTTAAAGAGCCGTAACAATAAATGACATGTGAGTCGAGCCGATGCTTCTGCCTCTGGATCTGTATCTGCAGCTCCATGACCTTTAAAAGTATAAAATAATTAATAAATAATATATTATTATTAAAGATCATAAAATTACTGATACTTTAAAATATTTACCTTCATTACTGACTGTTAAAAGAGATGGTAAAGCTACATGTACTACAAAATCTTCCAAGGAAAAACAATGGCGGGCTAAAAATAAATAATTTGATATTCAATGATTAATTAATTTCTTATGTTCTTCTGTTGTAGATACAAAAAATTTTAAAAATGTAAGGATCATAATTTATGATACTTACCAACAAGAATAGAAGTAAATAATGCTAAAGAATTGTGTACAGTGATATCGCTCATATCCACCCGTGATAAAACTTCTCCAAAAATAATAGGATTATTAGAAGAACAACACAAAGCCATCAATACCCCTGAAAAATTATTAATAAATTTATTATAGTTAATTAATTTAATCAAAATGTATAATGATTTAATATTACCTAGCCATTCAGATGCTAATGAACTACATGATGCTGTTAATTCTGCACTAAGTATAGCTAAATCATTTAAACGTTCAATATCTGAAGTTTCAGTAGCAACAGCTATTACAACATTACATACTAAACTGTATCGATTACTTTGGGATTCATTTAATTGTCTATGCCAACCAGGATCAATTTTACCTGAATAAATTTACCATAATATATTCATTATTTTTATATTAATAATATAAGAAAAAAAATACTAACATCCTCTTCTATAGGTCATTATTAAATCATTCATGTAACTAGAATTCCAATTTCCGTGTGTCATAGTAGATGGTTGAAGATTTGCATGGAGTGTTTGTCGTATTTTTGTGTATAAGGTATTAAACGGTTCGGCTCCAGGCAGACGACCTTTTAAAAGAGGCGCAGCAGATATGTATAAATCATACAAATGAGAAAGAACACAACGTTCAACACTTAAGCAATCTGCAGGATTTGATACATGTTTGACAACACGGTATAAATTTTCAAAAGCGCCAACTACTTGTTCTTGATTTACTAAAAATAAATAATAAACAAAATTATAATATAATATAATTTAAAATCACAGTATTTAATTGATAAGTTTTTCATTGCTTCATTAAATATATATAAAAAAAAAAAATAATAATAAGACTTTATTCTCACATAAAAGACAACAATGATATCTACGCAATACTCCAACTATGTATAGAACTAAGGATGTTGTATAAATTCGTACTAAGGATGACCCTTTAGCAGCCAATTGTGCCTCAACATCTGGTATATCCATTAATATCTATGAATTCCATTAAAAAGTATTAAATTAGATTAACCTCAACAAATAAATATAATATCAAAATATTATTCTGAAATATAGAGTAAATATTAGAACATTTTTGATACATCAATGTTATGTCCATTCTTCAGAATTTAAAATAAAATTCTTAAATATAAGTACAAAATTAATTTAGGTATTAAATATGCTAGGTAACCATAAAAGTTTACTAAAATTAATTATATTCATATTTCAATAGATTTATGAACCAAGTATATTGTATAATAAGTAGTCATGTTTACCTGAATACAGACATCAAGAAGTGTATTGACATTTAATGCTAACTCCATAAGATCAAATAAAAATGCTACATGTTCTTGAACCGGAAGATAATTTGAGTTGCCTATTATAAATAATAATAAAAACATATTTTAAAATTACAATTAATATACATACCAATTTTAAAATATTTATAAAAAACAAAACATAATTATTACCAGTTGCGAATGCATTTATTGCTTCAAGTACATTGAGACTACATTGCCAAGTTACAACATGTTGATCAAAATATGATAAATTTTGTACACGTGCTGTAGTTGCTTCAAAGTTAAATTCGTTTCTAGAATGTTTCTTGACTTTTCCACCTATTATTGAAGTTACACAATTTAAAATTATATATAATAATTTTTAAATAGTATTTAATATTTACCTTCAGCTATATCAATACTAAATTTCTTACTAAATAATTTACAAATATCTTTACTAATACGCTTAATAGTGTGTCTAGCATCATCTCTCATTTTACCAAAACCATACAACAATACATGCCTTTGATTACAATCATGACTTGTGGTTTCTTCATCCTAGATATTTAATAAACAAATGAACATATTATTAAAAAAAAATATATTTATTTTTAGTTTTTGATAAATTTACCAATGGTAAAGGAAAATGTGTAGCATATAATAAATGTCGAGATGGTCGACATTTATACATATTGTCATTAGTGTTTGTTGATGGATCATTTGATTCTAATCCTCCAATTGAAGAACCAGCAAATGGCTCAACTTTTGGAGAATCAGGTGCGTCCTTAAAAATTTTTAAAAATTAAAAAGTATTATTTGTTGATTATATATATTGTAAAAATGTATACGATTATTAATTAATACCATTGAATTCTGTTGTTCCTCTTTGATATGCTGAAGTAATTTATCAAGATCGTCATCTATTTTACTATCATCATAATCCATATGCCGACTATGATGCTCCTAAAATGTATATTAAACTTAAAATTTAGAACTATTTAAACTAACAAACAAATTGATACATGGTATATATTATTTAATATTTAATATAATTGAATGAATCTTGACTAAAATTATAGTAAACATAAATAAGTATTGTTATATAAGATTAAGATATTATAACAATTTATTAGATTTCATTACTTAAAGTTTAAGTCATACTTACTGGAACATTTGGTTTTAAATCAAAAAGATTGTCATCTTCCATGTGAACTTGTGCTTGAGATGGTCCAGCACCTGAAGGTGTATCTGCTGGCTTATTGCTTCCTGGTTGACATATTCCTAAGATAGTAAGATTTATTAAATAAATGTTATAAATGTTGACTATATTTAATGAATTTAAAATTACCAATGTTATTGGTTGATTGCAAATCCCCTCTTGATATTAATGTACACATGTATGCATCATGTGAAAATACATCATTTCGTATAAGTTCAGTAAATAAATGTACTAAATTTGTAAAAGTTGTACGACTTGTACTAGTATTATCTAAAACAATCATTATATGAGTGTAAAATTCTTTTATATTTTATGAATTAAATTCATACCAAGCACTGGTGCATCATGATCAAGAAAATGCATTAAAAGTGGTTGAAAAAGTGGTAGAGTTGCTGGTGTTGAAACAATAGAATCTTTATCTTCACTAGGGCCTCCGGGTACAATTTCTACAGATGAATCACTTTCACGACCGGTGATTTCAGCTTGGCGTTTGTCTAGTAATTTAGCCACAGCCATACCACGATGTTCACCTCGTCTTAAATTACTTAGAGCCCATTCACATAAAACTTTCACAACAATTTGATCTTGTTCAACATTCTAATCAATAAAATAAAATTAGTACAATAAATTTAATATATAAAACAAATACTAATATTATATTTACATATTCAGATCTATTGTCTTTCACAGTTTCATTTTCTGTAGGCATAGAAATATTCCCAACAGCAAGAAGTGGATTAGAATTGTCTTTAGAATTTGGTGGTAAAAATATTTTATTATATAGTGTATCTAAAGAATTATTTTGATCGATTCGCTCAAAACTATGACGATCTAGTGCATCCAAAACATTTAAAATTTTTATTGTTTTTGCTCCTTAACAGCCAAAAAACAAAAATATTAATCAAAAATAATTATTTGTAAATAATAAATGTGTATTTTATTTTATGTACCAATTGATGATTTATGAAATTTATCCAAACACCATCTACCTTCTGCAGCTTGACTTCTTATTTTAACAATTTCTTCTGCTTGTTTAAGTTGTTTTCTATAGATAAAACAAAAATATTTAAAATACTTCTCAAAATTGTAGCAATCAATAATACAAATTAAGTTTAATATGTTCTAAAAACAATTTGTATTAATAATGCTAAGTCTAAAATTCTATATATTGTAATTAGGGCTAGGATTTCTATGCAAAAGCATGTTTTTTTACTTAAGTCCAAATTGACTAGTTGTCAGTTATGTTTGGCTTATTCTTGATTGAATAGTACAATTTTTTTTTCAAATTTTGAACATAATGTATATAATTGCATGTATATACATTTTTGAAAATCTTGTTAATTTTAAATGGTATTTATTTTATGAACGTCTATAATTATTGGTTTATTTGTCGAATTATTGTAAATATACTATCTAAATTAAAATGGACTTAATACTAAAGAATAAAGGATTCAAAACATTTCTAAAAATGTGTAACATTATAAATGGTGAATACAAAACGGAAGAAAAAGATGTTTTTATTACTTTAAATTTGGGACAAATCACATCATTTAAATATGCTCCAACAACATTGTGTGATGTAGAAAGGAGTTTCAGCCAATATAAATCTTTGATTTAATCACCGGTCGTTCACATTTGAAAATTTAAAAAAACATAATTTAATAGCATGTAATAATATTAATATTAAAGAAAAATTGTTTTTGCATATTTTACAATTTTTTACTGCATAGAAATCCTTGCCCTAATTATAATAAACATTCTTTAAATCAATAAAAAAATTGGTCACAAAGAGCAACATTTTCAAAAGAAATTAAATAACCAAATAAACCAGTTTAATTATTATTTATACATTTTGTTTTTTACAGGAATATTTACAAATTTATATTAAAACAAATAAATATTTTAAATTACCTTAATAGAATATTATTTGTTCTCTGAGGCATTGGTAAGACTACGGGCGAACAAGGAAGGGAATCTAAAGGTGATCCATTTAGAACAAATGGAAGTTTGCCACCGCCTGAATGATTCCATGTAAGAGAAGTAGGACATTCTAATAAAATTACCTAGAAAAAAAGTTTATTGTACAATTATTGTGAAGAATACAAATTTCAAGTTTTTTCATTACATACTTGAATTATACAGCTAAGAGGAAGTAAAATATCTCTATGATGAGGACAAGACATCATATCATTCAAGGTAGATGCAGCATTAGTAGCATTAGAAGTATTGCTAAAATATATTTTTATTAAAATTTTATATAAATTGTATACACTTTAGTATTATACCTTGGAACACTATTATTTGAAACTCCTTTTGAAGTAGGGCTCTGTGGCGGATTCAAGTCGATTACTGAATTGCATATCGTATTTAATTTACGAGAACAAAAGTAAACTAATTTTCGGCTAAGAAGTTCAGATTGACAAAATTCTGAACAATACTGTAAAGCTAAAGGACTTAATACTTTTAATAAACCATCTTCACTGTTAGATGATGATTTATAACGTTCAAGCATATCTAAAATCCATTGAAGAACCTCTTGCCGATCTAGTAGTCCTTCCTAAATACAATAATATATTCATCAAAATATACCATAAAAATAAAACAAGAACACAATTTACCTGATACATATATTTAATGAGAGTTGTACAATAATTCCATTGTTTAAGTGAAACTTTTTGTTCTTCGCTCATGGACAAGTAATGTGATGAACTCATAGATAAATTAGTGTTTTGATAATAATCTTGAAGTTTAGTTAGTTGTTCTTTAGTAAACTTTAACAAAGTACTCGTCCATTCTAAATTGATTGTTATATGCTATTGTAATAAGATTAGACATATAACTGAATAAAAATGACTTACCAAGTGTAGGATCGGGCAATTGACGTTTAGATTTTATTTTTGCTTCAGACACGGCAATCGTATAAGCAGAACTTAATTTTATAAACCATGTAGCACGAATTAATGGGACATTATATTCACATAATAACATAAATATTTCTTCTTTCTTGTTAAAATTGGGAGCCTGCAAAGTTTTTGAAGTCTTATAATATTATTTTTAATATACGCCAAACAAAATTAAATGTTTATATACATGATTATAAAAATCAAATATTTAATTATAGTTGAAATTAAATTAAAGTAGGTATTTTTCATTAGATATTTTATTGTCTGGAAATAGTCTTACTGTAGATTATGAAATGTAGATAAACCTGACTAATTTGTTTAGTTATATAATTTAAATATAGCTAAGATACTTGCCTTCTTAGAAAGTATATTTAATGGTTTAAATCCAGCTAAATCTTTAAACCAAGCTTCAACAGTAGTCTTTGATCGGGCAGTAGCAGGCCAAAAATTATCTTTTGGATTTATTTGTAACCTTTTACGCCCGGTATCCACTAAGGTATTAAGTTCTTCTTTTTTATTAATAATTGCATTGAAGAACGCACCAATTTTAGATGCTGTAATATTATAATTACGAGCTGTTCCATGTTGATGTTCATCTGATATAGTAAGTGATGTTGTGAACCCATGTTTTACATTAATAGTTGTTAATTCATCCTAACAATATAATTAAAATACATCAATCGTTTAAAATAGTTATATTGTTTATTATAATTAAAAATCACCTCTTTTTGTTTGGGTTCTTGAGGATAAACATCGGGTGGACCAAGACGAGGCCTCTTTAATGGACGTTTCTCGTATGAAAAACCCATATTGTATGTTTATTACGTCATAAACACATCATTGTCTATGCTACCTAATGCTAGGTACTATTAAATTTAATATCACAAAAATCGAGAAACAATAATTAACCTACATAATAACTTTACTCGTTACTAAATATCTACTATTAGATTATCAAAACGAAAATACATAATACATCTACCAATCTACTGGTTTAATAATTCAAATACAAAACATATATAGAAGAAAATAAAAATGACATAATACAAATAAAAATGTAAGGAAAAAAATTCATTAATTAAATTTTAGACAGTAGTTCAATAATTGTTTACGGTATTTTGTTATTATGATAAAGTAAAGTGTAGACTGGTAAGCATAATAATATTATCATATACAATACTGTATACAACCACAGAAAATTCTGTGATACAACCACGGTTATACAAACTATGATACAACTATTTCGGTGGGCCTGCGTAGTAACGTAGTAATCAGGATAGTGAGGATACTTCTATATCAGTAACTTGGAATACTTGGATCCAACCTATAGAGTAAGATTACTTACATAGTTACTTTATGATCCAACCACAGGTATATATAATGATAGGTATATATATATCTGTGGATCCAACTATTGCTCGATGCCCAGGAGGGATCCATGATCCATACAACTCAAATTATCTTGGGGGCCGAACTGTACCCATAATATCAAGTAATATTATAATACAGTGTTGCCAGGTTTGTTAAATTCTCGTTTCTAAACTGTGATCTTATCAAAAAGTTTGTATTTTTCCTTCAAATGACAAATAAATAAATAATATTATAATTAAAGAATATCGTTCAATAAGCTTTTCTCGGATCTCAGAGCTTTTATCTTTATGGTTCCAACTTCCAAGTCACCCTTGAGCAACCTTAATGATTTTACAAGTAATTTTACTTCTATTACCTCGCCTTTAACATCTAAAATAATAATTTTAACAAAACATTACTTACCTTTAAAATTATATTTTTGAAATACTAATAGCCTGTCGCACAAAACTATATTGTTTCAATAAATTGAGTTATTGAATCGATAAAAATTAAAATACGTTGCACAAAGCCATAATACCTTATTGAATCAATAAGTTATCGACTGTTAGTCACTGTTGATTCATTAATTTATTAGTCCGATTTTAGTCCAATAAGTTTTATCAGTTCAATAAAATAAAATTAATGAAAGTTTATCGACATAATACTGAGATATTTGTTTTTACTGTTTTTGAATAAAATGTCAATTTGCATATAATTCTATATTCACAAATATAAACAATGATTTGTGCAACAATTTTTAATATTTATTTATCGATAAAATATTTTATTAAATCGATAAAACTTATGGAGCCAATAAATTATTGGATCAATAAAATAAATATTGGATGTTTTTTGTGCAACCGTCCATAGATGTTCTCTCAAAAAAGTTTATTTGATAGTCATAAATTAGATTTTGGTGACAATTATATATAAATAATACTTAAAAATTTGTTTGCATTATGTTGTTTGGACAAAAAAATTCCACGGTTGTTAATAAACGCCCTCTGTTAACTAAGTTAATTTTATTTAATAATCAATAATATAATTTTCTATTGTAACCTGTCACAAAAATATATTATACCAAATAAAGTACCTATTTGACGTGTTATAAGTAGTACATATTTTTTTAAATTAATAATTTATAAATTAAAACCTGTGATTTTGTGAACCAACAAAAACTGTAATTGTATTGTTAATATTATTTAAAACAATATATATTAGTATATTAATTGCCAATTTATGTTTAATATTTAATTGTTTCTTTTTAAAAAATACAAATTATTTTTAATGCATTTTCTAGAATTATTATTTTGTTATTTTAAAAGTTAATAACTGATAATCAGACTTATTCCTAATACATTCTGTATCATGGCTAAATATATTTATGTATTTAGCCATGTTCTGTATAGAGAATTTAATTTAATGTTTTGTCAACTGAAAACACGGCGGTCGTTTAATCAGCTGCTTATAATATAGTTTGCAACATAAAGTAAGAATATGGTTATCATACAGAGTACCTTATCTAGTATTATCATACATGGTATTATAATATATTTATATATATAGAAGCCCGTGATATTTACAGTCGGATTTTTATGCAAGCTATCCTTATGTCTTATTATTTATTCTGGCTGCTGGAGGGGTACAAAGAATTTAATGATAATATACATTTGTATGTTATATTATCAAAAAATAGTAGTTTTCATTTTTTTTTAAGCATTAATTTATAATATTACAATAATAGTTGCAGTTACTGTACTGGTTATTACTTATATCTATATCTAGATTTAGTTTTAATGCATATGATTTTACTATTTACACAATTTCATCTTGCATTTGAATGTGGAAGGGATAAAAGATAAAACACTTATGTAAATACAGCAAGATCTAGGAATTGACTACTCTTTAATTCTTTAATGAAAGACCAAAGTTTGTCGGGTTTTCAGTTTGAATTTCATCCGTTAACGATTAACCTAACTAATACTATAGTGTACTATTGATTATCTATTTTTTGCATATTATTATCTTCATTCACAATTCTATGAAGCTGTTGAGACAAACATGTGATTGAAGTTTCCCCTCATATTTAAAGAGAGTGGTATGGATGGTATCAATATATTTACTAAAGGTAGTATTTGGATTTTAAAAATCATACCTTTTTTAATTTGTAAACAATTAGTATTGATAAATATAATACATCTAAAAAAATCTTGTCTTTTTTGTATAGAAAGTGTTTTGATTTAATTTAGAACTTCGACATCTTTTTTATGTGTTAAAGAATTTTAAAATTGGTTTTTATAATTTAAGTTAATTGTTAATTTAATGTAATAGTTTTTATGACATAATCTTGTTTCATATAGCATACTAATAATTCTGTACAAATCAAATCCGTCTTTTCATTTAAAGTTTTTATAACTACATGTTCTAATTGAGAATATTGGTTCATTCGAGTGAATTTAGTTAAAGTCTATTTTATAAAGTGTAAATTTTTTTTAATTGATCATTTAATTGGAAATTTATGTTTTCTGTTGATACTAATTTTTTGAAAACCCATACTCAGAAAAATATAAGTTTAAAGCATTTATCTCTTGAATAATCGTTTGTGTAAAAGTAAATAGTGATAGCGACCTCATTTGAGGTGGGTGCAGTAATTTATGTACTTTAACATGTTAAAGTAGTTGAAACTGCATGTATTGGCTTTGTCTTTTACTACTATGACTAAAAAAAATTAAATATGTTCCTAGATAAATCTTCACAATGGCATGGTAATACTATGTATTTGGTATTACTTTCTGTTTCGCTATAATTAAGGTATAAGAATAGTGGCATTTGTATTTCATATTGAATATCCCAGTTATATCTTTTATTTTATTAAATACAGAATTATGAGAGCCAATGAGTAATCATCGGAAGTAAAATAAATAATGTTTTGAGTATCGAAAAAATGTTTTTAAATGATTATATGCACTTTGTATAAAAGTTGATTAATAGCTCTTTTATTTATGTTATCAGGATCCTTTGTCATATACTTCTATTAAATCCCCAAAACAAGTAACTATTATGAAATCTATAAATTTATGTTATAAGACTGATTAAATATTATATAATCATTTTTTTTATATACACATGACCAATTGGCATAGGTACAATAACAGTTGACTTATCTGTTGATACAAAAAATTTAATATTGGTCATCTTTTTACTTAATGCTTCTTAGCAATAATATTTAATATTATATTTGTAAACGTATGTTTATCTGTATGTTTATTTTTTTTATAAATTAATGAATCAGAAAATATTTCTTTTCTAATGCGGACACTACACTAACGTCTAACACTAAATAATCAATTAATAAATATATTATCTTAAATCGTCAGAGAATACTGGGAATCTAATAAAAACTTAAAGCAAACTGTGTATTATATAATATATCAAGATAAAACAAATAATATTTATTATTTTTTAGGTATGGGATATGGGTATATGGTATAACTAAAGTTAAAAATTAAAATATAATACCTAGTTCATGTAAAAACTAAATAGTTGAAATTTGTATAACATTTTCTACACATAATATAATAATACACTAGAATTTTCAAAATATTTGAATTTTTTTTTCATAAATGTCTATAAAAAATATTCACTGGGTAAATTTGCTTGAAATTTTAGTACAATGTTCCTCATAAGTTGTACATTTACTAACCAAAAAAATATTCAAAATATGTAGCCATACGTTTTTTTTAAAAAACTTAAATTCTAATTTTTAACCAAATTCTTTAAACTCGACAAAATTTTCGAATTAATAATTTGTTTGTTATACAAAATTTATAAACTATTGTCTATATATATATATATGATTTGAAAATATAATTCGAAATTCTTTATACCTTTTATCTTACGATAAAAAATATTACTACTTATTGGAAAGTCACATTAACTTTTACGATCGTTAAAAGTTCAAATATTTTTTTTTACATAAGATATTCACCCGTAAAATAACTATTTCTCTTCAAACGATTTTTGTTGTAATAAAAAAACGAATAACCGTAAATATTTGAAATTTTCACCAAATGAATTCAGTGACAATAGTTAATAAATTATTTAACCTAATATAGTAATATCAAAAATATAACGTACAGTTATGAAATATAGCCATATAGATATTTATAGTATGATATATCATACATGCTGATAAACTATCTCTGCTTAAAATCGTTTACTTATCGTGTATAATGAATAATTCAATAATGACACACCCATCACAGTGATCTACTCGAGTCTATACTGTACAGTAGTGCGGTACTTACTGCGGTACCTACTTACCGAGTAAGGGTAGGGTCTTTTTTAAATTTTATTTTTATAATATTTTGTATTTATTTTATTGATTACTTAATAAATGCGTACCTTATTATCACAGAAAATACTAAATTTATGATCATGAAAGATTAAGTTAAATTAAATAATTATTTTAATCTAGATATAACTGATAAATATACGAGTATTATGGTCGTTAAGGATTATATCATATAATAAAATTATTATAAAATTACGTTTTAATTTAATAATATCTACAGTATTTTGGATAAGAAGGATTTATGTCTTGATCATAATAAATTAAGTCATACTGTATAGAACTATGACTGGTGTAATCACTAAAATCAAATTAAAAATAATTTTGACTAAACAAGGTTTAGGTATATTGATAAAATTATACATTCCAATATGCTTCCTAATTTTCTATACAAAGCTGTTCTTACCAAAAATAAAATATATCGTAATTATAAAATAAGCCTAAAATAAATCCTTAGAAATATAGACTGACAGATTGTCTTTGCTAAGAATCGTTTTTATTCATAACTGTTTATCATTGAATTCAAATTTAAATACCTATTTAACATATTGCCTATTGTCGGCTATTGTGATTTCGATGACGAAGTATACTCAAAACATGTAATATTCAGCAGAACAACTTCTTCGTTTTTTTTTATAATTTATTACACATTTTGTTTTATGAACTATGTACAAGAAGATTTACAAATCATATATATATAATAATTATTATAATAATTATAATAATGCAAATGTTTATTACACTATACTGTAAGAAAAACTAGCTTTAAATTTGTAGTCTTTACTTCTTTAGTTGTATCGTATATTATTGTCTGTAATAAATAATAATTATATTAACTTAAATGTGAGAAACTAGTAAATTTTTTTTAAATATTGGATTTGTAAAACCTAACACAGTATTTAATTTTATCAGTTTTTGAAGCCTTATATTTCAAATATAAATATATAGGTCAATAGTTCTTAAATAAAGTCATTATAAACCAACTCTGTAAGAATACCAGAATACGTAGTTTTATTCTACTTGGTTTTGAAAAGTTACTGTTAAACTATTTAGTTTTTCAAACATTATATATTGTTAGAAACATAAAGTTTACTTAATTATTTGTTATATATAATTTTTCCATAGTGAAAATATATAATATGTCAATCTACTATCGTCTATCTATAGATCTAATATTTCTATTTAGTATATTAATTTATATTCTGATTAGATTTTTTTACAGATTACATTTACCGTATAGTTGATTGACACACTAACTTATTGTTAAGAGTCTTAAGACCAGCGGCGGATTGGCCTACCGGGATACCCAGAAAGTTCCGATAGTCGTATTATAACTCTGGGCCGATGTAATTGGTAATTGGTGGGTCTGTCGCAAAGTAATTTCCCGGACCGGATATTTAAGTCAATCCGCTGTTGATTAAGACTGCAGAATAAATTGATTGTATGTTATCAAAACTTTAAATACATCAAAAGTATTGCAATAATATTTCACTATTACTATTGCCTATATTTTGATAATGGTATCATGCTTATCTATATATAATTAAATATTAATTATATAAATACTTACTAATATAATATTATATTTTTTTTTGTAATTTATTAGTTTGTACAATCTGTGTACAATTTTTACAATAAACACAATAAATGATAGTTAGATTCTTAGATATATAAAAAAAAGAAAAAAGGCTTGATTGAAGAAATTATTCAATAATAGTACTTTATGGAGTATAATATTAAAACTATATATAATTAATCTTATCATGAAATTATTAAATGAAAATTTTTATTTATGTATTGTATTACTTTTAGTTTAGAAAGTGTATAATGATTATTGATTACATTAAGATCGATATGTAGTCTCTTTTTATCCATTGTCTCATTTATAAAATATTTCACGGAATTTATTTTAATTAGAAAACTCAAAATTATGAATGGAAATTTTACGCTTTGAACTTGAAATAAATTATGATCACATTTTACTTTGTTTAACAACTAATTAATCAGCTTTTATACATTCTATAATATTTCTAGAAATGTTGAATAATAAATTACACGAGCAGTTGGCCTGTTGTCACTTGAAGATATTTTTGTCACCAGCGAAGACGTAATGTGGTAACACAATACCTTTACACCCGTGTATCTGTAATACCGGTAAGTGATAATTATATTTTATTATTATTATTTATGGTAACCGTATACACTATATACTATATTATAGCCAGTACAAATTACAGTAACTAAACTCTAATAAATTATTTATCATGCTTTAGAAAATCTCAGTTTCCGTTTGTTTATTGTTAATGTTCAGTAATTTAGGAGTGAGCTTACATAATTTCGTATATTAAATGGACAGCCTGAATTATCACATGCATTTTATATTGCCTTACTATAAATATAGATAACTTTGCCTCCAAGTCTGAAATTAGGTTTACTGGGTTCTCTTTAAAATATTAAGTTTTTAAAACCTATTATGTAAGTGGTATCGATACAATGGAAATAAATAAAATAGTTTATTTTATAAACGTAGTATTATTAAGTTTTGGAATCGTGTATTTTTATACATAACACGTTACATATTTCGAATAGTCCATTATGTATTATGTATGTACAGTCACTTATAAAATAACACTGTACTGTGTACTTGTATGATATATGTATGTACATTTATATTGGTATACTGAAATCAACTCGTGTTTCTAAAAATTAAAGACAAAAAACGAATTATTCATGCGTAAAATCGCAAACGAACCTGCAGTGATGATGTCTCGTATATATTTTGATGGAGACATGACGTATAACAATCATGTCGCATGTCTATCCGACCGAAAACGCACGTCGAGAGAATAAATTGTTTCTTTTCGTTTATGGACATTTTTTTTCTCTATGAAATCGTTCTACCGTGCGTAATATTACAAAAGATATTGCGGCCGAAAGAAGGCTCTATATACTGTAAGTACAGACTTTGAAATTTTTAACCCCATCGGAATGACCTAAATATTTTTAGACTAATAGTAACTACACAAACAAATGTTACGCCGTAAACAATTATTTTTTATCTTGAGACAAATAAAGAGAGAGAAAGTGAGAGTGTAGACGTAGAGTAAAAACTTTGAAACATCGTAAAACGCCTTGGTCCCCTCTACTGTTTGATCCAGTCAAGTATATATATATATATTTATAAGTCGACCAAAGAGGATATTTTCGATGACGTGCAGAAGGATAGATGGATGTATCTGGGGAGCGTGTGTACATCAATTTTGAAGGGGCGGGTGCTGCGTGGGTAAACGAGACATCATACTATCAAATATGTCTACACAGACCTACAACAATAGGTAAGACGTGGATATTGCACGCACGTATATAATATCGTATCTATCGTACATATATTATTGGCAGTGGCATATAGCGCGAAACTATTGGAGGATGAGGCCTTTTAAAACATAGAAATTAAATTATTAAGTATTAATGTTTGAAAGAATCTGATAGTATAAAAGTTAAAAAAAATAAATTACAACGATGATAATATTTTTTTTTACCTTAAACTTTTTGGACTTTTATTTGAACAAAACAAAAATAATTTTTAGTTTTTGCTTTTCATGTTAATGTTATGATAAAAGTATTATGACGCATTAACTTGAAGGTATTTGGGGTCCCCGGTTACCCCCAGATGTCGGTCTAAATATATAGCCTTTGATAGTAGTCAACTGTCTGGTAATGCACTTACTAATAAGGTAGAGTCCAAATGCTGTTTACGATCCAAACGATGACCGGAGGTAACGACTTCGATAAGAGGCAATCACATCGACGGTGAAACGAGATATATACACAGTGGTGTAGCCAGAATTTATTTAAGAGGGGGATGTAGAATAAGAAAAACCTCATAAAAATTAAATATATTTTGTTTGCAACTTTTATGCTTATTATATGATCAGATTTATAATATTAAATACATCCTACTGAAATGAAAAACATTTTTAACAACGTTTTATTTATATCAATTTATTATTATATTTTATAATGAGGAACTAGCTTATATATAATTATATAATTATTGTGTCAAATCTAAAACTTTCATTCTTCTAGATGATTTTTTTTTATAAGAGCGGTCAATATCTTTTTTTCTACATTGTCATATTTGGCAAAATACAGCCAACGGGGTGGGGGACATGAGCGTTTTGACTCTCCTCCATCTAATCACGCCACTGCAGTACGTATTATTACACGATGCTGTGTATAAAAATAATAATAATAATTGGTACGATTACGCGTGTGCACACTGCACACACATTCGTGTAGAAGTTGTCGGCTGTTGACCCGCAACGACACCACGGCCGTTTAGTCGCGCGAGCCTTACTCTCGCTACGTGCCGCCGCCCAGGTTCCGCGGCCGTTCATCTCGAATGTCGAGCGATGTTTGTTGTGGCGGGTTGGGGGTGGTTGGCGGTGTGTTGGCGATGCGAGGAATGAAAAAAAAAATAAAATAAACCACATCGTACCATAATAATATATATTACTGTATGTACGCACCCTAACCCGCCCGCATAACGTTGCACACAAAGAGTAATATTGTCGAGTCTGTGTGCTTTGTCGTTCCTCACCCGCCATCGCCCACCGGCGAACAACCGTTAACGGCAAGAGCGGCGGTGGATTATTAGAGTAATCAATAACGCGCACCCCATTCACGACGCGACGACGACGGCGACGAGGGACGCGACGCGAGCGCGCGGCCAGCACACGCGAACCGTCCCGCGACATCGGTGGGGCGCGTGCGCCGAGGATCCCGCGGCGGCGCGTGCCTTATCACTTCCGTACCACCGAGCGTTTCGCGCCATCCGCGCTCGTCGATCTCAGTACACTCTGGCACCCCGGTCCCCGTGGTACCGTTGTTGCGAGCGGCATATTGTTACCGACACGTTATAATTAGCTCGCTCGCTAATCCGCCGTGTGAGGAGTTCGCGGCCACTCTCACGCTCACACTCGCACTCACTCACTGCCCTCAGGCGTGTGAAGATCGCCGCTGTGTGGACGCGGCGTTGCAGATGACCATCATTACAGCCCGCCGAGACGATCGCGCGCCGCACCACCATCGTTGCAGACTCGGTGGCGGTGGACTCGTCGTTCGATAAAAAAAAAATTCCTCTGCAAGCTGTGTATAATAATTTTATAATTACTATAATACTGCAGCGCCTGGCAATATTCACGATCGTACCAGAAGCAGCTTATACCCTATATAGATAGGTAGGTACTATAGTATGTGCACCGCAGTGGCGTTTGTGCCGCCGCGGCCGAATTTGTTTTGTTTTCAGTAGTTTTCCTAGTGTATATATTGCCGTATTTAAATTTATTCTGTAGAAAACCATTCCGAATTTGCGTAGCGTCAGATTCACGGGTGTGAATGATACCATAATTATAACGGGTAATAATTTTGCAATACATAACACGACAACGATATAGCTGTGAGCCCGGCTTTAGAATTAACATGGTGGATATCAAATGTAGGTACTTTATTGGTACCTACCTATAATATGAGTACATGTATTATATACATAAAGTATGTGCTTAGACTTCTTTAGGTTGGAATTCTATAGTTTGTTATTATATAGGCTAACGGATAATAACTATGGATTTGATAAATATATTTTATGTTATAACGGTGATATTAACACTTGCGGAATGCGTTGATAATACTTTACGACGTAGATATAATATTGTAAGTAATTTTTTAGGTTTAGCTGTGTTTTTGAATAAAAAAAAATCATACAATTTATCACGTTTATAGATCTAATTGTTTTAAACTATATTTGAGTACATAATGTGGTTATCATGTTGTGTTTACCACGAAGTAAATGTTACATAGTATTTAATAAAGTATACGAGAATATAGGGAGAGTATATTTTTCGTTTATACGAAAAAACTTAACGAATTCTAGTAAAATTTGATTAAAAATTTAATCGAATAATGGCAAAATAAAATATAAATACATTTGGGAACTTGAAAATATTTAAAATATCTATTTAAGTGTATAACCCCACAACAAATTTAAATTTATTATCTAAATATTATATCAAATAGGTTAGGTTAGGTATAAAAAGAACTTATACAAATTAAATTCATTGTTTAAAAAGAGTATATAAAAATTTATAAATTAATATGAGCAAAACAAAAAACTTTTTAAATTGTATTTATGTTTGACATTCGTACATTTGCATACAACGGATCATGTAAATTATAATATTTTATGAATAAAGTGATTGAAAATTAGTTGATTTATGATTGCTTGACAACTAAATCATCTAGTCTTTTTTATAGTTATTGTATTCCTCCTTCTTATTTGAATCAATATTAATTTGTTTTATTTTTAACGTAATTCAATTTATTAGATAGGTTTAACTTTGTGCCACAATTTACGATACTTATTGCCCATGCTACTTTTTACTATTACTGTGGGTAATTGGTTTAATCTGAAAAAGCATTATGTTCTTCCGTAAATTATTGTGCCACTAGGGAATTAATGTTAGTACATAATTTTCCTAAATCGTTAAGGAAATTATTTTATCTGGATCCCATTTTAAAATCGCAGATTCACTTACATTTATGTTATGGAGAAGAGAACATTAAATGTAGAGAATATTAAGTTATAGGTATTAAAAATAATATGCCTAGCGCGTTATAAGCTCTTAATCAGTCTGGTTTTAATATTTAAAGCTGAAATACTTTACACTTTATGTTTCATATAATCATATATTTTTTTAGATTTTTAAAGTTTTTTCTTATTAAAATTGAGTTTCCTGAGAATATCAGTCTTAAAAAAAAATATGTCTTTTTGGGATTATTATCTACGACAAGTACAATAAGTGTAAATAGCTTAACATAATAGCATGATTTGTATATCTAAAACAAATGCAGATTATATCTATTTTAAACATTCATGCAGCCTATATCTAGTTGATTTGTAAAACTATTTGTTATTTAATATTAAAAAAAAACAACAGAAAAATAATATAATTAAGAGTTTTTGTGAAAATTTACATACATAGTGTATTTTGTAATATTATGGGGGTGTTTACTTGTCGGAAGTTTTAAGTCGATTTCTGAGTCATTTAGTTAATCCGATATCTTTTATATAAATATTTAATTCATGTAAAGTATAAATGTCAATTATAAAGTAAACGAAAAAAATAAATTATACAACGAAATTTTAATTAATTTATTTTTTGTAGATTATTACGATTACATTTGTTTGTGAAATTAAAATGAATGTAGTTCATACGGTATAAGAAATACATGATACATATTATCACATATATTTATCCATGATAATAATTACAATTCAACAACATTATATAATATACTATTCCCTTATGACTAAAGAGTTTAACCAATTATTTGAGGAGAAAATACTATACGAGGGCTAATATGGTTAAATGCTATCTTTTAAACGACTAAAGTTATAAATCCCTAGAGATTGTGGACTGTGGTATTATTTCAAAGTTTAAGGGAAGGCAAATATGGACAATCGAAAGTTAAAACTATCATTACATAGATTATTGACAATTATTTTTAATAATTTATATAATCCTAAAAATCGGCTGGTTATATAATTCCTAATCCCAAAAGAATCGTTTATCTTCAACGACAACGACAGCGTATACACACATAATATGCGTATGTCGAGGCTGAAAAAAGTGGTTTACGTGACTTGTATACGTATACAGCTTTTATATAGCTATAACGTTGTGGCGACGATGTCAGTTCACGCGGACTACTACAGTTTTAATGGTACAGGTTTTTTCCCCATCATGAATAGTAGCTAATTTCAGTGAAAGCTCTCGTATGTTGAGACTTATGGCCGAGCGTATAGTGTTGAAACGCTAGTGTCTACCAGCCGAGGTTTATGGCAATTTATGTGCTGTTGGTCGGTAAAGATCCCTCGTTTTGGAACTTTGAATTATTGAAGAATTGCCAAGCCTACCCTATAACGAAAACGACCCTCCTTGGCAACCGCGGTGCGTGGTCACGATTTCCATCCCTCGTCGTACTAAACTCAAGGATTCTTATGTACGGGTTTGTCGTTAAAGAATAAAAAAAACGTACTTTGGGTAGGAGAAACAGAAAAACTTCTTTTACGCACATATACGCATCGTTCCGGGGGGAATCGTTCTGTCCATCATCGTTGCCGAGAGAACGTCCCTTGGGGAATTCGTGTTACTCTGTCTCTGGAAAGATGTTATACACTATGCTATATACTAAATATAACGACGTTGCGATTGTTTGTATTAGATAAAAGCTTAATACGAATATGTAGTCTGCGCTGAGATGAGGGAAAGAAAGAAAAACCACACGTGATATTATACACATATATAGTTAATATTTACTTTACTGCATTATTTGTGTATAGTTATACATAGATTATATATTAATTTAATAATAATATATGAATTATTAAATAGTCTTGAATAATCTGTTGTAATTACGGGAAAAAATGTGATATTTAAGCTTAATATTCGTATTTATTTATTTAAAAGGTATGAGTTAAAAAGTTTTTCAAATTGAATATATTATATACCTATTATAAAGTTATCATTATTAGTTTTGTTTGATATAACTAGAATACCTAACAAACATAATATAAATGTGCTACTTTGAGTTTTAAAGATAAAATAAAGTACCTATTATTTATTCTTAGTATTTTTTAATTGTTTACATTAATTAATTAATTTTATTTACAATACATTTTATTTTAGATTTTAATCAACTAAATTAATTATTGTTTGTTTTAAATAAATTATACTGATTATCTATTTAGTATAAACAGATTATACTACAGAGTACTACCATATAATTTAATTCTAAACATTGTGAATTTATCTGGTATTTTATTATTTCATATTTAAAAATTAAAATGTTATTAAAAAGTTCAAGCCATTCAAAATAGTTTAGATATATAACTACGCTGTAGAGTAAAAAATAATGATTGAGTTTTAAGGGCGGTGTCTACAAATTTATCAAGAATGATTATCTTTATACATTTATCCGGATATTTTGTAGGTTTCTTATATTATTAAATTAGACACAGCTACAACATTATTCTGATACATGCAGCTTATTACTTACCTGTGTATTAATAATTAATTCACTAATTATTAATGTACTTTTATAATGTTTCTTGTTAACGTCTAATTATTATAACAGGTAGTAATAATTTTCAATGAGAATATTTTGTTGTAAGGTGTTTCAATTAGTGGTTAAAATTGCGTGTTTATCAACCATAATAAGCATATACTGTATATCATTAAAGGTTTTTATTCCCTTTATTCAGTTTGTAGAATTATCCATATTCTATTGGTTATAATGTATATGTTTGGTGTATACTGTATAGTAATAGTTGATTCCTATTTATCATCATTATATTATTTTAAATTGTAAATAATAATTTATAATTGATTCAATTTGTATAACAATAGTTTTATAGGTTTGTATAATAGTTTATAATAGAAATAAAAAATAAGTTAAATGAAATATAAATGAAGAGTCCGATTAAAAAGATTTAGGATCCGGTGTTCGATTTGAATCTGGCAGGGGTCCTTTACGTTCATACCTAATGAGAATAATTTATAAATCTACACCATAAATTATGTCACATAATATATTTCTTAATAGTTGATATCATAATATATAATTAATTTTCAAACCTTATATAATATGCAAATGAAGTCATCAAAACATTAAATGGGTTTGGTTCATGCAGGGGCGGATCTAAAGCTTATTTAAGGGGAGCGAATAGAGATATTTATGAGTGACATACGGACATATATAATGTGATAGAATGAAGATCTAACCGTAATTATGCAAGTTGGAAAAAATATTAATTTCTTAATTCCCGTCCTAAAAACTATTTTGTATTGTATACATTTTTGATTACGCTGACTAACTGGAAGAAAAATCAAACAGTAGATCGTACTAATACTTATATTAAAGGGATTTAAAGTCTTTATCTAATACACATGAACCTATCCTAAAGTCTACTTGTGATAAACGTTAACATATTTACAACCTTTTTTCTTCAAAAATTGAAATATGACAATTTTTTAATGTTTACATTTTTAATATAAAGCTCTTTTATGAGGGACATAAAATCAAAAATGTGAGATAGTTTATCTCATAACTTGTATAACAACATAACAAATGTCTATAACATTTAGAATTTAATTTTGTTTTTCGCTGCAGAGATTAATACAAGTTTACCATGTTAGGTTCATAACATTTAAAAAAATATTTAGAAGTAATATATACTATTTTTATTATTACAGATAAGACACATATTCATATATATGAAAATTCGATAATTATGCGTTTTCGTTTAAATTGTTTATGTTTTTAGTAATATGTGGACTCCGGTATCGTTTACAAGTGACAATAGTGTTCCACCATCAAGATCCAAGCATAGCGCTGCTGTTCACGGTAACCACATTTATGTGGTCGGCGGTCGGAATGGCAATTGGCCCCTTAAAGACATATGGAGATATGCCCTGTGTAAGTATGACACGTAGGCTGAATACAAATCGCCTCTAATTTCATTTTGACGTAACGTACAACAATCGAATTACAATTGCTTCTGTGATAAATTTTTTGAAATAAACGGGGCTTCTATTTTTTAAATTTTAGTATATGTAGGTATATATTTAATTAAAAAAAAAACATTTTAATTTTAGAATTTATTCTCAAGAAACTTTTGTTTCAGTTATGTTTACAATGTTTACATAAATTGATAATTGTTCATATTAATAAACTGACGGTTATATTAATATATTTTATAACAATTTATTATCATTGTAGAACTAAAATATATAAAAAATAATGCTAAGTAAATTAAATTGAAGATCTTACAAAAGTTTTGCGGTTGAAAATGTTGGAATATAAAAACTTTTTAAGCGCAATTCACTTTATATAATAGTACTTTTACTCGAGTTATAAAATTTGAGTGTAAGTGATTTTGAATTATAGAGCATAAAGTGTGGTAAATATATATTTTATTTATCTGGATGATGAATTAGTAATTGAAAACGAAAATTTATTTATCGTATTTTTGTTTTTAATTAGGATATGCTGTTTTTATGCTTGTTAAATGTCACAAAATAAGATAAATGTGGTATAATGTGATAAGATGATAATAATTTATATTTTTATTGTATTTTAAAAACATTGGAAACAATTATAGTCCAAAATTATAAATTTTTTTTTAATATTTGTTCAAACGTATTTACCTATTGTTTTATTAATTTTATATAAAATTAACGATCTTTGATAGATATAAATATATTGTACAAATTTTAATGATAATATTATTATCTAATATTTTTTCAAGTAAATAATATTAATTTTTTGCAGATATAGTAAGTTACGGGGGCTAATCTATAACGATTATTATAATGCATTGCTTGATATTATAGTTTATATTATTCACTATGTTCTTCATTCGTTTTATGAATTCTAGCGAATAACACCTGGGAACAGTTGCACCCGACAGGAGATACATTGCAAAATTTGCAAGAACATACAGCAGTCGTTTATCAAGACAAGGTTTACGTTTTCGGCGGAGAAGTGGGATTTTCATCTGCCTCTGAGTCTCCACTATGGTCTTACAGTATTAAGGTAATGCATATTGTATGAAAGGAAAACCCTTTAAAATATATATTAATATAGCCATATAGCTTTGTAGTATAGACATTTATACTATATAAGTACACATATTACAGATATTATATTATTGTTATCATCTATATACTCGTAATAGAGGCTCATTATATTTGGTTTCGGTGATTGGTATTGCTTTGCTTTACAATAAAAAAATATATTGGCATAACTAGGTAGTTTGATAATCTAATCGTTGTAAATAATAAATTGATTGGCATTCTTACAAAAAACCTAATTGGTTTCTAAGTGATGTTGAAACTTGAAATCGTTACTTTTACTGGCATTGATAAATTGTTTTTCTGCAAAAACCTTTTGAACAATAGTTTTTTTGGAATAAATAAATAATAACATACTTTTGAGTACATAAAATAAATAAAATTACTAAAGTAAAGAATAAAATAATGCCAGTAAGAGGTTAAAATCGATTCTATTAAATATATTATTATAATCAATGGTTAAAAAAAATTTTAAATAATTTCATTAGGATTTAAAAAAACTTAAATACTTAAATATAAGTGATCATTAATGAATAATGAATATACTGTAATATTTATATAGATACTCGTATATCGATAGTTTGTTAATTTAATTAGTTTTACATAGTTATTTAAAAGTAATAATACCAATTAACATAAACGTCATAAACCCTTCATTTTGTAAATTTTATTTAATTTTTAAATATATACTATAATTGTTTTATAACGAATATATTACTCATCAAGGCTCGGGAGTTGTATTTTAGGTATTATAAAGCATAACAGATACCAAAACTATATAGTGAAGGCGTTATTATTATTTTTTTTCTTAAATAATATAAACGTATATTAGTTAAATCTATTTTATATTTTATTTAAATATGATCAAAAGACATAGTTATTAATATTGAAAATAAACTTTAAAATAAAATTACAAAATAAATTAAATAAACTTGAATTTAATTTTGGAAAATATTTGGCATACTTGCAGGAAGATCCATAATATTTTGTGAAGTTGGTATGTTGGGTAATCGAATTTTCATCTGTTTACGTAGTTCATTTTCCATTTGTTTTGCTTCTTCCGTACTAACTGGCAATGAGTTCAAATTTTTTAGAATCGTGTCTTGAAATTGGTCTCTATATTCCACCACACTATTGATTTGCTGCTTCATGATTTCAGTGTCCTCCACATAATTTATCAAATTATTTACAAGATTTTTCATAGAAGCTTCATCAATATTCGTTTTGTTACTCAGACCTTTCATGTCTTCTGTAATTTTTGACATATCTGCAAAGGACTTTGTTATGAACGTTATCATATAGGCTAATTCGTTGGCCATTTCATCTTCCCGTGACTTGACTGATTCACTGTCATTGTTGGTTAAATCTATTTTAGTTAAATCTTCAATGTATTCCGTTGGATTTTCTGTGGTAGATTCCTCTATAATATCGGAATCAACGTCGGAGTCTGACACGCTTTGTGTATTGGCGACGGTGAAGACTAATGAGAGTGCAGCAGCGAAAAAGATTAAACGGTTCATGATAATTTTTAATACTTTTGGTTTAGTAATTTTAGATACACTGTATAATGATTACTAACGAATGTAATTGACAATACAAAGTTTTAAGTCTTATATACTAGATAATAGTTGACACAGATGGCTGTTGGTCAAACATAAACCTATATATTCACGTGACTCATTTGATTTAATGACTTTTAAAATGCACTTACCCTTTTTTAAGAGCTTAAATATTTCCTTTAATTAGTTTGCGTTTGTTTACATAGCTGAAAATATACGAATTTAATTATCGTATTTAATATTTTAATTACCATCTACAGTATTTTGTTTATACATAAATGGTTTTTATACACTTAATTCAATTTTTATTGAAGGTTTATATTAGTAATTAATATGGTACATAATTATTAAAATGTGGTGTATATATTATATACAGCAATACAGCATACTTTTATGTATTACTATTTTAATAGTTTCATGAAAATGAATACGAGTTAAGAATCGCCGTGTTAAAGTTTAAAATTTTATTAAATATTGACAATACACTTTATTTTAAATTAAACATATATCAATTTGTTGCGGGTAATGAATTCATAAGATAATTTACTTTATCTGTTAAAATGAAAATATGTCATTTTTATTATGCACATTATATCGCTTAATAATATTTTAAAGATTATATATTTATGTATAAATACTCTTACTATATTATAGCAGTTATGCAGCAACTATTGGTATTAAACTTTATTACGAATAGTATATTATTCAATGTACACACACACATATATAAAGTAATAATATTATTATATATTATAAAGTATCATAAAGATGTTCCCATTAGTATAATAATAATTACAAATTTAAATATATATCTAATATACAGCTATTTTAAGCCGCGGTTAAGATTATCAAACTAAGTTGTTAGCTATAACGTACTTAGTCTTAGTGAAAAATATTTACTTATGTATTATTGTATAGACAACGTCAGAAGCACGATGATTTTAGGATTTTTGTCGTTTTTCATTAATATTTTATATAAATAGATTCGTATTCAATCATAAAATTATTTTTAATATTATTTGCTTTCATATAAGATGTTAGTTAATTTTTTTTTGTAAATGAGTAATGGATGAAAATTATGAAATACTTTAGTAATTTTTATTATGGTTAGTTTATGACGTTTATGAGAAAGTATGCTTTTTTTCATAAAATATAATGCAATTGTGACAATAATTTGTATATATTTCTCGATCAAAATCCATCATAAAAGCTCGTTCTATAGCTGCACTGCTGTAGGACATTATTTAATTTTAGTTATATATTTCTACCATTTCGCCCTCTTTATTCATCTAAAGTTGACTTTTTTCACTTCCTTCCTTTAGCCAAAGGGCCTAAAGCAATAAAAATTGTACTTGACGACAGTTTATTGGGGGAAAATGTAAGTAAAGTTTTTTTCTGTTAGAACTAAATATAATCGATTTGCTTTTATGATAGCACTCTGCAAGTAACAATAGTTTAAGATTTCGGACTTCAGATGTCATTTAAAATTCCTGATAATTATTTCCAATTTTATATAATCTTAGACAGTATTAATAATGACTACTGAGGTTTATAATTTAATTTCATGTCGTAGTTGCAATGGTTAAATCTTAAACATTTATTTAATATAACTTAGAAAAAAACACAATTAGCTAAAAATCGAAACTTTTTCTGTATACTTTTGAAATACTCGGTAGGTACTATATTTACTCTTTTTAAGGGTTTTAAAAGTGAAGTTTATATTGGATACATAGATTATAGAATGGATATTGGTAGTTGTTTTTATGACTTTTGGTCATGATACTTAACATAAAGCTGTCGAACGTTAAACTTTAGTTCCAAAATCATGCTATAAAACTGCGTTTTGTATTAGATCGGAATTATTTTCGATAGCAGAGACGATTTAAAATACATAAAACATTAGTTATTTATTAAAATCAATTAATGTAAATAGTAATAAGTAATTTGTCCTTAAATAGATAGGTAATATTAAACTAATATTCTTTATAATTAACTAATTGATATACTGTATACAGTAAATATAAAACTCAACATTTAGCATTACAGTGTCCTGTAATATTTTTTTTATAGTAACGTGTATACTGTATATAATTAGAAATTAATAATAAACATATTCATTTTAATGAAAAAAATCTTATTGTAATTAGGTACTTATGAATAGTGTCATTTTTTTAAATACAATATCTTACATAAAAAATGTATTTTATCTTTTTGAAAACCAGTAATCTAATTAATTTATTGTATTATTTTAAGTTTAATTTTATTGAATGATTTAAATGTTTAAATGTGTTTAATTTATAAATATGAATTTCCTATTTTATATATGCACTAACTGAATACTTTATATGTTTGAAAATAGGTATATGTTGGCATTTATATATTTAAACAAGCTTATAATAATAAAACCACAATACCTACTATGTTGATTTTCTTACGTTGAAGGATAGAAATAATAAACAGGATCCCACCTCTGTAAAAATGCTGTACTTTATTTATTATTTAAAAAAAAAGGTCAAACGTATAAATTGGATACAAAATCCGCTAACGCCTGTAAAAAAATGCATGGTAATGCAGTCAGCCAGTTTGCATATTGCGTACCTAATTTACCTATTATAATCTACCATGTATAATATTGCTTTTGCCTATTTGGTTTTATTAAACAAACGTATAATGAATTTAGATTTAATGCTTATGAAGAACTCATAACAAGTTTTCTCGAAGTTGTTATTAGTGTTATAACTTACTTATTTTATTATTTAAAAATATGGAAAATTGTTAGTAAAATAAAACAATACATCTACTACATGATTTACCTGTTGGTGTGAAATTTTTAAAATAAAAGCCACAAGAAATAAGAAATTCTAACAATTGGAATCATCCTGAAGGGATATTATTTATTTATATATGACAGTTTCAGTACACCGAATCCTTCCACTAAGCCTAGACGTTTTGTTGAATAGAGTATATAGCGCGTAGTAATACCCAACACTACTTACATAGTCATGAAAGCATGAATTTCAACTTTGATTTAGGGTACTGTCTTAGATATACTAAAATATTTATAAAATTATTCCGGGTTATATTTTTCATAGACATTTTTGAATATTTTGAACTCTGACCTTTAAAGAATACAACACAACAAAAATATTCAATTTTATTTATTTAAGTTTTAAATTATTTCTAAAAATGTTGGTCCTCTATATTGTATTTTTTTTACTTAAATTACTTATGGTAGATATTAGTTGGTATATTGTCTATTTATTAATGCACTTTAGTCGATGAGCTACATGCAATATGATAATCATATATTAAAAATAAGTTATAAGATATTCTTGATTACACATAATGTATATAATTTAAATATAAAAATATATAGAAAAGAATTTTACTTGAAATGGGTATTTGGTACTAGAACAATATTCGGTTCTTAAATTTCTAAATTATTAGAATACAAATTTTTCTTTTTAACGCAAAATTTTAAATACCATGCACAAGTAGGTACCTAAATGGCTATATTTTTAAAATGCATATTTTATCAAACGGAATTTTTATCTAAAATTATATTCTTGCAAGTTGCTACAAATAAATAAATTAAGAATAAATCCTAACCAAAATAATTTAATTATTAACTTTTAAAATCAATTTTTTAAGTATAATACAATTTAAGTATTTGTATTTAAAATAAATTGAATATAAATTTTTCACTGTATTTTTTACTAAAAATCATATTAGTATTGTAATTTATCCAATTAAGTATTAAAATATAATGTAACTATAATAGCCATTGGTGTAGTTGAAGTGGTTAAAAATGTATGTATAAAAATAAAACAGAGTAATTGAAAAATACATTTAAAAGTAATTGTGTATTAAAATGTGAAAGATGATTTTATTCAATAAAAATAATTCGACATTATGTAATAACTTAACTATTGGATAGATAATAAATATGTCTTGCTATATTAAATTGTATATAATTATATATAATATATTATTTAGAATGTTTTTATAAATTATTTCAGTTTATAATAAGATTTTGATATCAAATGCATTTTTTGCGTTAAAAGTCTATAATCATTTTTTCCACATAATATAATATATCTCTCCGTTTTATGTACGTATATTTATACTACTTGAAAATTTTTTCATTTTTCACCTCCACATCTGTCTGGAAATTATAACGCACCCTGGAACTCGTTAATTGCACCTAAGCGCAGTGCAACGTTCCGTGTTTTGCTAGCAAAAACCACGAGTGTCACGCTAGTCCACCGACAGTTCTTTTAATTTGACGTTGCGGGTGAAAGACGAGGGTTCCCAGTTCCCATGTATCTACACCTTCATGTAGAAGGGTGATTCATTTGGAGAGAGACAGAAAAGACGGGTGGCACAATTCATTTTTATCCCCAAAGGGATGCGATATGTATAGCACTATATATATTTTCGAGGGGTGACTGTTTTATTCGACTTGTGTGTGTACATATAGTACCTACCTACATCCGATAAAAGCTCACGACCATCGCGCCTACTTTGGCTTCGTATCAAAATCTCGTGTAAACCGTAGTCACACTGCAGTAGCGTATATATAGGAAAAAAGTTGATCATTTGCTGCGAAAAGTGCCAAGACGCGCAATCGAGATAATCCAATTTCTTACAATTGTGGTGGGCGGTTATTCGGACTTCGAAGCACGTACACTGTTGTTTTCTTATTTATCTACTTTTTTCATTTGTTTTTGATGGATTGCGCGTTGTGGCAGCTGCAAGTGGCGTATGCGCCCCTGTAGGCCATAACTAACGAATCGAGAATTATATCTCCTCCTTCGACGCCAACAAATATCGGTATTACACTAGGTTTTACAAAGTTGAATCGATAGGGTAGTGGAGTTTGTTTGTCATACTTTTAAAATCCGTTAAAATCAGTATTCTCCTTGTATCGGGATAACTCTACATTATTGCTTAGGGATTAGGTTACCCTTCTTTATCGCCTGAATTACAATTTATAGATAATATTATGCTAATCCTTGTTCAATAGGATTGTAACAATATGATTTGTAAAATACATTAGTATTATGAGAAAACAGATACAAAATTATCAATATTATATAAACACATATTGATTTAGTAAGTAAACATTTTGTCTGGTTATTTTTGTGAAATCGAAAACTGTTAAAAATTAACAGAACTAATAATTAATTAAAAACGTATAATCTGTTTAAGTGTATATATTATTTTGAACTATCTATGTATTAACCAAATAATGATAACCAAGGCTTTTAAAACATTAAGTACTTTTTTAAATGTGAAATTTTATACAATATATATCAGTAGGTAATTTATAAATATATCATATTAACAATAATTTAAATTGATAAGTGGTCTAAATTATAAAAGATATTTAGTTTTACAGAATTTATTTATTCATATTAATTAGTAAAAATTATTCATTAAATAAAAACATAATATAATATACAAATAATAACTACTTCTGGTTTTAAATAATTAAATTATTTATACTGAATTTAATTAGATTTCTAAAGAGTTTTAGCTATTTGCTTTTAAAGTAATTAAATAGTAATTATTAATGTACACAAGTTTTTGTAGTTGTTTTTTAAATTACATAATTTATTTAATGTTCTGTGAAAATCTGACAAGAAAACAAAGGCAGTAAAACAATTTGAGTTATACTAGTTTATGTTGTAGTTTGTAAATGTAATAACTATTTCTCAACACCATTTTATCACTCATTTACTTATTTGCATTAAAAAAAAAAAAAAAAAAAAAAAAAAAACATAACCCACAGCTAAGAAAAGTATCATATTTACCTTTCAGTTTAGTTTTGGAATTTTTAATAACCTTTAGAGAAGTATTAAAATTTTAAAGAATTTTAATTTTAAAACTAATAAAAAAACATTGAGATAAATGAAAATATGTAAAATGTTGTTTGTTTTTTATAATATTTATGATAACTAAACATCTGTTGAGTTTGGGTTCATTTAATTTTAATGTATCAATTTTATAAACGTGCTGCTTTGAATTTATGTATATACCTATATACAAATTACAATTTTGTATTCTGAGGTGCTTATATTTTGAGCGCTATAAAATGAAATGGTATTTATTAATAAACGCACCCTCGTAATGTCGAAGCAACTGCTGCATGCCCATTGAGGGGAACGTTATTATAATACTGGTTGGCGTTATAATGTGGACAAGGGAAACGTCGGTATTTACATCGACTCTTTCAGAACATTAAACGGCATCAAATATTATGTATTAACCAACACTCCGTAACATTAGTAGTTAATGGGTTTTACAAACAACAATATATATATGTAATGTAAATAAAATATATAATTTAAACAAGTTGATGAAAATAGTTTCTTTTAATGTTCTAGGATAATCTATGGAAAAAAGTTAAAGGAAAATCCGGTTCAAATGTGCCAAAAGGTAGAAGAGGTCATACTGCATTAGTATACAGAAATTCAATGATTATTTATGGAGGATATAGAGACTTAAAAGGATCCACAAATGAAATGTGGGCTTTCCACTTCGGTAACTTTAAAATATACATGTTATAAATATTTTCTGAATTTTGAATTTATCAATATTTAATATATTTATTAATATATATTTTTCATAGTTTTGAAAGTGATACCTATAGAATATTTTCTATCATTAAAAATATTTATACCTAATATTGTAGATACATTTTTAATACGTCAAAATTAATTTTTCTTACTTTAGAAAATAATAAAAATCATTTGAATATCTTTTTATTTTAGATACTGAGTCATGGCATTTACTTTCTCAAGGAAGAGTACTTCCACCAGCGAGACACAAACATTCAGCAATCATACACGACGATATAATGTGGGTATATGGCGGAATGACTGATTTACACGAAAGATCAGATTTGTGGAAATTTGATTTTGGTTGGTACTTATATAATATTAAAATTAAATTGTTGGTTAATTTAGACACTTATGAATTTATTATATTATTCTTTTGTCTTGTTGTTAATAATAATAATATCAATTATAAATCATATAATATTAAAACATTACATATTTTAACTGCTATAAATTAACACAAAAAAAATTAAATGTTTTTCAAAAAAAAATGTGGATAAGTACTGTATAAAAACTTTTTGTTTTAGTGAAGAAAAAATGGAGTGTCTTGAAGACCAAAGTAAATCCAGGTTTATTGCATGGCCACAGTGCTACTAAAGTGATGGGTTCTATGATTATTTTTGGCGGAAAAAAAGGAGGACAGTTTAGTAATGATTTGTGGAAGTTTTATTTTGGTAATAATTCATATAATGTCTTGTACATTATAGTATTAAAAAAACTGTGGATATAATGAATGTGAAACAATTAAAATAGTTTTAAACATATTTTTATGTTTATTTCGTTAAAAATTGATGTTTAATATAACAACATTTAATATGTGCAAAAAATGTCTAATATGTATACAGGATTTTATTCAGTGTTCAATCATAAATAATATGTTTACGCCGTATACGTATACAATACGTGTACTATAGTATTATAATATAGTTGAATAAAAAAAGATTAACAAAATCATATTTTTAACCTAAAATATAATAATAATACATTTTAGGTAGGTATAGAGGCATACTTTGAGTTTTTTTAATTACTAATATCCTAATTTATTTTTTTAAATAAAACAATAACATTTGTTAACAAAAAACATCATAAAACAGAATTATATATTTATAATTTATATAATTGGGAATTTTTGATATTTAGATTTTCTTTTTAATATTTTGATGTAAATTATAAAGTATCAACTTTTTGATTTCTTTTTTTAACAATTGAATAATTAAGATTATTAATATTCTCCCCGTGATTATATTAGTCAAATTTTCATCAGGCCGTAGGATGAAAATGTTTTGTATGCTAACTGGCCCCTCTTCCTTCAAATTGCGCCCCAAAGAGTAGTTGTATTAAACAATTATTAACAGATATTATGTTTACAGCTACCGAGACTTGGGAGAAAGTACACACAACTTATCCGCAGCCCCCACCGATCTGCGAAGCAGTAACGTTAACGGTGTTGGAAACGACGTCAACCTCGACGACTAAGAGCAGTCGCGAGAACGGCGTACAGTCGCCGATTGTGGTTCGGCGGTCCAGAAGTGGCCGATCCGCTGACAGACAACAACATAGCGGCAGTGGTGACCGGGATCACAGCGGTCATCTACATCAGTTTCATCATCAGTGCAGATCCGAGTCTCGGGCGTCGTCTTTGGGTGGTTCGAATGTGAACATCCTGAAAGAGATATCGAAATTGTCGCAACTCAACCTGTACCGGCTGGCGCATAACAAAACTTATAGTGTTCTGAGCAGCACAGATAGTGTGGTTTCAGCCGATGCTTCACATGTGCAGCAACAGCAGCAGAACATGGTCAAGTCTCAGTCGGCGAACGTTATCGCTCGATCGTTGATATCGCCGGTAGTGTCGAACGCGTCACCGTCAGGCTACAAGTCGTCGTTCCCACCGTGTAGGATGCCCCGAGATCCGATGTCCGTGCCAAATTTCGGCGTGGCCCTAACCCCTGTCGAAGCAACCAAACTGGTATATCTTGAGGGCGAAGAGGCGCCGAGCCCGCGCGTCGAATTTGATCACGATTTCGGATCCGTGCACATGCGGTTTCATCCCAATGGACCGCTGTCGTCCGGGTCGTCGACCCTTAATAACAAGACGCTCAACCGCCGTAGCTATCCGATGACCAGTTCCGCATCCGCCCGGTTTGGCAACCCGTACAGCACGCCTGAAGAACCAGGCGAAATCACTTCTGGGTATGTCAGCATTGAGACGGTGCACCAGTCACCTAACAGTGGCGACGGGCCTATGTGTTTTTCCAACCCTAATTACATGGTGGCTGACATACAAAACGCCATATCTAAAGGTTGGTATAATGTGTGTATGTGTAAATATGTCTATTCTATATTCTCTATACTCAAGCACATTTTTTTTGTATTATAGTGATTAATAAACTTTGCCTATTTGCATAATACGAAAAAACAGACATATTATGGAGGGTATTGTTGAGTAAATTTGTATAAAAAATCTTTATACTTATAATGATGTTAGGGGAGATAAAATACGAAATTATTTCAGTCGAGTAATATAAAATTTAAAATAACAGTAACCTAACTAATTTATATAATAATACTTCGATAATGTAAGAATTTTGAGATTATTAAATGAGTATTAATGCAGTATTAATAAAATGAGTTATAAAAATTACAAAAACATATTACAATATTTAAAAACAATTAGTATTTATTGCAGATGGATAAAAATATAAATTTAAATGTACATATTAAACTCTTTTTATTTTTATATAGCATCTATAATACTGTGATTTTTGATTTTAAACTTTTTTTATAATCATAATATTCTAAACTTCATAGAAATACGATGTTAATGTCATTATTTATTAATTATCACTTATCATTATTTGTATTATTATTATTAATATTGTTGTGTTGTCCACGGTTTAAAATATACTTAGGGTATAGGTATATCGTGTATCTTAAGCCATTGGGGACCAAATACAGCCCGCAATCATTTATTAACCGGCCCGTCAAAGTAATTAAAATTAAAAAATATATATATTATAAAAATGTAATGTTTGTAAAATATTTCCTATGTCTTATCGTATTATAGTAAATTACATATATTTATAACAAGCAATATATAATAAATAATTAAATTTATTACTATATCTATATTAAAATGTGCCTAAAATAAAATATAAAATTCAATTCAAAGAAAAAATTTAAATTCTTGGCCAGCTGAGAATTTTTTTTTTTTATTGCCCTCAGTAATAAAAAGGCTGCCTACGAGTTGATTTCCTGGTACCTGTTTACCTACACCGACACCGTTGAGTTGATACCCAGGTCATGTTATATTTTTTTTTTATTTAGTCAAATATTTAGCCTATTAGCGTAATCCAAGACACACCACGAGGAGTCTGGCTGATAAGTTTCTCAAAAATATTGTTCTTTTTAGTTTTTTTATATTTTGAAAATCATTTTATTTTTATTTATAAACCATTTATTGTATTATATTATAATTTATTATAAAAAAATATTAGTTAGGTAAAAATATAAAACACATTGTTTTTAAAAACTGGTATACCCGGTAATAAGATAACCAGTATTTATACCGTGACATCACTTCTCTCAAAATAATTATTTTTCTCAGATTTTCATGGATTTTCTAGTTCCATTGCTCCTGTATTCAATATATGTTTTCAACAGCACTTTTAACAGCTCAATATATTGATATACAACAATAGGGAATCAACTCGTACATACCTCTTAATGACCTCGGAATCAACTAATACATAAGTATGTCTTGGAATCAACTCACTTATTGCGTAAAAAAAGGTTGGTCACCACTATCTTAAGCGATAGTATAGTTGCTGCTCACCGGACAATAACCCGATCATAAAATTGATAATCCATGGGCTCGGTAGACTACGTCGCACAACTCAACAATGTGCCAATGTTACACTAAATTGTGTCCACAATCGTGTGATTTTTGTATACAAAACAATATCTTTTGTCTCATAGTGGCAGCGACAATCATATTATAAAAAAGGTAAAGGTTTCGTATTCTTGTTTCACCCAATAATATAACAATACATGGCTCACCTGGCGTAGTGGTATATCAAGTATTTTGTTTTAGTGGGCGAGAGGGCTGTAGCCCCTTGGTTACACCATTGGCATAGCGTATGATGTATATAATATATAGATCCGTAATGAACATCATCTCGTCCCACTCCCGTTTAAATATTATACAAGTTGTCTCGCTGGCAGCATCAATCGTATCGTCATATTATGCCATTGGCGAAAATCTATTACAATTTCTGAGGGGCATAACTAATATTTTTATCACCAAAAGTTGTAGCCAAAAAAAATTTAAAAGAATAAATTAAATATTTTTACATATACACATCTTATTAAACTTCTATGCGCCCTTAAATAATTCAAGTTCTTTTATTTCCGCTTAACAGACTCGTCCAAATCGTTATTGCCGTGTTATTATTTTCGAACAATAATTTATGTATTTATACATCTACATTTTATAGACAAATATAAACATTTGTCTATAAAATGTATGAAGTATGAATGGAAAGTTTTTTATAGAAATATGCATATTATGTTTAATTCAAATTACTTTTAAACATTTTATTTTAGTTATTTGTAGTGGTTATTAGTCCCTGAGAGACAGTAAAAGATAACTACTTTTAATGGTATCCCACGTGTGTACGTTAGTTAACCGAGTTTTTATCAAAATATTAATAATTATATTTCTTGTTCATAAAAAATTAAATACATACGAATTAAAAAATGCATGAATTATTCACAGCAATATAATGCTATGAAAATGTATATACATTACACGATTCGTGTTTTTTTCCATTCCACGCTAATATTCTGATATTCATTCATTTTTTTCATTATTACACCTTCTATAAATTGTATGCACTATTTATTTATATACATTATATCTATTGAAATATTCTGATTGCATTAATTTTAAACTAGTTTTACTAAAACTAAAATTTTGCAATAGTTTGCTGTCACTGTAGCACGTAGTTTTGTAATAATTTACTATTCAGTATTCAAATGTTTACGGAACTAGTTTATAAGATAAAATTAAAATTAATTTTAAATAATATTTTTAAATTAAATATTTATATAACGTTACACCTTATTTTCTGGGGCAGAGACCTAATAAGTATAAGCATTAAGCACGTAGGTATGTACCCGGTATCTCACACCAATAATAAAAGTTGTTCCCCCTTCGTGATGGTATTGATAATATAATGTAATAAGTTATATTACTTGTACTTACCCAATTAATACCCATAATTAATAATTATTACAATAATTTATAATATATTATTGGTGAAAGCCAAAGGCGGACCTAGTAATGTTTCTTGGGTGCTCTAACCCTCTCAGCGCTCAGCCGTACTAATCTTAATTTTTCTGTGGTAAGAAATCGTTAATAATTTTTATATTTGATAAATTCTGTGTAAAATAATAATCATAATCACATTCTGTATAAAATATATTAAAATAATCTTTGACTTAATCCTATACTACAAGTTGCTTGTACAATGAATATTACTCATAGATAATTTGGAGTTAAATTTAAAATAAATAGTGGTGTTAAGAATAAAATTATTTTATGTTAATAGTTGTTTTTACTCATGATAACACTTTGCTGAGAGACATAATTAACTAGATAATATATATTTTATATAAAAATGAATGTATCTATTTTATTCTCTATAGTCTATATAATATTATGTAGACTCAAAAACTACTGGACCGTTTTCAGTAAAAGTTATACCAATACATTCCTTAGGGAATATCCCCAGACTCGGAGAAAGTTTGTACTGTAGGTCATTTTAGGTGTCTCACACATACATTTTGTTTTGGCTCACGAATCGATTATTTTTTGTTTATTTATACAGTTTCCATTAGTTATTACAAATAATAAAATAGTTATTATAATTGGATATAATTTTTAGTATTTATTTATTTTCATTTATTTTTCAAAAAGATAATGGACCAAACATGTTCGTGTGGGAGCCCATGAGTTCAAAATTTGAAATATTAATTAATACTATGTACGATATGTAATACTCGTACTTGAAATATATTGTCCCGACTCCTGAGACAACCAAAAAATAATGTGCTTTGCATTGAACCCCGAGCCCCAATATCCATCACAAGTGGATTGTTCAATTCGGTTTTATTTATCCCCGGCCAGATAATATAAACATAAACTAATAAATAATAGTATAATAATATCCATATATTATTATTAAGAGATTTGTTTATTAATAGGTAACTTTAATATATTGACATCATTGTGCATAATTTTAAATGTATACAAATAGTAATGTTATATTAAAATAATATGATTGGCTAAAGTGCAGCGTTTTTCTGTTGTGTACAGGTGATTACGTTAAACTCAACAGTCCGCCGGACAGCCTGTTGGAGGACAGCGACAACGCGTTTGAAATGCGTGACATGAACCGTCCTGCGCCTCCCAAGACTCTTGCGCTCAACTCGTCGACGGCGTTTAATTCGAGCTCGGACGTCCGGTCGTCGACAAAAGCGGCGCGGGCTGCGAGCGCTGGACGGGCGTCCGCCATTGGTCGCGGCGGTGGTGGCATGGTCGTCGAGAACCATCAAGTCAAAGAGTACGCGGTATACCTTTTGGGTGGCACAGAACGCGACGGTTCTGTAACCGTGTTCAAAAAACCCATGGCCGTGTGGAAGCTCAGCATGTTCTTCAGGAACGTACAGTGATGTTGAGACCACAACAGTATATCTAATAATATGTAGCTGGGAAGATGTTGGGGTGTGGTGGGGATGGGGGGTCGGGGGTATGTAAAGCGATCGTCTACGTCGTAATTGATAATACGCTATCATTATCGTTTATCGACTAGTAGACGAGGTTAGCTACTATTTAAATACTTTGTATAGTAGGTACAGAGCACGAAAACTTGCGACCTACTGCGAACGCGTTAACGAAATCACGAAAACCGGTACGACTCCGCCACTACCGGTGGACCGTGGTCGGTGGTTTTTACTTCCTGAAAAAATGCGTGTCTCATCGTGTCGTGTAACTTAAGTAATTATAGCGTTTTTAGGTTTTTCGTATTATTAATTTTTTTTATTATTATTACTATTATGACTATTATCATCAATGTCGTGAAGTTTTCTATACAGTTTTCTTAACGACGTTAAGTTTAATTTAATATTATTACATCCATTTACCACAATACTAAATTGTTTTCCACAAATCGTTATCTGCAACGTTCGTGCCCGAGAAAAAGTAATTGCGTAAAGTGGATTTTGTCCGTCCGGCGTCATAGCGTCCGTCCGTCAACAAATACAACTCAAATTTAGGAACTCGTCAGACGAATACTTTACGAAACGATGATTTATGTAACATAACAATAATTAATTAGATGCCCTAAGGATTTTTCTTTTTTTAATACTTTTAACGATACCATGTAATTTTAATACAATTATATACAATTATTATATCGCAATTGTAATGATACATCATGCATATATAGGTAAAGTAGATGTAATGAGCGTGATTTTTGCATGCTAATAAAATGTGCCAAAAATCAAGAAATTGACTAATTATTTTATTTTGTTAAGAACTATTATTAAATTGATTAAAACATCTTCTGTAAGTTTAAATATAATATAAAAATCACAAGTGCCATTTGTCATATTTCTGTTATACTCTATGTCGATGTCCAGTTTAAACCTTTTTGTACTTTTTTCTTTCTGAACAGTGACTGAAATCCTGCCATGTTTATTGTTCGTATTAATTAAAAACTTAATATTTTTTAACTGTGTTGTCGGATATAAAATTATGTCTCGTTATTCAAGTGGTATAGAATGAAATGCAGTGTTTATATTATACTATATTATAGTGATTTTCACTGGATTAAAATGTCTTAAATGAAATAAATACGATTTTAATTCTATTATAGTATACCTACTGTTTTTCGAGCCAAATTTGAAATTTTTATTCAAGTATTTACTTTAATTTATGTACTGCTGATTAATTTAAAAATAAAAAATAAAAATAATAAATACATATAACAAATATTTCATAGATTTCAAGTATAGACAATTATAAATAAATCATCCTATAGTATATATATATATATTATAATCATTTTTTAAATATTCCTATAGTGTATACTATTATTAATTAGAAATAATTTTTCAGTTACTGACTAAAAATCTACTACCATAACTCATAAAGATTGTAAAGTGTTTTTAAGTATACCTACTCATATATAGTAATGAAACATTTTGTATTTATGAACACAATGATTTAGAAAAAAATATTTCATCAATTTATTTCCATACTTACTATTTACTTATTGATTGTTAATTATGGATATTAAGAAATTTAAATAATAAATTGTATTCATTTTTGTTTGTTTCAGTTATCTTTTTTTTTATTTTGCTAATAGTATGAAACTACTTTTTGTTGATTATTAAAAATTTAAAATACGTAATTTTTATTAAAGTAATTAATATTTTATATTTATAAAACAAATATTTAATTATTTTCACGATTATATAATTATCAAAAATATATTACGATTAACATTATTAGGATTGATTTTTTTTCTTTTTTAATTGTATATTTAGTTTTAATAGATTGTGCCATTTGCGATATACTGCCTATAGAACGAAACATCAAAATTATATATCTACGTAATATTACTTATTATTATCATTATTAGCGTTGTTTATCGTGTAATATAATATTATATTTAAATAGTGCAATATTAAAATATAAATGGTGACGTATTTAACTAAGTGGAGAATAAATATAAAATAAGAGCAAAATGTTTATATCGACTATAATAATTATTTGATTGAACTATTTTTGATACATTTATCTATACATTCTATACATATGTACTGAAACATGTAGTATACTTATGTAATACAATAATTAAACAGTGTACTAATTTTTACCTAGCTTGTCAAAATATGGTATCATTTATATAGATATTTTTCAATTAATTTTGTGTTTTTATTATTTTTTTTGTTTATTATTTTAATGATTATAACATTTTACTGATTACCAATATTATACTTATTACTTTAGATTACCAAAATACGAGTGCAATATAAATATATAGTTTTTATACGTGATTTTTAACACTTTATACGTTAAAAAAATTGTCTAAAATTTACTATATGCCAAATGAATATTGTTAATTTATTGTTTGATTAAATATTAATGTAATTTATAATATATATATTATCATTTCCACGAGAGTGAGTAAATTAGTACATACATTTATGATTAAGAAAGCCACGATTTTTAAAATTTTTTCTAAGTAAAAAATATTGTTTGTTTTATTTAGTTTAAACATTTTTTAAAGACTATGCCATTGTACGTATAACTGATGTCCAGAGACCAAAATTAATAAATCGCATATTAGATATATATACTTGATAAATATTTATCAAAAATATAAACAAACATTATTTTTAATTTTTTTTTGTAAACTCGGTCCAAGCCATTTATCATAAATGAAAATTGATAACACTTTTTGTATCCGACAAAATTTATAGTGATTAACCATTTATTACATAAATAAACATGTTGCTATCTGACTGGTCTCTGGGTAGTATTATACGATGTATTCATAATGTTGTGATAAATTAGTAAATAAGTAAGTAACCTATACCTACCCAGAATATTTTTTTTTGTGTTTTTTTCATATTGTGTTGTTTTAAATAAACATTGTTTATTGGTAATAATTAACTTATACAACTTTACAATTATACCTATACTTTGTACAAGAGTAATGTTATTTATTTATTTATATTTTAAACAGGCCAGGCCCAATTACATACATATGTAAATACATACAATAATAATAACAACATTCGATCTTAACAGTATTATACAAAAAGAGAAGAAATGAAAGAGAAAAAAACAATGATGTACAATATAAATTATGATATAATATACGTCTTATAGCAATGAATTAACAAAAAAAAAAATTACAATAATTTTTGAATGAGTTGAAGTTTGGTGATATGAACAGATTATTTATAATTTTCATAATTCTTTGATGGGGAGTATTGCTCGCATTATTAGTTACTCTGTGTTAAGATAAAAAGTGTTTTTAGAACTGGAGTTACGAGTTGGGGCATGGAAGGTTAAACGACTTAGGAACTAGGGACAGTCAATATTTCCTATAAAAAGTTTATATGAAAAATACAAATCTAATCTAATCGCAAACGACGTTGTTCTAGTGTTTCGAGGTTAAGTAATGTTATAGTAGTGAAGTGTACGAAGAATTCTGACTATGGAACATTTAAACGAAAGGAAACATAAGAACTTTTGTTGAATTTTTTCAATGATATGCTTATGATCCGATTGATATGGAGACCATATTATTGAGCCATATTCACGAATGAACGAACTAAGCTGCAGTAAATGTAATTTAAAGTTATTGAATCATCACAATCTTCAGAATTTCGACGGTAAAAACTAAGGATTTTATTTGACCTATTAACAATGTTGGTAATATGACAGACAAATTTAAGTTTGGGATCAAAATAAATACCAAGGTCTATATATTTTCTATTTATTATAACGTGCTATATAAGCACAATTTAATTAACTTACCTATTCTTTATACCTTTGATTCATTTCTTTTTTACAAATCTTAAACTAATATTGAGCTGCATAAAAATTTATTAATTTAATGGCTCACTAAAATTTAATGAACCAATCATGGACCACTAAATCATGCAGTCTACTAAAAAGTAGATATTGATTCATTAAATATTTAGTGATTGTGAAACCCACCTTTCTGCATTAGTCATAAATCATAATTTTTTTTTTTATTAGCATAACCATTTGTCATATTATTCATTAATTCATTATTATGTACTATTCATTGCTCGTACAAAATGCATCCGTATTAAATTTGATTGCCAAATGCCAACATTTAATATGAGGATAAATAATATTTTTGGTTTTCTAATTTGATGTATACCTAGATTATATTTCCGACATATCAACTTAAAATAACTCTTTCGCCAAGCGTCGCATCTTTTCAATTGATTTACCTATCGATTATGTATTATTCGTTAAAAATAATCGCACAGCCCTAAACATAACGAAGAGGTAATATTGAGGTCATTAATCGGGATAAAAAACTACCCTATCTTATGATGGAGACCAAATCACACAAATTAATCAGTTTCATCAAAATCGGTTGTGTAGTTTTGGAGTGCATTGCGGACACACCTATCGTACACAAAATTTTTATATAATATATAGAGATATATTATATATCCTAAATCTGATTTACTCTTAAAAATGAAGCACACCTATTATTATAGCAGACACTCCTCTTAGTTTTACGAGGTACTTGCTACGATATTATCGGCATTACCGCTGTAGCTGTTGCCAGTTTCCGTATTTAACTCTGCACAGCGTAAAATATTACGTTAATTTTGATTTTGTTTACGGTGCGACGCATAGATTGAAATCATATTATATTACTCACAATTTCAGGAACCGCGGATTGAAAATACATTCCATCTCCCGTCAGAGCACAGTAAGTTGTTATCACAATGGTCTGAACCTGAAATATATAAGCTTGAATCTGAAAGCAATTCAATTGATACATAATTTTTTTTCATTATATTATAATTATATATTATTTATTTTTTAATACTTGTACCTATCCAAAAATTATCTGATTAGTTATGAATGTTATGATAATGATGGGCACCATTTGCATACATATATATAATAATATAACGAAAACATCACTGTTCTATAGATTGCATAATATTGTGTATATAATACAGGAACAGTATTTGACTTAAATTATTTATTACTATGATATATTCAATGCGGCAGACAATTTGACAAAGAAAATCAATAAAACAACAACCAATCATATAATAATAATTATATTTGTATTATATTGCTACAAAAACAGTTAATGTTATAAAATGAGTATTGACTACAGACTAAGTACACTGTATTTTTGTATTTTAATTTAATTATTATTTATTGAAATGCCAAGGATTATATGCAGTAGGATGGTCTTATGACTATATTTTGTAATACCAGTATAAACCACATAAAACCCATTAAAATAATAACAAGACAATTTATTTCGTGTCGTTCTTAGTCCTTATCACACCTATAAGAATAGCTAGAAATTAGAATACACAATGTTACATTTAACTTTTTCACTTCACGATTATTTCCCACGTAGATTTTGTAAATGGTAAATGGTACCTTTAATATTATCAACTATTTATGATACTGAACATTTCATAGTACACTATCTAAATCTATAATTATAGCGTATAATTTTAAATGTCATGATATTATTTAGACTTTAGAGTTTAAAGTAATACCAATGTCGTTGTATCTAATACCTATTAATATAATAATAATTGATAACATTTGTTGATTTTGTCCAAGGTTTATAGATTATAATCTATAATCTATAATAGGGGTGGCCACTAACCTTAACTTTGGGAGCCATAAATTTATAAAGTTGATTCGAGGTAAGCCACATTGTAAAGCAATGTTTATAAAATTGAGATACATTTTTCATTTTAAATCAAATGAAGTAACATTTATTTACATTTAGTTTTAGCCTAAATTTGGTTCAAGAGTCGCATAAAATTAATTTAAGAGCCGCATGCGGCTCGCGAGTTTCGTTGTGGCCACTCCTGATCTATAAGATTTATAGATTATAATCTATAAACCTTGGATTTTGTCAAAATAATAAATTATTATGATTACCTATTCATAATATAGACTATTAGTATTAAATTACTAATTAGTATATTATTAATAAATAGGTAAATAAATATAATATGATATTTTATCAAATGTGTTAAGAGGATTATAGTGAAGAATAGCTCAGCGCTCACTATATTTGTTTCTCCCTGACTCACGCCCAATGCATTACTTTTTTTTATCAAAATAAACTCTAGTTTTAGTATTTAAGTGAATTGTCTAATTACCAAATTTGAAGTGAAGAACGATATCTGTAAACTTAATTTTGGTTTTTTAACGATATTTTAATTTTAAAGCTAATTAAGAGGATTTTTACATTTTAACATTTTATATATAGGTGCCTAATAATTAATAATATAACCACGAATATTTAACATAAAATGAAATAGCTAACGTAAAAACACATCTGTTGTTTTCAAATTTAAATTTAACAGTTTGACGATTCACTTAAGTCTCTAATACTAAAGCTTACAACACAAAGTTAATTCTGCTAAATTTTTTATGTTGTCCGGGGGGCGATGAGAGAAAGAGAGAAAGAGAGAGAGAGAGAGAGAGGAGAGAGGCACCGATATTTTCTTAATAAATTATATTATACAAATATATATGTAGTTATATAAATTGTTATGTACTACCTATATTGCTACTATTTTAAGGCTATAACTAGACAAATGTACATTAATCTTATTTAATAGTATAAAAGTATGTCATCGTGGAATAATTGTTTTTAAATTGAACGAGAAAATTACTTCATTACCTAGGAATTGGTAGGTATACAATTCAAAAATCGTAATGACTAGAAGCAATTAGTATTTACTATTTAGTTATGGTATTTTAAAACATTTATAGTTTAAATTGTTTAGACTCTAGAGGTATGGTTTTTAAAGCTTGTGATTATTATAGTTATAAAAACTATGTATAGTATGATATCAGTTATTAAATGTTAACAATGAATAAATAATGTCAGAAAATATTTTATACTTATACGCATATTTTTAAAACTAAATTTCCTCAATATCTTCTCATATAATTATACAATTAAAATATTTATTATACTGGTAAAGAAGAGGCGATGATACTAATGCATTTTGCTCTTTAAGTCTAGTAAATAATTAAAATGTAATTACAAATAATAAATATTGGTTTTAAAGTATTTTTTTTTATTTCTTAAATACTGTTTTTTTTTTATTGAATTTATTAGGATGTGAATTGTTTAGTTTTTTATTTTATACTTGTTTTATTCTTTAGAGCGGACATTATTATATGCTATATTATAATAATAATAATTATTACTAATTAACAGGGCTCGGGACTTAAAAAATTTGCTTATTTTTATAGATTGACTTAAAATTTAGCAGAGTGCTATGGAAGTATATGTCATGTTACAACACATTCAATTATGAAATTTGAAAGTGCTTTTTTCTACAATTTTTTAAAAAGATGATTATTTTCAGTTTTTGTGATTATTTTTGCTTTATTGACCAGTTGTTCTACTTTTTATAGTTTTTTTTTCAGTAAATTCCTCGGAAAATCTATAAACAATAAAGCAAAATGTTTCTATGAATTTTGATTTTCTTTATTATAAAAAGATTTATTTTTATTTTTTTGATTTTTTAGTTAGAAACTTTTTCCAATCATTTTGTTTCAATAATTTGGTAATAATTAATTATATTATTTTTAGCACAGTTACAAATTATGTCTAGTTTCTACTTTATCATGTAAAAAAAGTTTTTTTTTTGATTAAATATTTATGCTCAAATTTAAGTTTTTTAAATGCTTATTTGAGTGCTTATAATGATGTTTTCAAGCGCTTATCTTAATGATTTTAAGTAATGAAAAATATTAGTATATATATTATATATATATTAGTATTTATTATATTTTTAAGTCCCGAGCCCTGCTAATTAATATATTTTACTGATAAGTACAAAAAGGTTAAATATTTTTGTCAATAATATTGTCTCTATTCATACATAGATTTGAATGTTTGCAGATTATTAGTTTATTACTGTCTATTCAATTTTCAAAATATACTGATATGTATAAACAGATAAAGATGTACAATTAATTTTTATTGCCGCCATTTGAAATTAAAATTATTTCATGGAGTAAATTGTGCGCCAGCTGTCACTCGTTCAGTGGTTGTGTGCACTCACAACAGTCCACGCAACCGGAATATTATCACGTTATCAGTGACGATTGACGAACAGCCCTATACGAATTTTACTTTCTTCATTCTTGCCGACTGGCGACTGCCACCGCTCGTAGCAATCTCATAAATTGGTTCTTAATTAGTAATTACAATACCGTTTTAATTATAAATATATATACATGATATAACGTTGTCCTGAGTAATTATATATTTAATTGTGAACACTGGGACATTGGTTAACCGCTCCTTGTCAGGCATGTGGAATTAATTATTGGAGGCATTTGTTGATTTGTGTATTCCAATTATCAGCACCGGGATGATGGTTTACCAAACGAAAACTGGAGTTCTATGTTCGCATTAAATAAACGCGAGGTTATAACCATTAAACAATAAATATGTGAGTATGATTTATGTATGATTATGACTTATTGAATTGACGTTGATTTTTATAAATACAGTATATACACTGTAGATTACTGAAATATAAGGTATGTACACGTCCGTCCAAGTGAGCTCTTAATAGCTGGCTTTTGTAATTGGAGTAGAAATCTCAAGAAAACTTCCCTGTGAAAGAACTCTGGGAAAAAATCTTCAACCCTAAGGAAAAAATTCCTCAAAATATAATATTTTAATAAATAATACAAAATATTAAAATTATTATAAGGAAACTGTATAATAATTAAATGTAGGGATTTATATGCTAACTATTCAAGAAGGTAATAAATTTAATTTTTATTTTTTAATGTTATCTTTAAATGTAGGTATCTAGTAAAGCTTTTAAAAATAGCTTCTAATAATTAAAGTTACAGTTAATTATACCTACAGTTAATAAAAAATAACAAAACTCAATTTCATTTATTTTTTAAAGAATTATACATATAATATCAAACAAAATGTTACTGTTACTGGTTGAAAATGATAATATAAGAATAAAAGTAAATACCATTGTATTCAATATTTAATTTAAACATTAAATACAGCTTGGGTTTTTAATTTAATGATTCTTTAATACTTGATATTTAATTTTTAATAATTGTTAAACTTATACAATATTTAAATATGATTTATTTATTAAATTATAAATATTTCAATGGCCCAATTTCAAAAAAACAAAAAAACTGAAGTTGCTTATGCTCTTCATTTTCTGGGCATAGTGTTGAATTGCTGCAGAATGTGATATTATGAAAAAATATTTGAAGGTGTTAATTTTAAAATTGGGGGTGCTAATACACCCTAAGTGCCCCCCCTAATTGCGCCTATGAGTATTTGCTTAATACTTATATCTTTATGGCTAAATTTAAATAATGTAAAAATTAAAAAATAAATTGTATTTAATCATTCACGTGAAAAATACTATGTAGTATGGTATTCTATATTCTTTTCCTTAGGACCAAAAATATTTTTTTGAAAATTTTTCCACAACTTATATTTATTTCATTCAAGTTCATTATTTGTGTCTATTTATCAGAGGAAATTGTCCTGTTAGGTCAAACATTTTCTACTAAAATGATTGTTTATTCATTGTTAAACAATTACCTAATGAGGTAATCATAGATGATAAATTAATAGATAGGACATCAGTTATGCAATTCAATTATATTAATATGTGGTATGTTAGCACAACAAGGTAGTGGTTAACATAGTAAGTAATAACCATAGTGGTTTGATTATTCGCTTCAATTGGCCACAATTTTGATCTCTGAGCATTAACTGTATTAAGTATAGAAAAATCCTATCCATTCCTTTTTTATCAATGTAATTAATATACCACTGATTTTGAACTAGATTTATTACAGTCAACTTATGGAATTGTATTATTATATTTACAAGTAGCTATTAAAAAATAATTTTATTAGTAATTTTTTTAAATTTTTTTTATAAAAATTGTAAATGAAATAATTTTTTTATTTTAATTTAAAATATCTATTTCTAACTGCATACTTATTTATAATATATATTTTTAAAGTACTTAATTTTTATTTATTTTTGTTACAGAAATTATAAATTTGAAGTAAACTTCTAGTCTAAAATGCAAGACTTTACAAGTGATTCTAATACCCAGCAAAGCACAGTTTCATTGGCTTTTCTTCGTTTATCTCAGGTAATTAATATTGTATTATATAATAATTTATGTTTATCATGTAGTAGGTATGGATTACACAATACGGTTTTATTAGAGATTTAAATCTCATAAACTTGATTATTTAAGATTAATATATATTCTGTAACGCAAACTTGAATAAATATATATATATATATCTTAACATTTCTTTATAAACAAAAAATAGATATTATCAAGTATTGAAATGATTACATTATTAGACAGAAAACATTCTATTTAGTATATTAGTATTTTGTATGTTAACAACTTATTCATAATCTATTTACATGTTCTTGTATAATTTTTTTTTTTTTTTAATTTAAACGAGTAGATAGATAATTAAACTAAATCTTATTATACTAATTAGACTTAATATTATTATTTAAAATATTTTGAATTTATTGTTTTTTAAATAATCAAGAATAACCTTGCATTTTATACATATAATACATATTGTTTGTTAAAATTAAAATTTTTTTTTGTATGTAATAGCTAATAATACATGTTCAAAATCATTTATGTTAGGTGAAATATGTATTCAACATTTTTTTTTTCTTCTCATTAGGTATGTTAACATTTATCATTGAATTTATTATCTATTATAACTGTAAGACTATTTCATACAATAGTTTTATATTTATATAATTTATAAAAAAAAATAATTTGCAAGATTTCTTTGCTTTATGAAAAATTAAAAGTTTATTTACATTTATAATTGATAAGAAACCTTTAATTTTAAAAATCACTAATGTTTAAATTCAAAAATATTTTATTAATAATTCTAATCAAAATTTGATTTCTATGTTAAGTAATTTAGAATAAATTTAATTTAGCACCCAATCTAATTTTTTTTCAAAACAGATACTTCAACGTTTCAAAAATGATAATGCAAAAAAAATCATTATTTTTTTAAGGTATAACACTTTAAAATTTTTGCAATCTACGAATATTATATGATTTAAATATATAGCTTTAATTTGTATTTTATGTGGGTGATTCTAGTCTAGTGGTAATAGTCATATTCAGTGTTCGTTTGTACTATTTAAAAACAAAATCTCTCAATTTTGTATACAAAACCACCTTAGGTAAATCACAGGTTAAAAACAAATGCATTTTGGGTGCAACTAGAGACTAGTCTTGGTAATTTGCTTGCTTCTGTGTAGTGCACTGAAGAGCAGAGCCAAAAAATATAAAAAAAAAAATTTAATTTAAAAAAAAAATTATAAAAAAATGTATATGATTTGAATTTATTGATTTTGACTATGATATTTTGTAATAATAATGTAGCCTTCACTATAGTTTAATATAGCTGTACTGTCGTAGTTATTTAAAATAACATAAACAAGTTTATTTATTGACAGATCTTTCATAATATGCACATTTCAAATGTGTTATATTTTTAGAAATAATGATTTTTAACTAATAATTTTTTTATTTTGTAAAAATGACAGGATTGAATTAAAAATGTACATGGATCATGACAGTGTTCTTACCTAAGAGTAAAAATATGTACCTAACATTATAATTAAAATTGTTATAACTTTGAAATTAAGTTTGTCCGGCTAATTCTTATTGCATTATTATTCTCAGAATCAAATAGTACATTTGTTTCAAAAAAAAAAAAAAAATTAATTAAAAGATTATGTAGATTCTAAACTAGAGTTTTGCACCTTAACAAAATTTACAACATTGTAGAAGTTAATATTCAACAATTTAATGGAATAATTTTTTTTTTTTTTAGTTAACAATTATTTTGATCATGTTTACTTTACTTACAACAATTAATTTTGTATAAATTTCAGTACATAATATTAATAAATATTTTTATCTAACTGATATTGTTTTTACAGAAACTTCAAAAATTTCTTGATGACATCACACCATTTCGAACAGCCAGATGGATAGGAGCACTTGTATTTATTCTTTTATTTATGATAAGAATAATAATGCTACAGGTAATATTGCAATTTTAATTAATTTTGTATACATAAACACCAAAATATTTGTATTGATTATATTTACTGAGGTTAAAAATTGTTTTTCATAAAAATATATGCTGTTGGAAGGTTAAATACTAAAATATACTCTTATTATATTAGATAGGATATATATATATTGTATTATATTATATAAGATAGGTTGTAAAAATATTTATTATTATTATTATTATATTTGCTTATTTTGGGGATTAAAAATTTAATATTTCATTGTACGACACAAAATTACAATTTAATAATTTCAATATATTCCTTATAACAATATTACCTTTCATAATATAAACACAAACTATTATATTTTATTAACAGTAGGATTTTTATTTTTTTTTTAATTTAGGCCCCAAATTAAGTTTTGCACATCAGCCCCATAATGTGTAATTGCGACACTAATTATACCTATATTATTTTTTATTATTATTTAACAATTTATTGAAATGTTCTTAATTATATTTTTAGGGATGGTACATAATAACGTACGCATTAGGTATATACCATTTAAATTTATTCATTGCATTCCTTACACCAAAAATAGATCCAGCTATGGATGAGTTTGAAGGTAATTTTTTATTGTTGGATTTAATTTATTATTTAAAATGCAATATTAATATATTAAAACAACTAAAATATTGTATGTTAATTTAGATGATTCTGGTCCATCGTTGCCAACACGAGCAAATGAAGAATTCAGGCCATTTATTCGCCGATTACCTGAATTTAAATTTTGGTACTCGGTAATAAAATCTACATTATTGTCAATATTTTTGACATTTTTCCAATTCTTTGACGTTCCTGTATTTTGGCCTATTCTTGTCTTATACTTTATTGTTCTATTTTGTATAACAATGAAACGCCAAATAATGGTAAGAAATAATTAGAGTACAATATTATTTTAAAATTACATATTATACTCTGTCTTACATGAGAATTAAATAAACCAGTGGTCCTAACACATTAATTTAGACACAATTTACAAGTACATTTGGTATCATCTATAACAACTATTAAAGGATCCCACCGTTAGAATCTAAAGTTGTTATATTCAAAATTATATTTAATATTTATAATTAATTAATAATCAACACATGCGAGTGTGACGTCCTCTTAACTGTATATAAAAATATTCATATATAACTCAAGTTATTTTATTTTCTATGTTTCAGCATATGATCAGATACAGATATTTACCATTCACTCACAGTAAGCCCAAATATCAAGGTCATGATGAGAGTGGAAAGGTGATTAGAGCTAAATGATTATTAAATGGTGAGGAGGTGGGACTAGGAATATTTTTTCATATTTTATTATAATTAAATTAGATAATATATACACATACACGTATGTAACATAATCAAGATATTTTTTTTTTAGCTATCTCTAATTCCAGAAAAATTGGTACCAGTTGTCACTCAAAATGTAACATGATCAGATATTTTATGTCTGTCTAATTAATTTTGTTTTTATTGTACACAGATATTATATTATAATAATTAACTTAAAGGTAAAACTAAAATGTTAATATTATATTCAGTTACTTGAACCCAAATAATAGATAATTGGGCTATTAATTTTTTTTTGTTATAATATTTAGTAGAAATAATTATTAGATGATCATAATTGAAATATTTGAATTTTCTTATTATTATTATTATTTTTTTTTTACATCTAATATGTAACTGTGCAAAAGTTCAAATATAAATATTGTTGGACATAAATCAAAAATTTTTTTTTAGTGTGCACTTACATAATGGGGTAATACAATATTAATTTTATAAACAAACTTCAGTTTTTGTAATATAAATATTTTCATTTGGAAACATTTAAATACAACATATATAATTTGTATTCTTTTTATATATTTGTGTTATATTCTAATTTGAGTATAACAACTTAATTTAATATTTTAATAATAGCTAATATCATTGCCAATAATCTTTTATTCCCTTTACTACTAAGGTCACAGGAGATGAATTGTGACAAAATCTATAAAGGTCATTATATAAATTTTGATCTATGACATGTAAATTATAAATCTCAACATTTGTATGTTGATGAATAGATTTTATTTGAAATATATAAATATAGATAATGTCGGAGAATTATTATTTCCTTCAATACAAATACTAATACACATAATTTATCTTACTTAATCTGTAGACAATATATTGTTATCTTAGTTACAAGTTATAAGTTATTAAGAGTAAATATTATACTTGTTTAAGAACTTGTCATAGTTAGTGCAATATTGTTTGAATAGGTTAACAATGAACAATCTGTGTAATTTCTTAGAGAAAGAAAACAATTTTTTATTTTTTTGAAAAGATAAAAAATTCCAACATACATTTTATTCTAGACATTATTTTATTATATTTATTCACTAATTTTAGCATAAGTTTCTTGATATTAGCGGTAAATTAATCATATTGGTTTGAATATAATAAGTTTTTAATTAATATTTATTTAAATGTAAATAATTAATGTAAAGTGCTCAAAGAACTATTTCAATTATAACTTTCTTCGTTTTTTATTATATGTAAATTTATGTGTTGTGTATGGTTTTTAAGTGTACCAATTTTAAAACAAAAACATTTTTTATAACTGTTGCATCATTTTAAATTTATAGTAAAAACTTGCTATTAAAAATATGTAAAAATAAAATAAAATTAGTCAAATAAAAAAATTGATGAATATGCAAAACTTTCTTTCGTGTTATAATTGCTTTAGTTTAAAAAGTTTGTAGTTATAAATTATTAAAATAGTAAATATTAACCTATTTAAATTTAAAAATATTTTTTAAACATTTTCTGATTCTTGTTCATTTGTTCAAAACATTAGTTCAAATACAGTTCTATGTATTAAAATGTTATCCCATTTACTATTGTGATAATTACTTGTAAAATATTTATACATAGGTTCCTATTACCTATAAGTTTAATATGTAATTATTGGGAATTTGTAACAAAAAATTTTATTTCAATTAACACTTTCAGTTTTAATTTAGTGGTGGTCCATAGTAAAACTTATTTATATATTAGCTTCTATTAAAATCTTTAATGTACCAACACTTATATGATATATTTTTAGAATCGTTTAAATTCTCTCAAATACAAAAGTATACAAATACATAATCAAAATATATAACTATAAATCAGTATAACTTGTACATGATGATTGAATTTGGGTGTGAAATTTGTTTTTGTTAAAGACGGTCCAATAAAAAATGTTCTCTATCTTATGCAATATCAAATATATAAATTTAAAAATTTGTGATAATTTCGGTCCATATTTCATTAATTGTTGGTTTTATTACTACAGTTATTACATTATTAAAATTATTAATGTCTATAATAAAAACGACAAAAAATATTATCTGCAATTGTAAACATTTTTAGGGAAGTTGTGGCATTTATTTTTTTAGGTTTTTTTTATTTATATCTTTTAATAATTTTTGTTAAAATAGAAATATTAATAAAATACTACTGAAAACAAAAATCATGTTATTAGGTAGGTCTGATAATAAATTGTTGTATTAGGTAATAATACCCTGTTTTTATTAACTCAACTGTTGAAATATATATATATTGGTTAAATCAGCAATTTTACATTCAGAAATTCTTATTTAATAAGTTTAACCCACATTAATATTTTCTTTAGTTTTTAGAAGTCTTTTTCGATAGGTTCCTAACTATATTAATTTTGAAGCGTTTTATAATATTTATGCTTAGACAAGTGCATAAAATACAACAATTAAAAATTCTTATTACTCACTACAAAAATAAAATATCCATGGAAAAAAACATTTCCAACAACCCACTGGTAAATAATGATGTGTTGTTACCGTTCAGTTTTACAACAGGTATATTATTGTACCCCAATAAACATTTAAGACTAACGAAGCAAAAATATGAGAACATTGAGAACTACTAAATGTTAAATTAATATGATACGATTTGTACGCAACGCACTAGTTAAACTTAAACGAATACATCATCTCAAGCAAATAACTTATAAGTTATAGGTAATAATATAATGAAATTTAAGTCATTTAACATTTTAATTTATTATATAAATAATATGGCTTAAAATTTACTTTAAAGAAACATAATTAAATTCTATAGTAACTGGGTACTATAGGTCGGTGGTACCTACCTATATGAAATAAAAATGTTCATATTATACTTAATATACCTGTAGAATTTTTAAATTTTAAAATTATAGGTAAATAATAAATATTTAGTAAGTTTATAGGTTACCTGCCTAAAATTGTATTATCTAAGGATTATATATTTTTATAATAAACTATCGTAAACCAATGATATGTTTCAAAATAATAAAATATAACCATTATATTAACAACCAAGTTTGTGGTTTTCTTTTACAAATCGAAAGATAAATGTGTAGACATCTGCACAAGTTAAATCCTGTAGTCTTTTGGTGTAAGTGTAATACATTTATCTAATTAGGTATTTTGCCTAATATATCTATCATGTATGTATTGCATTTAAATGTACATATATATCCTACTTAATGCGTTGATAACACATTTTTTGTACTAAGTTTTGGAAACTTTAAAACAAAATTATTCACTTTGTATCCCCATCTCCTAGGAAATAAATAGAATAAAACGTCTGGGGAGGGGGAATTGTGCTTCCTAAGTTATTCTACTCCAATTTCCAACTATAATTTACATTTATAAGTATACAGTATTCAATCTTAACATTCACAAGTAATGGTGAGTTAAGTACCTAGTTATGTATGTTTATTTTTTAGCAGTAAAAATGTTTCAATTTTTAATCTTGAGGGTGGTTTTTGGTAACTAATAAAATGTAGTTGGTTCTTTGTGAGTCATTACGTTCTCGTAGTTCTTTTCAAATAATCAGGGAAAACTGAAATTTTTACAAAATAACAAACATATATTTATAAATAATAATTATACTAAACTTATATAAGAACCTACCTAATTATACTTACCTACCTTAATATTTCTTTTAAAACACTTACTTTTAACAATTTACAAATTTTTTAAATGTTCAATTTTTATAGTTTAGACTTTACAATTGTATACAAGATAGCGGTAACTCATTGGACGTATAGTTTATACCTAAGCCAAAAAAATCTAAAAATATACTAGCACAATTTTTTTTCATAAACATTTAAATAAAACTTGGTTGTTTGAATACAATGTTTTTGGAAAAAATTATTGAAATCTACCACCGTATTAATAAAAGTGTAAAATAAATAACTTTTGATATCAACAAAAATAGGTACATCATAAAATTTACTTCACAATATAATTAGGATATTAAACTCTTCGCTCTGATTTGTTTTTACATGCAATGATTTATTGTTCAATTCAAATTTAACAAATACAAATATACATTACAGTGACTTACACATCAATGAGAAGATACATTCAACATATATTGTACAGCAAATTATAATTATCTACTAGCTTACTTTCTACTCTTAATCTACTCGTTTTTTTAAATTTTTATTTTGTTGAGCAACATAATATACCTATATTGTTATATAATTCAGAAATGCAATTGATACTTTTTAATTGTGTTTGGCTTCACACACTGAACACCTACATGATGGCTTGTATGAACTCTATAGTTTCAGTGAAATAGACAGAGCTCAAACACAATTCAACCGGTAGAGCCGTACTTAGTAGTGAAAGAGTATTTACTATTTATTTGTTTTAAGTAATATTAATAAACAATGGATTTGGCGTCTACGTATACTGTATTTTTCAACACAAACATGCCCGATGATCACGACACTACCCTTCATTTATGCACAAAGAATGGGGTAATTTTGAAATGTTATATGTTATTTTTATGACGCGCAATCATTAGACTTACAGATATTGGTATTTTAGAGCGAAAACAATGAAAACTGTTTACCGATCTATTGGGAAAATTTGAGTGTACACGCAATGATTAAAAAAGACCGATGGTTGCGTTCAAGTATCACAACTAGAAAATTGTTGCTGAATAAAGGTAAGAATCAGTTTACAATTTTACATACCTGCGTTAAAGTTTAAATATTACAATATTTGTATAGTATAGGTACCTAATACTTCTATTGGGTAGGTACTAGTTACCATATAATAATATATATTGCAAATATAAGAAAACTTCTTATTTAATAGTTCCTTTTATTTAAATTCATTCGCATTGGCGTTATTTGTGGGAACCACTCTTGAATTTACCACAGTCTATAAAGTAGTAGTAATAGCACTTTCTTAGTTTTATTTCAAGTCTAAAGTTGCCTTTTGAGCATTTTCAAATTTGAAAAATATTTGTTTATAATTCTCAGCTCCTAAGAAATGTTCCATTTCCAGTTCCTTTCAATAAATACATAAAAAAATGTTTTTTTTTTTTATAATTCAAATTTATTCAAATATTACCATTGTTATTTAAGACGATTAAAATATATTAACCTTATCATTATCTACTACAGTCTACATTTCGATATATATTATCTACACATTTAGAAAACATTCTATTTTAGAAATTCATTTAAATTATTTAGGTATTGAGTAAATCATAAATTACCTATATGATGTAATAGTCTTAAAAATATTAAACAACAACTATAACACTACTAGTACCTATTAATTTATTATGCATGTTATTGCACCATGTCATCATACCTGTATAATCCCAGTTCTTCAGTCGTCACTGTAAATTGTTGGTTTATAAACTTTTTATACACATTTTAACCCATTTTACTTAAATAGATAAATAAACATCATTGAAATCTAATACATTAAAACTCAACGAAAAAATTTAATATTTTTATAATTCACGCTATACAAAAAGATTTAATAATGTATTCTTAAATGCTGAGTTATTACATTTTAATTTTATTATCTTAGGTAAATAATATATAAATATTTTAATTTACAGAATAAATTACAAAGATATTCAATAATAAGCTTTAAAAAATACTAGGTGGTAAAATCAATTAAAAAAAAAATTTCATTTTTTTTAATTTCAGAAACTAAATGTTATTTGATGTTATGGTATTACGTAAAGATACCACAAGTATTGAATTTCATTTATTAGTTAATAAGTAGATATTAGGTAGCTAGGTTGCAGGAGGCACATCCACTATTTTTGTTACTAAGTACAATAATATTAACGATTAACGTTAAAATATATTAGATACATTTTCTTTACCTAAATATTAATTAGGTAATTATTAAATATAAGCAGTAAGTATGATTAACAAGGCATGGTCGTTTTAATGCAATGTAATATTTAAAAAGGGTAATTTAATTTTTTTAAATATACCAACTATTTTTTTTATTGATACCTATAACTATAACTATTACTATTTATTTTTAGATTGTAGATTATTATTATAACTGTGATTAATAGTTAAATATATACTTATTCAATACTTGAGAATATTTTATTGGTTATAAATTTATTACTTTTAAGTAATTAGATTATTTTAACTAAATTATTTCGGTATTATATACTTGCACAATATAATAAATATTATTGATGTGAAATGTTTATGCATATTTGTATCAATGAGTTCGGCTTCTAATAGTACCTACTACCTATGTATCTATTCACAAGGAATATAAATGTATAAACCTATACATAAAGTACCTATCTAAGTCTTCTGAATATCCAACATTACAGTCTATAGTTAACATCACTTTATAATATACAATATATACCTATTTAATGCTATAATATATTATAACTTATTATTATGAATTCGTGTTTTAATGTTTATAATAAACAAATTCTATTTATTTTCCAAGTCGAAGGATATATACCACCGTGTTCGCTTGTAGCTATCATGGGACCAAGGTTTGTATGAACTAATATTAGTTTAATACTTAATTAAAATTAAAATTAAACTATAATCAACAACATTTTAGCGGTGCCGGTAAAAGTACTTTGATGGCTGCTCTAGCTAATAAACTTCCAGGTAATTTTTTTTATTATTAAGCAACAAAATACATTAAGTCATATTGTGTATTTTTTTTATTATAATTAAGTTAAATATTTTTAAAGCTCAAATGGATTTTGAAGGAAGTGCGAAAATAGGAAGTCTTTCTGTTAGAAATTTTGAAAATCACAATTTTGGATATATGTATCAACAAGACTTATTCTGTGGAGTTTTAACCGTTAAAGAGCATCTTTATTTTATGGTAAGTTATCGAATGATTTTTTTTATGTTATTTTTAATTTAAGAACACGTTGTTCTAGGCTAAATTGAAACTAGACAGAAGAACAACTGACAAAAATTTGAAAGCTCGTGTATCGGCAGTTATTGAAGAATTAGGTCTTGGCCAATGTGCGAATTCTAGAATTGGGACGGGTGGAGAAAATGGAAAGGTACTAAAATGGAAAGTTTATAACAGGAATACAGGATGACATAAGTTTGTTTATTATACCTATTGTTATATTTTATATTGTAGATAATGTTATCGGGCGGTGAAAGAAAAATCGTGTCATTTGCAACTGAGCTTCTTACTGACCCATCATTTTTATTCTGTGATGAACCCACAACAGGTAAGCAATTAACAAATTCAGTTAATGGTTTTTAAATTTTTCATGGATACATTAAAATTAATAGTAAAGATAAGAGTAGATTATCATTATCTAAATAAATAAAACAATTATATTACTGTAGAATATTAATTTATTAATAGAAACAGTACATAATCATAAAATAAATAAACCTATTCGATTTTTTTTGGTTCTTGCCCTGTAAATATGTTGTCTTAGTCCACCATTTGAAAATTAGCTTCTCAAATATTAGTCAATAACAGTTTTTTTCCTTTTATATAGGACGGGAGTCCCATACCCCCGATCGTGTCATGTTATTAAAAACTCTATAGTATAAATATTAATTATAATAGAAATACACTATTATCATTAAGTCTACGCCAATCTGCTACTGGTATAATATGTTATATTTATATCATATATAAATTGTTTACAATAAGTTTTTATTATTTGAAATAAACCTGAATCTTGAATGTTATCTAAATATTTTAAATTAACTGTGTACTAATAAAATGTTGATTACGGGTTCCTTAAATTGTGAAATCGATTTCTAATGATGCATTACTGTTGCTTACGAAATTAAGATAAACATGTGTAAGGCGCGGCGTAAATTATGAAAACCGGTATAATGAGTGTGCACTTTATGCGATGGTTATATACTTACAAACTTTTGACGTCAAAGAAATATGGTTTAAATTTGATAAAAAGGATGTAACGATGTTCAGTACCAATCTATTTTATAGGAGATAGTAAATTATGACAAAATAAAATATAAATTTTACAAATATTGCTATAAAACTGATAGCAGGGTACATAGTATCTACTAAGTGCGACAACTACAACGATATTATGTAAAAATAAATAAATGCATCGATCAAATAAAAATGTATTATGTAATTATAAAATATAAAAAAATAATGGAATATATATATATATATATATTTAAATTAAATTAAAAAATACACCAATTATTTTAAATACATATATGTTAACTTTAACGCTGTGTAGCCTGTAGAACAGCTATACATTTATATAGATATGGATTTTGACAACCACAGGAACTATTTGAAAAACCAAACATAGAAGCGAAAAAATGACACAATACACTGAGTTGGCTTGGACATGTATTAAAGGCTGAATCAATAGCAAATTATGTGATGAACTGGATAACTCAGGGAAAGATACCGGTTGGAAGACCCAAATAAATATACAAAAGCAAAAAGAACTAAATTAACTTTGGGATAGATAATATCAATGAAGCAGTTTTGAACAAATGGAAAGAAGTTTATTTTGTAGCCATGGGTCTCAATGGCCTTTAAAGCTTAAAGAAGAAGAAAATCTTAGAGTTAAATTTGGAATGGAGAGATTTATATTTATTATTTGCTAAAATTTCTGATTAAAATGCCCACAGAGGAGGGGATATTTCTTGCATGTGAGTTTCTGTTACATAATCGCAAAATTGGATTATCTTAAAATTAGATGGTATTTAAGCCAAATTAAATAAAATCAAAAGCAAAAGAATACTCAACTTTCTCGGGTTGTAAGAAATAAAAAACAAAAATATAATTAAAAAATTTTTTATCGTTATTGTCTCCGTAAATATAATGATTAGCGAGTCTACATTTTGCAATTTCTTAAACCATGCTTGGTAGAGATGAAAATTACAACCACAATAAATAGTACTGTAAATAGGGCGTCCCTCGAGTATTTACCCATTGCAATATCTCCTGAAATAATGGAGATATCATAATTCTGGTTTTTTAATAAGATTCACAGGGACGACAAGAACTACAAATATTTCATGTTTTAATTTATTTTTATGTTTTGGTAAAAAAGTTAAAATATGTATTTTTTTATTTAATTATTTTAAAAAAAATTGAAGATAACCATTTTGTAGAATTTTTTTTTCTGAAAATATTGACGTTTTAGCATTTTAATTTTATCAATTTCCTGATTTTTAATATTTTTTCTAGTTTCGAAAAAACTGCGAATTATTTAATACGATAATGCCATAGTGGTATCATTGTATCAAACATGTGGCCCGCGTGCTCGTACGGCTGGCGAACGGGTTTCAGTGTGGCTCGCAATAAATGTCATATTTTATTTCTTTAACATTGTTAAATTTTTTTCAATAAAGTTAATAATTATTGTACAAAATATCAATATGTATCATTTGTAAAACAAATGTATTTTGTTTACTTTGAATTTAGTAAAAAAATGTGTTTTGTCCGCTAACGTATAAATACGTAATAGTTAATATTTTATGGCTTGTTGGTAATTTGAGTATGGCATAGTCCACAATTTAAATACCTAATTTAATGTTTTGATATTATTATCTTGTCCCATTTTTTGGCAAGACATTTATATAATAATAATTTTGCAGTTTATTCGAAACTAGAAAAAATATTAAAAATCAGGAAAATGATGAAATTAAAATGTTAAGACATTAATATTTTCAGAAAAAAAACTCTACAAAATGGCTATCTTCAATTTTTTTTTAAATAATTAAATAAAAAAATACATTTTTTAACTTTTTCACCAAAACATAAAAATAAATTAAAACATGAAATATTTGTAATTCTTGTTCTTGGGAATCTGATTAAAAAACCAGAATTATGATATCTCCATTATTTCAGGAGATATCGCAATGGGTAAATCCTCGCGGGACACGCTGTATACTTCGATAACTGTTTCGTATACTACAATTTCAATATTTATTATAAATATATTCGAGTTAAGTACTACACTTATGATCATACTCGTACATACCTATTAAATAACAATTTATAAGTTAAGGTATGTAGGGTAAACTTATTTGGTGTTGCGACCACGTTTTCTCAACTTAACTAACTATAGTTATGAATTATTACAAATGCGGAATAGTATAGATTTAATTCTATGATTTTCATTTTTTTACAAAAACCATGTTTATTTCATAAGAAAAAAAAGTAGTGTACATATTTTTTAATTGTTTGAAGAAACGTGATTTATTGTGTTAGTTGGAAAAAAAATATCTAGTCATAATTTTACACATATAATTTTCATAAACTATACATAGGTACCTGTCAGCATTTTCTTTATGCATATATACCTATCTATAAGTTGCACATATTATATTTGTAGTATGAATATAGTGTATACTGTATAGGTTTGTAAAATTCAAATAAAATATCGATAAAATATTTATATGTTTGATAAATCCAAAAATATCATAAAAAAATAGTATGGTCAGTTTGGCATAAAAATTTCAGTTCAAAAAACAGAAAAAGATAATTATTAGATACATATTATGTATAATTTATGCATAAATAGTTGTTGATACATATTGAGAAATTATTTTAAATCTTTTTGAAAAATAACAACAAACATAATATTATAATGTTTATTTTATTTGTTTTCCATTTCTCAGTGATATAATATGATTATATGAATAATTTTTTTTAGGGTTGGATTCATACAGTGCTCAAAAAGTTATTAAAATTATGCAACGATTAGTGTCTGACGGAGGAAAAACAGTTGTCTGTATAATTCACCAGCCTAGTACAGAGCTTTTAAATGTATTCAATCAGTTGATATTAGTAGCTGATGGAAGAATTGCCTATTCGGGACCGCCAAATAAGGCTATTTCGTTTTTTGAGAGGTAAAGTTATTTGTGAATCTCAATTATAATTATTCCCAATAATAGGATGTTAGAATATCGACCATAGGATGTTTATGAATTCAAATTTTTTGTGATGTAGATAACACTGTTTTTGTATATAGCACTTGGGTAATCAATGTTTGAACTTTAAAATTTAAACCATTGTTCCAAATAAATTCCAACATCAGTCTAACATCAATTCCAGTTTTATAGTGTAATAATATTAACAATTGAGAATCTATAATACGGTATATTGCACTGTCCTATTTTTTTGAAACATCGCATTTCAATTCCATCAACATTGTTTATCCGACTTCTTCGTGGTATTTCTCTAGTCCTCTTTCTCTACAAAGTCCAAGTTATTATTTTTTTATTAGGTGATCGTCCGCGTTTTTATAAATTTTATAAAAAATAAAATTATTTTTTAATTCAATATTTATTGCAACACTTTTGCTGTATAAATAAATTTTAATGAATTCACTATAAAATGTAAATTATATTTTCAAGATCATTGAATAAATGTTAATTATTTTTTATACTATACAGTGTTGGTTATCGCTGTCCCGATAATTATAACTCAGCGGATTTTATTATGAAAATATTATCAGATAGTAACAAATCTGTAAATTCAATTTGTGATGAATTTGCAGCTAGTAAACACGCAGAAATAGTAAAAAATGCTATTTCGAACGAAATATACTATGTAAGTATTATTACTGTTGTTATTGAGTATTAACTATAAAGGATGTACATTGTTTTTAAATTTATGCTTGGTTAAGCAATATTTTAAGCCGTACACAATTTTTAAATTTCAGGATACCTCAAGTTTATCTGTACTTCGAAATCAGTGAGTTGTATATTTGCTATTACTAAGTAATTTTATGTATTAAGATAATTAATTACAAGTAATTTCAAATGCTAATTATATTAAGAAGTTATGCGTTTAACTTTTAATTATCAGATACATCTACATTATTTAGTTATAAAAGTAATAATAAATATTTTAATGTAATTTAAAATTGAATTTTTAGGCTGAAAGATTTTGATAATTTTTATTTTTCCTTTTCTAAGATTTTTACGGTTAGTCAAGTTTTATATCAACAGTTATCTTTATTTTTGATCCATTTTATTTTAAAAGTTTTTACAATATTTTAATTTGATTAATTACATTTTGTAGAAACTATAAAATATTGATAATATGATATTTTAAGTCATGCTGATGTGATCATTTTTATATATTCAGTAGCACCGTAATAGATAAATATATGCAGGACGAATAATACTCTGAATTCACCCATTAACAGTTTTTATAGGGCCCTAGTGGCCTAGCCTAAATCTTACTTTTATAGGAATATATAACTACCCAAACTCAATATAAAGGGTAATTGTCCTACATGAATATAGGTTACGGTGCATTTGGGACATAATATGACTGCAATTAAGTGTAATCTTTTACCATACGCGAATCATTTGAACCTAACAATACCAAGCTACTTAGCAAGATTTTCATAATATCAATATCATATGACGTAGTGACTGAATTAGATGTCGTATAATGAAAGAAATAAGAATATGTCGCAGTAGATGTGAACATTGAAATAAAATTTGAAGTAATTTTGTGATAATAAGAAAAAACAAAAGAAAAACGTGCGTATTGTTTCAGACAACAAGATAAAAAATATGCATATATTTTTTTGCAGTAAAAAGTAAAATGTATAATTCAAACGAGATATATTTAAAATGTTTAAATTTTTAATATGTAAAACAATATCGTGTACGCGAAGAAGAAACCTCTAATAATAATGTTTACTTCATACATGTATTATAATAAGTAGGTTAGGTATCTACCATGTTATAGTGTACGAAATCAGATTACCATATGGTTAAGGGCCTAAATAAACATAAGCATATTACAGCCTCATAGTTAGCAAGTCGCGTCAACGACAATAACAACAATACTGATACCTCCTATATACAGCTATTATTGTTGTCTTTATGACTAAATACAGAGACACGTTTCTGACAACGATTATATTATTTTCGTGTTGCCTATGTTGTAATAGTTGTGTTAATGGGTATTATGCTTATACCGCGTGATCCATTTTTACACAAGACACTCATTATTTTTAAAGCTATAAATTTTTTTTGAAAATAAATAAACAAAACTACATTTTAATATTATTTACTTTTTTTAATTTTTATTATTATTATATTTTAATTTTCTTAATTAAAACATGCATTTTTAATTCCTTATTCCAAAGCAGATTATTTGTTGAAGTACTTCTATTTATAAAAATCGAAGTTTAACTGAGTAGTGTAATAATTATAACTTTAAATACTTACTTATAACTAACATAGGCGCAATTTGCCTAAATTAGGCAATTTGCCTAAAAATTAATAGCTACTAATTGTAATAGTATAAAAAAAAAACATTTGAAGGCGCTACTTTTAAAATTAGGGGTGCTAATACCTCCTAAGCTTCCCCCTATTTGTGTCTATGATAACTAATAAATTACTTATTCGAAATTGAATTTTTATAAATTGAAATACTTTGAGTAATATTTTGCTTTAGAATAAGAAATTAAAAATGTACGTCATGATTTGAAGAGTAAAAAATAGTAAGAAATATTTTTTTCTTCAAAAATGTTGTTTTACAATTATTTAAAATTGTGTAAAAGAAATATTTTTTAAAAACATTCGTGTTGTGTTTTCTAAAATAACAAGTGTATTATGTTAAATGGATCCACCCGTATAGTATAAAATGTTATATTATACTTATATGAGTATTTAATACTTTTCCTTATTGTAATAATTTATAGCTTATCGCCGTTTTGGCCGGTGAAACTGTACCATCTGACGGGAAGATATCTTCTGGAGAAAGTTCGTAACCCCACCATTGACATTCACAGGTTTTTGCAAAAAGTCGTGAGTATCTGATACGTAATTCTAATATATTATATTATGTTCAGTTGTAACTTGTAGGCAAGTGTATCGCGAGCACCTAACTACTTAACAATATATTTTGAAAATATAATATATTTTTTATTTGAATGACGATTATTGCAATAAACAGTTGAACACGATTTTCTAAGTGTCAAGAATATCATCTATGTTAAATGACATTAATTTCTTTTTTTTTTTTTAAAAATGCCTCTTATTTTGAATCTATATTGATTACGGAGAAATGAATAGAAGTATCTAAATTCTAAATACTATTTAAAGTGTCTACTATATAGATATACATAGATTAATATACAAGTCATATAGGACTGAAATGGTATTAAAAGTTTAGAAAACTGTTTACCTTGATATTTTAAAATTTTTTTATCGATAGATTAATAGATTAATAGATTTATTACGCATTTATCGAAACTACAAGCTTTCCACATTTTTTTTATAAAATTTTTAACGAGAAGTGCTAGTAAAATTATGAAATATTAGATTTAAATTAATTCATTTTGAATAGATTTAATATTTATTTATAATTATTTTTAATTGAACAATAAAATATCAATAACAAAATCGTAAAAACTAGGTACCGCAATTCGTCATAGACGTTAGTGTTTGATATTTAAATTATCTAATTATAGGAATAAAAACATAACATTTGATTAAAGATATTTAATTTTAATATTAAACAAACTTCATAAAAATAAATGAAAATAAGCATATTTTATAATGTATATCTTAATAATCTAACTTAGGTTATTTTTCAACACGTCAGTCTTTACTAATTAATCTTCTGTGAATATTTGTTTGTTTTTTCTTTTAAAAATAATGTATTTTAATACCTATTGAATTATTTATGCAACGCAGTGCTAGCTTTAAGAGTGATGGGCAGGGAGCTATGCCCCTAAAATTCCAAAAAAAAAGAGAACAGGTAGATATCTACAAAATATCTAATAACTATAAAAATATAATTGGATTGAATATAATATATGCTTATATTATTAGAGTATATAATATAATATTATATAAGTTTACTCGACATCGTTATAAGGTATCTTATATTTTCATATAGTACGCCAGTACGTAGTACGTACGTGGTATTCCAATAAGGACTCTCAGGTTCTCTATTTATAATTCTAATTTGGTTGATTTCATATTGTTAATATGTTTAATGACTGTCGTGTTCAGAGTAATATTGTTTCAATACTTGTAGCTGTGCATCATTTTACCAAGGTAATTTTATAAGAGATAAAAAGCGACCACTAAAATATTTTATTTTGTATTATAATGATACATTATTATTTTAACAATCAACATAGGTATTAACTTTTTTAATTAATTATTATATTATAAATGTTTTCATGATAACAAACCAAACCTTCACACAATTTAAAATTGATCTATTCATGACCCACCTTGAAAATTTCAAATTTCGACGATAATACATTTAAATGATTAAATACTAATAAAATAATAAAATATGAAAGAAAAAGCTATAACAAAATTACAACATTTTTTTCCAACTTCTAATGAATTAGGCTTATCTTTTTAGTTTGATATATGCTATAAACTCGAAAGCTTATAATTTGTTATATGTACATATATTTTTACATTTTACAATTGTTACAACCAGAGCATATTTTAAGAATATTTACTAGTTAGTACTATTAGCCATAAGGAAAAAAAAATAATAATTATGTGCCCCAGGATTTGGGGCATGATCGCATGGGGTACAAGGCACATTCATTAACCACAAGGTGGCACGCATGCCACTTACTTTACATGTTAAAATATGCTCTGGTTACTATGAAGTAATTAATAAATAGTATGACTAATGGTTAATGTGGTTATCTGTAGCACTGATTTTGAAGCATATGAATATATTTTGATAAGACAGGTATATAATACTTATCATAAAATATCAAAAAAAAAAAAAAACAATTGTTTGATGTTTTTGGCCTTTCATTATCAAACCCTTGAGTCACTACTGATGCTCCGTAGTTATAATAGTTCAATCCAAAATCTCGAAAATTATTTAGAAAGTGTGTTGATATAGTAATATTCAGTATACTTATCTTTATTTTCGTCTTGTCGGCATATAATAGTAAAGTATACTACATTATTGAGCTTAAGAATGTTTACGCGACCACATAAGACATGTACATACCAGGTATATTATACCTATAATATCTATTCACATTAAACATAAATGGTACATACGTGCGCCTGTGCGTGAAGTATATATAATATAATTATTTAGGGCAATACATTGTAGTCATACACTAGACATATCGGGTGATCTATTTAACATAAGACACTCATATTTCAAAAAGAATAACCGATTTTAAAAATATTTATTATTACGCCATTAAAAAACAATATATTTCTAAAAAAATAAATATTTTTACAATTTTTTCGTTGTTATCGTTTTTAATTTTTACTTTCTTATTGACAATGTATATGTTTCTTATTCTAAAGCATAATATTTTTTTGAGTACTTCAATGCATATAAATTAAATTTTGGACGAGTATAGCTTATGAGATATGATATTTTAATTTAAAAATTGTATGATATACGGGGTGGGTGGGTGGATCATATATACATACTATAGATGGACTGCGCATTTAGCCCTTATCATGTCAGTAATAATAAACTTACATAGAAGGTAAATAATCATGGAAAAATGTTTATCTCTACATCTCTACATCATTCTATTAAGGTATATTTACATTTTACAAATCTTATCTTTTTTTTTAAATCCCAATAATATATGTTTTTTTCATGATATTTTACCTACTCCGATCATATTATTATGGCTGAATTTATTGGTGGTGAGCGAGTAGGATCGCGTAGTCCATCTATATTACGTCTATGGTGGATCAGGAGTACGTTGCAAAATATTTATTCACTCTTCTGATCATCTAAAATTAAAATACTTATAATCAATACATTTTTTTTTGCTTCAGAATTTGAAATTAAAAATATATGTAGTCATTCAAAGGGTAATATTTAATAAAAGAAATATTTCAAAAATATTCGTGTTTTTTGATATAATTAGTGTCTTTGCTAAGTGGATCACTCCTTATAGACTAAGAGGAATAAGATACAAAAAAATAATAAACCATCATATCCCGGGTCTACGTGCGTACTTTTACACTGTATAATACGCTATTTTCGGCGCTGTCCAGCATCACAGAGCGCATGCGACGATTATCACATCAGTGATCCCGATGACATGCCGCCACTTATGTATCGCGGTGGCGGGGGCGTCTTCATAAAATAAGAACATATTTTTTATGAACATCAATAGTTAGTAGTTACACCATATTTTATACTTCATTATATTTTAATATACTGTACAAATCGTTTATTATTAAGTATAACAGTTGTATTAAGATTTTTGATTTAATGACCTAAAATTAAAGGTCCCAGCAAAACTCCTATTTTGTGTTATATTATTATGTTAATTTGTATCGGCTCTTATGATATTCTTATAATGATCATACGGATATAAAAATATCTATTTTTAGTGAATTTAGACAAATCGCATATATATGTTAAATTGTTAACCACGCAATATTTGTCCCATATTATCGACGGTTTATGGCAATAAAATATTTCAAGATAAGGATAAGGACATATTAATATTTTTTATAAAGTTACAAATAAAAATAATAAATTGTTTTTTTTTAATTTCGGACCTATTTTCATGGCCCCTTAAACATTATTATAAACGATTTCTACTATATTATTATTTTATTATGTATAAAACGAACGTGTCTGTTTTATTATTATGTATAATCTCCCACGTGTGCCTAGCACGCGCGCGTTCGTCTAGGCGCTCGCGTTATAGTTCACGTGTTGGAGACGTACTCGTTTGTTTATCATTTCTGTTTTTTTCTTTCGTAAGACGTGGCTGCGTGACGGCGTGCCTTCTGACAGACGATATAATGTGCCGCCTTGGTCGTTACCGTACACACACACACACACACACACACACACACACACATAAACACACGTAATATTATAAATAGGTATTTTATATATAACACAATATATATTACCAATATATTATAAGTACGTAAAGCGTGGGAAACACGCGTCGTATAATTTTCCTCGATTTCACTAAATCTTTCTCTCTATATATTATATATGTTTCGTTATTGCACCGACGTTTAAAAAAAGGCAATCATTTTCGCATTTTACAAATAATTGTATATGCGTATATCTGATTATATAATATATACAGTAATAATTAATAACAATCGTTTCGGTACAAAAAATTGTGGATTGTGGAATATAATCATATAAGTACAACCCTAGCTTCGTCATGTATATACGCATGTGTCATTACAGCAACGCCTTGGCATTTGTTTATTTGTTTATTAAAACAATAATTAGTTTAAAAAAATGTACCTATACATTATATGAATTAGTTATTTTTGAACACTTAAAAGTTACACCAAAGTTTATTTCGTTAAACGTAGATCTTTATTTTTTATTCATTGAAAGAAAAATATTATAATTTAAATAATAAATTCTATTTTATATCTATTCTTCATAGGTATATAATTATACCTAATTAAAATAATTTTAAATAGGTTTTTATTTAACTAAAATGAAACTATATTTTAACGATTATTGTTATTTTAGATTATGAACGGATCGATGAATTTATCAATTTTATAAATTGTATTGATTATCAACTTCGATAAAGATTTTTTTTTTTAGAAAATTGGATAAAGATTATACTTTTGAGACGTTAAAATTGAAAATTTTTAGTACTTTTTAAATAATTGGGATAAACAAAGTAATAATAATAATAATAATAAAAAAAATACGAAGATTTTGTTAAAATAATTTTAATGTTATCATTAAAACAATTATTTGATAACCTTGTTTAACAACAATTTAAATAGTTTTCATTATATAAAATGGTATATTAATGAATTAAAGTTTTACACATCTATTATCAATATAAAATATATAATATTTAAATATTAAATATTATTTAATATATCATAAATGACGAGATACATTCGATTCCTATTGCATACCTATTTTACTTCCTTTTTATATATTTTTTTATCTCATGTGGCTCATCATGAATGAAGTTTCTTACCGTGAATATTGTTATTTTATTTCTATTTATAATTATAATATTATTTCAGGTAATTGTAAATAATATATATATTTTATAGGTAGGTAATTTAGAAAATACAATTTTTTGTCTGGTCTTTATTGAATTTAAAATATTCAAACCATAAAGTGATATATAAATTATAAGCTTTGTACATTTTAACTGGTCATTCAGCCAGTGGCGACATGAATAGCTATTTTTTGAAACAGCTGACTTATGCAAAAATAGGAATGGGTATCTCAATGACTCCAATTTCCAGGACCTAGACGGCTAAACTAGTCAATAATTTATATTCTCATAGTCACATCTAACGACATACCTATAGCTAAGTAAATATTAGATACCCCACATTATATTATTGAGAAATTGTTTAAAATGTGAGAAGAAATTGGTGGGTGGGTACTTATTTAAGTACCCACAATTGAAGTAATTGCTTCATTGGAAAAAAAATTTCACACGACCATTACATTTAGCCATTGGTTTTACTACTTAGGTACATTTTTTTTCAAATAACATAGAACTTAGTAATCTTATTTTTACTAATACTATAAAATAACTCACTATTGAATGGGTACCATGTAACAAACACAACCAACATAATTATAAAAAATTAATAATTCTTATAATGACATGTAGAGCTAGAAACGTAAAATGATTTTGATATTTGACAATTTTGTTCTTTACAGGCAATAGCGGTCATGGTCGGTTTGTGTTACTTAGGTACAGTGCAACAGACCCAAGTCGGCATACAGTCGGTCCAGGGTGTATTTTTTATGCTGATCACAGAGAACTTCTTTACGCCTATGTATTCGGTGATGAATCAACTGCCCACACAACTTCCCCTATTCAGGAGAGAATACACTTCAGGCCTTTACGATGCCCCAACCTTCTACATTGCTAACATACTGTCCTTCGTAAGTATCTTGTCCACCAACCGTTTTATTATAGGTACGTTGATCGAACAGATAACGTGCAGTGACGACAATATTACAACGTATAATTTATACATACTAATTATTATATTATGTATTATTATTATGGCTAGTTCATTTTTCTTTGCATTTTTTTTTTGTCCTGTCCAATGGCCCCCACGTGCAGATCCCCACGTTGATCATTGAGCCCACGGTGTACACGACAATCGTTTACTGTATGGCCGGTATGCAAACTGATCTGTATGGATATTTTCTCACGGTAATCATCACGATTCTGGTAATGGCCGTATCCACTTCTTGTGGTCCGTATTCACGTATAGTATATATATAACATATATTGATAACTTTACTCTCTATGTATGCCATAATGTCATAAATATAAAATGATGTACCATATGCACAAATGCACTCACATACTCGCACATGTATATTTATGTATGTTGAAGGCATATAGTCAAATCAGGAATTTTACTATCCATCTAGACATTTAGTTAAATGCTTATTTTAAGTCAGGCAAATAATAAAAATGAAATATTTTGTATAATTATTTAAAAAATTTAACTATATTTTCTTATAAATTATTTAATGCTATTCTATATAAAAACAAATTATGTATTATTTAAATATAAGTTTAAACAAATTTGGAGAAAACTGTCGATGTTTTTGTTTAAAAAAAAATGTTAAATATTTTATTAAATGCCATCAAACATATATTTTTTACATTACATGTAAAAACAGGTAATAATGAAAAATTAACAAAAAATTGCATGTAATTACAATATAACTTTTTTATTCATTTTTTATACTCGTAATATCATACCTAATTAGTAATTACCTATATTTATTTATAATTTAAATTTTAAAACAATAGTACCTAAGCACATTAAATTAAAAATATTTCATATAGATACTTACATATTTTACATTTTAATAAATAATATATAGTTTTATTTTTTGTATAAAATAGCAATAAATAATCAATAATTAAATATAATTAAATTTTTAAAATAAAAAAAGTTTAGTTTTTATTATTTGTCGGTCTTGAAATAATAACTAAATTGCAATTTAATTAAATGCCTAGGTAGGTAGTAAAATTTCATAAAAATTAAATTCTTTGATTATTTGTTAAGCATTTAGTAAAATACATGTTTTTTGACTAACATATAATTATATTAGTAGAGTCACTTGACTACATTGGATTTAATCACCATATTTATTCATTTTATATATATATATATATAGGTTACATGTTCAACAACATTTTTGGGTCCTTGTCACTGGCGTTAACATTTGTCCAGCCGTTTGACAATGTTATAATGATGTTATCCGGAATATTTGTGAACCTCAGGTCTATATAATAAGATTTTAAAGATAATTTAATTTAACATTTTTAAATACTTTCTGATATCTATGTTTTGAATTAGTTACATTATAAAAAAACAGCAATAGATTTTTAATCAAGCTGGTATTACAATATTAACTTAATTATTTTTAAGATATAATATAGACATAATTTAGCGTTGTGTAATATAGTCTTATTAATTACAAGATGAAAGACATATTTTATTAACATTTTTAAAATGCATGTTCTATGATTTTATAAAAATAATAATTTCTAGGAGTGTACCATGGTTTCTACATTGGGTAGTTAAGATATCTTGGTTTGAACTTGGATTTGAAGCGCTTACTATCCTTCATTGGCAAAATGTGACTTACATTGGTAAATAATAATGCGTCTAAAATATGATTATTTTACATTGTTGATGGTTATACGCGCATAATTTTTAATATATTATACATAATGATTTTAGCATGTAGCGAAGATCCAGATGTACCGTGTTTGATGGACGGCAGTGAAGTTTTGGATAAATATGAATTTAAAGTAACTAATTTGATACCACATATTTATTCCATGATTTGGTTATACATTGGTTTTCACGTCATATCATTTGTGTGCTTCGTGACTAGGGCTCACCTGAACAAACTGTTCTAGAACAAAAATATTCAGAGCTATTGGTATTTTTTTAATCATATTATTTTTATATTTATGAATAAAACACATAAAAAAAGAAAAAACTTAAGTTATATTAATTAAAACGTATTATTCATATATTATAATATTATGTAGATTTTATATAGCTATATAAGTATTATTTTGCAAAGCCAATACGAAATAGAATTTTGTAAAATGAAGAAGCTGTGGTGTAAACCTTTTTTTTATATCATTCTAAAGCTAAATATGTGTGTAAAAAGGGAAGGGGTCATCGCTTGCAAAGGGTCAGTTTGGCCTTTTGTTCGCGTTTGTGTTTTGACTGTTGCGACATTTTTATAGGTGGGAACCGTAGTCTGATCGTTTTCTCACATACCGTCACACTGTAGAGTGAGTCCCTCACCCTTTTTAGCCATGATATTACATGTTTTGCGTATACACGGGTGCAGCTGCTCCGTCGATTTCACTATAATAACTACCACTTCTTAATCCACGCACTAATTTTTTTTAATTTTTTTTTTTTTTATCAATAGTAAGGTGGTTAGATCAAATATTTTATGTGCTTATATCATGGACATGTATTTTTATTTTCAAAATTTGACAACTTTCATTCAAAAGGAAATTCATCCAATCTTCGTGATGTTTCGCACAATATTTTTTAAATTAAATATAGAACATGTAGTCATAATCAATTAACGATTTAACTACGTACATTTTTGTGATATTTTATAAAAAAAATTAAAAAAAACTTATTTCCATTATACAAGTTTCATTACATGATTTGAAGGTGTACGCTTAACGCTTATTTTACTGTGAATAATGAATATGAATAATGCGTTTACTTATATTTTCGTTTAAATAACTTTATCTACAACATTTCAAATCAAATATAATCGCGTATCTTATTATAAATTAGAAATACCAATGTATACATAAAAGTCATAACTGTTTCTTCATCATTAAATTAATGTTTATAAATAGGTACACACCTAAGACTTATTACATTATGTAAGCAAATTATTTTCATACTTGACACAAATAATAAATATTTTACAGAATGAAAATATATTTTGTATTTTTAAGTTAATTATATTTATTCGGGTAAATAAATACCTTTATAAAATACGAGTAAAAAATAACAACTAAAAATATTACAGGTAGTTTAATTTATCTTTAATTTAAAGATTAAATACCACATATAGGTATGTTTCAAATGTATATATTATAATTATTTTTGTTTTAATTATATACAATTTAAAGTATGTTACCTACCTTAACACTTAGTATAAACACATTTCATTAAAATTAATGTAATTCATTGCTTATGTACTAACATAATATATGTAATTTATAATAAATTGTAAATATTTTATTTTGTATCGCGCAGCTGTCTGGAAGTATGTTAACTTTATATTGTAATTTGTAATAGTAATGGTTATACATTTTAAGTTACACAATAGCACACTATTATAGACTGTGTAATACGCGTAATATACTTGCATGGATATATTTCCCGAGAACATATTTTTCTTTTAAAGTCTAATGAGCCATTTAAGTATTAGCGTATTATAAAAAATAAAATTGAATAGGTATTAGGTAAGTAAGTACATATCTTACCACTTTATATTATAATGTTTTCATGACGTCAAAATGAGACGTACCACCTGTTCAGTGGGGAGTTTTTATTAAATGTTAAGTTAAATTTAATGCTAATAAAAGAAAATGTTAAATATTTTGATTTCAATAAACCATTAGAATTACTTTTAAAATATTTTATTGTCCTAATAACCATTTTATCAACAATTTATATCTTATTTAAGTACACTAAATCTTTATAACTGAATTATTTCATATTTGCATTGTTTATTGAAATGTTATGGGGGTGGAATAGCTTTTATAATTACATGTTAACGTTTACTATTCATATAAGGAAATAGAGTTATTCATAACAACTATAATAAAATAAAAAACAATACATACACTTATAGTTATAACCGTTATTTAATCTAAGTAAAATATCTGTTATAAGATTCGCATTATAATAAATCTTTAAAAAATGGATGTTGTATATGGCTATTGAGATCAATACATTTTATAATGAATTGAATTAAAATTTAAAAAAGCTATTATAATAATTAATAATAAATTTGTATTGTTGATTATTTTTCATTTTTTCATATAATCAGCGTATTTTATAGAGCTATTTTGTATACCATAATATATTTATTTGTTTTTATTTATTTACTGAGATTAACGCCAAACTACCAAAGTTAGCTCAAGTACAAAATTATATACATATATTAAATAATAATATAATAAAATACAATAAAATATAACATAAATACTATAACAGCGTAACATTTAACAATAATATTAGCTAAAATACAATTAAACTTCAAATATATAAATTAATTATAATTATATAATTAACTATAATTACGAACTTATTAATCAAAGTTGATACGTTTCTATAAGGTTATGTTTATAATTTATCTCGTATATATATCATAGGAAAATCTTATATCGTCTAATGTTTGATATATGCATAGATCTAAAAATGGATAATGAAAACTTATAAATTTTAACATATCGACAATAAATTGACTAAATTATATTAATAATAAATAAATAAAAAACATTTTGTAAGTAGTGAATATGATTAAAACCGTATAGATAATATAGTGTAAATAAATAAAATATTATTTAAAAAACGTATTAGATAGGTAATAAATATTTTAAAACAAGAAATTTCTCATTAAAAATGATAATATAATGTAAGTTTATAATTTTTTAATTGTTTGAAAAGCTTCACAAATAGAACAGTAGCTACCTATTAATGTTTTAAATGTTCTTTGTCGTTATCCTAATTAGTTTTTTTTAAGATTTTCATAAGATATTGGTAATTACACAAATATCAATAAAGGTTAAAATTTATAATTGCTTAATTGTGTACATTAAGATTAAAGTAATAGTTAGGTTGGGTTAGGTTAGGTTAGATTAGGTACACGTTTAGCCTAGGCGGAGATCCTGTGAAATATTGAAGGAGCCGGGGTTCAAATATTTGTTAGCAAACAGACCCGCGAGACAAAGCCCTCACACCTCCAATAAACTCATTTTTACATTTGATAACTCATAAAAGTAGTGGAAGGTTCTCGTTATCATACCTTTTAACTAAAATACTCACAAACATAAAAGGAATAATTAAATAAATACAATTACCATTTTTAACTTAATTTTATTAACCTATTTTGTTAAATGTATTTAAAATAGTGTCATTAGTTAAAGCTTTAGTTTTATCTTTTTCAATATAAAAGATTTGAAGTTCATTACATTTTTTTTTTGTATAGTTTTCCTTAACCATGTTTTTATTTTCCGCGTAGCTGTAAAGCTTCTTTCATGCGTAGTTGAACTAATTGGTAATGTTAAATAAAATTAGATATTTTTTAAAAATTTGGAATTGCTTGAGGTGAAATATTCTTTTTAATATCTTCAATATCACCTCTTTTATAGGTTCCACTAGATATTTCTCAGCCACCATCATTTCTGACCTTAGACTTTGTTGGCAAATATATTTAAACCTGGTAAATCACATAAAGTAAATATTTTATTCATAATTTTATATATTTATTTAATACCCATTAACTTACTAAGTATTTATAAAATAATTAGGTTTTAAGTTATATAAAAAATACCTTATAATGATCGATAAACTGTGTAATTCTATTATAACTTAGTTTTAAAAATTCATCAATTCCAACAGCAAGGGATAAATTTTCTTTTGTAACTAGGTTTTTTAAGTTTACTATTATAGAGTCAAATACTTTAAAATATATATTTATTCTAAAATGATCTTCATTATCCCTTAACATTCTATAAACAGTATAAACTATACAAAAGTACTATTTTATTTACTTAATATTTTTAGGGGAATTTATCTTCAAATTATTTATTTTTTGGGGGGCTAGGCCCCGTAAGCCTCCCCCTGATCTCCGCACATGACGTTGAGCATCATTGATGAAAAGTGTATGTGTATCCTATAATATTAAATAAATTGTTGTTGTTTCATGATGAGTTATTTGGGATATTTAGATTTTTTTTATAAATCTATGTGATTTATTCTTAATTTAAACAATCTAAGAAGAAGAATTTTTACTTCAAGGATTTAACTTTATAATAAATCATTTTTCTAAATACCACTTTGCTATTTCTATTTTATTTTCATAGTAATCATATTTAAGTGTATTTCTCATCATCGTTTTTAGTTTATTAAGCAATTTCTGAGGAAAGCTTGCAAAATATCGGATTTATAATAATCATGCGTTCGGTGTGATCGAAAACGTAAATATTATACATAGAACTTAATCTTTGTACAGTCTAAAGAGAAAGAAAAGTAATAACAACAACGACAATGATAATAATAATAATAATAAAAAGATTAAAAATAATTTTTTTATCGGTTTACATTTTACACGCTCGTTTCGTGTCACAGTGACTGGTTGCAAAACCCTATTGCGCGTGCGGCACAGGGCGTATCGGTGCACACGACTTGCGGTGGTCGTCGTCCGGATGACTCGACCGATGGCAACAGGTGACCTACCGTGGGACCGCAGATTTCATCCGTATCGACATTCCCACGTTTACAGACTGGCCGACAAGAACGCGCGCTCGTTCAAACAGTCGTCTATACACTATTATACACATAGGCTGCAGATACATTCGCAGTATCATAATAATAATATTATATTATTTTTTTTTGTATCTGCGCGATTAACGTGGGCTCCGCCGCAATTGGAGAACGGCCCGGGATCAAGACGAACTACGGTTGCGGCTGCGATGTACACACGCGCGCATAATATTATTATTATACCTATAATATTATATAGGCACGTGTTTATCGGTGACTATCGATCGACAAATTGTAACGGATCGAATATGCACCTCTATAGGTATAATAATAATAACAATAAATAATACATGTATCTACGTAAAATATTATGTATTATATAGCCGATCCGTTGATTCGTGATTATGATGCATATTGCATATACTTGATCACCATCAGCCGAAGCCTTTTGGGAACCGGTGAAAGTAAAACTGTATTGTAATAATTCGTATTATATTAAACATATTATTAAAGTATGGGTATATTTTTTCGCTGTAACTTGTGTTATGATAATATGCTGTATTATTCGCGCGTCAGTTAGAATCATAAGATACATATGTGTTTATTGTATAAATATTGTGCATATTTTGATAGCTATTCGTATATTATACATTTATACACCCACTGATTGAAAATTATTATTACGTGTCGTATATTATTATTATGTGGTTGGCAAAATTTAATGTATCATAAATCCCACGTACAAAACTATAATTTGAACTGTAAAATATTTATAAATCGCGTTTACTTTTTAGATTTTTATTTTAATACTCAGATTGTTTAATTTCATTGTTTTACATATTATTCATTATGATCATTAATTATTTTTGTTTTTAAGAAACACTAAACATCGTTTATTATGATGTGTAATCATTACGTATAAATGTATAATATATTATTATTATATATAACACGGTGACATGTATTATACAAAAGCACAACGCACACGAATTGCAGTAAAGCAATCGAGGTGTGAACGTGTGTGGGCTGTGGAGCAATACTCCAGTTTCGTGGCAAATTCGCTTTCATTTATGTGTTTACAGTATGTTTAAGCAAATTTTATATTTCGTTGTCTATACATACTTAGATTTAACATTACATATATAATAATAATTATTAATTTACAAAAGTATACAGCAATGTGTAACGTAATATACGTATATTTGTATGGAAGTGGCGTGCCTATACGCCTCTTACGTTAAAATGTAAAACAGCATATATATACACACATAATAATGTATTCGAATTATATATTAACTTTTTTTTTTTTTACTGTCGTTGTTTTGTGATAAATCCCTGTCTGGTTCATAAAAAAAGACAATAAGGGATCGACAGTCTTTTGTTATTAATTCCGGTCTCTTTTGAAATTTGAATGGGCTGATAGTATAATGAATAAATATATTTCCGTGATTTAACCCGATTTCAAAATACGTCGTTCATCTCTTATTAATAAAGATGATCAAACCGGAAACACATAAAAAGAGTTTTTGAATGAATAAATTTGTCCTTGGTTTGTAACTAAATCTTTTGTATATATTATTTTCTCATAACATGAAATACGCCCGAGCGTTCATGATGTGATTTTTGTAAATACACATATAGTTTTAGATTTATACCATCACGTGTTATAATATACTGAATATGTAAAATGTACCTATCTACAAAGCTCGTACACTTTGTAAAGTTCCAATTATAAAGTGATATTTTTAAATAAAAAAATAAACAAAACGTTTAGATTTGTTTGTTATTGTTGCAGTTGATTTATACTGAGCATTAAAACTATTATCAACATAATTACAAAATAAAATTAATTTTTGTATCGCGATAATTGTCGAACTTTGTGAATTTACTATAAATCTGCAGACTTCTAATAAAAGGAATATATAAATAGATAGATAGTAAGTATCTGTATCTATATGCTTGATTAAAAAATGTTATAATTTTTTAAATGATATTTAAAATCAAAAGGGTTAAAAAAGAAGAAGAAACAAAATAGGTCATCTTCCGGAAGTGGCAAGGTCACCATGCAGACACGTCTGTTAAGTCTGTTCATGGAACAAATTTCGTCCCGTGAGTATATCTCAGATAATGAAGGGCGGAAACGGTTGCGGCACAATATTTTACGTTTCAAGTGCGAAACAAAAGACAATAACACCACTGTTCGTCATCGGGTTGAAACGGAAAAGAATATCTATCACGGCCACGAATCGATGTTTTATCACCGTATTAATATAACGTAACGTACGGTACCTTATAATACTATAATACAATAATATTAAATGTTGTATATTATTACGCGTTTATTGACAGCCACGCTTACGAAATCCCTATACTATGATGTAGTGGTATCAGTGGTGATGTCGGCGGACGTCGGAAAAGACAATAAAATCATTCGTACCTACATTTACACATATATACGGAGTGATCCATTTTACGTAAGATATTCATTATATCAGAAAACACTAACCTTTAAGAAAACATTAAATATTTCTTTTAAATAATTTTAAGTCATTATAAAAAACATTTATGTTAAAAAATATAATTTTTTATCGTTATTATTTTTTGAATTTTTTCTTGAATTCGTTTATATGACAATATACCTTTTTAATTTCATATTCCAAAGTAAAAATTATTTAGAATATTTTGATATATAAAAATGAAATTATTTCAGACAAGTAAACAGTACAATTATTAGTTATAAGCTTAACTATTTGAAGTTTAAATTAGTGGTGTATTATTGATTAACATTTTGCAGAGTGACCATCATGTACCACTCCACTACTCAGCTCATCTAAACTTTAAATACATATAACATATTATAGCTCTAAATTATTTATCCAAAATTAAATTTTTATACATGAAGTATTCCAAATTTTTTTAAAATAATGACGATAAAAATGATAAAAATGGTAAAAATTTTTTTTAAGATTTAATATTATTTAAAAAAAACATTTTCAAAAATGCTAATAGTCTTTGAAACAACAAGTGTCTTGCGTTAAATAGATCACCCAGTGTAATAATAATTATTATAGTTTACGGATATGCCGGAAGACGTACGGAGAACAGGTGACCGCACTGCGACTACCTCACATATATTATAATACCTGACAGATATATATACCTATATACACACGCATGCAATCATACCATGTACATATATATTGTACCTACGTACGTTATCGCGCATTTAACGTTAGGTTAGGTTAACGATATTATATCAACTCCCCCCTTTCTCTCTGCTACGTCCACTCGGTCATAAATAGTATACTACACTAACGCTGCCACTACCATATTACTATACGGTATATAGGTACTACAACTACACTATACCAGAAACCTACTATATACTACTAAAACTATAGCTGTCGGTCCGGTTCCCACGGCCGTCGACGGTCGCCCGTCAGTAATCAGTATATATATTTATATATATACATAATATATGCCTATACATACACGCACATGAACCAACATGTGCGTCGGAATTATAATATAATATAATAGACATCCCTCGGAGTAATTAACCTATCGCCCCTTTATATGCCCGCTACCTATATAGAGGTACACGTATTATCGTCTATTATTACTATACATGTGTATCGTTGGCTTATACGGTATCCGGACACACACACACACACACACACACAGAAAACACGCATCACACACCACACACGATTGAGTCACCGGTTGACCGACCGACGACGGAAACGCAATTATACACGCGGCGTTATCTGAGGGAAGAGCTGTGGACCGGAAACTCGGCCGCGGATCTCTCACGTTGACTCCGCACCGGAACGTGCGCTTCGGCTGCCAACACCCCCGCCCCCACGTGTTAATGTCCATCATAGGTAGACGGGGTTGGACATCTGTTGTACCTGCACCGCGCCGACAGAACCTATAATAAGCGACGGTATTTCGTTAAAAATAACGGTGGGGTGTGGGTGAGCTGTTGGATATCGCGCGAGACCGTTACGAAATTCGCATTTTTCGAAAAACCGTTTTTTCCTGCAACAAGCTATAGTGACAATTAACAGACTAGGTATAACAGCAGCTACATCCAAAATAGGAAACACACTGTACACATAACACGTTGTAATATATTTAATTCATATAACTATATTAATTTAAAAAATAAACACCTTTACACACCAGCAGCTACTGCCTACTAGTGATGAAAGTGGCAATGTTATAAATAAAGAGTTTTAATAGTGTTTATTTGTTGCATTACGACTTCGAAAAGTCATAAGCACATATAACAATTATGTTTTAAAATTGATAAGTCAATCAATTATTATTTAATATAGATGCTAAAAATATGTTCACTTATAAGTATATAATGGATCAATACTCAATACAATTGATAATTATTATATTAGAAATACTTTAGATAGTTATTAAAACAGCGAATCGCTTAAACCTCTTCATTAACAATATACGAATATATATAAATAGCGAAAAATCAAATATATCTATAGGAATACGTTTATATTGTATTAAATATCTGAAATCGATTAGCAGCTGGTAAAAACATTTAACATTTATATGCAGTACATACACACACACGATCCTCCGCCTTTCATGCAAAACGAAAACATGACATAGAAATCGGTAAATCCGTTCGCAACATACCTGTATTACGTTAATCAGGACATAGCAACGGGGTGACAATGGTGTCTATGTATATATATATATATATATATATATATATATATATATATATATATATATATATGAGTATATGTGATATGTGGCGCCAAAATATTACGGTTAGCGACGAATAAAAATTGTGTCATTTCTGTGTACCTATATTATAATCTTTACCCGTTGTATTTTGTGTACATTATATATTTTAATAAAAATACCTACCTACATAGAAAGGGGCGAAAGAAAATATACAAAAGACGAACAAAACATAATATATGCCCTAGGCATAACAATATGTGTTTTGTTCGTCTCGGGGTCCCACAGTAGGCGGGTCGCTATATTTTGCAATTATTATACCCTCGCGCAGCGGAGTGGTTTTTTGGCTCGTCGTCGTCATCGCGCGTTATAAGAACTACTTTAATGCGTATATATATTATTATGTGTATAGGTACGCCATCATTAAATATACCCTTTGAATCTCGCTTGCTCTATAACAATAATAATAATAATACGACAAAAAGTCACAACTCTTTTATAATAATATTATATACCTATATACCTACACTGTAAACACAAAGGCGTGTAAAGTACATTTAAACCAAAATAATACTGAAAACACTTTTGTCTAAAATGTAGAACGAATGATTTAAAAACAAAAAAAAAATAGTTAAACACGAATTTAACTTAAATTGAATGATTATGGTACAGAAAAACAAAAATAAAATTATATAATAAAATGTAATATTATATACAAAAAAAATCTTGTTTCTAATTTATTGACAAGAATTATACAAGGATTGATTACATCTTTCACTTACTTTTATATTTAAAAGCGTAGGTTTAAGTTTAATATTTTCTTTTTTAAGTTAAATCAGCAAATGTGGAGTTATTAAAAAATGTTGGAATTAGTTATCAATGGGTTATATAAATATTTAATAAATTTAACATACGTATATCAACTTACTAAATTAAATATATTAATTCAATAATAATTTGCACATATTAAATTGTTTACCATCTCAAAATATAAGTGAAATCATAATTTAGATACATAAATAACAATTTAAAACTATAATATTAAAATGTATTAATTATAAAAATAGTACGCCGGGTATAGACAGATTATTTATACTCTATAAAATAAAATAAAATAATTACCATGTATGCATAAGTATAATATTGTTCATCTATAAATTAAATGTTTTTTAGTTTTTAATATAAATTTCATTAAAATATATCATAATATCATACAACATATTAAACCATATGATCCGTTTCATATTGAGACTTGAAAGCTATCACGGAAGGTTTGTCTATATCTCAAATTCCAAGATTAGGGTATTTCAAGGCTTCGAAGTTGGCCGACCGAATAATAATTCTGTGTAATATATAACTTGTGTTAATGTAGTATATATTATGATATTAATGAATATATTAATTTTGTTATATATTAGGTATTTCGTATAGAATATGGATCAAAATAATAAAAAAAAAGCTTATCAAATAGAAAATAAACTAAAAATATAAAGTATAAGCACATACACACGAAGGAAAATAACAGGTGTATGATATAGAGATAGGTATATATTTATATACTATGAATGAAAAATACAGAATAGGTTTTCTAGTCAAAATAAAGTATACGATAAAAAATTCAATTTACAATTTATCTCCGCCCGCCCAAATATTTTTCTATTAACTAAAAAAATTACTCAAATAGTAAAATCTGTTAACTATGAATGTATATCACATTTATTTTTTTTTATAACTTATACTATTGGGTTTTATAAATACACAAATGTATACTTAGCATGATCCAATGATCTAAGTGATATATTTGTTTCCTACATGGTTTATGTATATCGAGTAGTAAAAGCTGTTAGTTCGTATTACCCGCGTAAATCATAATAAACAGTTAGGTCACAAATAATATGAATGGCGTATATTAATACGTACGGGGTGGGTGGGTACGCGCGTATAATTATCACTTATCGGAGTATAAAACATAGGTATAGAATAAATTGTTATGCGCAAGGTACGCGCGCATAATGAATATATATTTATATATAGTAGTTATCGTAGCGATTGTGCGGCACAATCGCGGCGATTGTTGCACGCGTGCACAACGTGGGAACTCGCGCAACCGTGCGCCCTGTGCCATTATGTTTTGAAATAACCCAGCAGTATGGACCGGTTCGCTTTTGTCGGTGTTTTAGATCATTGCGCGCGTAACAAGCCGAAAATAAACGATTTTTTTGAATTTCGCTTTTCCGACGAAACGCTAACGGACACGTGAAACACGCTACGGAACCGTTCGGTAAAATTTTTCCGATGTATATTTTTGTGCGAGATCGACGTGCCGTAGTTGTACACGTTGTGCCACTCGTCAGACGAAAATATAGGAAAAAATAATATTATGTCATCGACGAATAATGACTCAGAAGATGACGATCCAAGGGTTCATTCGTCCGGGATGTCATCCTCTGGCCAACCCAGACGTTACGAGCTTTCGAAATCCGAATTGCGAAAGGTAAATATCATATCTAATTTTATGTTAACTATTCTCATTTGTTAAGTAATATTAACAGTTTTTTTAAAAGAATATATAATATGTGACTGATCATTTTTCGTTTGTTAATTTCTTTTCTATTTAATTTAAAGTAACTATGGTAATATTAAAATTAATTTTTGATAATTGATTATATATTTTTAACAAGCACGTACATAAAAATAAAAATAAGGGAGTGGGTTTAAATAAATTTTACATACATAATATACATTTATTTTTTGCATATATTTTTTTTTTATTTTCGATGGAGGCAGAATCATCAAGCTACTACCTCGTATACCTCTGCATTACCTAAGTTTTAAGTACTTTTATAAGATTGATTAAGTGCGAAATTTTTTTTTGTTTCTCCTAAAAGTTGTTTAATGTTTGAAAATAATTTTGTTTTGATAAATATAACTATTCAATTGTTATAATATTACAAATTAATATCTAGTTTAGATATACTTATTTATTAACAGATTACGATGCAATATAATATTAATACTTTGAACCTATCTCGGAAAATAGAGATGTTAATATTACTAACTCTTAACTTAATATTATGCTTTTAATTAACTTTTATTCTATATTCATCAAGGATAAAAAAAAAAAACAATAATTAGTTATGAGAAAAATAGAACTTAAGACAGTTAAAATATGTATTACTTCAAATATTTTAATATTATATATTATAAGATTGATAAATAGGTATGTAAAATGGGGAATTTCAATAAATAACACTTGTTGAACATATTGTTTGGATTACATTATTAAAAACAATTTAAATAAAATTTGACGTGAAAATATATTATTTTTTATTTAAAAATTATTTGAATTAATGTTTTATGATACATTAATATTAAATTTAGTATTTTCTCTGTTTTAGAACAATAAGCCAATTATGGAAAAAAAAAGGAGAGCCAGAATCAATCAGTGCTTAAATGAACTAAAAACACTTATATTGGATGCATTGAAAAAAGACGTAAGCTAAATATAGTTTTTTTTTAATATAATAAAAGTACAACATTGTATCAATAGAAAAACAAACATTCGTATAATTTTAGTAATGCCAGTAAATAATAATAAAGATTACTATAATATAGGTATAGAATAATATCAAATAATAATAGTAAAGTGTTTCTGTTTTATTACTTTGAAGATGTTGCTTATACAGTTATACCATAAGAAGACTTAACATCCACATGCGTTGTCTTTTATCTCTGTCTTACAAGTGCAAATTTACGCTCAGCAGATCACGTTTAAATCTGTTAAATTAAAAATTAGAGTGAATCAACTTATTATGACATTTGATGGTTAGAACATTATCTATGTTTGTAAGTTGGTTTTTTACGGTTATTCGGTTTTTAAGTGAGTTACGGGCATTTTTAATTTACGCTATATTATATACACATAACTTGCTAAAAAATTGAGCTATCATAAAAACCATTCTACAAACATAGCAAGTAATGTTCTTATCATCAAGTTTATAATAGGTTAATTTACTCTAATATTTAAACTAAAGGAGCTAAATGTAATCTGCTGAGCTTAAATTTGTTATGTTACGTACTTGTAAGAGAGACAACACACGCGGGTGTTGCTTCCTCTTAATATGATAAATTATTGATCTTGGAAATATTAATAATTAAAATCTTATTAATTGCCATGTATCAAAAATAATTTTTTTTCATTTTATCACATTAATTTTCGTTTATTTTAGTCCCATATATCGTGTTTTTCAACTGACTTCATATCTATTTTCTTTTTATCATTTTTCGTTAATAAGTAGTCATAACAAATTACGAAATTTTTATCGTTTTGAATTCACAAAATTTTTTATATTTTATAGTTGACACTCGTCAATTGACCGTTGTTATGAGAATTTTGTCAGTTTTATTTTTCAATACCCCAAAAATTATTATAGTTATATCTTATATCTATTAATAATGTGAATATTTACAATGAATAATGAATAATTTATTAGTTTTAACCATATGTTTAAAACTGTATTTAATACTTTCCATAAACAGAATAAAATAAATTGATTTGTTGAATATCATATGTAGGTATAAAACAGAAAAACACAATTGTGTAATAATATTCCATTTTAAACATAACCACGATCTAAAAAATAAGTTATTTCATTTCAAGGATTATACGCTCTCTTGATTATAATATTATATAGTATATAAACATTCAATTGTTGGCGTTATATTATTATTATATGTATTGTTTTTTTGCAATGTCCCCGTTTTTTTTATAAATACATTCTTGTTATTTCTACTGAATTTGGTATCATCGTGTATTATCGTAACGTTCTTGCTGTCAATTCGTTATTCCATAAAGTGACAAGTAGAAGGTTCAATTTGTTAAGGGAAAGACGTGGATTATAAGATTTAATCATCATGGAAGAGAAATTTTACTGTATATAGTAGAATATTGAATATATTTATATTTAAAACGTATTGGTTTGTACAGTTATAATATACAATAGGTACATGCGATTTATTAATATTTATGTATTATGTAATTTTAATGAAATGGAAAAAAAATGAAACTTAAATCATATAACACAGACACAGTTAGATAAGATAATCTCTAAAATATTTATCACGTTTCGGGTACTCTGTAGACTAGAGTACAGATGTATGTTTAAATGTTTTTATATTGTACCTGCGCAAATACCTAGGTTAAGGCTATACAGATGGACAATATTTTTAGGTGCATAATCACGTAATATATAATATGTACAGAGTGATACACAAAGTATGATCACACCTATTTTTTAAATTTAATAATGATTTTTGGAATTTTTAAATAAAACTAAGGACCGTATTTTTAAATTCTTGAAATTTGTTGTATTACTTAAGGAGTGTCCTTGTAGTCACTAGTAATATAAATTTCTCTGAGAGTCTCTGTTTTCACAGTAAATTATTTAGTGGATAAAATTTAAAAAAATATAATATACCAATTCGAAATTTTAACGAGTAGTTTCTTATTTAATAAAATGTTTATATTAAGGATAGTAGTCTTTAAAAATGGTTTTACAAGAATATACAAAATATAATATGTAATATAGGATTTATTAGTATTTATTATACTAGGACCATTTTTAAATATAATTAAAAATAAAATAAAATTATTGCAATATATTAAAAGGCAGTTAAATTTTTTATTGAAGTTTGAATGTGGCGTCGGAGACCAATTTCAAACCAGATAGACACTGGTTGTACCCATATTTTATTATATTATTTTACTTATGCGAATATGATTGATGTCAATATTGAAAATATCATTATATAATATAATTATAGCCAGCAAGACACACAAAGTTAGAAAAAGCGGACATCTTGGAAATGACAGTGCGGCACCTGCAGTCGTTGCACCGTAGTGGCCGACCATTGGCTCCCGCCGCCTGTCCAACCGTTGAATCATCGTTGTCGCCTTCATCATCGACCGCAGCTTTGACGGCGGTAGTCGTGCAAAAGTTTCAGACGGGTTACCAGGAGTGTGCTGGCGAAGTGAATCGATTCGTCGACCGATTGGACGGGGTGGACGAAGACATCAAAAAGAGGTTGATGTCACATCTGGACTCGTGCGTGGCCAAAATGAGGTATGTCGCCGCGGCCGCGGGCACGACGCCCCCTCCACCGCCGCCGCGTCCACTCGTCAGCAATAATAATTACTCTTTGCACCACCGGCTCGACCTGCAAGTGGCAACAGCAACAGCATTAGCCACAACCACGTCGGTCCCGATGTCAAGTGGTCTACCGGTTTTGCAGCAATCGCTGATCAGAGACTTGACGCCACCGACTGTACCGCTGCCATCCGTCCCGCCACCATCGCTGCCAAAACTCGGGCGTTTCCGGACTAGCGCGTTCACGGCGGTACATGGCCAGCTTCCGTCACCGGATGTCGGTTCAACGCCTTTCGTGTACTGCGATGAACCGGACGTGTCATCGACCAGCTCGTGGGCCGAAGACATGGCAGCCGCGGCAGCTGCCCAGTACCCGCCGCTTGATTTTTCGATGAAAAAAACTGTGGTCGGGTGCAGCAACAAGAGGCCTCTGGGCGATATACCGGTAAACGTTCCTACGGCCAACGCGTCGTCCTCGCACAAGCAGTCAGCGTTGGCGCCGTCGAACGGCGACGGCCCTACGGTTGCGCGTGTTCGCAGGCCGGAAGCCGCGGCCGCCGCAGTCAGACCGTCCGACGGTCCTGATTCCGACCCCAACATGTGGAGACCCTGGTGACGCCATCCACGTGTCGATATTTTCAATTACTTTTCGGCAGTGTTGGGTATTTAGTTACCCTCGTTACATGCAAGAATGCGTTTTCGAATGCATTTCGTGCAAAATATATATTATTATTGTACAACTTGTATCTCTATATATTATATTATAACGGAGTTATATAATATGTACTTTTAATGATACACGGTGACTTCACACGAATTATTCCGTTTATATAGTGTATAACACAAAACTAGAAAGACGTATGTGATATCTCATATTTAAATTTAAAATATTTTCATAATATATAGTTGTTGAAAAAAATAAAATAAAAAGACGCTTTTGCAGTGATTCTGGATTTTACTAATTGTTATACTTTCCAACAACCACAACAGTAGCAATGAAACAATTTAGTCACGGGTAGAGCTGATCTTTTAACATTCACATATTGATCAATACAAATAGAATTTAAAGATTATATATATCGATTTGTTATTTAATAACCAAATGTATCTAAATAAGTAAAATGCGTTTTTATTTTATTTTTGTCAATTCATCTACCTAAGCTGGGGTTATATTCACGAGTCCACGACAAACAGTCATTATAGCTAAGCCATCCGCTAGCTAGACTCTTAGATTAACATAATAACTGAATCATTTATAAAATACATCAACATTTCAAATCAACATATTATATTATTTTTTCTAACTATTAAATAAAGAAAGAAAAACCTAAAAAATTATAGTTGAATTATACAAAAGTTTTATGATTGAACTGTTCAATTAATAATTATTTTATATACATACATATATATATATATAATATTACTTTAACCTAAAGTAAATTTTGTAAGTAACAGTATTTATCTCCACCAAAGTTTAAAATTTTTTGTATCAAAAATTGTTAATTAATATTCATATTTTATCAGACCACAAAAAAAAATATTCATATTATTTTTTTTAAATTATCTTTGATACAATATTATAATATTATTTTAAATATTAAAAACTTTTATGGGGATATACTCCCAATCATCTCTCTTCCGCCGTTTGACCGGTCCTCACTTATGTTACTATTCACTTGGTTACATCTCAAAAGTAACTTAACAAAAACCACTAATAATATAAACGTATATATTATTTCGTTTCTTACGCGAAAAACTGTGTTAGTGTTACTAATTTTAAATCTCTAGAATTACTTATGATGATTTCGTGGATTTCGTGTACAACGCTTGGATATGATTATTACATACGTAATATTTTATTATATACTATTTATATGTTACCAAAGATTTTTATAGTTATATAATATGCCCTTCTTATTTACGACTTTTAATTAAGATATATTATATTTTATTATATTGTTTTATCCGCGTTCTTTCTTTCGGCACTTTTTTAATATTATATTATAATTTCTATGTACCTGTACGCCTTTTCTTAGATTATGTTTTTATAATATTCTTTTCATTCTACTTTTGTAATTCCGTGTAAAGATTTGCTTACAACTTTGTTAATTTATTATACGGTGTCAGGCATTATCTGTCATGAACATCAGATTAATTTTTCAAACATCATATTTAAAATACTATAATTATATTTTGCTTTTGTTCTTTTATGTTCATTTTATTTTTATACGTGTATTTATATTTGTAATTATTATTTATAAATACGACAATTTTTCTGAATCATATTGCATTTATTTTTCATTTTTTTAAATGTTTTTTTTTGACGAAGAAATAATAATTTTGGAATTATATTAACCTGTATTAAGAAAATATTGAGTTAACAGTTATTATTTGTATCATCTCAATGCAAAAAAATAAATGAAAGGATAATAAATAAAAACAAGTCTTAAATTTCAAAATTGTTAAATTAATTTTTTATTAATATACTATGTATGTATATTTTATATGATACTTATAAAACATACAAATTAAATATAATATTAACATATCTATGCCAGGCAGTGTAGTTATGATATTAATATAGTGAAGATGTGTCTGTAGTTTGTACTAATAAACCAACATTTTCAGATCATTAACTGATCTGTACCAACATAAGAAAAATAATCTGAACATAAGAAGAAATATATATATGTATATTATATAGTATTAATAATCACAGATCACAAAAAATATTTCTAGCTCGCTGAAAGAATATCAAATTGCGTTACTATAAAATTAAGCAGTGATGTTAATAAAGATCGTAAGTATATATTATATGTATACATAATAAAAAAATGATGGTCGTGAACCTTATTATTACATTTCCTAAAACGGTAACTTTTTTATAATATGTTTTGGAAATAATTCAAAACAGTTAGATGACGTTTTATATTTCTTTCTGACGTACTTTACGTTAATGTATAGGCAGGTTTTTTAAATGCTGGTAATTCATTATCCATTTATGTTTTTTTTCTGATTTCATTACGTCGACATCGGATCGTAGTAAATAAATTGATGAAGAATTCGAATTGTGCTCGAGTCAAAAAAATAATAATAATAAATGAAAATATGTAAAGCGGTTTTGTACTTAATCTTCTATGACATCCCATAACATTAAAGCCGCATCCGTTCCACCGACTGTCACCACGTTTCTATCATTATACAAAAATCTAGCGCTCGATACTTGTCCACTATAAACCTTCTCTTCGTTGTATTCTGATTTGGTAAAAATACACGGATGCCTGCAAATTAAATTTAAATGACTCATTAGGTGCGTATAGTGGTATGTGTAAACCTTAATGTGAATTTAAAATGTAATTAAAATGAACTAACAGTTTAGAATAGTATTTAAAGACATACATATAAAAATATATACTAGTTAATGTATTCTGATTGTGTACCTAAATAGTCTGATATACCCATCTGTATCTCCAGTTATAAAAAGATCATGGGCTGCTGATCTATTGGCAGTGCTTATCATTGATGAAGTTGGATAATATCTATTGTGCCAAATACCTATAATGAAACATAACGAAAATTATAAACAATCAAATTTATTAACGGTAACTGGTCATTTCTTTTATTAATCAAATCATAATATTCTTTCAAAATCTCAAATTTCCTCTTTAAAATATTAAAATCAGCTAGATAATCATACGAACTGACAACTTAAAATAAGTTTTTATGAGGTATTAATAATAATTATAGGAAAATTATACGAAATCGGAAATTCTCTCCATTGGTTAATGGTTTAAGTTTAAATATTTTTACATCATTATAATAATATAATATTTTTTTTAAATCACATACAAAAATATACATATTCATACTATTTATAATAATTTACACTGTCAACTGAAATGGTTAAATAGAAAATAACTAGATATTCACTATATAGTTACTAAAGGTGTTTATTTGCGTAATTTTCATTAAAAATAATCGTCTCTTTCCAAAAAAAAAATAAGCAATTAAATGTTCAACATAATTTAAATGATTAATCTATTTTGATTGACATGTATTATATTAGATAACTGCAAGTACAGTTATTTTGAAAAAAAATAAAACATTTAAGTTGATTTTTAATTTTTTAATTTCATATTATAATTAATCAAAACTCATAGAAACATAATTAAAATAAAATAAAGTAAACAATGATAAGAAATTAATATTATAAAATGAACACTCAATTATTATAACCTTCTAGTGAATAATTAAATTAATTTAAAAAATATAATTACCAGAAACTAAGTAGCCTATAGTTGCGTTATATGTGTACCATTTAACGTCCTTCATCGCAGATGCACTTTTTTCTTGTATCAATCCTTTGACGTCCCCTAAATTAGTAATTATAAACATTTTACAGAATGCAAGATATTTTCATATTATTTTAGTTACGTACAAAAAACTAGGTCGTACTCGGCAGTTACTGTTTGTAGATAATTTCCGTCGGTACTCCAGTCTAAATGCACCAATGGTTGAACTCCTCTAATTTTATTCGATTTTTTAAACGTAAATCCGTCTCTACTTACTCGATAAAGATATACACTACCATTTTGAGAACCAACGGCTATTGTATCACCAGCTAAAGTCATTTAGTTTTTATTAATATATATATATATTGATTTGTTAAATAATTAAATTAATGAAATGACAAAAACATACATTTACTATTAAAACTCAATATTAACAGGCAAGTTGTTAAAAATGTATAATTATATTATATTTATTTTATTGTGTACCTGGATTAAAACCCATACACGTCAATGCAGAACCACACACTCGAACGCTTGACACCACAGACCCATTTTCAGCATTTAAAATAATCAAATATCCTTCCACTGAACCAGCCACAAGAGCAGTACCAAATGGATGAAAGGTAAGTGATACACAGTCATATGCAATCTATAGAGACATAAGTTATAATTGTTTCAAATATTAAAAAAATAAATAGAAAATATATTATAATATAAGATTATTTAATAAGTTTTTAAAAAGTATTAATATTTAAATTATTTAAAAAATATGTATATAAAATTTTGAAATAAATCAGTTATTTATAAAGGATAATAGTACACAATCCTATGAATATGAAGTATTGTAACTGTCAAAATATGACGTATAATATATGAATAATAAAAAAAAAAATTAAATTAAACAATTCTTGTGATGTTAGTTTTTTTTTAACTAAATAGTTTATTGATGACTCCACTAGCCCTAAATTGTTTTAAATATAGACAAAATATTGTTTTTAAAATTAAAATTGTCTAAATAATAAAACATATTTTTTTATGCATAAAATATATTTTATAACTTATAGATGACAGATGTTGAGCTATAAACAGTTTTTTTTTTATATATATAAATAATAAACATACAGACGGGTTTTTAAGATTAAATAATTTTGTCACAGGTGTCCAACAATAAATAGTTATTTAATTAACAATGAATTTCATGACAATATATTGTGTACAATACATACTTGGGTACTCCACAGTAAAGCATGTCTTTTCCAAAGACTTATATTTTTATCGTAACCCGCGGTGGCAAAAAGTTCATCGTCCGGATGAACTGCTAATCCCCATAATTGTTTACTATGGCCGAATACTATCTGTAATACATTTGTAAATGATATATACATTTGAGTAAGTTTTAGTCTTTTGATCAAAATCTTACTCTATTAAATCTTCTTTGCATTGATCCTTCTAGAATATGATTTTTTATCGTTCCTACGTATATGTTACCGTCATTTCTTCCTGGTCGTTGAGGGTATAGACTTCTTACACCACCATAAACTTCAGTTAGCTATTAAAATAAATTTGTTAAGTGAGATTGTCTTTAATTTATCTAATCATAAACTTCATACTTTCGTTTCAGTTATCTTGTTGTAATTTTGTAATGAATCCCAAGCTATGATTTTACGGTCTTTTTCACCCCCAGACAATAGAGTTCCTTCAGGTAGCATTATAAGAGCATTTATGCCTTTGTTGTGTGCCTAAAATAACCACAGTAACATATATCTAAGAAATACAAACCACTTTAATTGATATTTACCTCGAATTCCATTCTAACATAATACGCGCCATCGCTATCTACAGAATAAATCGTAATAAATCCATCGCCATCCGCCGTAATTACGTCCCCTTCTTGTTCGAACTGTAAACTGGTAACTACCGTCCTCGAAGGCTAATAATGAGCACATTTTTAATTTAAACCAATTTATTTTAAAAACAACTTTTAATATATATATATGTATATTACTGCTTTTATGATATCAATTTTCTCGAAAAATCCATCTTTCCGTCTGGTCCAAAACGTTAAATGACCTTTACCATAAGTTATCATTAAATTGTCATCTAAAGGGTGAAAGGATGCACCTAGTATGTCTTCAGTTTGCATCGTCTACAACGAGTTATAAAAAATTAAAAACAACAAATATTATACTTAATAAAATTACCTATAATATAAAAATAATGTTTTAATATACTTACAGCTACTTTACCCAATAAATGTCCCCATTGCCATTGCCAAACAGATAACATTTTTTCTCTTCCACAGTCAACGGCTAATAAATAGTTTCCTCCAGTCTAAAAGTTAAAAATTATTTTATTTCTTATTTGTGTATGTTTATATATGAGTCAATTATTAGCTCGCTCATTGATCGTGATGCAAATCATATATCATTTAAACATTTTTCTGTGAACTTAACCGTGTAGGTATAATATAATTTAACACGCTGCAATATATTAGGATTATTATTATTATACGTGCCCAATTATTTACGTTATATTGTTCTCCCTCTTTACTACTATAATTTGTTACTGGTTGGTATAAACACACATTATGATAATTATAATTCAAATAATTTTTTAAGACTAAAATATTAAAAAATAAGTGTGAAATATGAGTTAATAAAACGGAAAGTAAACAATCTATATAATATGGGATGTACAAACTCGAATGTTAATTTATTTTTTATTCCAAATTATATCATTATTATACAAACTATTATCTCTCTAATAAACTAGTACTTTGCTTATTATATATTTTAGATTCTTAGCGGAACAATAAATGTATCGATTTTACAATTATGTATTTTTTTAATTTTTTCTTTATTATATTTATTTTAGTTATTATGTAAAATCATTATAACATACGAGTTGTGAAAATGCTAATGCGCTGACTCCTTCTTCAAATTCGCCATTGCCAACTATGTACAGAGTATACAGAGTTTCGGGACTCCAAATCCTAATGTGAGCCTGTGTTTTTCGTGTTCTGCCGGCTTTTTGAGCCGAAGCTACCATTTCTTTGGAAGGATGTATATCCATACTGTAACAAAAATAATAATTGAATAAATTAAATAAATTTTAAATTATAGTATTTTAGATACTCCAGGTTGTTTTTAGTACCATTGAATATCTTCAGTATGTCCAATATAATGTCTTTGTGATTCTTCATCCCTATCATAAAGTACAGCTACAGCCGCGACGTAATACAAAAGTTCTCCGGTAGGCAATACCCACAGGTTTCTTTTTGTATCGATGCCTCGATAACCGTAACTATTTAACGTCTGACGTGAAGGAATAATATTAAAATTATTTATTTATTACTTATACATGTGATAATATCAATGTTTTGATTAAATATTAGTTATAATATTCAGTCTCCAAAATAATTAAAATTTAACAATAACTAATAATATGATGCTAACAAATCGTTTCCATTTTTTTTAAACAAAAATTTAAGATACGGCCAATATTATACCTATATAAATTTATATTATTAAAGTAATTTACATTAATAATAATATTATTATGATAAATAAATAATAACTTCATAACGATATAACGTTTCAGTAAGTTTTACTTAAATTAAACCAAATTTTATATATAATTTAATATTTTTGAACAATTTATTTTATATTACTTTGTATATATTGATATTACATAAAAGGATACACCCAATTTAAAGTTAATCTTTTGTCTGGTGGTGAATCATCTGCAGGAGAATGGACCATTGGAGGGAAAAATGTTTTTCTTGTCCCTCTTATTTGCACGCGTATTGGTTCTTCTTTCATCACATCCAAAACCGTATAATCTTAAATGTATAAATAGGTAGTTGTTTTATCAACTGTATAATAGCTTAGTTTACATCAACATTTTTACCTGGAGGCACTTTAACAATATCTGTATCAGCTGCATATAGCGCACGAGGTCGGCTTTTACTTCTCGCTCTCCTTTGCTTTTCCGCCTTTGTAGGAACTGTATTTATAATCGGTTCAACCGCTAACGCCCCTCTAGATCTTGACCTTCTAAATGGCGGCGATAGTACACGTGACTCCGACGTAATATAAAATGTATCCACGTCCGAAAATTCATTTCTCAGTTGAGAAAAACTACGAACCTAAATCAGTTTTTTTTTTTTTTGTTTAAAATAAATGTTCCAGGAAAACAGTCATTACTTATTACTTCTTGATTAGACACGGTTAACATGCGTTTAGCATTGTTCATTTTGAGCACATGTCCTAAATCTTCAATGACCTCTTCAAAAGGTTGGGTGGTTCTTAAATTAAGTAGAACGCGACACTAAAATTATAAAATAATAAATTCATAAATAAATAAATTTTGTATTATATTTAGAGTATTTTTAACACGTAAAAAATCAGTGCTGGTTGTTTATTGGTAATAACGGCTTTAATTTGTAAAATAATTTAATTTTTAACAAACGCATAACCTATTGCGAATATTGGATTTTAATTTGTATTGGCGTTAATATTAATTAACCACTATGACCCATTGATTAATTACGTTATATTGTCTTCAATATAAATATGTTAAACACGCTGAAACATTTCAGTTTGTATCTACCGCTGGTGATAACAATATGTTTAAAACATAAATTCGTGTGTAATTAACAAGAATATTAGATATTATAAATATTTTTTTCATTTTTTCTTAATATAATATTTATATTTATGATATTATTATTATCATTGTTAGTTTTTTTATAAATTATTAGCAGGCGTTCAGGTTATGCAAAACAGGTGCATGCGTGTATAGGAGTTTTGTAACAATAATAATATATACAGTAGATGTTTACTACAATAAAGCAGGTTAAAGTTCAATATCGCTGTATAGCTAATTATATTTTGTATCAAAATATTATTCTCCAAGGTCACATTTTAACTGTATAACTTAAAAACTTAATATTAACTTTTATGCTGTACAACTACAACTTCAATTAGACCTACATCTTATTATTAGTTCTAATTAAAATTTTTCAGAATAAAAATATAGTATAATAGTCATATATTTTAATTTTATAATTTTTTTTTATGTTATATATTAGGTTTTGCTAGTGATTATTAAAAGTTCTAATAGTTTGTATATAGTTATATTTTATACGTAGGTTATTTTTTTTTATGTTTAATATTCTGATAAATTAATACGAATGTAATTTTTTTTCGTTACCAACATTTTTTTTTTTTTTAGTAAAGACTTAAATAATAACAGTCTTGAATAGTCTTTTACTTTTATAATTTGTTCATACTGAATAAGAATCACTTAAGTTTAAATATATATTAACATCAATCAAATTTTTATTAATTACCTATTAAAGATTATTTTGCCATTTTTCAAAAAAAAATTAAATTTGGTTCACTGTATTAAATTTACATTATAAAATGTAATATATTAATAAAATCTTAATTAGATATTTATTTTGTTATTTTATTGTAATTATTACAAATTGAATAATTATATTAGTTTTATTTTTAATTGTTTTGCTAAATATATAGATAATTTAGAAAAATTAAAATAAATTAATAATTATTATGTTTATTTTTATGATCTAAAAGTGTAGTGCTGTAGATTTTCCACCATTTTATTATTCGTACCATAACGTAAAATAATAGTTTTATTAAAATCTAATACTTGAATAGAGGTGAATGTTACTTTACAAATGACAATGACTTATATAAGTTTAAATTTTAATTTCAAAGACAGGATTTTAAATTTAAGATAAATTGATTGATACTTCTCTATAATTATATCAAACCTTATTAACATATAACAAGATTTATCTCTAATAATACAGTAATCTTAGGGTTGCTATTTATTTTACAATTTATTGTTTTAGATTTAGAGTAATATAATTTATAACTATTTATATTAAAGATTGAATTATTAATAATTTAGCTAATTGAACTGTATTTAATATATTTCGAAAATCTTTACAATATATTGTATGAGTTTTTAACATCTTAAATTACTATAATAAATGAATTCCACACCGAGTTTCTTTAAAATTTAAAATTATTGAATACAATGAAAATATGGACAGTGCTTACAATCGGTATTTTTATTTTATTGTTTTTAACTCATATTTTATTATATATTTTGTTATTGTTACTTTTTAGTTTATTTTTTTTAATCTTAAATTGTGCATTTTTAAAATATTAAAACTTATTAAAATGAAAATTAAAAATTACGATGAACGGCTAAGAAAAAAATATAATATTAAAATTCAATGCTGACCTGTACTGTGTGATCGAAATTGTTAATAATCCTTATAACTCTAGTTGTAGATGATTTAGTTATATTAAGTCCTGAAGTAGCTGAAGTCAACTCGTTAGCATCAGCTACTGACTGCTTCCTACTCATGGACGATTGCCTCGACCAACCCGAACTTGTAGTCGGGGCAGTTGTGGAGTTCCAACCACCAGATTTTTTACCGTAGTTTGCATTCTATAAAAAATAAGTTAAAACAATTATACATATCACTTATCTTTTATATAATACTAATGATGAAAATAACTTCAAAATATAAAACGTATATAAAAAACAGTTAATATCTGCAGTTAAGTAGACGCAAATTGCAATAGAATTTTTACATTACACAAAATATCATTATGATTGTATAGATTTTATTTTACCACATTCGTTTGTTATTGCTATATAATTTATTTAAATGTTTCATTGACAACGGCTAAAATATGGGACAGGGAAGCTAATCCCTCCAAAATTAGAATCTCTACCGAAAAACATTAGTCAAACATAGATATTTAATCAATAAGCATTTTAAAATAACACTTTGAGGCTTGAGTTCCTGGTATTATTTTTTATTTGCATTATTGCTCATTCAAATATATACATCGTATATATTATATCGTTAACATGTACAATAAATTTAAAAATGTTTGTTTTCGGCACTAAATTCTCATCTACGGTATGTATCATATATTACGTAGGTATATTGTTAAGTGCGAAAAAAATATTGAAAATACATGGTTTTGTGTAATAATATGGTGTATTCGTACAAAGTTAATTATTTATACAAAAACGATTACATACGTCATTGCTTTGTGGTTCAATGACAAATCTATAAGACGTTTCCATAACGCGATCGAACCACCACTTTTACTATATTGTACTACCGCGACGGCAGTCGCAAAAATACAACGATCGAGAAATTGTCTGTGTTTCGAACAGAAACTTCATCGCGCACGTGAGTTAGGTTTGATCTTAATAATAATGGCGATATTATTATGTCTACGATAGAGTCGCGTAAATTACCACTATCTGGAGAAAAATGAACGTATTTAAACCGTTTTTATTTTAGCGAGCATTCGGCCACGATGCGTGCACAATAATTAATTTATTAATTATAATAATAACAATAAGACGTAAGAATATAACATCATATATAGCCGTAGTATTGTGTACCTGTTCGGCGTGCTCGGCGATGGACGAGTGCAACACGGTGAACGCAACTGCCATTCCATTGGTGTGCGAGAAGGCTGCGCCGGGCGGAAAATTAAAAAGCCCACGCCAATGACCTCGACGGGAAATATATATTACATACAGGAGAAGTGTGTATCATATAATTATTGTTATACGCGATACGTTTTACGGATATGTATGTAAGTGTGTGTGTGTGTGTGTGTGTGTGTGTGACGATACACTGAAAATAAGTGATTTTAAACACGACGATTACGTATACTTTATATAAAATATTATATTATAAACGACTTAGCACAACGCGCACTATGTACGAAATACCACGATTTGCACGGTGAAAGCACGTCGATTTTAATTTCGAGCAAACCGTTGCGATAATGATATCGTTTTCTAAACGTATAATGTTATAATATGTGCGATATATTTCCAGCGGCAGTCTCACGAGGAAGTCTGTCTTCGACTGCTTTGCGCGTAAATATACGACCCGCACGATTGCTGTTTAATATTATGATAATATCGCGGTCTATAACAGACGGTCGGTGGCGTCAAGGTCTGGGGCGCGGTGGTCAAGACAGCGTTTACGATATTATGCATATACACGTGTATAATGTATACTATACATTGTACGTGCATACCCCGAGCCCTTGACCATCTTCGCGCGCGCCGATTTTACGACTGCAATTATACACAACACAACACCGCACCGCTCATCCGACCCCTATGACCTCCCACCGACCATCCCCCACAAAAACTGACCCTTTCCTCGATCCGATCGGTAAGGTGCTAAATTTTCGTATACCTACGCTCAGGTAGGATGATACATCGGTGGTAAATAATATAATACATATTATAAAATACGATTGAGGTAGGTACGTATATTATATTATCCTATAGCAAACTCCAACGCTCACCGTCGTTTGATAATTACCATACTTATTATTATTATAATTTTCACAGACATGCAAACGCCACACCGTATATTTATATTATAAATACGCGTATATTGTTTTCGCGCGGGTTCGTCGGCGGAGAGGTGCGCTTCCGGTCATTGTCGCGTGGATATGATGTTTTTCACCTGAAGGGCCCCACACCACCGCGATAATAAAATACGCACACACACACGCTTACACTCATACAAAAGTCTTAATATAAAGAATAAACATAACATTTTTTTACGGGAGGATACAGGATAACAGGATAACAGGAACTGTAATAATAAATCAGTCTAGCCAGTAGTGTAATTTTGGTGCATGTGTGTAAGGGGCGGGGGGTCAATTGCCCCTGAAAGTTTGTGGTGGGAGCAAAGGTTAAGTTGAGTCATTCTGAAAAATATCTTATTTATAGTATTTTGTGAATTACCAATCCTATTATAGAACTGTCGTCGTATCAAATTTTCTCCAACTACTTATAGTACCTTTTTGTAAGTTTAAATTTTTCGAGATTTTGATGTTTATCGATAAAAAATTTATTTCTCTCCAATTACATGTTTTCTTATTAAAAATTAACATGAATAGATTTAATGTTAGCAATCGATGAGTTAATATAATATTACCTATGATATATGGGCAATGTAAATAATTATAATACTTAAGAAGTCTTAAAGTAGTAATGATACATTAAGACCAGATAAATATATTTTTATTTATTAGAATTATATATCAACTTGAAATAGTTAATATGGTTATTATTGTTGTATATCATAAGGATTTTGGGGTAGTTTTATTTTTTTTAAATGTTACTCAATATTACAGCCATTTAGCATAAAAAAATTTTTGTTGTTTTCTGAGATTTTATGCATTACATTTTTACAATATTATAATTTTAGTTTCTAATTGATGTATTAGACTGACATTTTAAATATTTGAGTAATAACTATACGTTATAACACATAATATAATATACTCTATTTTACCTATTATTAATTTACTATATATTACAATTATACGAGGTTCTATTTCATTTTTCAGTGTACCTACTTTATTCAAATAAAAAACAAGTAAATCATGTTACATTAATTTTAAGTAGCTGTATTTTAAAATTATATCGTTAATTTTTAGTTATTTTATGTTGGATACATGCATTTTTTTCAACAAACTAAAATCACATGGAGTCCTTGACCGCTCTTAGTCTCACGTGAAAATATAAATGAACAACTCAGGATCTCTTATAAAAATGTAAAAATTAATCTGAAGGTCATAACAAAGTGACCACCGACACGAACAAAACCGAAATCATAACATACCCGCAATATAATATTTTGAAACCATATAGGTATATAAAACTTTATACCTCCTACTTAACATAACACGAACAAAAGGTAATTAACTTAAATTATAATACCTATGGTATCGCTATACTTTTGGGTCACAGCTTTTATTACTCAATAGATAACTTTTTCTTTAATGCCATTCGTATTTTATGGAAATTTTAATAAAGAAAATAAAAACACGTATTATGAGTAGACAAAAACTTAGACTGATTGTGATTTTGATAAAAATTCGTACAAAAGTTCTAGGTATAATACGAGTACGTTCAGAACATTTTTTGAATAGTATTAAAAATATATTAATACATAATTATTATGACACTTTAACTTAATGTATAATAAGAATATACATACATGATTAGTATTGAATAAAATAATAGGTAAATTAATGTGGTCGAAATATTTTATAGTAATAAAATTGTACATCATTTTTTAATTATAAACAAATTAAAACATTCAATAAAAACTTAAAATAGATTAATGGAGGTGTTGAAAAATATTTGTCTAATACAATATTTTAACTGTAAATAATATCATTCAAATTGAAATTGCAGTTAAAAGTGTACTTTATATATAAAGTTGTTATATGATTCTAATTTTTAACCTACAATAATGTTTCTAATTTATATAAAAACAAACTAATTTGCAAATGTTTATAATTAACTATTGTTTATTACGATATTATGTTTTAGTATAATTTACTCTGTACCCAAGTAACATAGTAGGCATTTATTAAAAACGACTAAAACTAGGAAGTCGCTCTACTGTTAATCTATTTAGTGGTAGATACGTCGTTGATTAAGCCTCAATAATAGATTTTTCGAATTAAGTTATAAATCATGATATACAAAAAACAGTTCTGAGCAAAAATAGAATGTCAGCAATTGATCTAAGGATATTTTATTATTAATCTACATAATAATTAGTAATATGGTAAGTAAAACTCATTTTTAATAAAGAAAAATTACATATACCATTCATTATAATAATATTAACTAGATGCCATCAGTTATTTTATTAACTGTTAACAATTGTAAATGCTGTATTATAGTTACCTAGTATAAATAATAATAAATGGAATGGCGAAGAGCTATTTAGATCTCTATGAATAATATTTTTTTTAGTTTTTAAAGTAGGGATATTGTGGAAATTTCTACCTAATTTTGACTTTCCAAAGTACCAACTAGATCCAACTCAATACCAGAAATGACAGAAACTACTTTTTAATCCATATATTGGAGTATTATTTTTGCTTCAAAAGATATAAAGTGTTGACAAACGGAAAAACCGTATTCGCTTAACATCTATATACAGGTATATGTATAATATTCATAGATCCTCACAGAATATAAAACATAAAACAATTTATGACGATAATAATTTCAAGTAATTGACAACACACTAACAACATTTTTTGTATTAAAATCTTGACAATTTTTGTATAAACCAATCCTATAATTTTTTTTTTTGATTTTTTTAATATAACAATTTATCATTAAAGTTACTAATAGCAAAAATGAAGTCACCAAAAACTACCCGTTACTTCTACTACACTTTATTTAATACAACGTTTTGTACAAAAATATTTGTGTTATATAAATAATAGTTCTAGTTATTCTTAAAATTTACATTTTTAACACTCTCTACATACTCTTGTATAGCTAAATAAAATATTTATTTGACATTGATTCATTTGATAACAAAATTATATTTACCCAAAATACAAATTACATTGAATTGCTTTTTTTTATGAAACATAAATAATGTTTTGTGTAAAATGTATAGAAGTTCTATGAATAATTTTAAACGAACGCAGCTTTAATAAATATTCATTTAATTCAATGTGACAAGGTTTAACAGTTAGCGTGCAAACAGTGTATAGTAATGTAGTACTTGGGAGTTAGAACTATTCAAATCAACACTCGTAATTATATATTTGTGGTACAATAATTTATGGTACTTATATTTTGAAAACTTCAGTTTACAAGGTTATGACCTTTTGTATTATTCCGTTAATTATTTTTTGTTATAATAATTTATGAAAACTAAAATACTAAATCCTACATTTTAACAAATTATTAATCATATTAAATTGTAATTGAAAATTTAAATTAATTTATTCTGTGAGACTATAGGCTATATAAGATGATTTTTAGGATACGGAATCAAAATATACAAAAATGTAAAAAATGAATTTACAATATCTTAACATAATTATAAAACGTGGTTTCAATTATTTTGTTCTAAATAAAAATCAATATGGATCTATATTATTTATGATCCTATATTTATTTATTCTAGTGGCTTTCGATTTTCAATATTCTTATATCTGATATCTATATAATATATAAATGTATTAACATTTTTTTGAAAAGATGATCTTTAAAGATTGTTCGTGACAAATTATATAATGTCAATGGATATACCCAATCTTTAACTTCGTTAGCAGTAAACTACACATATTTTTAACTTTTGACATTTGAGTAGTTTTCACGAAAAATAAGACAATTATACATATTCATTACATATACTATATAGGTGAACAATTATATACAATTATAATGACTATTTTATTTTATATAACCAATAGCAATACTATACAAACGAAAAAATATTCCAAACACACACACACACACATACAATATACATACACTCTCATTTAAACATTACCTTTTATTAATATAGAAAGATAATATATAATATATAAGTTTACAAAAGACAAATTATGTAGGAGGAATTACCAAACAGTAATACTATTTAACGTGTTTTTTTTCGTTTCTTATACTAACAATTTTCAACACCATCTTATATCTCAGCGTCTTAATCAAATTATTTGAGATATTATTGGAATCAAGAAAAAAATTAGTGATTTTGAAGGATTTACAAGATGTGCAAGAAAGAGTTTCAGCTGTTACTGTATCTAAGATTGTTTGAATTTTTATGTTCAAGTGAAGAGTATGGTTTGCGCATTTATTTTGTAATTATATGTATTGGTATTAATTAGAAGATTTGAATTTTATTTGTGTATTGTATTAGAATTTTTTGCAGCACTCAAATGCCTTAATACCACATCAATGACTTTATTAGGATTTTGTATAGCAAAAGTACATTTTTTAAGCTAAAATTTCCGTGCTTTCCTAAAGTGAGTTAAAACTAAAGAGAAGTTAATCTGAAGTTAAACAAAATCCCTTTTTAATATTTTCTATCTGGGCTTAGACGCATAACTCATGTAAAATTAAATTTCGTAATATATCTACAGTAGTATTATAGTATATATATAAAGGTTGATGGAAACATTTTATTGCTCAGAAGAATTGTAGTAACTGTGGATATTTTAATTAAGTCCAAAAGTAATACGAATGGCTTTTCATAATTTACTTTAACGTGCCATTTAGATCCCTATGATTCTATATCATTTAAACAAATTAATTGATGTTGACTGGTAGTTGATATGACTGAAAAGCGCATTTAAACTCCGTCACAAGTACCTTTTTTTAGTGTAAACTCCACCAGAAAAAAATCAAGTAACAGTATAAAATTATAACCTTTAATAAACCTTTATATACCTTGATTTTAAAAAAAAATCACGCATATACAAAGAAATATATACAATTTAAAAATAAAAATAATACGAGTAATTGTCTGAACAAATCAATGATACAGATTTTTTTTTGTGTATTACGTGAAACTGAAATAATCATAATAAATAATAGTAATAATCATAAAATATATAGATAATTTATAGCGTTCTTTTCTAACACTATCATTTTTATTTTTTTATTTTGAATTTTTAAGTTCATTTGGTTGAGATTAATGTTGAGTTTTACATAAATTTGGCTTTGAAATTTGATATGAATTTTACTAATATTTGAATGACTTTAACGAAAGAATTCGCAAGCATTTATTTTGTAGTTCAATTAAAATTTGCACTTAGACCATCCCACAAGAAAGCTGCGTCATCGCTTATATAATTGTCAACGTACTTACTCTTAATCAGGATATCAGCATGGGGAATACTGTTTTCTGATATTAGGTACGAAAATAAAATATCTTTAAATTAAACGACGCTTAAACTACTATCAACTTTTGCATCGACATATGACATATTGTCATCGCAACGGATGTCAACGTATTTAATGTGGAAAAGCCTTAACACTAGCGGAATTTTCATATACCTATTAAAAGTAAGAAAATAAAAGTAGTGGAGTTTACATTAAGCCTTTTCATTATCTTTTTATCTAATCTTTATCTGGCAAAGTTTACAATAATTACCCAGGACTGGGATAAAAGGATTTCTTATTTGGTCTACTGCATACTTGTTATTATAAGATGGAGATGATATTGACGAATTGCACCAGTACATAATATAAATCATAATCTAAATACTTTGTTTTTCTGTAATTTTAACAAAAACGATTTTTGGTTTTAAATATTTTTTTTTTTTAATAATACATATACAGATTTCATCAACTATGTTTATGGTTAATATGTACTAGTTAAATAGTTAGATAATAAAATTGATACATTTTATTATGATATTCAAAATATAATGAATTATTTTAAAAACTGATACTTTAAAATAAATAACTATTTAAACTGTATAGTACTTGTTTTAAAATGCAAATGAACTAAACATTAAATTTTTATCTAAAAATAAATAATAATTCTTATACATAATATATAACAACTTGAAATTTTCACCAAATGTTTAAAATATTTATTTTTATTTTTTATAAAATTACCAATATATTACGATTTTTATTGAGTTATTTATAGACATGAGAAATTTTTAATATTTTTTAGTTTATATTCTATAAATGTCAATAAAAAATTATTTACTGGATTAAAATTCTTAAAAATTTAATATATGATCCCGCATAAGTTATTCTTATTTCTACATAAAAATATTAAAAAAAAATAGTTACCTACAAATATTTTTTTATACGTATTTGAAATTCATCAAAATCGCAATGTAAAAATTACATACTATTTTGTTAAAAATCTCCGAAAACTTTCTTTTTGTATCTACTTGTATAAGTTTCAACAATTTAATATAAGATTAATCATATACTTATAATGGTTTATACTGAAACCATAAAATCTAAAAAAATATAAACACAATTATATTTTATAGACATTTTAAGTTCCAATTTTTTGAAACTACTTATTTAAACGATAAATAACGACATGTTAATTATTTTGTTATAATATAAAACATTATTCGTGGAATCTTAAACTTTAATATACGTATATTATGTTATTATGAATTTTTATTAACGATGAAATCTTTGATTTATTTTAAGATGATATCTATTTATATTATTATGAATCTTTATTTTCTGCTTTACAGTATTTACAGAAAGATAAAATTTAATTAACGTGTAATATATACATTTTTATAATATTATATAGTATAAATTAATTAAATACTGATAATAAAATAAATGCAATACTTTTGGAAAAAATTATATTACCCTACTTTGAGTTTAGTAAAATAAATAACTTAAATAGCTATACCAAAACTTTAACTTGGTAAGATAGGCTTATCGATCTTTTCCGCTCAGAATCGTTTTCCGTATACAATGATTTATCATTAAATTAAAATTTAACACACCTAAAATATTGACCCACTCGACACCTAACATACAACAAAACAGTACCCACTTATCTACCTTTTTAATATTAAATATAATTTTTATAAAAATGTTATAATATTATATAAAATTTAAATAATTGATTGTATTTGTTACTTTTAATTGTAAATCATATTTTACAGTTATAAATCGGACACTTACAAGTTTTACTTCTTTAGGAGATTCAATAAGACAATTTTGTCAGTAAATATGAAACAGAACTTTCGTGAGGTTTTTTAAACAAAATTGTTTATTAATTTATACTTATAGTAAACATAATTGAGTAAGACTCACGCGATCTAGTATTTAGTTTCGCTACTATCTAAAAATTAATCTGAACATAACGCTCATAATTTGAATACAGGCGTATCACATGTAAAACAATATGTACAATATTTAGGTACCTTTACGTATTCTAATTTAATAATATATAAATGAAATACGAAAAGTATAATAGAATATATCTAATGTTAATATGCCATTTTAATACCTAATCGAACATTTTTACGACCCGTTTGTTTAAAAATTAAATATATCTGCAAAAAATAATTTACAAATGTATTCCTTAAAAAAAATAAAATTATTTAAACAATTTTAATAATAAGTAGATGATTTTAAAATATGTTATATAATAATGATAATAGTAAGTATCAGATATTTCTAAAATATATATTAATTGGCATGAACAAGAATGTTGAAATTAAACTTCTTATAGTGCTATAACTGGTTTCCTTAACTTAAAATACTAAAATAAAAGGGGTCCGTACAATTTTAGGCTGGTATACGTGTGAATTTAAAGAACATTTTTTCTGTATTTTTAAAAATCATTTTTTTATCGACTAAATACCTACAAAATCACGGAAAATCTCTCGCTTCTAGTATTGTATATCTCATCTCGATGCATGAAGTTATTTACAGCGACCCGTGGTGCTTATGATACATTGACTTAGTCTTATTTTATTTATTATAAATCTCATGCTAATAAAATAAAATTATCTGTAAACAAATAATAATAATTTAATTAAATATTATTACAGTTCACACTGCTACTGTGTATTGTATTAGTTATTATACTGCTGTGTTAAAATAAAAAAATTCTGTTGGTAATCTTCGTTTTTGCCAAAATGATGAAATCAAAAGTTTTGAGTAGTTAAGTGAAAAGAAAGAAAAAAAAATTACAAACGATTAAAAATGAACAACTTTTTCGTATGCAATAACATGATAAGTTCAAAGTAGCAAATTATTATAGTTATTATGATATACAATATATACATTATTATATATTAGTTTAAAATTCAAGTTGAGCTATAAGAAATTTGAAGGTGATATGAATTTTTTTTTACTTTCAAAGCTTAACATTTTTAAAGATAAACTTAGTACATAATACAGAAAGTTAAAATAAGTTAATATTATCTTTATCCTTTGTTAAAAAATAAATTATCTTCATTAAAAATATGTTCGACAATTCCTGTCACTAATTGTTTTGCTGAAAGAGCTTTTGAAAAATCAACTAAAATAAAAAATAAGTTTAGAACTAATCAAACCCAAGACAACTTAAGATATTAAAACTATGTTATATTCTGAGAATGATTTTTTAAAATCATTAGACCTTAATTAAATATTAAGAGAATTGTCTTCAAATAAAGCATGAAAAAAATGTATTTTTGTAGTTTTTGTTTTAAATATTAACTTTTTTTTATACTTATAAAATTTTAAGAAAAATTTTACTATAATTTTTATTTACTGTTCATTTTATATAATCTGTTTCGTATATTATTAATAAATTTAAAACTTATTATTAAAATTTCTATCTAAATTCATGAAATATGAAGCATTCATTTTTATTATACTATATAATTAGTAATTTTATAGCCATATAAATTACATATATTAATAATTTTATATTACAATTGTCAATTTGTGAAATAATTGGAAAATAACATTTAGCGAGCATGTTTTCTCAAAAGAGCCCATGTAAAAGTTCGATAGGGCCTTATTCAGCCTTGCTCATAGTCGTTTTTTGTATACGATGATATATCATTAATCCTTTACAGTGATTCACACGAAACGTACTGTACACCAGATAAATACCCACTTACCTACTTTCTTTTTAATCGTTTAATCATATTTTTATTGTTTTTTAGCTTATTTTTTTCAGTAAATGTTAAAATCGAATTATAAATATAACTTATTATTTTCAAAGATAAAATGTTTTTATGGATTTTTTTTCATTAGAATTTATTGATTACATATAGAGTAATACTTAACTAATTAAAATTTATATTGTTTGAATTATTTTATTTCCTAAAATTTAAGATAAGAATTTATATAGTTTTAATTAATTCAATTATGTCATGGCTTAATACAAAATATAATGGTGTTACAAATTTACTTCATTAAAAAATTGTAATTTAAATTGTAAATGTATTTCAATCAACTATGATTATTTTGTGTTTGTCCTATATACGCTAGTTTAATAATTTTATAAGAATTTATAATAATTTTAGTTTACTCACATTATAAATGTTAGTATAAAGTATTAGAAGGATTAGCTGTCATATATCTCACCGTAAACCACAATTTAAATTTTTTTTCATTCAATTAAAATTCCATGATATAAATACCTTGAAACTTTTATAAGAAGAAACCACGTATGACTGATCATCTTCTAATTGGTCTAAACTGACAACCCTGACGCCATCCATTGAAAACAAATATCGTGCACCACGAGGTAAATCCATTCGTGTTGATAATTTGTCCAATAGCGCTTCTAAATTTCCAATATCTCTCCCAGGTCTGAAACGTAATTCTAATCCCGGAAAGTATAAATCGCCATTTTTAAAAAACGTTACCTACAAGAATAATAAATATATATATGTTAGCTTATACAATATTGTTTAAGTTATGTATTCACTAAATAACAAATTATTCTTTTAACAAATCTCAATTAACCTGATAGGTATTAACATTTAAGAGGATGTTATACCCGCATGTGTTGTCTCTGTCTTACTAATGTAGATCATAGCAAATTTGCGTTCAGCAGAACACATTTTGTGATGTTAGCTTTAATATTAGAGTAAATTTACTTATTATCAAATTTAAAGGTAATAATATTATCTAGAAAATGTTATATGCTTTTATTGATATTATCATTTTAAAGTGAGTTATAGGTATGTAAAATATTACCATTTTAAAATATTCATAACTCACTTTAAAATGATAATATCAATAAAAGCATATGACATTTTCTAGATAATATTCTTACCTTTAAATTTGATAATAGGTAAATTTACTCTAATACTTAAGTCAACATCACAAAATGTGTTCTACACTGAACACAAATATGCTATGATCTACATTAATAAGATAGAGACAACACATGTAGGTATAACGTCCTCTTAATATAGCTGATAGAAAAATTTGTCGAAGTGTAATCATTTAATGATCTTAAAAATTAAAATAATAATAAAATGTAACAATACTTATAATTTTTAAATTCTTATAAGAGTGTTCGATTATTAATAAAACTGTAATACAACGATCGAAAAATTGAAAAATTTGTTAATACATTCTCAAAAAGATACTTATTAAAAAGATATTGAAAAAAAATTACATAAACATTATAAGTGGAAATGATTCCATCAAATTTTTGTCTTCGCATTTAAGTTAAATAAAAATTACAAACAAAATTGAAAATTGTAATTATAAATTGTTGTTAATAAATAACTATTATTATATTGACGGAATAATATTTATTGACCAATAATAATGAACGATAACTGATGAGTATAATTTGTAAAAATAGTAGTTATAATTTTTACAACATTGTATTAATATTTAATGATTATTGAATAACTGTGTACATAATATGAATAATGTATAATATAAATGTATAAAAATAAAATATAATTTACTATTTTTTTAATATATGAAAATTAATTTTATTGTAATTATTAATATTATTAGGTAATAACATTTAACAATTGTATAACATATTTTTAGTTATATTTAGGATAACCTGGCAGTATTACATAATATTATAGTAAACATCACGAACATTTGTATCTATTTTCCTCGTGTTTTATTAATTAAAATATCCTCACTTTTCTAGCTTTCCAATACGATAGATGATTATATTTCTCTTTAGCCACTCTAGAAGCAGCTAATCCAGGGACTGGAGCAGGCATAACTGATGATGTTTCGCTCCCGTTGTCATTTCCAGGACTAGCTACTCTGCTATTAGGCATACTTTGCCAATATCCTGGTGGTCCGACATGTACTATTTGTTGTGTGTGCCGTGATACCTGAAATTTTAATTAACAGGTTTAGTATATTTTAATATACGATAGAACATGTCAAATATGTAAAACCGATGTATACAGTTGATAATTTCTATTTTAATATTATGTTGTAATTATATATTTTAAATGTATTTATTCATAATAATCCACTATTTAATCGATAAATTAAAATAATTCAATATCGTTAAAATAATGCCATTCTAGTTTCTAAAACTTTAAATTATAAAAATTACTATTAAAAATAAATGGCAAATGTTAATTTAAAAGTACTTTATTTTACAATACCGATTTCAATAAAAAAGATATTCATATTATTATGATTTATAGTTACTACACAGTTTCATGAGTAATTTTATATCAAAAATAAAATAAATATTTGATAAGTTGATAATGTATACAATAAAAGTAACCATACCATAGTAAACTCAGTACCATTAACAAAAATTAATTTACCTGTAGCATCATTTAGTAATACAATTATTTTACTTTAAGGTTATAAAGCCAAAATTAAAATGTTTTTAAATAAATAACACAGCATTTTTCAGTGCATTATTATACTTTAAATTTGAATTGGTTTTATATAATTTAAAACTAAACATATGAGTATTATAATTTATATTTATGGAACTTAAAATTTTTTTTAAGCTAAAAACAATGAAAATTTTTATATTTATGTGGTAATAAAGTGTTGATAACTCATTAAAAATATGAAACTTGTTTGATTTAATAAGTTTAGCATATTAAATCAATTCACCTTTCATTAATTGATACATTTTTTACTAATCGAAAGCAATTTATAATTTTTATAGATAAACTATAAATCCATACATTATTTTTAATCAATTGATAACATGATAATGAAATAATTTATACAGCCCCTAATAAATATTTTATAATAAAAGTTAAATTATTCAGCATAAACATCGGACATAATATGTTACACCATCTTACTTCTTGATAATCTTCATCTTCACTTTCTGACTTGTTGTCTGACTGAGGGACGTTTAATCTTGCAGGGGCAACAATCTCTTTCACATTTGGTTCATGTTTTTCTTCGCTGCCGTCCTGCGGACGCCATAACTTCTCGTTCTCCCATCGTACTGGACGGTCGGGATGATGGTTGAATAGTGACAGTTGGTGCCAACATTTTGACAGTTCATTAAGTATGTTTCGTCTGTATATCAATAGAGCAAATATATTAAATATCTACAGCTAGATCTCAGGTATAAAACCAAGTGGTTAACAAATAAATACCTATATATACGTATATAACTTTCGTGAAACTATCTTTATAATTAAAAAGTAACTATAAAGTGTATAGTTTTCTCCATTCGTTATCCTGTAAAACATACGATTACTACGATTATTTTATTTATTTCACAATTAATAATCAAACAAGTCAATAACCTTAAATGTGTTGGTAATCTAATAAGTATAATATTTTTCCAAAAATTGCATAATATGAATTTAACTTTTTAATAATTTAAAATACATATGTATTACAATATATATAGTATATAAGCAAAAATAAATTTAAAATTAAAAATAGCAAATTTTTCTTAAGATAAATATCTAAAACCTATTAGTTGTCCAATTATTACAACAACATAATACTAGGGTTTGAAATTTCATTTTTGTCAATTATACTTTCGGTACAAAATTATATCTAAAACAACATAGGTCATGTTTTCTTGACTATGTATGTCAAATAATGTATATTAATTTCAAATTACAGTTATTATTCATACTATCCAGTATCCATTTATAGTTATAACAAATAAGACTATACAAAATAAGTACATAATAATGTAATTGTTAAAATGTATGTTAAGTAATTAATGATAATTGAAATAAAAAAAAGGAGATGGTAAACTGCAATAAAATTTCACCTTTTCTAAAAGTTGATATTTTAACTACGGTAAAAAAAATTTACAGTTTCAGAAAGAGCATAACTTACTTAAAAATAATAATATAAATAAAAAACTACGTGTTTCCTAGATAATAATTTTACCTTTAAATTTTATAATAGATTAGTTGACTCTTATATCAAAACTAACAGCACAATATTGAAACTGGTGAACGAAAATTTACTATGTTGTTCGTGTGTAAGACGAAGACAACACATACGGATACTACGTTCTCTCAAGTAAAAATTAAAATTTTGAAGTCTTCAAATAAGTGTATACATTTATTAACGATGCCCAATTTTAAAAGTTACACATGAATGTTAAATATTCAGACTTAAAAATGAGCAACAAGAAAGACATTATTGGGTGTCATAATATAATTGTCTATTATCCTATTTTCTTAATGAATAAGATAATGAACAATTTATCAATATAATTATTTTTATCCTTTATTTTTACGATATATCACTTAACAGACATCAAGAAAAGCAACCACCCAGTGGTGACACTTCATAATTTGATAGCCTTGATTGGATTTTTATTTATTTTAGCTTAATGTTTTAATCAAATTAATCCAAGCATATTAAATTACGTAAATATTATTACTTTAAACTATTTAGTACTTAATGTAACTATTATCTGTTAACTAATATTTATGGACTATTTTAAGCATACATTTAATATTGTAATGATTATACCTATCATTGTTTACATTCTTAATATTTTTTTCACTCATATTTATAGGAACGAATTATAAATAAATCCAAAATACTATTAATAAATATTTAAAATTATAGTTTGGCATAATAATATAAAAATATAATAGTATTTTTATAATTTAATAATTGTTGCAAAATTTAAACAAATGGTAACTTGAATAGATTCATTAAATTAATAATTTAATACTTAAACATCTTAAACTTAATACTTCTAAACAATAAATATATATAAATAATCTATCAGTTAAAATTATACTTGATTTGGTTTACTAATTTATTTCGTGTATTGTGTAAATAGTAAATAGTAAATAAAGTATTTTCTCGGACTATTTAGTAATATTGTGGCATTAGTTCAAATTCGCCCTTCGCTTCTCGTATAATTTTAAGCCAGAATTTCAATATTAAAGATGACCTAAAAAAAAACCTATTACGCCTAAGTATATAACGTATCTATTAAATAACGGACTGTTTCATTATTTAATAGCTCATCTACCTATACAAAACATGCGCGTTTATATACCTACAGAATTGGAAAACGTTTATATTATGTATTTATAAATAATCAATTAATCAGTCATCTTACAACTTAAACCAATTGTTCTATTCATTAAAACTTCATAGTTTTTACATATTTAGTACGCATTTACGCATTGTATTAAACAGTGCAGCAATCTGTCTACTTACTTTTGTTCCAAATTGTTATTATTTTAACAGGAAGAAGAATTGAGCGATCGTCTGAGATGAAAAGTAACAAAAATATAACAGAACAGAGATTGACAAATTTGTAATTATAACAGCAATAATATTGTAACGTCGGCCACTGACGTAATCGTCGTACGCTTGGCTTGTACAGCGGTAAAACTACGGATGGAGTTTAGAAGGCCGACAAGCACACCCCTTGCGCTACTGGCGACTGTTGACCACAGGTCACGCAATTCTTGACCAACCACGTTTGTGCCACATTTACCTTGAGCTCAATAGGTTTTGTATGGGCATTACAGCTGGAAGGGTAAGTTTTGCTAGCGCAAAATGTGCAAGACACAATATCAACATGCACGAGTCATTAGTCTGTACGGACTGCGATTCAAATTAACCAAAACGTTGAGATGATATCGCTGAAAACGTTTGGCTGGCAATATAATATAAGTAATTTTTCCGAAAAACATTTGACAGACTTCTCATTATTTAAACACGGATAAAATCAAGACTAGAAAAATGTCTGGAAATTAAGTGTTGACCTATTCTCTTGAATAGTTCGTTTGTTTTAGTGGACGTTCGGTTATTTACCAGGGTTATTATTTATATATTTAAAAAAATATATATTGTCGAACTATACGAAGTGTCGTATAAAAAAAATCAGTAAACAATTATTTACAACAGTATTACTATAATATATTTTTAATACTATATAGTATTTGTATCGTAGTTTCATTTTTAAACTAATTATTTTTAAATAAATATATAACGTTTTCTTTTTTTAATTAATATTATATTGATATTAAATATATATATATATAAAATATATTTTTAACCGTATAGTGGACTATAAATTACAAATTTTTTTAGGTTATGACTGAAACAATTAATAGGGGAGTTTCAAAGGTAGGTATTAATTTCTTATAATTTTTCTTCTTTTTTCTAATTTTCTTTAAAAAAAAATACCATGTACATAGATATATAATGTACTTAATACTTATACACATTACATGTATCGATATTACATAAACATTTTTTTAAATGTATTCTTATTTATGTAAACCTCACACTATCATTTTATTCTACATATTTTTTTTAACGTAACTAATTTATATGCATAGTTTAATACGTAAAAATCGAATTTTTAACGAGCATTTCACATGCTATAGCCCTATTAAATGTTATTAAAAGGAGTGACCGCGTTAAATGATCTTATTGTGATATGTCCCAATTTAGAAAATGTTAACTTATGAAGTCATCTTAGCTCAATTATTGATTTTAAATTAAATTCTGGTTAAAGAACTCAAAAAAAAAAAAAAAACTCATTATATACCATTGTATAAAATTAATTAATTAAGTAACTACTCTTATCTACCGATGTCTAATGATGGGTGTATCAATTATGTCTACTGACCTACTGTAAAAAGTAGTATTAAACTTAAAAATAAGACACTACTACAATACATTTTCAATATTCCGATAAATTATATTCTAATTTCTAATACAGCGACTGTATAGAGTATATACCATACGTACATTTTAATCAATCTAACAAGATAACGTGGATATACACTAGCAGTCAAGTAAACATTGTATTTTATGATCTACTTATGAAGAATTTTGTATTAAATTTTCAAAACTTAGATATATATAAAGACAATTTTCATGATTTTTCAATTACAAAATAGTTTGTATCGTTTTACGATTTTGACGAATTTCGTTTAAATTTTAACTTTAAATGCATATAAAATTAATTATGCCTATATATTTTTAATAGTTTTATACAGCTATAAAAATAACTATAGAATCTTAAATTAAACTACCAAGAATGTTAAAACAACGAATAATATTTTATCAACATTTATAGAAAAATAACTAAAATACATCGAAAAGTTCTCATACCTATCAATTATTCAAAAATATTGAACATTTTATCCTACAATGAAAATTTCAATACAAATATTTGAGAAAAAATATCAAGTATCTATTATTATTTTTTTTTTTTTTGAAATAAAAATAAATTTTCAAAAATTTGTTGAAGAGAAATAATTATTTTAAATTAAGAATTTTTAAATTTTATATTAAAAACCACTCCCATTTTTAAATGAAGCAGTTTTTTCAACAACTTCTCATCTACAAAAAAAAAGTAAAACACATCATGATAAAATCGATACATTTATTGAAATAAATTAATATTTTTTTTAGAGTTATAAATTAACTAATTTCTAATAATGGTTAATACTTATGACACTAAACATTGATTTTAACTGCTATTAGTTATGTTTATGTAGGTAATAATGTATTATATTATACTATAACTAGGCTTTGATTGATAACAATTACTTAATTATATGAATTTGTATATAATTATCAAATTATAATTAACAATTAGGTATCATAAGCATAAAAACTATTATTTTAATTTATACAAAATAACTGGAATATTTGGGTTAAGTTTTTTTTATTATTCGTGATCAAAATCAAAATACACATACATATTTAAACTAGTATTTTTGATACTTTAGTATACAAATTATACTGTAGCGTGAGAATATGAGATATGGTTCGTTTATTGTCAAAATAAAGACTGATGACCTGCATTTTGAAGAACATCACAAAGTTTTAAAAAAATATATGAAGGTTAAAATATTAAAAAATTATACTTATTTAAGATAACAATAGTAGTATATTATATTATATTAACCCATAATTATATTATATATTTCTGGTAAAAGTTAATTGTATTGAATTAACTAGCATATCTAAAGAATGATAGCCAATAAGATATACATTTCATTGTTTTGTTCACGCATAAATACAGTGTATTATATTATATAGGTATATACTCGTACATATAAAAACAATATAATACATTTATTTGAAAAATCATTCACCGAGCATGCTGGCACCCCTTACGATAAAACAAAAATACGTTTATCATTTAATAGCACAAACGCATTTATCCATATTTTAATTTTTTAAATTAGACTATGTTTTCAAATACTTAAATTTTAATGCCAAATAAAAGTAGTGTCCTGTAAAATAAAAATTAATTTTTTCAAATGAAAATTTCCTTTTTTACTATAAACTATTAAGCAGGTGATTAACAACATTTTGTAGTTTTTTACGGAGTATAGACAATAAATATATAACGTATTATACATTATCATATAATTAAACGCCTAGCCAAGAACATTTCCGATCAAATTAGACAGTACCAGATATCGACTAAGAAATAACATTAATGACCATCATTTTCAGGCAATGATGCATTTAGATGTTTCAGACATAATTAATACAATTTTTAACAATATTAAATTTATTATGTAGGTATTGAGTATGTAATGTTAGAACATAGGGTCACTAGATCATAATTGGTTTCATGTCCATGTCCTAAAAATATATTAAAGTCTAATTTAGACTATGGAAAGACAAACGCGACTGCTGGAAAAGAAGTTACTGTTTGTGAAGCTGCTGGTTATGGAATTGCGGGATTACAATGATATACTAGATGTATTTATAAAACAGGGTGCAAAACTAATAGATGTGCTTGTAAAAAAAATAATATTATATGCAATTTAAAGTGTAAGTGTAACAATTTTATTAAATTGTGATAATAAATAATTATGTATAATTTATCTTATATTATATTATTAAAATTTTGACCCAATTTATTATTTCACTAAAAAAAATTATCAACATTGTATATCAGTATAAGTTATTAAGGTAATTTCCTAGGCAAAGTTTTAAATGCATTGACAAAATATTCGATTTTCACAATATTGGCTATGTTCAATGTTGTCAGTTAATTCCTAGGCATTGACGATATCGTCAACTAATGATAGAAATTTACGTAATTATCTACTTTACATCAATGGCGGTAACATAATTACTTGTAATACATATTAACTACGTCATAACAATCTTAAATCAGTGATGGACTGGCTAGGGAGGCCAAGGGGCAATCGCTACCCGGGCCCTCAATAGTGTCATAGTAAAAATTATATACTATATTTGTGTATATAAAATGTAATATTAAAATATAATAGTAAAACACCATTTATTTACTATTAGATATTTAGATATTAGAATATCTGAATATACAATAATGTAACAATAGAATGTTATCAGTACTATTAACTGAAAATATTTTTAGTTGAAATATGATAATAATAGGTCCAGTTGAATCAGTTGATCAACCCCCCTCCCCCGGGCCTCTTGATATCCAGTCCACCCCTGTCTTGAATAAAAAGTTATCAAGTAAATTATATCACGTAATAATATATATAGCCACGTGTAAAACGCTGTGGCAATTCCGTATGGCATACTTACGTTTTTATAGTTTTGCCCCACAGTAAAAAGCTTTAAATAAACAGTAATTAAGTAAAAAATATAATCAATATTTCTCCAAATTACATTATTCCAAAATCTGTATTTACTTTTTCATAGTTTGAATAAACATTTCTAATTATAATATGTGAAAAAAGTAGTGATCATACATATTTTTATGATAATAGGAATTTGAGCGGGAATTTATTAGAAATGAGGTTAATAGTAGTTGTCGATCACTTAATAAACATACGGTTATGGATAAATAAACATCAATCATTTTTTTTCTATCTCTTCTCAATGTTCAGTAAACCTTATCAATTACTTATCATACAGTAACAGTTCAGCCTCTCGTACAGAACTACCCCGCTTTCTACTATACAGATTTATCGTAAAAGTATAATTTTACTATTTTATAAATAATTTAATTTAATACATATTTTGTATTATTGTCTAAATCAATCATGTATAGAGTATAGACATATGGAATATTACTGTTAAGTTAAATGTTTGATTACATAGTGAACCGCGTGTGTCTAACAGTAAGTGCAATATAACTCAATATATAATTTGACAATTACATAGATCTTAAAACCTATCATATCTGTGATAACTTGTTTAATTTTAATATTTAAAAATTTGTTATTCATTTAGATATACTCATTTAGTATAAAGCTCTGAATGTCATTTCGTATTCTCCAAACGGGTACCCGCCGTTTTTCCCGAATCAAAATTCTCGAAAGAACTTTTTCCCGATTGGTATTTTATCCGAAAATCCGAAATCTTTTTTTCCGACGGTTATTGTTCCGAAATAAAATTTTTTAAATTTTGTTATAACTAGGAGCTATAGTGGCTAGGTATGCATTATAATTTATCAATTTTAAAATATTTAATGATAACACTACTACATTTATTATGTTATAATTAATTTTTATTTTTTATATACATTATAATTAATATAATTTATCGTTTTTAATATTAATTCGGGCAAAAGGTGTTAGAGGGAAAAATTCATTTGGTAATAAAATACCGTTCGGTAAAAAGTTCATTCGGAAATTTTGATTCGGGAAAAATACCGGTAACCCTCTAAACAGTCTAAACGACCACATGACGTATATATATATCATAAATTCATAAATCGTAAATATATATTACTATTATTTTCTTACGGAATATATGTATAACAAAAACAAAACTGAAAATTTGGATATCATGATTACAGTATTAAAATATACCTTTAGCATACTAAATATTACTTAACCATAAAGTAACATCGTTGAATTAGATAAAATAACATCTGTTGACTTATATTTGTGTAAATATTTAACCAAAATACAGGTGCATAAATTATAGGTATATATGTAAAATTGTCTGAATTTCAATTTAGAAAAATCTCATTATTTTACTTTTAAACCAATTGGCCATTACTTGTCATCTATAAAGTATTAAAGTTATAAATAATAATAAAGTAAATATTTTTTGGATAGGAAACTGAAAAAAATAGAACAATAATAAATTCTAATTTTCGTAAGTTATTGTTAAGAGTTTGACGATAAACTTTATTTATTTAAATCGCATGACAATCGTTTAATGAGATTAAAAATCTATATAATAATAGTGCACGTGTGACAAGAACATAAAACAAAATCGAATAATGAATGTAATAAACATTAATCATTGAATTTGTGCGTTATATATATATTTTTTGTTAGACCCAAAATGTTTTGTTTTTTACTGTAATCAATGATAGATGAAAACAATTAAAATCACTGTACGAAAACATGTTATTGATTGAATCCAGTGTTCAATTAATTAGATTCCCCGTACTGGAAAGTTTCATCCAGTATCAAAACTCTTGTGTCAGTAGCGAATACGTGACATTCTAAATCCGACTTTAGTCTTTTATGTACAGCTAATCTTGTTAATCATTCAGATCAGTGGCGCATTTAAGGGGGGGCAACTGGGGCAAGTGCCCCGGGCGCCAAATTCTAGGGGGCGGGAAAATTTTTATAGTTTACCACTACATATAATTGAAATCTTTCTATTTAATTTGATATAATATTATTATACAAAATACAAATAAAGATTATAAATTAAAAATAGACATTTTACTTATAACTCATAAGGTCTATGATTATAAACGGTTTTCATACAGGTCTATGAGCGGCACGGGATTGTGACAATCATAGATATAAATATCAATGATTTATTTATATATTATAATATATATCATCTGTGGCGGAAATAACATGTTATTAGCTAATACGAGTTAAAAATAACATAATATCCACATCAAAATATTATTTTCCTTATCGCCGACCGCCGAACGTTATTTTTGTCAATATTAGTGTTGTTGTTGAGCTTTATCAATCATTAATTAATTATGTTGATGATATTCGTACAGATAAAGATTATGAAAATTTTAAAAGAAATGCTATTGAAAAATGTGGAATTATGAACTTTAGAAATACTGAAAAGCGACAAAAAAAAATTAAAAAATTTAGTGATGACAGTTCAATGGAAAGTATTGTAACTAATTTTAAAATCAATACCTATTTTGTTATTTTAGACCAATTGAAGTCAGAATTGTTGAGAAGAAAAATTGCATATGACAACCTTTTAAAAAATTATTATTTTTTTTTTAAAATTACTAAAATGACAGCTGCAGACATAAGGGTATCTGCTGAGCTGTTAAGAAATGAATATAATACAGATTTGGGAACTTCATTTCCTAATGAATGTATTCATTTTAGCAGCTATTTGAAAACTATTTCTAATCCTCCTCAAAGTATTCAAGATATGTTAGTGTTTATAAGAAAAAATAATTTGAAGGATATTTTCCCTTATATAGATATTGCTTTGAGAATGTTACTATGCACTCCAGTTAGTAACTGCTCAACTGAGAGGTCATTTTCAGCCTTAAAACGTATAAAATCATATTTAAGGTCAAACATAGGCGAAGAAAGGCTCACTGCATTAGCAATCATGAATATAGAATCTGATGTTACTACAGCAATAAGCTACGACGATATTATTCAAGAATTTGCTCAAGACCATGCACGACGAAAAGTATAAGTACATTTTTAAATATTGTTTGTTCTAGTATATTAATAATTATTTTAAATATATTTATATTTATTATCTACAAAAATATTAAATGTGTATTTCTTGAGGAGGGGGGGGGGCGCTAGTAAAATGTTGCCCCAGGGCGCTAAATGTTTAAATGCGCCACTGATTCAGATTTCAGAACCGTAACTGATATATAGTATGGAAAAGTGAATTTTTTCAATGATGGATGTAAAATAATACGTGTATAGGAGAAATAGTCAAGGAACTAATCTAGAAATAGCTGGTAAGAGTTTAATTTTATATATTAATTTATGTTAAAATAATAAGGTTAAGTTAATTTGCTTAATTAATTTTCAATTTTAAAGTAAAACAATTGTTTGTACTAATAAAATAATATAAATATATCCCAAGATAGGTTACGACGATTAGATCACTATCGTTCTTTAAAACAATTCGAGTTTCATTAAAATTATTAATAGCAGGTTATATTAAGTTAGACCATACATAAAACTAAAGTAAATTTAATTTTATAGCAATTATTTAGGTAAATCTACAAATAAAAATTTCAAAACGACTTTAATAAAAACCATATTTTTTTGTCCGGCTTTCAAAAAGTCCTAATTCATTAGAGTTTAATTGTAAAACGATTTATCAGTTTTCAAATGAACTTGACGAAATAATAGTGTTTTCACCTATACCAAAAACTTTTGAAGAACCATTCTTTAAGTTACTTTGTGAATGAATTGAAATTACAATCGATTTAGTTACACTTGACATGTTAACTAGGTTTGGGATGAATTGCGAACTGATATGATAAACTTCGATAAAAAGGAAAGAACATATTCTATGAAAAAAAGAAGGAGATAAGTTTGATACCTACCTACTTCAATTGTTTAAGCCTAATAAGGTATTACTTATTAAATATATCTTTTGACATCCAGACATTCTTTATTAAATACTTTGTATATATTTGTAAATTTATGATAATAATTATTAACAAGTACACACAGTCATGATATAAAGGCTGTATATAAATTTATAATATAGTCTGATTTCTATTATATAAGTTTGTACATAAGCTATGCATATAAGTCGACAAATAACCGAAACGCGGTCCAACGTGCGTATTACGTTGAATGAAATTGATAAACAGCTATTCGTGACCATAACCGTGACGCATTTGTACCACTACTACCGCCACCTTCGTATTATACACAGCGTATAGCCATCGTTGGGGCATTACACCCCGCCGAAAATTGTATTCTATCGCGTGGTCAAGTCTTAGATTATATATACATAGGTACCCATTGGCCTACTTACGAACTGAGTAAGTGCGTGTACTTGTACTTTATTATATTTATATGTACCTATTGTACCTACTAAACTTCGCGTTTCTGATCATATTAATATTATTTAACTTTATATAACCTACTTAAATTATATATTTGGTACCTCGAGACAGTTTTTTCAGAAACTATTTGAAGAATTTATGTGTAATGATGTTGATGAAATCTCTTTCAAAAGCAGTGTTTCTAAATACATATGGAGAAAAGAGAGGAAACTTAGAACCACCATATCACGATGTTATTCTTTACATACATACACTACAAACAAAATTCCTAACTGACCAATAAAAGCATATAAATACTTAAATAGCAATAGTTTTTCAAATTAATATACTAGACATGGTATTGAAAAACAGCCAATGGCAAGAAAATTTGTATTTGAATCAGGATTGTACGTGAGTAAGGAAAATCCTCGGCTAAGCTATTGTTCTGATAGTATGTTCCAGTCAGGTAAACCTATTAAGATTTTGGAAATCAAATTTGTTGAACTACCTACGGCTATTTTATCATGGAACGCAGTTTGGTCAGCTAGTCCCTATCCTAATAAAAATTGATAAGAATTTTGTACACACAATACACGAAAAATTATATACATCACAAATAACAAGTAGCGATTAGCACACACTTTCTGAATCAATATAATATTATATTATAAGTTATAATATTGATCTTAATCGTACACATTTTTTATCAGATTAAAAATATCTCATTCCAATAAAAATATGTATTTAAATCCGTTCCCTAATTATAACATAATATAATATCGCGTATACGGTACTCGATAGGTAGGTATAAAATATTAAAATATAATAAAAAAAATAGCGATTAGTGAACACCACCTATACAATACAATATTATAATAAATATTAAATACCCATATAATTATTTATCATGTAGATTAACATAATAACAAACACTTCAATAATAAAACTAGTTAGCGATTTTTTTATTACTTATTAATAACGGATACGGTATGAGTGGCAGCGGTGGTTGTCAAAATGTGACAAGTGCTTCAGATGGAAACTTAGTAAACTGGATTATCGGCATCCTGTTAGTGATCTTGCTAACTACGATCTCTTTCAGTCGCGTAAGTGTGGTTTGTGTAGAATACGTAGGTATGATAAATTATGCTATTAGACGAATACTGTCGAGTAAGTATGTCAATTTTGGATATTTATCGTAGGGAAGTACTTTCTTTCTGTGGGAGGAGTCGTGGTAATATATTATTACGATAAAGTTTTATTTTATTACAAATGAGTATTATTTTTATAACAGAAAAATTACAATCATTAAAAAAAAAATGAATGATGGCAGATATATAAAATGTTTATAAAATATTTATATTAGTACTTTCTGAACATAATATAATTTTAAAAATAACTTAACTATTACTATATTTGAACTATAAGTACTATAAATATATAAGTTAGAAATTGTTTAACTTTTTCGATTTATAATAACAAAATTCTTTATTTTGGTCAAAATGATTGAAATTCACAACAAGATTCCTCATAAGTTTTATTCAAACAATAATTTAAAAATATGGAAAATATGGAAAATATTATAAGAGTACAGTTTTGTCAAAATCACTAAAATTAAAAATAATTTAAAGAATAAATTCATATAATTTTAAATCTTCTTAACTTTGGCTTATACAAATTTTAAAATTTTCTTCGTATAGCAATTTAGAAAAATTTAGAAAAAAACAATATTTATATTTATATATTTAATAATTGTATAAATATCGTCTATTATATTGTTATGAAAATAAAAAGAAGAAAATACATTTTCCTTAGAAAACGAGGTTGACACATTGTATACTATACAATTCAAATTCAACACATCCGTTACAATGACCTACTCAATGATGAAGTTAACTCGAAACCTACATAGGAGAATCAATTATATGTAAGTCGTGTAATAAAATATAATTTATAATAAATTCTAATTTTTATTTATGAAATACAAATAATGAAATAAAATATTATACATTTTTTCTAAACTAAAAGATTGTATACATTTTGCTTTTAAACTTAATATTTTTTGTTGTTTTTTTTTTTTGTTCACTAACACTTTTAATATATATATATATTATTATACCTAGTCTACAAAGTAGTAATTATTGTGATAAAAAGGTCGACAGCCCTTTGCAAAGTACTAGGTACTGTACCGCGTGTTATATTTACTACCAAATATATACATATATATTTTAGATGTAATACTCGTAGATTATATGTTTGTATATATATATTCTTTTCTTTTTAAATTAAAAATAATAAATAATATTCTGAAGTTGTAAGTATTTAATATTCACGAATTAAAAATACCTTGACCTACTTATACGAATAATCATCATAAGCAACAGTGCGATATGTATTTTCGTATTCCTGTATAAATGATGTATACAGACGTACAGTTCACTTCGTTTACAGAGGATAGTATACAGTATAATTGACGGATGCGTGAGTATGATGAATCTTTAAAGTTTAAAGTACAATAACTTTGGTTTAATCTGAATATAATTTATTTCTATACACGAACTAAGTAAACAATACGTAATCGTTATAACTATTTTTTTTTTTTAATCGCAGTGCCACGATGTGTACATTATGGGAATAGGGAATACGTTAATAATAAACTCGTGCTAATATTTAATTTGAGGTAATGTACTGACTACCTATATTTCTGTAGTATAGCAATCGTAGCCCAGGGTCATTTCGATATTATACGAGTATACCTCATTGGTTTTAAATTAAAAGTGGAGCGATAGTGAATGAATTGTTTTTACATCAGTAATATGTGATTTTTTTTTTTTATCTGACGCCACCTTTAGGAACACTATAAATGATTTATTATTCAAGGGTGGTTTTCAATAAAAATTATACCTAGTTGATGCTATGGGAAGTAAAAAATTAAAATTGTTGAACACCTCAAAATATTTGGAAAAAACAAACATTTTCTATATACGATACAATTTTTAAAAGTATTTATACAATGATGGTTAAGCTATATTTCTACTACAAACTTATACACACTATAGTTCTTATAGGTACCTGAGGTACCTGCATGGTATTGGCTAATACATTAATAAGTTATTATTATAATATTTTTAATAATATAAAAATGTGATGTTTTTGACAAAAATTAGTTCAACCTATTATGCAGCAATCCCAATATATAATAATTAATTTATTAAACGGCCTTTGTTCCATAAGTAATTAAAGTGTGCTTTCTCCGACTTTAAATTCTAGTTAGACTACTAACTATAATCTATAAAAAGATTGAACAATAAAACATTTTCAATTTTATTTTTTGTATCCTTTTCAAAATTACACGCAATTCGTATTAAAATTAAACGACTTTGAATGTCCTATATCTATGAAGTTCTAATTAAGTCTATGATATGGTCAAGTAAAAAGATTTTTCTCGTTTTTACATTTTGGATTTTGGTTATTATAAATTCTTGGTTATGTTAAGACTTTCACATTATATATTTATTATTAGGTATTATACTATGTTTTAAGGTCTGTAAATTATTTTATGACCTGTAGTGTAGTTTGTATACAAATTGACTAACATATATTATTACAATTCAAATAGTAGTAAAACATTTAACGATACAATTCTTCATTAACACGAAACATAGTTATGCCAACTATATACATATTATGTAATATAAATTATATAACATTATATTAAATTTTATGTATATATATATATTATAGCTGCAACTTACATAATATATAATGTTTTTCTTCGTATTTGCAATGACATCGTGTAAATATTTGTGGCTGAATACATACATTTAAAAATTAAGTGCAGTGTAATAAATAATTTATTACAACTAAATAAACGTTTCTAAATAATCTTTTTTAAAAATATTATACTTAAAATTGAATAATTTTCATCTATGTGGTGGTAATTGAAAATAATATATTTCACCAATAATATTGTACGTCAATTAATTGTTTGCATTAAACCCAGCTATAACATTTAAGAGAGGTTTGAAGCTAATACAAAGTATTAAGTAGCTACCTATTATAGGTACGCTTAATTTGATGATTATATTTATAAAATAACACTATACCTAAAAGTCTATAAATCCCTAAGACAGGTCTATACGAAACCTCATCATTGCCCAAGATACAAGACACATAATGACTTTTCTTGGATCCAAACCATCGAATTCAAAACTTTGCCATGTGACGTCCAAAAATATAATTTTAGATATAATTAAAATTGTCGACGCCAAACGGCTCAAAATTGTATTACCTATACTGATAGTATAGGGTGATAAAAAGGAAAAAACACAACTATAATCATATAAAAATAGCTAAAATAGGTGGGTCAAGGGGGGAGATATATCTCCTTAATCTCCCCCCGTAAATACGCCACTGCAGGACCCAGTATTGTAAGTAATAGCTAATGTTTCGGTATAGCATACGCCATACACTTATAACAATAAAACCTCAGATGTCTAGCTAAATTGCCAATTCAGGACGCCGTGTTACTTTAATAAGTAAAATTATAATTAATACATAATTTTTAATGATATGATAATTATCGAAATGATGTATACGTACTTGACTACTTAAGTAACTGAAAAATATTCGAAATAAATGAAAAAATGTAAGGCACGTGTACTCTAGTATTATAGTTAGATTTCATTGAATTAATTAACACCCAAGTCGGTATTGGCATAGAAATTAATAGTTAGTTATTCTATTTTATACATTAGAAAGATTTATTTTTTTTATTTTTATATTTAAATAACTTTTCAATATTTAATAAATTTAAGTTCCGAGTTTTTATTTATCTTCTTTTTAATATTAAATATTTTTAATTAAAACTATATTTTATTACTTATACAATAAGATATAATTATAGATTAAATAATTTATTTAATTTATTTGGTCTTTTAATTAAAAATAAACTATTTCTCCGAATAAAATGTTTAATATTTCAACCAAAAATTGTTTTTTTTACCCTATTGTTGGACAGAATATTTATGTACGATGTACGATATTTTAGCACAGATAAACAGACGATACGCAAATTATATACTGCCAGAAATTGCATATCCATATTGTATAATAATATGTAATGTTTGGGTACATAACGTGTGCAATAAAATAAACTACAGCATATTATGTGATTTGAGAAAAAATTGTAATAATTATAAAAACATGCAAATTTGGTAAGCACACAAGGAAAGATTTAAATACTAAATTATAGATTAACAAAGTCAAAATAATATGACACCATAATTAATTGTCATCATCGAATTTTGAAAGCATCATGTTACATTGTCATTTATCAGCTTTAAATCATTTATAACGAATAAACTATATCGTTGTTACCCGCCTTATACCATTGACAGTGGCGCAACAAGCAGGGGTGTTGGGTGGTACTTACACTGAAATGCGGTATTATTATAGAACATTATGTTCAATGTTAGTATTAACGATCATACAAATATTTCATGTTTTAATTTATTGTACTTAATGCTTTGGTAAAAAAGTTAAAAAATTATTTTTTTATTTAATTATTTTCAAAAAAATTTAAAATAGCCATTTTGTAAAATTCATTTTTCTGAAAATATTGACGTTTTAACATTTTAATTTCATTAATCTCCTGATTTTTAATATATTTTTCTAATTTTAAGAAAAACTGCCACACTGAAAGCGTTCGCTGGCCATACGAGCACGCGGGCCACATTATGTTTGATTCAAAGATTTTTTTGAAACTAGAAAAAATATTAAAAATCAGTAGATTAATGAAATTAAAATGTTGAAACCTCAATATTTTCAGAAAAATGAATTCTACAAAATGGCTATTTTAAATTTTTTTTGAAAATAATTAAATAAAAAATATATTTCTTAACTTTTTTACCAAATCATTACAATAAATTAAATCATGAAATATTTATAGTTCTTGTCCCTGTGAATATTATTAAAAAACTAGAATTATGATATCTCAGGAGATTATCACAATGGGTAAGTCCTGACGGGTTTGTTAAATTAAAAAAGTAAGAATATTCTTTTTACATATTATAGAAAAGAGGCTTATAAATTTATATATATATATATTCAAAACAGTTATCGAACTTTTGCCTTAAGGCTATTGAAATTTTATAAAATTTGATTAAAACTTTGAATAAAAAGACACGATGAATATTATAACCACAGATTATCACCACTGACTGGGCACCATGTAATTTTTTACATTAGGGCACCATAAGTTGTAGTTGCGCCACTGACCATTGATTAAAATACCCCTTTGGGTTATTCAACAAACATAAATAGTTAGATCTCCCCATTCCAAGAGGAGACTCTTCCCCATTTCTCATATAATAATAAGTTTATTCTAATTCTAATGTTTGGAATGTTTGAATATACTTATAAAGACCATTCTTTCAAACTCTTGATATTTTTTACTTCTACTAAACGATTTACAGTAGAAAAAAGAGGTTACCTTACATTAAAAGTTTGTATCTCCTAAGTATAATCCATAAGTAATAAAAAAATTTCAAGAATTTTAAAATATACCCTTAAAATATATTTAAAAATTCAAGTAAGTTTTTGAATAATTAAAATATTGAAGAAAAATAGATAAACATGTTTGGTTAATCCCCTATACATATACACTATCCAGTATAAAAATATCAATCATTAACATAATAAATTTCGTTATAGCCACAAATGATAAGACGGGCAGTACTTTTTTTTATGATAATAAGGTATAGTTATCATGGATTTTGTAATAAACTATTATTCCCCCTACCCCCCCCCCCCGACAAAAAACTACTTATACAATACAATTAATATAAAACGCGGTCACGTGTCATTGAAAGGTGGCGTGTAAGTGTAATAATATATTATATAATATAATAGTTTAGGTAGTTTTATTTGGACGATATAAATTTATAAATTTTAATACTACCTAAATATAATATTTAATAACAGATCAACCCAAAATATTTAATAAACACACCAACCAACCATTGGACTTAGCTTAATGTCCGATAAGGAAAATTTAAATAAGCGTTTTTATAATCTTTCATTCAAGAGTCCATACTGACCATACTGCACTACGTATATGTGTGTGTGTGTGTGTGTGTGTGTAAGAACTTAGTTCGATCGAAGCGTAGTGTATTTCGGTGCTTTCTTGCGGTTCGCGTGTACTAGTTTTTATTACGTTGACCTCGTTAAATTGTCGTTTTAATATTTATAATATGGTAATTTCGCTTTTTTTCTGCTCCTATGTAAGGGTTCGTAACAAAATATATATGTGCCTAGGTTACACACAAATAGACATATGGTACCTATAATATTATATTATGTGCCTGAATGAACAAAACAGCAACAAAAGAATATGATTGTAATTTGTAATAATGTTAATAACGACTGTGTATTACTATTAATATTTTATACACAGTAAGCGCCTTGGTTTTTTTGCTACAATTATGCAATTATTCGATATCCGATTTTCAGAACTTTTAAATTTACTGCCTACTTATTAAGAAGTGTCCCATGGTAATACAAATAACTTCATAATTATTATTATGAAATACACCTACGACTATTGAGTTGATTTCTGATCAACGTTATTAGATATTAAAAAATATAATGTAATTTGTTTTTTCCTAGAATCCGATTTACATATTACCTTTTTTTTCCGAGACCCAATTTACCAATCCAGCTACCACGGTGCAGTATATTATGCGAAGATGAACACTGCGAGATGTCCTGAATATAATATGGTGGGCGACCATAGGTTACATATTTTAAGAAGGAAGAAATAAAAATTGTGTACACTTTAAGTCTTATAATTTCCTGGTAATAAGTTATGAGTTCATATTATTTGTTCAGGGGCAGTGGCATAGCCATGGGGGGAAGGGGGATCAGTGGGCCAAGCCCCTTCCTTCATACTGTATCAACTTAATATAAAAATGAACATGTTATTGTTAATTATATTTTTTTAGTATTTTGGGTTTACCTCCTCGCCATTTTAAAATCCTGTCTACTTCACTGTTCAGGGAAGAGAGTCAAGTGACCCATCTGGCCAGATCCCTTCAATTGGCGCTCATGATTCTGAATATTGTATATAAAAGAGATTATTAATTAATTATAATTATGAACGATGAGACGGACATAATAAATATTACATAATAATATTTAAAGGAAAAAACATATATTTATTCTTTTTTTTTTTTACACAAAATACAAAAGAATTTCTTTTTACAAATAAAATCGTTTAAAACTAAGTTGATTTAAATTATAATCATGTATAGTGTATACAATATTACAACCACGTTCAATAATTATAACATATCATATTGACGTAAAAAAAAAATATATATATATATATATAGGTATATTGTTATAATATATGATTAAAAATTTCGATTCTCGACTTTGATATACATAGTAGACACAGCTCGTTCAAATAGACATTAAAATTAGTACATATTGTATTAAATTATGTACTACAGTAATAGAAATATAGTAATATAATGGGAGAATTGTAATAAAAATATAATATAAAATAATATATATAATCTTTTTTTAGAGACGGATAAACAAAAGGAAAACAAATAAAATGTTTGTATAAAAAGCGATAAAAAATTAAAAATAAAATACAAATACAAATCTCAAAATACCATTCTTTTGCAGCAGCGCGAGAGGTAATCATTTAAATACAAACAGTTATAATAAATGTAAACATAATTCACCGTGTAACATTAGTGGTAATAATAGTAGTAATAATACATAATCGATTTTATTTTTATATATATAAGCAATTACAGGTACTGTTGCGTTGTGTGTGTACAGAAATACCAAGCAAACACTATTTTTTATTATTATTATTATACAATATAAATTGACAATAAATGTGTGAGGGTATAAATTAGTTTTAAAACATATTAACATATTATACTGATTAGTAACGAATAGAGAGAACATAATATTATATTTTTTTTAGGTTTAACAATTAATACATTAGTTAACCATCGTAAAACTTCTACAGCTACTAGCGAAATAGCGTTAAAATTGCGATTTTCTGTTTACAATAATATGTTTGTGTATGTGCACTTGTTGTGTTTGTGTATATTTTTTTTATTTTGTACTTAATTGACTAAATATATCATGTTAATATATATTATATAAATATATATGTTTGTGTATGTTTTTGTAATTAATTTATTACTTAAGTAAAACTAAAAGTTTGGCGCAGTATCTAGGAAGAAACACAAATCATTTATATATTAATATATAAAATATATGTAATATTATTATTATGCACTAATAGTAAATGACAAATGTGTAACAGGTATAATATTACTACCTTAAACTACAGTTTGTCAACGCCTTAGATAAATAGGTATAATAATAAAAAATAATACAAAACTTTAAGTAAATGTCTATCACCTATGATAATATTACAATATATTTAATATATATTAAAATGATTTTAAAGCATTTGAGTAAATTGTAATAAGAATATCACAGTATTAAACATGGGTAAAACACTTATACACTATATATTATATTATATTTTTGTTTCTTCGAGGGCTTAAATGAGTTGAAGGTACAAGTAGCAATGAGGAGCAACAGAGTTGTATTAAAATAGACACCGGTAAAAATATTACATTAAAAACTAATAATACTAGTCACCCGATGGCAATTTTTAAGCCTTACATAAATATTGCTATAAACGTTCTAAAAAACTTGAGAATATTATAGTGTTTTTGATCATAAACTGATACAAATATTGTATAGAGATTCAATTAAAAGAGTAGTGAGCAATCATAAACCAAATAAAATGCATGAATTATAAATAAAATTAATGTGTACATTTTAAAGTAATATGGAATACCGACAATTGTCAATGAATCATTAAATATTATCAACAAAAACAGTTTGTTTGAAAGAAGATGTAAAGGTATAAAAAATTGGTTAATACTTCACATGACTAATTTCAAGTATTTAAATTGGGAAAAATATGCTTGGGTGTTAGTGTAATACTGGAAATTCATGCATAGTACATAATTAAATAACTATGGATTGCCATACAATAATATTCTATTAAAATTATCTATCAATTTGTATGGTTTTTTTTTATTATTACAACGTATACATTAATAATTTTTTCCAAATCATTCCACAGCACATATAAAATGATGTTATTAATTGTATACAAATACAATAATAAATACTATCTTAAATACTATAATTATATATTAACTATAACTATTTATAATCAACAAATTCACGACATTAGAATTGTTTAAGTAATACATAGAAAGTTAATAATAATAAAAGTAATAACTGTGGAATAAAAATTAATTATTGAGCGACTAAAAATATTAAAGTATTAATTTAACTAAAATAATTATTAATAAATAATACTAAAAGACTGATTATGAAGGAGAATGTACATGAAAAAAAAAGTTAGGTAATATTAAGTTATAAACACTGATTTTTTAAAATGTTATGAAAGTTGAAAGGAACGAGTTGCACTAATTGTCTGTTTATATTTTGTCATAATTATTTTTAGAATATACATAGAGGATAACTATCACATATTTTTTAAAAAAAGACAATATTAGAGTATATAATATTATTATAAGATGAAAAATCAAAATCATGGTCAAAAAGATTCATTACTCAAGTAATTAAGAAAATAAAAAAAATCACTCTTTTCACAACAATGTTTTAATTTAATACTTATAATTATGTATTATTAATACTATTTACAGCTACAGTATACAGCTCTAAGGAAGAATAATGTTTTGATTTGGCAAGATGAAATAGTCATTTGGCTTCAAAAAGGTGTTTCATGAAATATGTTAGTATATATTTATTTAAAAAGCATAAAAGTAAATAATAGAATTTGGAATGGAATGTTTTTATTTTTTATTTTTTTTTTTAAATGCCAAGGTTAGTTTTGAATATTAGAGTTATTTTTTAATTTAGCCTAATATTCAATGTATAATAATAATAATTATTAATTAATTTATTGTTAATTTTTAAGTAGTTGATTTCATAGGTAAATTTAATTAGCTTTTAATTGTTTTCACAATACTTATATGTTCTAAAATATTACATTATCAATTTCAGAAACACCTTATAGGTTAAAGATAATGAGTTTAGAGTTACCTACAATTCAATAACTCTTAAAATTAAATTACCAATACCTACTTACATTTATAACTTAATCTCCCAAAGTATTATATAGGCATTATTTTCAATGGTTGAACAACACGGTTGCTGATAATTGACATAACCACGTCCACAAGACACTGTCACCAAAGTAAAATCTTTTTTTGATACATCTGATGATCTTGCATGTTGTACTGCTGATGATTCATCAGTTGATCGCAAAGACCATCGACTTGAATTTAAAACATCTTCATTTTTATCATAATCCTTGACACACATTAAACGACCATATAGATCATAAATATCACTAGCTAATGTTTTTGAAGGTGGGCGTTTCAAAACAGTAGGTGGATCTTGTAATGGCACCAAAATAGATATCGGACCAGTATGCCCATGATAAGATACATTTACTTTGCCACTTATTATAGGTACGCCTTCTAAACGAGGTAATGGAACAGTTAAGCTAATACCAGCATCAGTTCCAACCCACAGAAGGCCTTTACAAGCCATCAGTGCAGTAACATTAACTGGTGTAGCAGTGCCTTTTAATCTTATAACATTTGATGCAATATTTATATCCTAGAATAATAAAACAACAATATATATATATATAATAAGCAAGTATTATTATTATAAACAAAATAAATACGATACTATTCAATCACTATACTACTATAGACACTATAAATCTTACCTGTAAATGTTTAAATGTTTCAGTATGATACAAACAAACAGTTGTTGAATTCATTAACGAAAGCCAAAGTCCAACACCAGAATGAGCCAAAAGATTAACATTCTTTCCATGATGAATGGTAAAATTTTTCTAAATAAAATTGATATTTCAATTATTTGATGAATTACTAAATAATGATATATTATTTAAATTGATATTTACTTGAAGTTCTCCAGTGATAGCACTCATAACAAACACTTGTTTTCCGCATGCTACGTATAACGATAAATTGATGGGTAATATACATGTAATAGGCGCATCAGGACCTAATACTACAATCTCTGGTTCTTTGGACTGGTTACCTCTTCTATAAAGTAATAATGAGCCATTTGATAAAGCTACAAAAACAGTATCACAATGGTGTTTGATTGCTGTGACTCTGAGGCTCTCGTCTTCACCTGGTAATGAAATACTTGCTTCTTCCGACATGTCAGCGGTATTAAAAATTAAAATACTGTAAAACCAAAATGAAAAATGTATTACTATTTATTGATTAAAACTAATATATTTTAAAAGATTTATAAAAATACTTTAATTACCTTTTATGATTAGTACCCATCCAAACTGTATCAGATGCTCTAACATACTCTATAGCAGTTACAATAGTTTGTGGCAAGTCTAATGTTGTAATTTGTTTAAGAATACAAGTATTATTAACAGACATGATGGCTATATGTGTATTCATCGGAATATTTGTAGTGCAAACCCACAAATATGAAAATTTACCACAGCCAGAAGAATAAAAACATCCACAAGTCACCTGCATAGTTATTAAACATAACTTTAATTTTTTACTAAGAAGATACACCTGCATGTGTTGTCTCCGTCTTACAAACATACAACATGGCTCATTTGTGTTTAGTGTTTAATATAACTGATTTTTTGTTATCAACTTTAATATCAAAATAAACTGAAAGATTATCAAACATGAAGGTAAGAATAATAATCTATTAATCATTGTAAAAAACTGATGAAAGATAAAATAATTCTCTTATCTTTAAGTTTTAATAATAGGTTAATTCAATCAAATATCAAAGTTAACAACACATAATAAGTTCTAATGAATACAAATGTCAAATTTTTTATGTTGTATGTTTTCAAAATGGATACACAGCACAATATGCAGTTATGATATTTTCCTTTTAATTCAATTTAAATATTACCTCTGCTTGTTTACTAGATGAAGTTATAGGATGAGCACCAACAAATAGAGGCATTTTTGTCATTGGTCGCATCAACTCCTGGTCAGGAACTTCCCAAGCTGGAGAATTATTTGGATCGAGAGCTAATCGTGCAAGCCTTAATTCTACAAAACATTTTTAAAGTAAGAAAAGTAAAAATACATAATTAGTCTAAAATTTACCAGTAATCCATCCTTTACGTAAATCAGGATTTTCCATTTGAAAAGTGTATCCTTGACGATTAATAAATAACTGAAGACAGCAAGAATCCATCCATGCTACCTGATCTCCTTTGTATTGCACTTCACACTGTATTGCATTTAAGACTCCTTTTAAATTATCTGGAGCAAGATCCTAAAAACAAAAGCATCATTTCATAAAAGAAAAATTATTTATTAATAATTAAAAAATATAATTTTAATAATTCTAATTATATAATTAGAAATTAAAACTAACCAAATATGTGCCTTTTAATGTTGATGCTAATTCAACAATACGACTGATTACTTGATAATCATGCATAAGATGGTTCATTTCATTACATAAATTATCTGTTGTGATACTATTATGCGATCCTGCACTACCAGCAATTGAACGTGACACACTAGGTAATGACAATGTGTCAATGACCTATAAATAAAAAAATATTATAAAATAAAATTTAAAAATAATATTATAAGAGAAAAAAATAAAATAACTGTAACATACTTGAATTTCAGCAATTGGAAAACTCCATTTGAACGTTAATCTTTTTTGAGATGTACTATTGGAATCATCTTTGTTATTGACTGAGACACATACAAGCAAATCATTTAGTAATAACAGACGTCGAGGTTTACATTTTCCAATGACCTCTCCATGATTAATTTCCTAAGAATAATATTAATAAATATGATTTATTTTAAAAAGTAATAAAAATGTGTAATTTATATTAAGAACTCACTATTTGAGTAACATCATCTTGTCTTAGGAGACATCTGTTGCTGTCTGCTATTGGACGAACAGCTAACTTACTAGACACAGATTTTAACATTTCTTTAAATGCTTGAGCCTGCTCACTCTCACGTTTCCTTTCATTGAGCATTTCTGCTAATGATTCCAATTGAGTTAATGCTAACTGTAAAGACATTCTATCGGGATGACCATAACCTGTATTATGCAATAAATCCTAAAAAATAAATGCATGTAATAAAAAATATTTAAATCATAGTTTTAAATTAAAATAATATTAAATACAAACCTGGAGGAAAAGAATGAACTGTGGAAATCGTTGTACAGGTTTAACCATTAAACTATAAAACGAAAGACGGTCATGGGATGCTTCTTGTCGATTCTAAAAAATAAAAAAAATTAAAATTAACTATGTTCAACACAAAAGTAAAATATAAATACTAACTTTAAAAAATTCTGCAAGAGATGCTTTTCTTTTGGTTTCAGTCTTAGCCAATTCCATAGCATTTAAAAAATTGTTAATAAACCCACTATATATATCCAACACAATTGCTTTACTAAAAGATCCTACGAAAACATCACCAATTCTATGATCACGATCCCAATTTGCAACAGCTTCCGCTAACGCTATTCTAAATAGTGTATGGCACTGAAGTATCTCTGGAACTCGATGAAAAAGAATTGAAATTTTTGACTGACTTAAAATTGATGGCATACTTTGTTCCAGAGGCTTTTTATAATCCTAATATCATAAAATATGCAGTTTTAAATTAAATAATATACTTTTAAAATGCAAAATAAATTTTTATTAACTCACATTCACAAGTCTATGAAGAGTAGCTAAATATGAATTTTCACTCCTCACAATATCATCAACAATATATCTACGTCTTAATTCTTGTTCAGAAATATCAGGAGGTGCTGGTGGAAGACTTGGTGGAATAAGTCGTCTAGAAAAACAGTCTTCTTCAACCTACAAATAACAATTTATTTAATATTAAATATTACTATAATATCTAACTTTATACCAACTAGAATATATTTTTTTTGTTTTTCTAATGGATATATTTACACAACGTTTATAAATATAATTAAAATGATAATATTATTATACCTCTGGTAATAAAGGCATTTTACTATTTGGTCGAACATCTAGATCATATTGAGAGCATCTTCTTAATGAAAACCATCTCGATAATAAACCAGGACTAGAAGGTGGATCTGGAGATGGGGGGTTCTTTGTCCATCTTAATGTCTTAGAAACATTGTTTCTAGTATCATAACTCCTAAAAATAAAAATAAGAAATATGAAAAAAAAAGTATTAAAAGAATAACAGAGAAAAGTAAGTACATACTTGTTACTTTCTTCTTCTGATGAAAGTTCTGGATCTCTATCAGAACTTGAACTTTTTTGTGAAGGAGTATGGCGTTCATTAATAGTGGTTGATTGTGTTACTTCATCCCACGAATTTTGTCGCCATCGCACAGACTCATCTGTTTATAAATGAAATATTTAGGTGAGTACATTTTTCTTATTTATCCTTTTATATTTTTAAAACTATTATTAACCAAATTAAATAATAACAAATATATTAAGTTGTATTATTGCTTTTTAATCCAATTTATATAAATACAAACTAAAAAAAAAGTATAATTTTCAGTTAAAAAAAAACAACATTCTTAATTTCATATTCTGAAGCAAAATATTTTTTGGAATATTTTAATACATAAGAATCTAAATTCAAACGAGTAGTTTTTAAGTTATAAGTATTTTATTAAGGTGAGTGGGGTAGAGTAGTGTTAGGATAACCTAAAAAATGTTGGCCTTCCTAAACTTACCTAAACTTTAAATACTTATAAAGTTAAAAACTACTTGTCTGAATTTCGACTTTTATGTATCTAAATATTCCAAAATATTCTATTCCAGCATATAAAATTAAATATGTATATTACCATTCAAAAAAGTAAAAACTTAAACAAAATACTTAAGACTCAGTTTTTTAAAAATATTAATAGTTTTTTTTTAATTATGAGTGGTTCATGTTAAAATAATCACCATGTATAAGTAATATACAATACTAACCAAGCTAAAAATTTGTTGCATTGTGTAACAATTCACAATATGTCATTTTTATTTTAAATTATTTTATTTATCCAAATTAACTTTAAAATCACTATTTGGTTGATAGTAATAACCAGGGCTAGGATTTATATACAAAGGTATGTTCTTTTTTGCGATTTCTGATTATTGATTTTGTCAGTAACGTCCATGAATCACCTCATGATGAGATAAATGATGGTGTTTTTATTTTGCATATTTTGGATAAAATGCATATTATTGCATATTTAGATTATAAGAATGCAAAAAATGCATGTTTTATAGTATATTTCGTACTTAATTCTAGCCCTGCTGGTTAAAGTATAAAATTTAGTTATTTTGTCAAACATAAATTTTCCAATTATTCAAACATAAAATTCAATTTTCCACTATTGAATGTGAATAATAAATTTTTTTCTCAATTATATTATATTAAGACAAACAGCCAATCACTGATGTATTTCAGTAAATAGATATTTTTTTTGTAAATATATTTTTGAGTTTATCTTTTAAAAAATTAAATGCATATTTTACAATTTTTTATTGCATACAAATCGTAACTCTGGTAATAACTATATTAACAAAGAGTTTGTCCAGCCAATATATGAAATAATTACAATAATTTACACGTTATCTCATGCATCCTGTAATTGTTACTACTAAAGGCAAAATGTTTTTTTTTTTTTTTTATCCATGTTTTAATTATAAAATAGAATTATCTAAATACCATGATAAATAGGCAAAATTATTTTAATTACTCATTGTAAAATATTCATATTTATCAATATAGTTTAACCTAATATTTGTAAAAGAACATTAGTTTACAATATGATGTTTCAATTTTTTCTTTGTATTTTATGAATATTAATAAAATTAAAATTAAATAAATATTTATTTTAACAGTAATATAAAATGTTTTATATGTTTTCTTAAAATTTGCATAATGATATTTATGAGATACATCTATAATTAATTGTAAATCTAAAATAAAATTGTGTATGTTTATGTATCTACTCAAAATCTAATACAAATTAAACAACTAACCTGGAAGTGATGTTTTACTTGGGCTTGGTGAAATTAATGTAGGCATTTTATTCCAAAACCGTTTTGTGCTAAAATGAGATTTACGAGGCCGGCTTAAACTATTTGTACCACAACTGCTAGCATCACAAGCAACCCCACTATCTACACTCAAATTTACTGGTGAGCCATCTCTTGAAGTTCCTAAATTAAGGCCAGATGAACCATTATTGTTTAAACATGCACCATTGTCAGGCATTATCATCGCTTCCATTGATAAATTCAATTCATCCAAAACCTTAAACAAAAATACATAATTATACATAAAATACATCATACATATCATGTGGTTAAAAGAATACTTGCCTGTAAATGTTTTGAGTGGACATATCTAACTTCTTCATCAAGTTTAGATGTCCCAATCTCTTCATATATGTTCTCTTCGCGTCCATATCGGTTGATATAACTATGTTTTGAACATGAATGTGGTTTAGACCCATGAGGACCATGTTCATAATATGCATAAGCATAGTCACCGTTGCTGGAAGCGGGTCCACTGTACCGGGGACAGGTACGTCGACCATCCACATATTGTGATTGTTTATCTCTGGATGCCATTTTAATCAGCTATGATATACCTAAACATATATGCAAATAAATTTATTAAACTACCTAGATACTTTTAACATTTAAATCTAAAATGCAATTAAGCAAATTTATTATCCTATTTCGAAATTATGAATGTATTTAATGATTCAATATAACTTGTAAGATATGATCAAAACAGGAATTTAAATATCTGATAGTTGTTATTATTATATTATATTATACGGAATGGACCCATTTTTACAAGACATATTGTACAGTTTATATTTCAATTTACATTTAAGATAGTCATTATATTTTAACAAAAGAAGAATATAGAATGGTATTAAAAGTAGTAGGTAAATATAATTTTAATTATAAAATAATTGTGTTCGACAATGTATGAATAATTCATACTGAAAAAGTTTTAACATGTTATCTCATGTTTAAAAAAATTGAAGGTCCAAATGCCAAAAACTAGAGCCAAAATATTATATATTTAATAACTCGAATTAAAATAATAATGTCGCAGATAAAATAGAAGTATATTAAAATAATAATATTTTTATTTTATTTTTTATTTAAATTAATATTGAAAAATTACTGGGCCTCACAGAGAAAAACTTGTGTGGAGGCCCAAAAAAATATCCAATGTTCTAATTATGTATTAACAAAAAATTATGTTTAATTTAAACTACCATTAGACAATTTTATGTAACTAAAAATAATCTATAGTTGCTAGCTAATATTTAATACTTAAAATACTTAACTATTAATCATAACTATTTTTTATAATATAAGTATTAGAATTAAGCCGATATTTAGTTATTTTAAGTAATCAATTAAATTGTCAAATCTTAATACAGGTGGTCCACAAAATATATGTTAATAAAACTTAAGAATAAGTGCAATATTCATAATCTTTAAACTATATAATAATTTATTTAGGAACTACCTCATCTTAAATATAAAATTGCTGTATTTAAATATTGCTGACTAATAAATATATTACTGTACATGAAGCAAATATAAACTTAAAATTAACATTAAGATATTGAAACAAAAGACTATAATACCTAAATTAATAGATTTATATATATATATATTTTGTTGAACAATTTTGGGGTGAGTAATAAAAGACGAAATAAGTGTTATCATTTGGTCTCGCCTACAGTTAATATTATTTTTATAAATTATTTTACGTAAAAAAATAAATATTATATCAACTTAACAAAAATGATTGAAACCCTTACGTTTTTTGTAATACTATCCATTGCCAGTGGTACAATAATGTAATTCGAAACACAAACACTAATAAAACATTTTGACTCCTTAGAAATAAAATTCTTAATATTTTAAAGATCACAACGACGACGACGATAACACTACACAGCAGCTATTGGGAAATCATCCGACGAAACTATCATAGACTACAATGTGTACAAGTACAACGAATGAAAAAAATTTACAAATTAACAGTAAAAAATACTTAATCAGAAATCAGAACAACAACATTGGTTAATTGACATTATTGGGGGAACGACTTGTGTGATTTGGGAGAAGGATAAAAAAAAACCGTACATAAAAAAACAATACTATATTATGTACCTGTATAGTAATGAAATGAATAATGATGGAGTGGTGATCAGATTATTTATTAGGACGCGTTTGGAAAACAGTAATCGTGGCTGCGCTCAGTTGACTGTCTGCCGTTATCACGGTCATAGCATGCGTTTCTCCTCCATTTTTGGATTTTCTGAAACGATAACGATAACGCTTGAAAATTAAAAATCATAACATTTATCATCCTACCATCCAGGGAACCGGGTACGGGTTCACAAAACACGGGATAAGGCTTTCTGATTTTTGATAATTGTAATTTGCAGCTTGTGAACGAATTACCACTCAACAGTTAAAATAATCAATTGTTAAGTGCTGCACTGTTGTAGTCCGCTCCCGACTGATGAACGAATTACGTTTTTGTTTTGTCGAAGTCTTGCGTTCTTAACGACACCAAAAGAGTATAATACAAAAATACCGTCCGATTAGAATATTCGAGTGACGATGGCAAATCTACATCCCGGCGCACCGCAGCAGAAACCATCTCCAGATTCTCTGGTAAATCATATTTTGATGACTCGTACTATTGCACCTCTCTATATCATAACTATGTTCTGGCATTCGTGAAATGTTTTATAGTATGAACTTAAGTTCTATTTTTCTTTGTTGTGTAGTTCTATCAGTTCTCGCCAGAAGAAACCAGAGTCATGAACGAATGCAACTCCGAAAGTTTTTTTCAGAGAAGCCTACCATTATCGCTCATCACTGGTGCTGTTTCGTATGCTGCAGTTAATGCCGGTAAGCTATTCTGTTGTTGTGTTTTGCTTTGTTTTTATATAGTACTAAAATACTAATTTCAAAACTATCATTTTAAACAAAAATCTAAGTATTTTTAAGTATGTAATAGATTTGTACACTACTGCCTAAAAAACCTTTTAAAACTGGTCTAAGTTGCCTAGAAATCATTTTATATACTGATATATCTTATATGTTAATTTGTCATATGTGTATTGTTTAAGGTTATTTAAAAAAGAGTTTGAAATGGGGTCCATGGCCTAAAGCAATATTTGGTGGTCTGTTTGGTTATCTAATTGGTAAATATTCTTATCAAGCAAAATGTGCTGAAAAATTAATGCAATTACCCAATAGTGAACTTGGACGAGTTCTCAGGGAACGTAGAGGAAAAACGAGTGGTGAATTTTTCCAAGGGTAAAAAAGAATAATATACAATATCATATACAATAAATTCTATCTAATTATCTTCATTTATTTTTCAGAAATGCCATTAGTCCAACAAACGTTACACCTGGTAATGATGTACCAACACTTATGACTGATTACAAATCTGATATAGATATTGATATGCATAAACCTATAAATTCTTTAGATACAGATTATAGACCCAATTATGATGGTAGGATTATATCCTTAATTTTATTATTTTCATATTTTACATCCATTTGTATTTTAGGTTTACCCCTTAGGAAGGATAATGAACTTTCATTGTCAAATGTTACACCGACTTCTTATGAAGACCTTAGGAATCGTAATAGACAAGACTATGATAGAACACAACCAAATAAACCAACTTACAGGTAAATCATTTAAATAATTATACTCTGTTCATATTAAGAAGAAACCTAGATGGATGACTTGTGCACAGGTTTGTGACATTCAATTTACAGGTGTTCAGTTGGTTGACTACATAGGTGACAAATGAATGTTGCCCAGCAAAAGCTGGTGCTGAGGTTTCTCCTTAATATAAATAGAGTATATAATTTTTTTAATGTTTTGTTTTATATACATAGATAACTAGTAACAATGTTCACTACCAGTGGCGTATTTTTGGGGGTGTCCACGGTGTCTAGATACCCCCCAAACTGAAAAAAAAAATTTAATATTTAATGTCGATAAATTTTGAAGGAAATTTGGTAAACAATAATATATGAATCGTTATTAACTAATTTAAAATTACTTTATGACTTTATATAATATTAAATTAGTCAATAACGAATCACATATTATTGTTTACCAAATTCCCTTCAAAATTTATCGACATTAAATATTAAATTTTTTTTTATATAAAGTAATAAACTAATTAGGAAGGAAAATAAATTTAGTTTTAAATAATGTAATTATTATCCTATTATATTTTTAATTATTTATAAAACTGTTATTCTCATAGCATCACTGGTATTGAATTTAACAAACAAAATACATTGTAATAATGATGTTTACAGTAGGTATTTTATACCTATATGATTTAAATTACATAAAAATTACTATTTTTAATTAAATAAATAAAAATGTTTCATTACAATATTTGATGAGTATATTATAATCTTTGTGGTAGTAGATGTAAAGCAGAAATATTGCAACCAATTAACAAATAAGTATATACCTATATTATCTGGACACCCCCCAAAAAAATATTCAAAATACGCCACTGTTCACAACATAAATAAATAGTAATTGTCTTTTTTTAATTTAAATAGTGATAAGTAATGATTTGCTTTAATTTATTTATGATTTGAAAATTATTTTGAAACTTGAAAAAAATTAATAATGATTATTGACTATAACTGTTTACATTTTAAATATTTAGGCCACCACCTCCATCAAATACTCAACCAATATGGGATAATCAAGCTTATCCACCATCAAATACTCAACCAATATGGAATAATCAAGCTTATCCAGCATCTGATCAAACAAGGACTCCTCAATCACGTAATCAATATGGAGATGTTGTATAGTTATAGATAAAATCATTTCCCATTTATTAAATGTAATATAATATTAGTTTTGTTTGTTATAACCTAATAAATTTTTAAGCTTCCGAAAGTACATTTTTAATTTATATGCTATTGATTTAGAATGTCATCCCTCGAGTTCTAACTACTATAGATTTAATAATATGAGCACAGAATAACATTGTATACCAGTGGTGTGCTGAACAATTTTCAAACCTGAAGCATCTACTATTTGGTCACACATGTGGCAATGCATCCACAACTTTTAATTTACAATTGTTTTTCACTTAATAATATAATTATTAATTAATATTACTGAACAGTGAAAACTTTTTATCATACTAAATTCATTGGCTGATACCCACCCAACCATAATTTTGGTCATGAGGCACTTGCCTTTAAAAAAAACCTACTTTGGCACGTCACTGATGTGTAATAATTACTCGAAAATATCAGATAATATTTTATGATATTAATATGCAACATTATACATTTTACAATAAAATGAGTTTCTAATTTGTGATCATTGTTGAATTTGTAAGTAATATAATATACTAGTAAGTTAACAAAAAAAAATACAACTGCCATTTAATGTTTGTCTTATGGGATAGTGTATTATAGAAATATTTGTAAACTGTTCACTGTAATTACTAAGTACGTACTAATATATTATCTGTTCAAATTTGAGATAGAAATTGGTTTTTCAATGTATACATATTGTGTCTTAAAAACTCAATAAGTTCTTCTGAAAATATTGTCACCCATTCCAGTAATCCTATACACTAAACTTCAGTATCAGTATTAAAAAAATATTTTGTTATTACTTATTAATATGAAATATCATTAAAAATGACCCTCCAAAGTTATCAATATTGATTTTAGTAAAAATATGCAACAACCCTTTGTTGTGTTAAAAACATTTCATGAAAATTAAATGAAAATTATTTAAAAGTATACAATATTTCCATGTACAATAATTTAGTAGACAAGCATAGATTAGCCAACATGGTTTTATTCCACCTCAAAGTTATTGAATATTGAATAAAGCATACAAGCATGTTGCATGTGTTTATGTATATTAAAATTTAAGTATTTTTTATCTGGTGGCAACTTTGACATTGTATTATAAAAATAATAAAATAGCATTTATACAGAAGTTTTATTTTATGTTACAATATACTTATTATTATTATAATATATCTATATAAATTTAAATATAATTATTTATTATGATTATGGAACATTATTCATATATGCTGTTAGAAATTCAGTATAGAAGTTTTGATTTTAAATTAATATTTAAAAATTAGAAGCAGATAATTTAATTTTAAAATTTAAATTGAATATTTTCAAAACATATAATAAGAGCTATAAATCAAATTAAATAATAAAACAATTTAATGAATTATAATTTATAATTCTTCTAATTTTGGACAAACAATTGTGTTCAAAACAGCTTGTTGTGGTATTTTTTTTGCTAGTTTCAATGAAGGGCCTCCATCTTCTATCTTACAGTTATTGTGAAAACGTACCCCTTTAGATGTCATTCGCTTATCTTCCCCAATGTTTTCCTTAGATGAAGATACTAGAAAGAAAAAAAATTAATAAATAATGAGTATAAAAACTATGCAAGGAATATATACTAGAAATGTCTTTACATTTAGATTTCAATACAGAAATTTGTTGTTCTAATTCTTTTAATTGCAGTTTGTCTCTTCTCATCTCTTTCTTAAGCTGTCGAATTTCACATTCACCTTTAAAACACTGTTGTCGAGCTTCCATATCTCGAATAGATCTTCTATTCATTTCTTCTTCTAAGGCTTTTTTCTCTTTTCTGAAACAAAAATAATTCATGAAAAATCAAAATATAACATTTTGAATAACACAAAATTACAGCATACCGGACATCAGATACAATTTGAAGAACAACATTCATGCCATCATTACTTAAATTATCTATTTTTAATACTTGTGGGGTCTCTGGTCTTTTATCTAATTCTCTTATTTTGGCTTCTAAATCCTATAAACAGTAAATATAAGTAAATCAACATGCATACCAATTTTTGTTATAAATTATCTTACGCTTATACGATTTTTATAACTTTGAATTAAAGTAGATTTTTCCAAGTCATCATTTCTTTCAGTTTCTAACAACTGTTTTTCCAATCTCATAATTTCCATCTAAATAATAATTAATTTGAATAAATTTTAATAAGTGAAAATTTAACAATTTTTAAAACCTTCATTTGATTGTTATCATGATTGGCTTTTGATAAACATTTTTTTAAAGTTTCATATTTTTCTCTTTTCATTTCCAACTCGGTTGTCAATGCTTGTCTTTTGTCATCCACTTCAGCAAACAATGAATTTCCTCTTTTATTATGATCATTCAGGTTATTTATACTATTAAGCTGCAACCTGAGCATTTCACATTCTTCTTGCAATGTCTAACATAAATTATTATTACTATAATAATTTTGGAAAAAAAGTGCAAATAAAAAAGTTGATAATGTAAAAATTATACCTCATATTTTTGCTTCCATTCATTTAATTGATCAGTTTTAAAATCAACTTTTACTTTAAATTCTTCTAATTCTTCAATAGCTTTACTTTTTGAATGTTCCAACTCCATAATGATAATTTCTTGATTGTTTATAATATTTTGCATCTCTTCATATTTTTCCTTTAAAAAATAATTTAAAATGTTACTTATTGACGATCTTAATTCAAATATATTTTACTATCATATATTTATATGTAATTAATAATACTTTTTTTTCATTTAACTCAGTTTTTAATTCTGTTATAATACTTTCATTTAAATTTACTGGAGAATCTTCTTTTGGTTTATCTTTTAAATTTTTTAAAACTGATAGTTGTTCATTCAATAAATCTATCTGTGATAGATGGTCTTTTTGTTGGTCTAATAATTTGAACTCTAAATTAGAATACTGGAAAATAATTAAATTGAAACAAATTAATGTTTAATTAAAAATATATTTTATAGCTGAAATTATACATGCTTGTAAAATACTAATAACTAATAGCCAATAAGTAATTTATAAATTACTTTTACAGTCCATTGCCTTAAATCTGATTCTTTTGTTAAAATTTCTGATTTCAATTTAATATTATCATCTTCGACTATTTGTAATTGCTCTACATCATTTTGAAGTTCACTAATAAATGCATTTTTTGTTTTCAATTGCAGTTGTGTTTGATATAATTCTTGTTTCAAAATCTATATAAGAAACAAATTTGTATTATCAAACAAGATTAAGGTTTAATTCAACACTATTATTTAAAAACAATCTTACTACAATTGTACAGTAAAGTAAATAGTTCATAAATAATTATAATTTAAACATCTTTGTTTGTATCATTGAACTTTTAAATTTTTCTTATAATACATATTACTTACATCAATTGTAGTCACACTAGGACGATTATAGTTTAATGACGCGCTTACAGAGCTTTCATTATTTTGAGATGAATTTTCATTCATTTTGTCTAGATGATTTCAAATTTAAAACTAGAAAACAAAAATCTAGTAACGAGCGTTACACTAGAATATTAAACAATCAAAGTTAGAACTTATAATAATTACCAGGTAGTTAATAGGGCTGAAGTATAATCACTAGTTACTTATTATTTGTAAGAACTTAAAACCAATAGAACCTTTAAATATAAACCTGTTGATACTGATTAACATAGTTTAATCATTTAATCGAATTTAAAATGGTACGTTAAAAATGTTAAAATTGAATTCAATAATATAATCATTGTTGGCATACAAAAAACGGTTAAGTTTAATTTACTGATTGGACGAGTTCCTCAGTTGTGCCAACCTTCCGTAAATTTGTCGCTCATCCAAGGTGGATTGATAAGTAAGCGATAAATATTATGCTCAGTTCAGTTTTATTAACTTGTAAAGTTAACTGATTCGGACGAATAAGTAAATAACAAATGAACCAAGTATCCAGATAAAATATAATTCACATCAATGTAATATTTACACTAAAACTATATTTAATTATAATAATAACTGTAAAAATTGTTTTCAATAATTATACACACTATAGGGACGATTTGACCTCCAAAAATAGTATAAAACGACTCTCCAAACAAATAATCGACATGTGCGTTGTTCAGTATCAACTCGCGAATACGTTTGTCGCCGGCTTGAATAAATCTGTCATATTTAGTAGACCTAGACCATGCTCGGTTTACAAGCTCAAATCGTCTACGTCAGTGTTAATAAATGTAAAGGTAACCGTAATACTGAAAGTTATATTGCCTATGTATGTTTTTATAAGGGGTTCTAATAAACATATTTTTTCATATAAAATTAAAGATTATTAATTTAATTATTCTTTTTTCTTAACAAGGCAAAAACTACAGTATTTAAAATTTTAAAATATCCAAAGAATCATCACTTAAACTCGATTGTTGCCAAGATAGTGAGTTATGTGTGGATGCAGTATACATGTTTTTAGCAACATGAAAACTGTAGCACCAAAAAAAAAACGTAATTCCCTAATTTACAGTGGCGTATTTACGGGGGGGTCCAGGGGTATTGGACCCCCCCAGAACCTCTAAAAAAAAAAACTAAAAATTCTTACATTTTTGCAAACCCCGATTTATATAGGCACGTGTAGACGATGCAGTTTTTTCTCGTAAACAAAATATTTATATAAAATATAGCTTAAAATTAACCAACTGTCGCGGTCGAACGCTCAAAAATCCGCCGCCGCACGTAACTAAACTTTTCCTTGTATTGTATGTATTACCACTTTATAAAATACCCATATTAGATAAACATCAATAATTGTAAAAAAAAAAAGACTCTTCGATTTTATACTTTAAGATATAATAAAACAACTATTTTTTATTCTTATAATCTATTAAAAACTATTTCTTTATGTCAATGACATAATGTTCACAAAACATAATATACACAATTTAATTATTTTAGAACTCTATACGACCGTATTATTATATTGTTGTTTAATAACATTTTAAATATCAATTATCGTAGGCTAGACGACTATTATTAACATTATAGTATAATATTTATGTAACATAGGGACACAAATTATAATATTGATGTAAGAACGTCCCCTCTACGACAACAGTCAACAGCGAGACTAATTACACGCATGGCAGCGGTGGAATAATGCTATGCTTATGTTGACTCATTCTAGGAACAAGGCTATTTTACTATTAATATTAAATATTTAGTTGCTTATACAAAATGTATATGGGAATTACCCTACTCGATGATCGTGAATATTCAATAACAACACACTCCTCACTATTATTATAAGAAAAGTATCTACTAATATTTACCTTAATTTAAAAAATTGATATTAAGCATAAGCACGATTTAAGTTTCGAGACACAATAAGTGCTAAGCGCATAACCATAAATTATATTTTAAAGATAAGTATAGTACATATTAAAAAATTAACCCCCCCACGGCCGGCCACCATGACAAAATCATTTGACCGCCACTGCAGGTTCGAACCACCTTGGCTCAAGATCACTACTAATTTAGTAATATTAAATACATTTTCTAAAAGTAACCTGCAAAGAGACAAAGTTATATAATTAGCCATTAACTTTTGTGTTTTTTTTGTATATAATCTATATTAAGTTGAAAAGTTAATACAATTTGTTTTGTATTATTATTTTTTTGTTACTATTACATAGTACAAAAGTATTTAAAAGTAGAATATTTATTAGAGTACTTAAAAACTGTATTCAAGATATTACTTAAGTCTGTAATAATGCTAAGTGTTAATTTATTAATTACCAAAATCCATTTTTTTTAGCTCAAGTTAGCAAAACTTAACAAATATGTTGCGAATTTGTAAAGCGTAATCACGAATTCACGAATGAACATATTATAAAATATAAATATCATGATAATTAGGGGTTCCGAGTAAAAGTGCGGGATAGATTGATAATATAATTTTAATCAGTTGATTAATAATTATAATTGAATAACACATTTTGTAATGCAACTTTACTGTAGATGGAATATTGGAACGCACAATTTTGATAATTGTACATTTGTACGTCTATCTATGAGTTCTAAAACTTCAAAAATTATTAAAAAGATTTATATTCTTCAATAAAAGATAATACAAATTCATAAAATTCATAAAATTATAAAATACTGTTTTGTTTTTTATATTTGTTTATTTACCATTTATCAAATATTGGTAATCGGTAAAAAACAACAAGAAAAAAACGACTAAGTGAAAAACGTTAATTTTGGTTAAAACTTAAAAGTTATTAAAATAATTGTCGTCATAAATAAATTTTTTTTTAAATTACATAGAAATTCGAAAGCACGCTTGTTGAAATAAACTTTACATTTATATTAGTTTTTTTTAATATGTAAGTAATATATATATATATATATTATTATAAGTAAGGCTTCAACATCACAGATCATTAGCCTAAAGTTATATTTGTATACCTACACAATAATACACATAGGTTGCGATAAACCACATTTTATCCTTAAAAATGTAATCGTATTTTAAACCTGGTGCTAAGTACCTACGTAATTTTGATGAACAAAGTCGCAACGATAATAATAATAATAAAGAGAACAGACACCTATTACTTATTGACTATTGAGTATAATAAAAGTTTAAATTACGACTTAGAATGTTATGACAAGATTATGGGTATAAACCTATAGGTTCTACAATATTTTGTAAAACATTAGGCGGTAACGACAGTTACATCTTGATCGTTCGACGTGAATCGCGATACTTTACCGAAATTTAATAATTAACTAAAAATAATTGACTTTTTATAATATATTTAATATTAATACCTATTTGAAATTTTAAAGTTATCTGCATTTAATGTTTTTTGTCGTGTCGTATACTATTCGATATGATATCTACATAATTTATTTTCATTATTATTTATTTATTTATTTATAAAATCTCGTTTTTTTCCTAGATTCCAAATATTAATACTGCTGAAATTAATTTATATTATATTTTTCTTCCATGATACTTATATAAGACTTCACAGATAAAATAAATATAAGTAATAATATTATTTTTTATATATTTTCATAAATTTGTAGAATTTTTTTTTATCTACAGTTGATAAAGATGAAATTGATAAAAATAATATCTATTAACATTTAGATAATAGTTAATTTCATAATTAATAGTTTTATCTAAAGCCGTGGTAAATAGGCATTAAGTAATACGTATAGGTATACTTATATCAGTTGTTTTTTTTCTTTCTGCTTAATCCTTTAAACTCTAAGTTTGTACATTCAAACTTAAATTCATTTTGGAAGTCTAATATTGTGGTATTGGTATTTGACATCCAGTTACAGTACAATTTTAGACTTGTAAGTATTTGTTACTGCATTAATTATATTTTTTATAATACATAATAAATACACTTTATATTGACTAATCATAAAATATTTATTAATTTATAATCTCAAATAAATATATACTTATCTAAAACTTGAAAAATTGTTTATTCTATTTGTGTTAATGCTATTACTTAAGTCATTATAAATTTCATTTTTCTTATAGATATTTCAATCAGGTTTTAGAAAAATGACGTCAAAAAGTGGTGCTGTTGAAGTGTCTGAAGGGTAAATTATTTTATTTATAACTGTCTCTTATGTAATTTTACATTCCTTAGTTTAAAGTTCTACAACTGTTCATCATTATTCATTAAATTCAAATTTCTTTTAATTTAAGAATTATATTGTTTGAAAAAAAACCATCTTGAAATTTATTATTTTGTAGCTTAGATGTGTATGTTTTATTTTTATTAAATATTTTTCTACAACTAGGGTTCAATAGTTATATTTTTTTTCATATAGTCCTTGTGAATGTAAATAATTACCTAAGTAATTATATAATTTGTACAATAACTTATTTAAAAATTTTGCGTTAAAAATTATAATACTTACTGATTTTGTAACTATAGATGTATTTTTATATAACTTAATTTTAAAGTGGTATTAAATCTAATTTTATAGTATAATCTTTATTTTCCATAAATAGTATTTATTTAATTTTTACTGTTTTTATTTTTTGTTTTTAATATTAATTTTAAATTTTTATCAGTGAGCAAGTTAAATCTAAAAGTCAACTAAAAAAAGAAGAGAAACTTGCAGCCAAAGCGATGAAGAAGGAACAGTTCAAAACAATAAATGTAAATATATAATATTTTTACTTTTTTAATTATAGTTAAAATTGACTTTCAAATTAATAATCGGTTTAATATCAACTAATAATTAATTATTGTGATTGTTCTATTATAATGCATCAAGTTAAATTTTATATTTCACTAGATATACAAATAAATTTGAATCTTATATTATAATATTTAATTTAAATAGAAAGCAAATACTAATGACCAAGCATCTGGTGAAGATATTTCTGTTGGAAAGTATGGAGTTTTAAAAATGATCCAAAGTTCAAAAAATTTTGTATCTGATCGAATATTTGTGGATGTAAAAAACATTATACCTGTTTTAGCTGACAATAGTGTTTGGATACGTGGAAGACTTCATACTAGTCGTGCCAAAGGCAATTAAAAAAATAAAATATAGTATTTATTTTATGCATTTTAACATATATTAATTTTAGGTAAACAATGTTTTATGGTTGTCAGACAGCAGCAATGGTCTATTCAGGTGTTAGCTGTAGTATCTGATACTATTAGTAAACAATTTGTTAAGTTTTGTTCTAAGTAAGGAAGAAAAAATATTAATAGCTTAATACAATCAGTAATTATTTATTTATTTTGATTTGTAGTATTAACAAGGAGTCTATAGTAGATATTAAAGGTAAAGTTACAAAAACCCCTTCTAAAATTGGATCGTGCTCACAACAAGATGTTGAATTACATATTGAAGAATTATGGGTTGTTAGTCAGTCTGCTAATCAACTTCCTTTACTTATTGAAGATGCATCAAGGCCAATTAAAGGGGATGATGATGTAAAATATTATCTATATTGATATTATACTCCAGCTCACGAGAGATCAGTACTTTCATGCGCATGTAAAAATGGGTAAATGAGTGGAGGATGCGCGGAATTGGACAATTTTGGTCGAAATATGGTACTATTCTCTCGTGGGCCAGAGTATAGTAAAATGTGCATTATTTGCACTTAAAAGGACATTGTACCCGCATGTGCTATCTTTATCTTACTATTGTACATCTTACCAAATTTGAATTCAGCAGAATTCATTTTATGCTGTTTGCTTTTACAGTAGAGTACATTTACTAGTAATTCGACTTAAAAATAAGAATATTATCTGAGGCATCATGTAATCTTTAATTCATATTTCAATTTTAAACTATAGCTATGTAAAATATTAAAACTTTTAATACTTATAACTCACTTCATCAAAAGCCATGTGATGCTCTTTATAATACTCTTACCTTTAAGTTTGATAATGGGTCAATTGACCTAGTAAAATTAACAGCATAAATGGATTTTACTGAACACAAATTTGTGACAACATATGTGGGTACGATGTCCTCTTAATGATAATCTTCTATATTATATATATATAAATATATATGCATGTTTACACTATTTAAAATTTATAACAATTTTTTCCTATAACTACAACCTTGTTATTATAATTTCCCGACATTATATTATATATTTATTTTTATCTGTCATACATCCATAATATAACCTTTCATGTCCAAAAGCTAAAATGTTTTACACTAAAAATGTGTATTTTTAATTTTATTCCCTTTATTTAAAATACATAGTCTATACTAATTAGCATAACGCCTATGCTAGGATATATTAGGCTATAAGTAAGATCTGCTTCAGCCCACCCCCCAGAATTTTTGGGTAAATGTTTGTGCATATAAACATTTTTGTATTAACTTTATTTTTACCATAATATTTAAAAATAATAAATAATAATCAAATTAAAAAAAATTTGCTATAAAATATTTTTAGGAATTTAGACCCCCTGACTCAAAGGACTAGTTACGCTTATGCTAATTAGCGCAATAAGATTATCTAATAATGATAGATTATTTACCTATGATTAATTAATGAATTATATGTTTATTTTAGGATCAAGGTTTAAATATAAAAGTCAATCAAGATACAAGGCTAGATAATAGAGTAATTGATTTACGTACTCCTGCAAATCAAGCTATTTTCCGCCTTGAAGCTGGTGTTTGTAAATTATTCCGAGACTTGCTCACTGCAAAAGTAAATTAGTTATAAAATATATTAGGTTAAAAATATTCTATTATTATGTAATGACCCAAAGATATTTTGTGTTAATTATATGGATGAAATAATCAATTTATGTAAATAAATAATAATAATCCAAATTCAAAACTAAATTTATATTTAATTTAATACATTTTTTAATTAAATCAGGTTTTGTCATAACTTTTTTGACACAATATTTTGTTTTATTTATTATGTAATCTATTGTTTTGAAAATAGTTTTGAAACATTTTTTTATTAAATTTCTTTATATTTGTACAATTTTAAAATATTTTTTATAAAACTTAACATAATATTAAGTAAACTTAACTATTATTGTTCTTTTGCAAATTTAACAAATTTAAACTTTTTTTTTTAATTGCCATTCAAATTTTGAAGTATTTTGTTTATTTAGGGTTTTGTTGAAATTCATACTCCAAAAATGATAAATGCAGCAAGTGAAGGTGGAGCAAACGTTTTCACAATATCATATTTCAAAGGCTCTGCATATCTTGCTCAATCACCTCAGTTGTACAAACAAATGGCTATTGCGGGTGATTTTGATAGAGTCTTCACAATTGGAGCAGGTATGACTATTTTTTTTCATTATTATTAATATTATCAATTATTTGTTAATTACCTAATATTTTTATATTTTAGTCTTCAGAGCAGAAGATAGCAACACATATAGACATTTGACTGAATTTGTTGGCTTAGATTTAGAAATGGCTTTTAAATATCACTATCATGAAGTAGTTGATGTTATTGGTTCACTTTTTACCAACATATTTAAAGGATTACGTGACAAGTAAATACATTTATACATTCAAACGTTTTAATTTTAAATAAGTAATTATTAACCACTAAAATTAAATAACCTTAAGAAATATAAATATAACAATAAAAATCATAAACATGACTATGTAATATAGGTAATTTTAATAATGAATTATGTTGGCTGTGCCTAGGCTGATATTATATTTATTAGTATTTTGTACTTTCAGTATTAGGTATTTATATATATGGTTAACAGTGTTGAGTATAATACATTTTTGAGAATGACTGATCCAAAACTAAATCAACTCAAACACGACACAAGTTTTTATCACCTAATCAATTTACTACCTAATAAGACCTGCAAGGAACATACATTTATAGCCCAGGCCCGGTCCAAGAAATGTTGTAAATAAAAGCTGCAACCCAGTCCAAAAATTATCCTAAGCTCTTAAAAAATCCATTCGGGTCCAAGGATATTTTTTTATAAAGCCCGGTCTGATCCAGTTTAAAACATTGTTAGATAAAAAAAGCCTGGTTCGATACAAAGTTATTTTTATAAAAAAAGCCCGGTCCGGTCTAGTCCAAAATATTTTTAGAAAAAAAGCCCAGGCCCAGCCATAAAATAATTCTTAAAAAATTCAGTTTGGTCAAATTTCTGTTCTCTATTTTTTATTGTTAGTTGTCAATTTCCAGTTGGTACTATGATACTGTAGAAATAATAATTCCACTAATAAATAAGTACCCCTATCCTGCTAATCTGTATATTTTAGTAATGTTGTTATTGACATATTTATTAATTATAATATAAATAACTTTATTATACCCATTACCCAGTGGTCAGTATCCACGTCCCACGAATTACATAATATTTGTTATTTATAAGTATTCCAACGTCAAACTGTAAACTTATAATTTAAATTTAAATAATGATTATATTTGTTATACAAAAAAAAAAACCAAAAAATGCCAAGGTGAGATGTAAAAAATTCTTAAAAAGCCCAATCCAATCTTGGTTTAAGTCCAGCCTGGCCTGACCCAAAAATTTCTGCTGAAAAAAAGCTCGGACCGAAAAGTTATATTAAATTGCCTAATCCAGCCCTTTTTATTTATTTTTTAAGCCCGGTCCAGTCTTAGACGTGCCAAGCTTTGAGACGGTCCGGTCCTTGCAGGTCTACTACCTACATTAACAAAGATTTTTGAAAAACTTTTTTTACATAGAATTTTACTATTAATTGAAAAACATACAGATATGTGGATATGTTATGTACAATAAACATTATTGTACATACAAGGCTTATTCAAAAAGTAAGAGATATTTTGTGATAAAAAAAAGGTTTTATTATCACATTTACTTTCCTATAAACCTACTTCACTTAACAACTTATCGTTGTTCACTTTTAAGCATTTTTTGTACCACTGAACCAATTTCTTAAACACCTCTCCATTAAAGCTCATGCCTGATAGTTTGATCAAGTTGATAATGGCATTTTTGAGTTCCTCATTGTTTTCTAAACATTGTCCACTGATTGATTGTTTAAAGTGCAAGAAGAGGAATCAGTTGTTAGGTGCAAGGTCAAGACTGTATGGTGGATGGTCAAAAAGTTCTCAATGAAAATCTTGAATTTTCTCCTTGGTTTTGGTTGAGTTTTAAGGATGCGTATTATCATGGAGGTAAATTTTACCAGATGATAAGTCTCCAACGTTGTTGATTTTGGAGTGCACGTCAGCTGTAATTATTGTTCTACATTTTATAAAATCAATCATAAGAATACCTTTTTTGTCACAAAAACTATTGGCGTTCTTACACCACAACCAAAATCAAGGAGAATTTTCACTGAAAACTTTTTGACCACTCACTGTACAGTCCTCTAACGGTGAACTTCTACGCAGAAAAGTTAAAGAAGCTGGTGTAGCAATATGATAAATGCTTAGAAATGAACAGCGATTATGTGGTAAAGTGACGTAGGTTTGATGGAAACTAAAATGTGCTAATAAAACTTGTTTTTTATGATTATAATTTTTTATATTAAATGGTCCTTACTTTTTAAATATACCTCGTATCTATGGACAAACAATTTATATTACCAAAATCTTAATTTGGTCTATCCTTAACACAATATGATAAATCCATAGAATCATAAATACAATATCAGCTTTCTTAAAAATAAAAAATATTGTAAGGTATTTTTAAATATATCCCAGGTTTTTGATTATGTTTGGTATGATAGGCTACTATTATTATTATTATGTCCTTTATTCAAACTTAAACATTTTCTCCCTTTGTCATACTGTAATACTTTGATTGAAAAAAATTCAACTTTCCTGTGTTGAACTTGAACAATAAATTTTATTTTTTTAAATTTTTAAATCTAGGACATACATTTTCATTTTTTATTGATGTATTATAAATAGAAATACATCTTTAAATACATATTGTTTTTTATAATTATTCTTAAGAAAAAATAATACAATTGATATTTTTAATATTATTTTAAATGTACATGTAAACATTTTATAAAATATTACAAATATATTTTTATTTTATAGTTATCAATCTGAAATTAAAACTATTTGCGAACAATATCCTGTAGAACCATTTAAATTTTTGGATCCACCTTTAAAACTTGAATTTCCAACTGCTGTTAATATGCTTTGCGAGGCTGGAGTTGAAATGGGCGATGAAGATGATTTATCAACACCAAATGAAAAATTACTTGGACGTTTAGTCAAAGCAAAAGTATAATTATTGTTTTACTAAATTAAATAATTTTTTTTCACTTATAGCTATATTTTATTATATAGTATGATACAGATTTCTACATTTTGGATAAGTTTCCACTTGCCATTCGACCATTTTACACCATGCCAGATCCTGATTCAAAGGTAATTCTTAGTATTGTGCTTTAGCATTTTAAATTTTTAAATTGGTCTAATATTTATATTCTTAATAGGTAGCTTCTAATTCTTATGATATGTTTATGAGAGGTGAAGAAATTATATCTGGTGCTCAGAGGATACATGATTCTGATTACTTAATCGAAAGAGCTAAACATCATCAAGTTGGTATGTTTACTCTAAAATTATGTTGGCCCATGAATAAATAATTATTTTATTAAATTAATTATTGATATAATATTATTTGTTTAGATATTGAGAAGATTGCAGCTTATATAGATGCTTTTCGGTATGGATGTCCACCTCATGCTGGTGGTGGAATTGGGTTAGAGAGAGTTGTCATGTTGTACTTGGGCTTAGACAATATAAGAAAAGCATCAATGTTTCCCCGTGATCCTAAAAGACTTACTCCATAATTTAATTTAATTATTATTATTTTTAAATAAAGTATGTTAATAATAAATTATGTAATGAAAGTGTCTTGAAGATCAATGACGCACATTAAATAACAAAAAATAAAAAATATTTTGAATTTTTTTGTGTCCTATATTTATACTTAAAATACAACCAACTCTGTAACTTGAAGTTCAAGAGATCAAAAAAAAAAAAAAAAAATTCAACTTGCTAAACATTTTGAGTTATCAAATTCTTAAAAAAATTATATTTTAAATATAGTATGTAGTTTACTAAAAAATCCAAATTGGTCTAAGGTTCTGTTGTATATATCTACTAATATCCTATGTATGAGTTAAAGATATCTGTTAAGTAAGCTATTTTATGTCCATATTAAATATTTAGCTAATAGATTTAATACATATGATTTTAAAAATAAATTTAACCTAGCATATTATTGATTATAAAATTAATTAATTTAATAGTAATATAAATGTGCTATATAATACACTTATTAATACAGTCTGATAGACTGTCTCTGTTTAGAATTATATTTCATCCTATAAAATTATATTTATTGTTGAATTTCAATTTAAAACATCTATCTCACCATCTCAATGCCTTAGACGCCTACTATACATTCATAGGTGTGCGCACGGGGGATTCCGGGTATGCCTGGGCACCCCTTGACATTTAATTGGGGTCCTAAAATTTAAGTTCTATAGCATTTATATGGGTCTGTATTTTAACTAATGTTACTAGAATAAAAATGATATTTTTTCTAAAATATGTTATAAAAAATTATGTTTTGGGATAAAAAAAATAATACAACTTAAAATATTTTAAATTTGTGTGGTAAAATTTATTATGATTATAACAGCTAGATGTTATTGACTACAAAAGTAAAAATAATAAATAAAATATATTGCAATTATCTTGAAAATAGATTTTAGATGCAACTATCTAATGAAATATTATATAACTTGGTACTAGTAATACTACTGATTGATATGTGATATATTTAAGTAATGTTTATTCAGGCATTACAATTTATTAAAATATGTACATGTCTTGTTAAGAGAGGGCCCAAATTAAGAACAAGGCCCGAAAAAATTTTAGGTACCCCCTGAAATTCAGGTCTGCACTCGCCTATGTACACATTATAATATTAGGTTCATGAAAGGGGCTTAGCCCTATTATTTAGATATTTTAAGATTACTTTTTGATATTTTTAATAATTTTCGTCAATTAAAACAGTTAAAGTTAAGTGATAACACTGTGTCGCCGAATAGATTTTTTTTATGAAGTGAAAACTAAAATTTTTGTCTCGTCCACACACCCAAATTTTTCATTCATTTAATATGATATTAAAATACATACAGCCACATAGATGTGGATTTCTAACTTCTATGTTTCATGGTGTCAGGCATATAAATTATAATGTATATAACGCCTTTATTTAACTTTGTTAACCCATTAAGTCATTTATCTATACCTACCCACCCATTTAAGAAGTGAAACGATCGTTTCACGTGACATATGACTGTATGAGTTTGGCGCCACTGAATTTATACATATTTTATGATTTATTTTTATTTACCTATTTAGTTTTTGTTTTATACATTTTTTACGAGTTCTGTACGCAAATTGTAGTAATGACGTATTATACATATAAATGAAAAGGAAATATTTTTATATTATAATTCATACGTAGGTAGCTACCTACTTTAATACAGACCATTTTTAAACAGAATATTTTAAGACTAGAATGCTTTTATAAAGGTTTTTAGTGCGTTTTTCGAGATTTTATGATATTAAATTTATTACGTTTACGCATTCTTAGTTATTACAAACTATTTGTATAAATAATCATAATGTTTATTGTCTATGTACGATATTGGTGCTTACATACAAAATGTAAATGATTACTGAGATTCTGAAAATAGCAGTAGTGTTATTATGATTAGGTACTGAATAAAGTAAATCTATTTTATGTGTATTAATTGTTGAATAAATTTTATAAGGAAAATATGCTTATAGTTTTCGACAGTTACATTATTTGTTCAATAGCTCTTTATTGAAGATGTAATAATATTTTACGAAGAAAGTGAACATAATAAATTATAGGCTATGTAGTATGTAGCCCATATAAGCACAATTTGTTTCCTATGATTTGGACTTTTTACAGATATTGTTTTTAATATTTTTCATTGATCAGTTTTATTGTAACTACTAAACATTGGCCATTACGTGTAATAGGTACAAATAATAAAGGCATTTTGTCTTAAACGTAATTAAAATAAACCTAAATTGCATGACGAATGTATAATTCGGATAAAGATAGGTACACATTTACTTTATATCAACGGGCTAAATGCAACGTCAGCCGTTACCAAAATCGTTATTAGCGTAAATATTTGCGTGTAGGTAATTGGGAAATATTAATATTTCGGTCGTAATACCTAACTAGTTATTAAAATTTGTAAAACAGTATTTTAAGAGTTCAAACGCAGACATTACATATTATTAAATAGGTACTTAGATACCTGTAATATAATACGATAGTGAAAAAATGCAATTTTGGGGAATATAAAATATAAATTACAGTCAATCGTATTAGCTAAAAGTCTGAGTGCCTGACCCACGCGAACGTTAATAATAACCAAGTTCCAAGTAAAAGAATTAAGAAAGTATGGTGTTAAACGCGTGCGCTCGCTTATTATAGTTATAATTATAATATAATCGTGTCGGTGGCGGGCTTTAAAAAATAAAAATACCAAATTCGGCGGCAAGTGGTTATTTTTTAATTTTTCATTCTTTTTCAATCCATGAACGCGGTTTTAAGGTTACGTTCGTTCCAGTCGTCTGACCGAAGGAATAGATTAAATTGAATAAATCGAAAGACGCGGATAATGGGTATCGTCGTTATGACGTGCGTTCGGGGTTCGAACTGACCCTGCGCGCCTTGAATGCACCGACGAGACGGTCGACATACGAAGCAATTTTATTTTCAACGAAAAAGATATAAAGGAAGTTTTTTTTGTTTTGGCGGATCGAACGGATAGATAATTCCCAATATAAATGGTGTGGTCAACGACTATCAAAAAGTCGGCGATGGGTAACGTCCGAATCACAAGAAAAAAATAAAATGTTCCGCCGTTCCCAAAAAGGATTAATAGTAAAATATGAAAATGCGGCGGAACGGGCCGCCGCCGCCGCCGGAGTGACGCGCGCGGCAGTCGGCGGCCGCTACTACGCAGTAGACTGACGTCACAGTCACGTTTTCGACATTGCGCGATGGCGTGTGCGGGCCGTGGCGGTGTGTCAGCCGTGGCCGCGGGTCGGGGGGTCCCCTTAACCGCTCCGATTGGGTCAATGTCTGCCGTCTGGTGCTGCGTCCGCCGACGTTTCCAAAATGGAGACACAGCCGTGTCGAACTCGTGATTAAAACACCATTTACGAATGACCCGAGGCGAAAGCTCGATTACCACTGACGACGACGGTAACAAACAAGTAAACGAGTAACGGCCAGCGCGTTCGTTTCAGTATTTTTAGTAGGTTCCCATCATCGGAAAAAGGCGAATAACAATAATATTCTCGTCCGTTTCTCCCGCGGTCGAGGAGTTCGGTCGGTCCGTTAACGCTAAGCCGCGGTCTGCGTGTGCGCGCTCTCGTGTGTGTGTGTACCGTGTTTGAGTGTGCGTGCGTACTGCGTACAGTCCATCGTTTTCCAATGTGCTGTTCTGCCGCCGCCACCACTACCCTCAGGTAGTAGCGTAGTATGTGGGCCGCGAACCAGGCCAGATAGGCGTATCAGAAAAATTTCTTCTTTTTCTTCTTTTTTTTTTTTTATCAATAAAAAAAAGTGCGGAGCAATAAATCACGTTTCCTTTTCTCGTTCCGTTTTGTACGGCACACATTTTCCTCTAGGAACCACCCGTGTGTGTTTACGCCGAATTCGCGAGTTCGCACGAATTATGTAAAACCGAAGAGCAGCCACCCGCCGCACACTTAGTCGACGACGCCGACGACTGCTGTAGTGCTGTATACTTCGACAAAGACGACGACGATTGATAGAAGAGCTACTCCGAACAGAGAACTCGACGACAATATTCACACCACCCACCGGTGGACATGAGTGGAAGGCCCAGGACTACTTCCTTTGCTGAAGGAAATAAAACTTCTCCGAATCCTCCTCTAGGCGGAATTAAAGTCATAAGTATGTACTTACACGTTCACGTATATACACATACACACATTTGCATTCTTACATACATCCACTCTCGAGTGCACTCAAAATTACTTAGGTAACTAGTATAATCGCAATACTTACTCTTGATGACAGTATGTTGTCTTTACAAGTCAACCCACACTATTTATACCGATTTATCAAATATTCTGCATACTCTTATACTTTTTTGTGAAGTGGCGAAGGGATATCACTGATTTAATCTGTTTTTTTGACTGTGTAATACATTTTGATCTACCGTTAGGTCATTACGGCTTTTTATCCTTATCAAATAGGTAATTCTACTAAATTATCTATGATACACTACCTTCAAGGTAATTTGTTAAATTTATCTTGTATGTTATGTACTTGGTTATATGTATAGGTATACATTCCTTATTCTGTATTTAATTTTTTATAACTAATTAGCATTTTGGTATATTATTTGTGGGTTAATGAATAAATATTAAATATACATTAAATTAATAAATCTTGGATGATTTTAGATTACTTAAATTACATTTAAGGTCTTATTACTACTCTTGAGATTTAATAAAGTAGCTAATTAATTATGTATATGACAATACTTTCAGATATTTTCTCTAGTCATAGCATTGGTTATAGAATTTATTATAATCTATTTTATAATCAATGGTCATAATTATTTACAAAGAGATAAATATTTATTTTTCCAACAAAGAAATTAGTTATGATCCTTTATTGAATTATAATCATAAAATTATCCACATTTAGGTATAATGTTTAAATAATGTACTTAAATACGTCATTCTCCTAACTATGTTAGATAAAATATTAATTATTATCACAGTAAAAAAAAAAACTGTCTAGGCCTACTGTTATTTTATTAGTCACATTATGGTACTAATATCTACCTAACCTACTTGTAATGTAAATTATAAATTCTGCATCATGTATTATTATAACCTTTTTATAAATGATTGATTAAATTTATAAATATGTGTATTCAAAATTAAATATGATAGTAAATATCTGTATTATCTAATTAAACTAAAATATTCTCTTTTGAGAATTCACTTTTTGTTCCTAATTATAATGAAATTGCATTCAATTCATTATGCAATATTTGAAAGTTTATTTATGCAAAAAAATGTGTTTATCAGTGCTTTTTTATGCAAGTACATTTAATAAATTCTCTCATGCTGTGTAATATTTATTATAGAGCCGTTAAATAAGGATGTACTTACCTATATAAAATTTCTATAGAAAATCTAAAATTTGGTGGTAGGTATATTATAGTATGGTAGATTTATGATAAAATTAAAATATTTAGAGGATACTTTTATTAAGGCCTGCACACACTGCAGCAGTGGTATTGGCGTTAAAATGTAGCTGGACACAATTTACTGTTGCGATGGAAGACAATAAAATTTTAACCTGCAGTGTATGACCTTATTTAGGTATACAATTTTCTAATTAGAGTTTTAATGTTTTTATGTTTTAAGTAGGTTAGGTTAGGTTAGGTTAGATATACATGTATTTCTTTTAGACGAATAAAAATAAAAATAATAATTTTTACCTATTTATCTATGGTTATACTTGCCAGTTAACTAGGTGACAGGTGTATGCTCTCCCATTTGTCGTTATTACTTGCCTAACCTAACCTAAATCATGAATTAATTTATTAAAACTACCTATAAATTTATACAGTTAATTAGTTTGATTCATTAATTAAAATAATTTTTGTTGGTATTGAATAAATGCCATTTATACTATAGTCGTATATAATTTATCGATTTATTACTAGTTATGAAACAGAAAATATTATTTATTATTAAACAAATTAAGCGTGATTTACATTTTAGTATCAAAATGTTATAACTTACCTAAGTATCTTAGTGAAGTGATCGAACAAATTAAATTTATCAATTTTAATTTTTTATTTAAATAAATAACCTTTATTGAATCTAAAAATATATTGGTTAGTTGATTTCATTGTGCCAAGTTAATTTTGAAATGACAGACCTTTTTTCCAATTCAATGTCAATACATTAGCTTGAAATGTTAGTAAGCTAAGTAGTGATGGATTTACATCTCCCGTGTGAGGATCCTTCAATAAATGATGTGGTTCCTATTTGGAATCCAACTGTGGTAGCAAACTCTGAACGTCTAAGACTTCAAGGTACTAATTTTCTTAATATTATCCTTTGATGGTTTATTTAAAAACTTATAAATTCTCAACTATAAATAATTTAATAACTATATATTTCTTTTTTTTAAATTTAATTTTAATGTAAATGAACATTTTTTTATTCCGTTTTCTTATTACTATTGTGTATGATCTGAAAGTAGTCTAAATAATTTAAAGAACAATTAAAATCTTTAATTCATACTTGAACTAATGATTATTTATGTACAATTAATCTGAATAATATATTTAATGTATTATGTTTATTCTATATATTTTATATTTTATTATTTGTTATTAATATTAAATATCATTGGAATGACTTTATTAACTAAATTATATAATATTTTAAGTAATAATTGTTAACTAAAATAAATGATTAGGTATAAGTATAAGTCCTAATTTCTCAGAACTAATATTTTTTTTAGTATTTGTATAATATTTTCTCGTCATAGTTTATCTTAATAATTGCATTATTTCTGTTGAATTTATTTAATATTAAAAATATATAAAATATTTTGTAACTACGATAAGAACTCTATCAAATGCTTAATTTTTTAACAGGCAAATAATAAATTATTTTATTTAATAAAATGTGAGCAGATAAAAAAATTAAAACTAATAAACTACCCTTTTTAGATTTTGTTATTTTGTGGTTTTTAGTTTACTGCTTTTATATATTTTAATCATAAATTATAATTATCGTTTTTAATTCTATAATTTTCCTTATACCTTATAGTTAATAATCATGTCTACTAGATATTTTATTATTTACATATACATGTATTTAAAACATATATTAAAAATAGTTTTGAACTTGGGTAAATTAATAGAATTACATTTATTAAATAACTACATTTTTATTTATAATTTTAGTAGTGACTTTATTATTTGTTATTGCCTATCAAGGTATTAAATATTCATTATTCCACAGTTGATAGACAACATGATAGTCACTGTTTTAAATCATAATAATATAATATCTAATAGTGATTTATACAATAACATATTAATTCGATAACCTTGTTTTTAGTTTAAATTATTTAATACAATATTCCACAACTATTAAACATATTTAAGTGTTGGTAATTTTCAAGGTAATTTTATTAGAAAACATTTTGCAGTTGTTAATTAAATTAATAATATATAAATATTTATTATATAATATTACTTACTCATTTAAAATATATTGATGTCAAATAGTTTTTGTACTAGTCTTATTTATTTTTTAATTTAGTTATGGTAATTTATTTATTTAAGGTAAAGATGGCAGTAAAGTCACTACAGTCGTGGCAAATCCGTGCCAGGGACCAGATCGACCCTTGGAGGTGTCGTATACAGACACAATGGTTATCGGCAATGGAAGTTTTGGTGTTGTATACCAAGCCAAATTATGTGATACTGGAGAAATGGTTGCTATTAAAAAAGTCCTTCAAGATAAAAGATTTAAGGTAAGTTCTACTATTTTGTACTTACTGGTAAAATATGAATATGCTTTTGTTAGTTTATTTTTAAAATGTTTGATTTTTTTTGAAGACTTTCTGTACTACCCATAAAATGTAGTGTTTTTACATTGATTATTCAATATTACATAAGTATTATAATTAAAAAAAAATATGTAGATACAAATTGCTTAATACCTTAATAGTTTGTAATTAACTGAGTTTTGCTCAGCGACAGATTTAGTTTGAGGATGGTATATTACTCAGGGATTTAGTTACAATATGTATACAATTAATTAAATAAAATATCACCCTTAAATAGGTACCATAAATTATTATTTTTTTTTTTTTTTTGTATTTTGCCTAGAAATAAAAAATGATTTAAATTGCTTCCTAATAAAATTATTTTTATCCCCGTTTTAACTCTAAAAATAGAAGCTGGAAATTAATTATTTTTTTATTTAAATTAGTAATTATGAATATTTTGTTATGTATTTATTAATATTAATTTTATGGGTTATTATAGAATCGTGAATTACAAATAATGAAACGTCTAGACCATTGTAACATAGTGAAATTGAAATTCTTCTTTTATTCAAGTGGTGACAAGGTAATTTTGTAATTATTAAACTAGCTATATCTTTTTTTTAAATAAATGTGATTATTTCAGAAGGATGAAGTTTATCTTAATTTAGTTTTGGAATACATACCAGATACTGTATATAAAGTTGCTCGCCATTATAGCAAATTAAGGCAAACAATTCCGATCAACTACATTAAGGTGGTTTGCTTCTTCAACAAATTATAAAATTACTAATGAAAGAGAATGGTAATGATGAATGATATTAATTTATTTATTTTATAGCTGTACATGTACCAGTTATTCCGAAGTTTGGCTTATATTCACTCATTAGGCATATGTCATCGCGATATTAAGCCTCAAAATTTGTTATTAAATCCTGAAACAGGGGTATTGAAGTTGTGCGATTTTGGCAGTGCTAAGACTCTTATCAAGGGCGAACCTAATGTATCCTACATATGTTCAAGATACTACCGAGCACCTGAACTGATATTCGGTGCTATAGATTACACAACAAAAATTGGTAATTTATTTTCATACATTTTATTTAGATGTTCTTAAAGTTTAAAAAAATTAGGTGAGCCTATACTAATTTCTATATTTACAAATTATTTATTTATTAAGATATTAATTTAAAATAATTATAATATATATAATATATATATTATATTATTACTGATATAATTATTTATTAGTTCATAATAACTTATTGTTTTCAAATTAAAAATATTTCTTATACATACACTTAACATTTGCTATTATTTTTTTCTTTTATTTATTTGTCATATTTAATAGCAACTGTTGTGTTTTAATTATTATTTACTTATATAGAATATATATTTCATTTATATACTTAGTATGATAATCTAAAACCAATATTTGAAGCTGGTGTTTAGAAAGCTAATTATTTGCTACAGTTCTCTTACTTAATATAATATTTTTAAAGATTTTGGTATAAATTTAGTATTTTATAGAATTTTGTTACTGATCAATTAATTTATTATCAATACTCAACCATTACAATACTAAGGTTTTATTTAAAATACAAATATTCCAATATCTTTGTAAAATTATTAAATATTTCTGTTTTCAAAACTAGATTTTTTTTTTTTTAATATTTATGTATTTTTATTTATGTTAATTTATATTTTATAGGTACTAAATAATTAAATTTTAAAAACTTTTCAATTTAAAATGATAATTTATGAATTATTTAATTTCTTAGTGAAATATTGATTTCTTAGATGTATGGAGTGCTGGATGTGTATTAGCAGAACTTATGTTAGGTCAGCCAATCTTCCCAGGAGACTCTGGTGTTGATCAGTTAGTGGAAATTATAAAAGTCCTTGGCACACCAACAAGAGAACAGATTAGAGAAATGAATCCCAACTATACAGAATTCAAATTCCCACAGATCAAATCTCATCCTTGGTCAAAGGTAAGTTATTATTTGAATTATATTTGTATTGAATTTAACTAATATGTGTAAGGTTAAAGAAATAACATAATTTTAGAGTTTGCTCATAGGTATTTTCAAAACATTTCATTTCTACAAACATTACTAAATTCAAAGTATTATTTATAGTGAATTAAATCTTGTTTAAGTTAAATTAATTTGATCTAGATGATACAAATTAATATAGTAAGTATTATAGTTAGTATATTAATAGTATTTTAGTAATTACATGTAACTATAATCTATAAAGAAAAAATATTAAATAAGAAGCATTATTTAGATTGTCTATTTATTAATTTTTAAGTTTAGTTTAATCAAAATTAAACATTAAATTATGTGAGCAAATTCAATTTACAGGGTGTTTTTATTTCTTTATCTATCTAATAATAAAACTAATTTTTCAATTTTTTTTTTTTTTATGTTTATTTTTCTACTAATATCATTTTAGTAAGACATGTTAGAGGAGAAATATCTATACTTTTATTTTTAACGTACATATTGTACCTTGCAGTTTATGCTGCAACGCATGTCGTTCCCAAAAAACAGCAATGTTCATCAAAAGATTAGAGTAAGTCAAAAAATGACAATGAGACGTTTGAATATCTAACCGGTTTTTCTTGTTCAATTATTATAACCTTTTGACATACTCTTTATATTAAAAGAGTCTTAACAACTTGCCTACAGAGGTTACACGACTGATTATTTAGTTTATAATTATAATGTTTTATGAAGATAATTTCAGTTTTATATAATAATAATTTATTAAATATTATATTTTGATAAGTTTAAAACAAATTAAGTATTTGCTCGTAAAAGTGGTATTCGACTTGTGGTTATTACTGCTATATTTGAAAGTTACCGTAGAACTTAAAGAAAATTAGAGCTCTAACATGTCTTTTGAATTGTCATATTTATTAAATTTATGCAGTTTTCTTTTAATATTTTAACTACAATGAAGTGTGTGTGTTTGAAGCGTATATTCTATGTGTTAACCTAAAGGCGTCATTTGTAAAGGTTTTCCGTATGCGGACACCAGCAGAAGCTGTAGAATTGGTGTCGGTGTTACTTGAATACACTCCATCACTTAGGGTGTCTCCATTACAAGCTTGTGCTCATGCATTTTTCGATGAGTTAAGAGATCCACTCCATAGATTACCAAATGGACGATCATTACCTCCACTTTTCAATTTTACACAATTAGGTAAGTAATTAACATAATTATCTTATAAAATCAAAAATTATACTAAATTTTCTTTAAGAATATGTTACATATGCATGTGTTATCTCCATTTTACAAATGTACCAGTTAAAAACAATTTATAAATTTACGTTCTGCAGAACCAATTTCAGATTGTTAACTGTAATATTACAGTAAATTAGCCTATAACTAAACTCAAATGATTAAGATATTTTCAGTGTTTATCTTATGGTTCTTTACATTTTTAAAAAAGTCATCAAGTAGGCATGTAAAATATAACAATTAAAAATACACATGTCTTTTAAAGATTAAAATATTGTAAAGAACCAGCATAGAAAAACCAAATAGATAATATTCTTATCTTAAAGTTTGATAATTGACCAATTCATTCTAATATTAAAGCTTATCACAAAGTTGGTTATGCAAATTTTTATATTAAATTTGTAAAATAGAGGCACCACTGGTTGCATTTATTTCTCAATCTATCTTAAATAATTGTTTTTAATTTAATTTAAATGTCAAACTAAACTATTTTATTATTTTTTTTTTTTCAGAATTAAGTGCAGCTGGGTCTTTGAAATCTGCTTTGATACCCAAGCATTTAAAAGATTCCGTGGGAAGTGGAAATGAAGCATCTGCTGCTAGTGGTGGTCCATCTACTCCAGAGAATATTAATCCCGACAGTCCAAATCACCCTTCATCATCAACTACTTCCAGGCAACCTTCAAATGAAATAGTTTAAAAGGTAAATGCAAATTATGTATATATTATGTAGATAAAGATTAGTTTCTGTACATTTTTTTTAATGTGGTTATCAAAAAACTCATTATTAAACTATACAATTTTTATTTTAAAATCCTATAGTCTTAAATAGTGAGTTATTTAAATTTATATTTGATTGAATTTTCATCAAAATTATACTAATTATTTATTATTCATACCCATATTTTGTATTTTTATACTTTGTAAAATAAAATTTAGCAATAAGCATTTATTAAAATGTATTGCCAAATCAAAAATAACTAATTTTATAATTTTTTCTTTTTCTTTAATCTCTTTATTATTGTTATTAAACATGCATATTGATTCTAACTTAGTAATATTGATTCAAATGGTAACAAAAGTAATTTGACATTATTTAATGAAATATTGTCAATGGAATATATTACTTATTATTAATTAATGTAATTATAAATAATTATTAATTTATTACATTATTGTTTACCTAAGTATTTTTTTCATAAATTAAAGTAAATTAGTTTTTATTGAAAATAAAATGTATCTACAAAAATAGATAGGAATTAAAAAAAAAAAAAAAATTTAAATGTACAAATTGGAAATTTTGATCTACTTGTAAATTATTGTTTATTATCATAATATTTTACATACTGTATTATTTTTTTATTTCTTCATTTTTCAATGACAATAACATTTAGATACAATATTTTATTAAAACTAGACTAATTAATCTTATTGGCTAATAAATAAATAAAAACAGCAGCGTGTGCAACTAACTGATTGATATATTGATAATTAATATTATCTTTACTTTCATATAAATTACTGTGAATTTTAAACTGTTTAGAATGATTAAAAAATGTTTTTCTAGTATAGAATTGGTAAATAAGTTTACCATGTATCGTGACTGAAGAATAAGCGTATTTAATGAGGCTTTATTTTCTTTTAATAGCTATTAATAACTATAATATATTACCTACATTAAGTGTTTTTTCTTTAGTAATTCTTAATTAAATGTATTAAATTATGATTACAGCAAATATTAAATGCATTTGTTAATTTATAATCTTTAACCTATTGAAACTAAACTGTTAAAACAAAGGACCTTGGCCTTTAATGGCTTAATATGTTAATTATAAATATTGTGTTTTTTTTTTTGTTTACAGTGCTACCAAAAAATGCCTTGGCAATCAAACCACTCACAAACATTTAAGGTAATATATTTGTACACCGAAAAAAACTTATTACAAATTCATCATATCTGTATTGTTTTATGTATTAAGTTTTTTTAAAAAAAAGTACAGTCTAAGGTTGTCAACTTTGTTATTAGGTAAATTTGTTGATACCTAAACTCGCCTTATGAAATGAATGAATTACGCAATTTTAAAACGTTTTTAAGCTCATTTTCAATAATACTAACAACCATATTTTTTCTTTTTGTTGTTACAAACTTTAAACAAAATTATTGGAACTAATAATCAGTCTTATTTTAATCAAATATTATTATGTTGTTGTTTTTTTTCCTTTTTTTATAGTAAGATATTTGTTTTTTTTTCCCAAAGGATCTCGTCAAACGTGTAGCCTTTTTAAAAATTAAATTCAAATTTTGATTTAGTTCCCAATTACTTGCCTTTTGTGTTATTTTTTAAGTCCAAAGATAATTTTATAAACAATTAAATGTGTATTAATATATATACTATAATAAACTTGTGTAAATATAGTGCAAATTCTTATGGTTTTGTAGTGTATTTTTTATGTGCGTAATTGTTGTCCATATTATGAAGGAGTAGGTCTAATGCTTTTTCAATCATAATACATATTAATACAAGTCTAGAGTAATAGTTAATTTCATAAACTACAGACAATTTGTATATCATACAAAATGTGCAGCGATTTTAAAACTTCTATTGCATTGATAATTTTTATATTTTTGCATATCTAACGTTCCTGTTTTTTTTTTGTAGACTACTTAAATATTAGCATATGTTATAATGACTTCCAAAATTCTAATAAAAATAAAATATCATTCATATTATTTATTCAGATAACCAATATTGTTAGTATATTATTATATAAGTATAATTTGTACCTCAAAAAATCTATACAAATAGAATTACCTTAAACAAAAATGCATCTATTTAATATTGAGGTAACAATAATTTAAATTCAATGATTATATATTAATTAACATAAAGCAGATATCTATTGTAATATACTGTCCTTTCATATCTTCTTTTTTTTTTATTAATGGGTTTAATGTATATTATTTGTGAAAAAAATTTGTTTTATTGTTCATAATAGTTGCAATCTATTAATAATAAATTGAAAAAAATTATTTGTCAAAAATAAAACGTTCATTCCAATGTATAAATGTTTTAATTTTATTTTTTATATATTATACTTATAATATATATACAATTTTTTATTTGACGTGTATATTTTTAGTTAATCCAAACTGATTTTTTTTTGTCATACTCAAGGGTTCCTCTCTTTTCTCAAGACTATACGAGTATTGGAAAGAAAACAAGCTTTTTAAACTAAAATAGATTTTTAATTTTAGTCATTGATTTGAAATTGTTAATTAATAAAAATCAAATGTAATGAGTAATGACTATTCAAAATTATGTACAAATTAGTTACTATCACATGCAATTTATGTTATTGGCACATATTCCCAATTAATATAATTCATTGCATGTAAAATATAGAAGCCCGTAATTTCATTTTAACATCAATTATAGTATATATTTCTTTATATAGTGACCCAAAATTGTTTGACAAAAATTTCAACAAAAATATTGCTCTTTTGGCATATTATGTTAATATAACGTAATTTATTTATATGTATAATATGATAATAATAAACCCTATTGTGTTTATTGCCAACTACCATACTTGTTTAAACATGAATATTATTATATAATCAAGTACGTAAATGTTTTTTTTTATGCTTAAACAAAAAAATTAAAAAATAATAATTAATTAAATATTATATATTTAACAATACCGATGCAGCTGTTGCATAGATACAATATTAGTTAGAGCTCAATGTTGTTATAATAGAGAACTATTATTTTATTAGAAGCTCTGTATAACTGTGTACAAGTGTAAAGTATTTAACAATAATATTGTATATTCATAATATATATATATATAAAACTTGCATAGTATGACTATAGTTTTGTGGCTAGTTAAACATATACAGTAATAATACGTTGTTTTTCTTTTTTTATTTAATTATACAAATTGTACAACGTACAGACTATTAATACTAACTTTAATTTCAATTGGTTGTTTTTTTTTTTATATATATATTTATATATTTATGTATATAGATACACTCATATATAAATATATATGTTTATTGCATATGTAGTGTTTCTTTTTTGATATTATATGAAAACTATTCAAATTGTATACAATTAAAATTATGTTCTTGTCTCTCTACATTTTTTTTTCCGTGGTATGTATTGATGTATAATTTATATTTTATATTATACTTACGTGGACTATCTATATCCTAAATAAATTATTGATTTTGCAGTTTTTGTTGTATAATATATATAATATTATTTGTGTACTAGAAATTTAATAATTTTGATCATGAAAAATTCTAACATTTGTATAATCATCCAAATAATGATATAGGTATCAAAAGCAGTAATGTAAAATTCCGAAGATTTTAGTTATGAAAGTATGAAATTTTTTGTTAGTTCATAACTCTTAAATTTGTAAAATTCAATTATATTTATATATATATATACAAAACTGTGTACAATGAACATTACAGTGCATCATACATATATATTATATGTATGCAGCATGTTCACGTAGAAAAATAAATAATATGCAAATAAGTATATGATATATATCTACATAATTTATTATTGTTTTTGTTATTGATGGCGTTACGGAAAGATGAATTTAAAAACTCTAAAGCTAGTGTTCTGTCATATGTTCAACTATAGATTTTTAAATAACACCAGTGCACTAGTTATTACTTAATGGTTCAGTTGAGAAAAACAGACTTCAACCAAAGTACCTGTATGAATGCCGCCTAAATTCAATTTTTCAAATATATTCATGATGAGTGATGACATACCATAATTGCGACATTCCAATAAACATTATTTTACAAAGTTTAATTAAGGTAAGATTATTGTCCAGGGTCTCCAGAGAGTCAAATATTATCACTTTACTACGGTTTATATCCATTTCTTGAATAGTATTCCGTAAAATATAAAGTTTGAACGGGATCTATCTATAGCTTGTTCTCTATAAAATAATAATAATAATAATAACAATAATAGTTTATTGTCAAAATAATATTTTACATAATAGAGGTAACAATAAATAAAAATAAAACAATTTATGACGCCACCCCAAAAGCATAGTGGGTGCAGCAAGTTCAATACAATACTAACATATTACAATTTATTGTTTATGATATACATATAATATTTTTATTATTAACGTATTACATTTTATAAAAAAAACATATTTCATATAGATAAATGTAATAGAAAGAAAATACAATAACGATTATTTATTTATAATATAATATGATTCCGATGTTTTATGATGTTGTAATCAAAAGATTACGTTTTGTGCCCAATTCTGGAAGACAGTTTTATTTCTCACGTTATAATATGTTATATTTATATCATAATATAACATATAACGTCAACAATATTTCTACCACTTAAAAGGTGTTGTAAGTAATAGTTTTGCAATAAAAAAAAAATATGTTGAAACCTAACGATAATCATCGTGCCATATATACTTGACCTACTTATTTCTGGCAAGCTTATAGTAGATACCTATCTACATATTGCTATACTCTGTAAAATTATATATGTACCTACTCGCACTGTTATTTTGACAATCAATAAACACTATTATTTTAAAAAGAATTTCCCAAGTTGTCATGATTAATTATATTTTTTCAAATTTTAAGTACAATATTTTGATATGAAAATTTTAAATATCAAAGTATGATTAATAATGAGCATATATATTTAGATAAAGTAAATAAATATTAAACTGACAAAAAAGTGCCTCTTATAGTCAAAAAACAGCAAAATTAATATAAAATTATATTGTATAAAATGTTTTAATATTCTTAATAAATGAATTTTTCAAAAAAAAGTACTAAAATAATCTATTATTTATGATGGTTTGCTATAGAAATAATTGTTTGATTAATTTTACTTATTTTTGTAGTAAAACATTAATTATGTATCAATGATCAATATTCACAATAGGAATAATGTTATAATACAATTTCACTGAGAATAGTATGTATATTAGGGTGGCATGATTACTTGGACCATAGGCGTAAATTGGGGGGGGGCTTAAAGGGGCTTAGCCACCCTAAATTTTTTTAAGTTTTTCAAGAAATTTTATTTATTTATTAGAAAAAATTATAAGTTGTAAAACATAATTCCTAATCAGAATTTCCGATAACCGATAGGTATGTGTTTTGTGAACATTAAAGCTTTGTGTATGAATTTTGTATTATAAATTAGTAATAAAATTAAAATGATTGAGCTATATGTTAATATTTTATAACGACAACAATAAAAAATTATGTTTTAAACGCCGTTAAATAAATAATTTTGTAGTTTTTTTTATACATTTTACATAATAAATGTTACAATAAAATTGTAAAATTTATATGTAGGGGGTGCGGGAGCGAAGCCTTCCGCGGGCCTGCTCTATGTTTATAATTTTTGCCCCCCCCCCTTCTAACAAGGCAAATTTAAATCTAAATCTATGACTTTGACAATAAGTGATGTACTGTTAAGCTGTTTCTTAGGTTTATTGTCAAATAAGAATGAAACAACAATTTAAATAAACATGGAAAGGTACATGTATTATAATTAATAAGCACATAACATAATAACTTACAATATTTTTGGCACCTCACCAAAAAGTGTAATGTGCTTTAAATTATATATAAAAAAAAAATATATTAATAACTTAACTTTAATTTTAAATCAAATAAGAAGTTTGATAATTATTTTTAATTAACAGTTACTTATTTTTTAGCCTAAAAATATAAAAAAAAAACCATAAAATAAATAAGTCTTATATGCATGTATATAGTACATTTTTATTATTAATTTTTAAATTCGAGTAATCAATTTTTCTTTTTAAAATATCGTCTGCCACGTTATGTAAGTTTTTTGCATTATTTGCTCAGCAGTCAGTATTTGTCTATATAGTTTTTTGAGCATACTGCAAGTTTCCTTACATTTTATCTTAACAGACTAAAATAAAATTATATAATTGAAACAATTAATTTAAAAACTGGTTCATAATCAAATCTAATAGTATGCTATAAAATAACTTATTTAATTTATTCAGTCAAAAATTATTGAATTAACTAGATATTTTATGATCAAAGTCAAGTTTTGATGTGATGTATTGTTTTTTAGTAATTCAAGATTAAAGCTTATTATGTAACATCTAATAACTTATTTAACTAAGTTAGTTGGAAGTTAATAAGTTATTGACTAAACTAATTTATACATGATGATAACTAAATACCCAGTTTTGATGTGTTGTTGTTGATCGGCCCTTATAATATCATACGCCTTTTTAAATACATTTTTTATGCGTTTAAATCAATTTGTACTTCAACATAAATAAAATACCACTACTGATATTATGAATACATTACGATAATAAAAACATTGTTTCGTGCTTTAGAAATATATACGAAATATTACAATGTTGTGAGTAGATAATTATTATTTTGATACAGGACGCTAAGTAAATGAATACATTTACAAAAATGCAATAAATAATTATAAATATTTGTATATTGTTGAATCTAATAATTGTACGAGGTTATAGCATTAGCTCAACTCATAGTCATTAAGGACAGTATTAAAAAAAAAAATTAATTTGCAAATAAAAAGTGTTGTCTATACTTAATTAAAGCGAAAATAATTTAAGCAATTTAGCCAGGGAGTTAATTTTAATTTTATCTCAGAAAATACAAGTAAAACTTCATACATGTAAAATATAAAACCTATGCATATATAAATAAAAAATAATTTTAATAATATGAATTCATTTTCTCTTTATAAATCGGATATCAAAAAAATAATAATTAGTAGGTACAATCATGAAAATACAAATTTTGATGAAGTTAATAATAATGTAGTCTGATAATAAGAACATGAAAATTACAGCAGTATTACTAAAAAGGAACATCAAAATAGGTTGATCAACATTTGTGTTTGTGAATGTATATATTATTAAGTTTAAATTGACTGTTAATAGTAACTATGAATAGTATCTTAGTCGACACGGCTTTTCTTAGCTCCGTTAATATCTTCAATTGCTTCATCAGCTTTTCTTTTGATTGCCAATATCTCTTCATTACTGAGTTCTTGATCCATTTCTACAACTTCTGGATCACTATCCATTGTATCTTCCTTAATTACTGTATCGTCTTCTTGTTCTTTGATGGTAACCAAATCACCATCCACATTATTTTCATCCTTTTCAATTAAACAATCATCATTTTCTTCAGGTTGAGCTACATTGTTCTTTATATCATCCGCTTTGTTCAGTTCTTCTAAATTGCCAAAAATTTCAAAATCTGGATCTTCTTCCTCAGATTTTTCTTTTTGATATAACTTGATTTTGATACTATAATTTTGGAAATAATCGTCAACACTAAATCTGGATCCATCACCCACACCCACTTCTGCTAATGTTTTCCCATATAAATCGACTTCATCATCCTCATCGCTAGAGATTATCATTCTACCATCCACCAAAACATCAGGTGCTACCATATTTAATTTTTTCTTCAATACCAATTCTTCAAATTGCTTCACCGTAAAATTGTATATATCCGTAGATAATACAATTTCTCCATCAGTAGAACAAACCATGCATTTTGGATTTGGTTTTTCGAGATATCTGTCTTTAACAAGAATTCCACCTTTGTGGTTAGGCATTTTTCTTAAAAATACGGTTTGACACCGTTCATATTTTCCACTTAAAATTCTCAAAGCATGTATTACAATCTGCCCTGCAATCATAGCATTTGCTGTAGCAATTGCAGGAATAATATTTCCTGCCATTGACTTAATATCAAAGTGACTTTTAAATGGAATGTTAAAAATTGCTGAACGAATATTGCTACTTGATACAACAAAGTTCATTAAGTCATCATCATCTTTATCCCAAACTAAACATCTGTTTTTGGATGTTTCTAACTTTTGTTTAATTGATGATGTGCAATCCAAAAACATAGATATACATTGTTCCAGGGTTAACAATTCGCTATCAGGTACGTGGTCGTAATCGACCTGTTCTTGATTAAAGAGGGCTTCATCCAAAAGTACTGGTTTTATTTCTTTATCCTTATACAAATCTTCCATACTTAGCAAGTATTGGATGTCATCATAAAAAACTTTCTTAAGCAATTTTTTTGGATTATACTCATTATCTATAGCCCAATTACGTGCAGACATTTTTTCAGAGCCGTCTTGAGAAACAGCTTCATCCATGGACACGTCTTCATCTGATTCTCCAAATAGTTGTCCAAATAAGAACTTTGACCATATGATACAGTGTATAGGCTCTTTAGGCGTGTTTCTAATTGTGCACATTGGATACGATTTGGGTTCGGGTTTTGGATAACATTCATAACACAAACTTATGCCTTTTTTAATAAACTCTACTTGGCCAGTGTAACCCATTGTACCAGATTCAATGAGAGGGATGTCACATGACAAGCACATACGATTCACATGACTACGTGCCTTCTTGTTATCCAAAGCGTTTATGACCAATTTGAATTTATTGAAGAACGCCACACCATATTTTGTGTCCATAATGTCACCTAAGTGCGACGTGATATTTACATTGGGGTTGAATTTTAGTACGCTGGTTTTTGCGACATGTGACTTGGCTTTGCCCACAGACTCCTTGTTGAACAGGAACTGGCGGTTTAAGTTGCTCACCTCGATAGTGTCCAGATCGATGATCTCCAGTTCGCTAAAACCCGTCAACACGAGGTTCTTGAGAACCTCACAGCCAATGCCGCCCGCGCCCACTAACAAAACCTTGGATTCTTTAATGAGATTTTGCATTTCGGGTTGAAACACTCCCGCAATGGCAGCTGCCATGGTCGGCTTGGGGCTCTCGTGAACGTACAAACGGCTTGAAGTTTTAGTCGGGCGTTCACACGCGGAGTCACTGCAAGACTTCTTACCACGGACAGTGTTCTCGTGATTTCAGTGACTCGTGGTGTAGGCGGTAAGCGGAGAAAAAAAACAGTACTAAAGGTATAAACTAACACTCGCGACTCGCAACAAAAGTAAACACTAAAAGACTTACAAATAAAAACTACGTGAAGTGAACAGTAAACTATGGCGGGAAACCGAACGCCAAAGACGATGATGGTTATTGGTCAGAATGTTGGATAGGTTAAGATTATTACTGAATTATACTTATTAGAATTTAGGGCCAATGGCGTATTAGCGTCTGCAACTCAGTGTCAAAGCGTCCGAGTAAACGATTTACAATAGCCACCAAAAACTCAATAGCGGTTCAAAATTTAATATTTTAATGATACCAGTAAACGGATCACTACAAATTGTGCCACAAAATATTTGTTCCACATTATATTTGTTCCAACTACTATTTCATCATAGTTCTCTATTTGTTCCACAAATTACTTTTTCCACGTTTGGAACAAGTATTTTGCGGAACAAATAGTGATTAGAACAAACAATGAAGCCCCTCCAGTAAACGTCTGTGGAAACACGGCTCATGGAATGAAAAACGATAGATTATTATCATGATTTTGATATTATGTGAGTTATCATTTACATTTTACGGTCCTGATACTACATTACTATAATAATATAATATTATTCAAGTATGCTAAGTATATTCAAATGCTTAATATTTACTAAGTATTAGAACAAAATAGAATTTTTGTCATGCTAAATATTATAAATTATAATCTCAACAATATCTCACTTTGTCACATCCTCAGTCCTTGCATTTTAGTTGTCGGTACTCGGTAGTCAGTAGCCGGCTACAGCTTAAGCGCATTCCGTTGGGTCCACGATGTAGAATAAGTATTCTAATACCGTCATCTTAAATTCTTAACCACCGCCGTATTAGGTATATTATATATAAATTAATTAATTATATAGTATAAACATCTTACCTCTTGATCGGTACTCGCCACCTGTTAATTATAAGTATTTATTTATCATTGCCATTTATTATTTATTATTTTTTTATAAATAAATGATCTATGATCAAACACTTTTAAATGTTTCAGTGTTTGGAAACTTGAAGTGGTTGACAAGAATTTAGATTCCAAAATATACAATTTGGTGATGATTCTTAAAAAAATGATGCTACTGTCCACTTTGTAACGGGCGAACACAAATTTTTTAAATCATTAGTTGTCCTCAGATTACTTTTGATTCTTTTGTACTATTTGCTAATTGAGGTTAAACCTTAGCAAATGTAAAAATGGCACCTCGTGTGACTATGGTAAGTTAAAAAAATAAAAAAATGTAACTATTAAAATGCAATGTTTGACAGCCACTTGGATAAATCAAGTTACTGCTCAACATGTCACTATTAAATTATATTTAACCTAATACTGTGCACAATATTCAGATTTTAATCTTTTTTTAAAATACTGATGAATGCATAGTTACATATCTATATTTTTTTTCAATCATTTACTTTTGTTTTTTCTAGCTTGATGCCCATGTACTTGACGATCACATTTCTAAAATATTCATTGGCCAGACCTTAAAGGTTTTTAAGTTCTTACCGGTTAGTACCTACTATATTTTTACTAGAAGCAGAGCCGGCGCTACCTTTTTTGAGGCTCTGGGCAAAGCTTTTTTAACCAATAACCATAGTCACCTATATCCGTAGGTGTTAATAAAAGCCCAAGGCTCTTGAATACATGAGGCCTTGGACAAATGCCCCGCTTTGTCTTCTCCTAACGCCGGCCCTGACTAGAAGCTTACTAACAATTTATGATCAAGTGTAAAACAACATACATATTTTAATAAAATAGTTCAAATAGGTATAGTTAAAAATTAAAGTATAATTATATACATTTGTAATAATTTATTTTATTATAATCAGTTTCTTATCTTTATTTTATAAAAACTCTTAATTCTTAAGCATTTGATTGCTTGATGCTAAAAATTTTAATTCATTATATTTTTTTTCAGTCCTGGATTTTAAATAATTGTGAGTCGGAAATAAATGTGATATTACAATTCTTATTGACATATGTGAGTGAAAATATTTCATTTGATTAATTTATTAAATGTTTATCTTACATATAATTTATTTTTAGTATTCTGTGACAAAAGCAAAAGCAACATTTGGTCAACAACTGCTGGGGATTAGATTCAATCCAGACCAGCTGACAGATACAAAGTTAGTTCTATTTCAATTGTTTACGGCTGGAGCAGAGTATATACAATTAAAAGTAGAAAGTCCTTCAAAAAACTTTATAAACAATGTAAATATTTTATCATATTATACAGTTTGATTATAACAATATTTAATGATTGAACATTTTCAGATAAATATCTTACATTTAATTGTTGATGTTTTGAAAGCGGCATCTTTCTTGAATTTTTTGCTTTTCCTGCAACAAGGCAAGTATCCGACATTGACTCAAAGGCTTTTAAGTCTTTCACAAGAGTCGACCCGTAAAAGAAATATTGAATACACATATATGACAAGAGAACTGCTGTGGCATGGTTTTTCTGTATGTATCACATTGCCTGTAGTCCATACATTATAATTCATAATAATACTTAAAGATAGACATTTATTTTAATATTTAGTGATGCAGAATAATATTGAGATTTTAATTTAATACACAACCAATTTCCCAATATTAATAAGTAGATTACTAAATACTAAATACATCAATATACAGGGTCGGATTAGTCCGGCGAGTTATCAAGTAAAACTCGTTGGGCCGGTTTTGAGTGTTTGGTCACATTTTTTTTTATGTTAATGATAAAATAGTACAAACATAGGTAGAAAATGTAATTGATTCGAATTATTTAAACCCTAAAGTAGGTAGCTATAGCTGTAATCAAATGTAAGAAATTCTAAAATTTAGTAGGCCGATATCCTGCCAATCCGGTGCTGTCAATATAAATATGTTAGAACTCTTATTTAATATTTACTATTTATTTATATTTATTATTTTGATAGCAAATAAATGTAACAATTTAATCAGATATTAATCACTATTATAGTATTATACTGTATTATATTGAATATAAGTAACCAAATATTATTTAATATCATTCACATTATTTTTATAACTTTTTTTCTTGCTTTTTTTATTGTATAAATATAATAAAAGTAATAAATTTATTAAAAGTTAACTATGAGTGTAAAAAAATGCCTAATAATGTTGATACTAAGCTATTTATATTTAATATCAATATTAATTGTTATTTCATGCTGATATATCATGATATCAATTAAAAAAAAGATAGTGTACTGCATCATTAAATAAATATTTATCTATACCATTTATATAATTTATGATTTACATTTACTTATTTTTTGAGCAAGATAACATGAGAATTGTAAATATTTTAAGATAAAGATGTTAATTTCTAACTTAAAAATTAAAATATTTTGAAAAAAGCAACTTAAACACTGATAATATTCTCATATTTCATTTTGTTAAGTTAATTCACTAATTCGCTTTAATATTAAAGCTACAAAGTTAGTAACAAAACATAATGGGTCCTATTAAACACAAATTTGTTACATTGTATGTATATAAAACTTAGACAACATAATAAGTATGACATTCTCTTATGCAAAAATATTTTAACATATGAACGGTAAAACTTAATATTCTTTTGATACATTTAAATTATGTTTGAAACAAATTTTATAATTTTCCATCCTTAGTTCTAAAACAACTATATGTTAAATGTGTAGATTTTTAATCTTTACAAATAAATACATTAATTATATTTTATATTTGACCAAAAGTACTGAAGATATTATGATGGTGAATGTCTTAGCATGGGAAATAGTATAGCTAAGAAACTTAATGTTTAACTAAATTAATCATACTAGTCTAATAGTAAATTTGAATTATATATATTAGAATTATTAGAATAAAAAACTTAAATGTTATATCATATATTTGTATAATTTATACCTAACTGATTAGTAGTTTAATTCATAAAGACGTTTATAATTACATATTATAGATACATATATTTAACTGATAATTGTTAGATTAAATGTTTATAGCAAAATATTAAATTAAAGTAATTTTATAGGTTTTCTAATAATTTATTAATTATTAATACTCTTCAGATTTCAAATGTTTAAAATTCTAATAATTTTTTTTATCTTTTTCATAGATAAAATTTTACATTTTTGTTTCAGATTGAATAGGACAAAAAAATAAAATAGATTATAGATATCAAACTTTATTTTTTTAATTTAACATGGTTCAAGTGCATGATTTTAAGTTTTTGTGATTATTAAAAACCAATTCCTACTTAATATGTACAATGAATATTTAAAAGAGAATATTTCCTGTGCATTTGATCGTATAGATTTTTAATATTTACATTTATTTTATAAATATAAGCATGTTTTTATTTAAAATAATTTTGATTATTTTTAATTATCAATAACTTATTTAAAAATGTAAATATTAAAAATCTATCCTATCAATGCATAGGAAATATTCATTATAAAATATATTAAAGGTGCCTTTATTCTAAACCGAACCACTCGTAATCGAGGAAATATCTTTGTTCCTATAATATTATGTGAGTGATAGACACAGAAAATAAATGTTGTTGTAGCGGCCCCTTAATTGTTAATTATTTTTAACGAATTTATAAATTATTATTTAAGTAAACTCTTAAACTTTTTTATTTTTTTTTTATATTTAAAACAGATTATTTATAATTTTTAATTGTGGTTTGAAAATAAATTTCAATTATTAAATTTAATTGATTTATAAACAAATTGTATTATATATTTTTAGTTAAGGTTTGAAAAGTTAATTTTATTTATTACTAGTTAACATTTTAGCATATAAATTATGTTTATAAATTTTTAGGAGTTGTTGTTATTCACATTGCCGCTGATCAATTATCAATCTTTAAAACATAAAATATTTAGATTAATGCATTCAAATTTAAAATCCAATGACAAAAAATGGATCGAAAAACCACCATTTATATGTGCTAGGACGGTATGTAGTATTTGTCAAGAAAAACCTGTGTTACCACATCATATAAAATGTTCTCATGTGTTTTGTTTCTACTGTATAAGTGTAAGTTGAAAAATAATATGATATATAATTGTCCTAAATAATTATAATTTAATAATTTATTGTTGTTACAGTCAATGAGAATGGTTGATGAAAAATTTGAATGCCCCGAGTGTTATCATTTTGAAATTAATATAATACCGGTAATACTCGATTAAATTTATTTATATTACTCAAAATGCTTGAGACATATCAATAAAGTATAGTACATATTTTGGTGTTTTAGTTTTTGTTGGTGGTGTAAATTGTAATAAGTTTGTTATTTTTAATGTATTTTCAAAGTAGTTTTTTTTATTGAAACCGTTGAACAAATAATATATATTATATTTTCTTGTTTTTATGTTAAGGGAAAATAAATGTGGTATTTATTATAATCATTTTTAATATTTTTTGTACATAAATTTAAAAATTTAATACGTTTTTAAACAATGTTTTCTAAATTGGCAAAATTAATAATAATTTAGGTAATAGCTCTTTCTAGTCAAAGTAGAGCACACCAAATTTATTTGTGAAGAGAAACCATTAATGCTCGGACTACAGTCATTATTAAAAAGTAACAAGTGGACATTTTGGTCTCCATACATTTTTTTATGTTAGTAAGGATCTCAATTTGCTACCTCCAAAAAATACTTGAATTTATTTTATTTATTAATGATATTTATTATTTATAATTCAAGTCTCAACAAAAAAGATTCATTTTGTGGTTATAAATAGTAACTTGAAGTATAAACTTACTACAAAGTAAAAATGGTAAAAATAATTTTTGATTGTTGATGTTTACAAAATAAATAAAAATATTATAATATACCTAATATTTCATATTTTTCATAGTATAAAATCATGTGTACGAATGAAAAGTGTTCAATTTTAAACCTTATTTAGGAAGGTTAAATGTTCGAATATTATGTGTGAACGAGCGTGTTCGAATCGAATGTTATCTGTTAGAAAGTTTAAATTGTGGAATCAACAAAATTTAATTTTTCTAAACTGACTAGGTTTATCTCATAGATAAGTATACTAGATACTTGGATTATATATATATATAATATTATAATACACTACACAATCAGTATAAAAATTAATTCTAAATTATCATAATCAAAATTATATAAATATAAATTACAAATTGTATATATTTATATTACATTATGATTTATGTGTTTATTTGAAAAAAATGTATTAAAAAGATGAATTATAAACAATTCTCCTTAAAAATTCTAAAATATTATATACACGCGAATAGCGAATATACGGGTTTATCACGCGATTATAAAAGTATACCTATTTACAAATTATTAGATGTATTGTATTATATATTTATATTCTGTGCTATGAACCATATTCGTATACTCGTAATTATGTTCAAATAGGAAAATATAACATTCGTACATAATACTATTCAAACACAAGTCCATTCGAACATATTTATTCGAACCGCCAGGGCTTGCATTTGGAAAAAAACTTCGTTTGATGTTATTTAGAATTAAAACGTTATTCAACTATTGCGTTTATCGTTGTTTAGAATTAAAATTTAGAAAGGTTTTACGTATGTTTGTTTCAAAAGTACACAGGCCCGCAATTAGACAAAAACCCGACATCTGAACAATATTCTTAGCAAATAATTTAATTATTACTATTACTATTAGTTTTTGCCTTATTGGCAATAATATTATCCTATTATATCTATTAAATTTTATGCGGGAATGGGCCGGATATGGAATAAAATTAATTCTTGGATTGAGTAAAAATAAATATTTCCACGAAAACAGTATTTTAATTTAAAACTATTTAATAATTGGAAATCATTTCGTTTAATAATATTTTATTTTAATATTGACAGGCGGAAGCCTGCTTAAAATAGTACAGTTATATTGGTTCGTGTGGTGTAAGCTATAGCCGTTTAGTCAGTCGGCGTGGGCTACTTATGCTACTGTATACTGTATCTGCGATTAAAATCGGCGCACGCTTATGCTATGAATGTATAGAAAATCTACGGTTATTATTTACTTTTGAGACAAAAATTTAAACATACACATTTTTATAATACATATAATACCTATGCGGTATTGTATGTATTATGTTCCAAAGTGGAATGGCATTATTTTGACTTGTATACTCGTGTAGGAAACAAACCTAGGAGATAATTTTTTTCACACAATGGGTGAGTCGTATAATAGGTAGATATACGTTAATCCAATATAACATAATAATTATTATATGGCATGTCGAATCGCCGCCGTTATTCGTCTGACCCAAGTGTAATTCCCTTTCACTGTAGCTATAGTAGCTATACATTAGTCCGCGAAACCGCTATTACAAGTTTTTATATATAGGATTTCGGGCATATACGTATTGACGTTTTGAATCTATATTATTGGCATTTCTTAGACCACCGTAAATGTTGTAAACACCTGATCTAACCTTCGTAGACGAACAAATTTAAACCGACAAACTTGTAGGTGCGTGTTGTAAAACAAAATATATTCACTGCGCGTGCCGGACGAGACAGATCTTTATAAGTTTGTGTTCGGCCATAATAACAGTTAAGTGAAATCTGCAAATATAAATTATAATATAATATCATTATAGGTTTCATATTATATTTATGAACATGTAAATTTTTTTAACAAATTTATCACAAAATATGTAGGTATACGTAAGTAATTTAATTTACTATAAACAACAAATTGTGACAAAAATAATAAAATTGGTATACCGGCCAATACTTTCGGGATTTCGGATACATTAATTGACGTATACTGACGTTTGTCAGGAAATGAATGAAGACTAGAGTGCCTCGATAGATCAAGGTACTCTAAATTTTAATGAAGACCGCCTAATATTTTAATCTGTGGTCCGTCTGTGTGATGGCCGCCTAATTCGATTCGTGTATAAAACCGGTGATCATGGAGTAAATACTCTAAAGCAAGTAACCTTAGTAACCGTGGTAATTTCTATTGCCATTAAGTATAAAATATATAATTCTTTTAAGATCTCGAGATGTAAAATATGTATGTACACGTTCTACGCATAACTCGTTAATTCCGTTTAACATTAAATAGCATTAATTCCACGAAAACCGACTTCTCAGTTTCAACGCGAATTATGATTTATTTTTCTTACAGATTATTGTAGCAAACTTATATTGGGAATTTTGGATCATTTTCCGGTATTTAATATAGTCATGACTCACATAATAATACATTTTTATAGATATAAAAATTATTGTATTTGGGCGTCCCGGATATGGAATTTAACTACGTACACAATCATTGTGATACACTTAGATTCATCAGTCAAATGTCACACTCGGTGCTGGTCGATGTGTCGAATACTCGAAACCTTGGTAAGTTTGTAAATATATTTTGGATAAATAACCTCGTTATTTGCAGTGGCGTAGTTTAAAGGACGGTTGCTCAGAGGAACAATCATCCCTGGTCCCAAATTCTGATTTTTCTTAGAGGGCGACGGTGCTTATGATCAAATTACCAAATACCAATGATGGATTTTTATTTTTTCCTATACATTTCTTTAATCATTTTACAATGTAATGTAAATCGTGAAAATAAAATAAAATATATAAAGTGAATGACTTAAGTAAAACTCTGAGGACTGAGATGCTTAAGTTTTATAAACAAAAATGGCTAAATAACAGATAGATATACCTAGTTGTATTCAGTGGCGTAGATATGATTTCTGAAAGGGGGGGGGGAGATCGAAAAAAAAGCTAAATGGGAGGGGGAAATTTAAAAATCCCCCGCCCTCCCAAAACTTTTTATTTTGGTAGTAAAATATAAGAACAAATTATGAACAATATAATTTGAATTGATTCAAATTCACATTAAACACAATATGGTAGACTATTCACTCCAATACTCCATAAAGTTAAAATTTATGTATTATTAAATGCTACATCATTAAATGTATAAATAAAATAATTAATAATTAAATTAACAAATCTAGTTTTCTATTTTTTTTTTTTGCTAGTTAGTCTAAAACTTTTGCTGTAATTAAATATTTCTATAAACTTGCATAAGTGTTGAGCCATTTAGTCGTTCCTGTAACAAATACATTTTCAACAATCCCGTGAGTGTCTTTTTTTAGATTTCAGATAACGTACTATGTACTAGTGTACTACGTATACGCGGTGAACTAAACCCATGGCGATAATGATCTCATTAGTTATTTCTCATAATGTTATAACAACGATAATATCTGATAACATTTTAAACACAGGCTCACAGTGGAAGCATAGTTCTTTTAGTCGAGCATACATACATATTATTGTATATACAGTATTGTCTTTATAAATAATAAGATATGCTATAATTAAGTATAAACATAGATAGATCATAATATCACAAAATATTGCATTTTAGTGCATACTGCATAATGTAAGCAAAAACAAAAAAATAATAAAAATCCAATGGGAGAGGGCATCTGACCCCCACGTCTCCCCTTGTATACGCCCCTAGTCGTATTACTTTTTTAAGTATTTTTGTAATGGTATCTATCATAAATAACTGATAAGTGGTAGTTGATAAATAATTTTTGACTCGTTATCGTTTTTAAAATACTTGTCAAATAATGAACTTTTCTATAAGCTCAAATACATTACACAACACATTTTTTGAGAGTAATAGAAGCTGCTTTTCTTCGTAGTATTCTCTGGCCCTCTGAGTTATGATAAATGGCTTTATTAAACTAATTTCGAGACAGTACATCCTAAAATTTCAAACGTAAAACCGCGGGCAAAAATGCGATTATGTTTAGGTTTATGTTTTATGTTTAAAGCACAGATGTCTATATTATACTATATTACTATATATACTTATATTATGTCTATATATATGTAATATAGACTTCTGTGCCCTGTGGTTTTAAGAGAAAACTAGGTTATTATGTTTGGTAGAAAAGAAGACGTAGACGAAAAGAGTACGAGACACTTATCACATTATTTGTGTCTTTTGTATATAATATATATGTTGTTCACAACGGGCATTACTTCATATTGTGGACCTAGTACACGCAGAATGATGAAATTTCATCTATTCTGTGTCTAGTACCTACTCGATTTAATATTTTCCTAAACACGCCATTGGTTATTAAAAATATCTTTGATAAATACATCGTTGATGGAAAAATGTCACTTTCCACTAGAAACACATTGTAATAATAATGTACCTAATATTATTATCATTTACAAATCTTGAATGGAAAATAAAGAAAATACACATAGCGTAGTATAGTATATTATACTGTCTAAAATAATTAAGACAAAGTGATTTTTGTTATTTGTTATTATAAATTATAATACTTATTAGTAATAATTATAATAGATATACACTGATATACATTTTAGTACTTGGGTACTTAGTGCATCTGCAACCGTATATACTTATACTTGATGTGAGAAAAATGAATTCAAGTTGTTTATATTAATAACAAATGAAAGATAAACGGTAATAAACACGCGATGGCGTTACAGAATAACTCATAACCATAATAATATACGAAAATAACGTAAAAATACTTACTCGCATTTGAAAAGGAAAAGGGGCAATTATTCGCGTAAATACATATTTACACATTTAGCCACATGGGTATTTATCCAAAATAAATTTCTTGCCTGATGGCTGTTTACTCACAACCCGTCATCGCTATACTTATTATACCCGTAATACTCATTTATCTAATTATTTCGCATTGGACTTTCTGTTTTTTTTATTGCACATTAAATAAACAGATAAGTCAAACAATTTAAATGTTTGCAATGGTTTTCTTTGTTGTTTTTTTTCCGTACAAATATTATTTACACTGCCAACTAACCCATTATTGTAGTGTTGATTGTAAGTTACCATAAAGCAAAACCATAGTGACTTTGTTTCTCTCCTATATACGCTGTCCCATTATTATGTCTTCATTATTGGTATCCAAATATTTTCGATTCAAACATTTCAAACATTAAATAATATCATCATCAATTATACGCGAGGCGTAAGTCTTTCAGTTTTTGGCTTGGAGAGAAGTTGAAAAACCAATCAACTATAGGTGCACAGACACACAGTAACAATTAAAATCAGTGTCCCCGCTTATACATTTATTTTAGTTTTAGCATCAAGTTCCTAGGGATGTAATCTGCAGTTTTTTCGGGGTGACACGCGAAAAGATTTTGAGAGTACACGAAAAATTAAAATATTTTACTATATATAATAGATAAAAATATTTTGAGCATACTGCTTTTATCGGTAAATAACGATTATTCAATTTATCTGTAGACATAATAAGCGGCACTTCGTAGAAACTCATATGGGTGCAAGCGTTTATGGTGATTCACAAACTTGTGGGGGATGTTTCCCCACAACACCTAATATTTAACTGCTGCTATTACAAAAGTAATAAAAAAAATCTTAATGTAAAACTGTATTCTATATTTAAATTGGTATAATGTTTTTGACTGTTGTCTGTGGCTCTGTGGGTGCAAAATGATACTTTTGCCCCCCTAGATAAATTATCGTGGGTGCAACTGCACCCTCACGCACCCCCTCCAGATACCGTAACTGTCTATAGAAAAAATAATAATATATAATGTTGTGTTTAGTATGAAATGTTATGTATATAAACTAACCTTTTTTATATTAATGCATTAATCATACAATAAAATTACAATATTTTTTTTACAATATTAAATATAATATATATAATATTTTTCATGGTACCTACGCTTGAAAAAAAAGGGCAATTCTTAGCACGTAGTGTTCAAAAGGTTTGCTACCCCTGCTCTATATATAGTTTCTGCAATTCTACCGCTCGAGTGAAAGATAGTTCTGTGCGAAATTTTATATAGCTGGCGTGTAATTAAGCTTCACGTATCATAAGTCGAATTTTTGCTAAGAAATTATCAAATTATAACTGACAATTTTTTGGATTGGATAAGAAAAGTCTAGAGGGAGTGGGGGATTGGGGTTCTTTGCGTAGTTGCATACCTACATCATTACAACGTCTCTCGCCGACTCATTTTTATCTCCAAGTCTCCAATGCTTATTATTGCTTTATTCCTTGTTTCTAGTTAACCGCTAAATCGTCAATTTTTATTTAATCCCTGGCAATGTCATTTTCCTAGTTTGTTGTATATTTACATAATATTTAAACCCTGCAGATCAAGATTTTTGAGACACCATCAGGGTTATTTTTTTAAAAGCACTAAAATGAGTTATAAAATATTAAACATAAATTATAAATAAGTAATCACTTTAAAAGTTTTGTCTAATTTTTTCTGAATTAAATTTTTGTATCATATATCATATATATTTTTCATTACATTGATACCTTCTAATTAGGGCCGGATTTCAATGCAAAATTCATCATTTTTTGGTTGATCTTAGACATTGTTTTCCAAGTATACAATTCATTTCATGTATCTAACGGGTAGGTACCTACTTCAAACCTGAAACTTATATTTTGCTTTTTTTTTTATTATTAAGTATTAGGTATTGGGTAATTTTGTCGGTTTTATATTTGTCCATTATACTATACAAATTTATAGCCCAATTAAAATATTAACTGAAGATAAATTTTTTTCTTGATATTTAAGTTGTTTACGTTCTTTAAGTTTATCGGTTAAATAATGTATATTTAGAATGAATAATACCGCCCCCCTAAAAAGATATGAGTGTCACAACATCACCGCCACATCAAGTTAATTTTTCAAATTTCAGTTTTTTTTTTTAATATAATAAACAATACCTTATTTATAAATTACCAAATTATAGGGCATTTTTGGCTATTTTTTAGAGTATATTTGTATAGTTTTAAGGGCATTATAATCCACAAACTATTAATAATATTAAATTCCAAGTAGGAAATTAAAAAGTATTAAGACATGTTTTATTTTTAAAATCATCATTTTTTTATAGGTATCTACACAAAATATTTTATCAGTTATAATTACAGTATAATAAATGTATAAGGTGCAAAATTAGATGCTCATAAAAGTTCAAGTCATGGGTTCCTATGGGCCACCTAAATTTTACCTTGATAATTATACCTACTCATGTATACGACATTTGTAATTTATCTCAAAACAATATATTTTTAAGGGGTCGGAACATAAGTCAACTAAAGGAAAATAGTTTGGTTCGACTGCTGTGATGTTTTATAGTTCGATTAATTATTTACATGTGTATATAAATAAATTACATGTGCGAGCTGCACGGTTTGAAATATTTTATAATAATGAGAAAACGGTAGAGGTTTTTCTCATTTTTTTATGCTTTTATAAATAGATACGAATAGGTATTATCAAACTAAGCAATTATTAATAATTAGTATATATTTTTATTCTTGTAACACAATTTATATATGCGCAAAGATGCGTCTTTATATAAGACATTTTAATTTAGAACTATTATTGTATTAAGAAAACAATCAAATTGAAATTTTAGCAATAATAAACTTCATTGCATAACATAAAATAATGTAGATGAACCTAAATTGAATATTGAATTACCTATTTTATTTTATTTTTGATTACTTATCCCTATACATATTATAAAGTATTAAAGTCTAGTGAAATACAAATACATAAAAACCTAGTTGAGCTGAAAATGTTGATAAGTAACAAAACCTAGAAGTGTAATCAAATTAATTAATTAACCTGACATTAAAACAACTATTAACTATTATAACCGGTAGCCACTCATTTATTTATGTATAAACTAGGTGAAAAATCTTTACAAAGGACAACAGCATACTGAATACATATTATTGATGTCTTGATGATGGGAAATATTTAAATGATAATAAACGACGAATAAATAAAAACCATATGATATTATTGTCCACTATAACAAACATTTTATTTATATTCAGTTTATTTATTTCTCGTTAAAAGTCCAATGGACTATATATACACATATATATATATATAAAAATCAACTAAATCATTGGCTCAGCACGTTAACACTACATTTTTTCTTTTTTACACGTTTTCATTAAAATAAAATATTATTATTTTCATAGGTATACCTACACACACACGTATATATATATATAAATAATTACATATAATGTATAGGTATAAGTATAATAGATGTACCTAATTTATCGTTTGACGACCGCCGTTGGTCACGACGTTGCACAATCATAATATTATAATCATAAATCATAATAATAATAGTAATAATAATAATAATAATAAAATAAATAAATAATAATAGGCAGTAATAAAATGAAAACTAGTGAGTCGTCAACAATATACAGTAATAATAATAATAATAATAATAATAATAATAATATATAGCTGATTAAATATACATAATCGGTACAATTATTTACAAATTAAATTATATAAACACAAAAATACAACGCGAATACGCGATAATATTATTTTTAATAAATACACATTCATAATGTATATAAATATATATAATATAATAGTCTTTGTTTTGTATGTGTAATATTATAATATACGCGTATAGATATATATAATGTATAACGTGTATAGTCTATACTATAGACGTTTAAAGTATTATATATATTAGATTTAGTTATACACACTTTTTGTTTTACATATTTATATAATATCAAATCAGTTAATTTACACAGTATTGTATATGTTTATGTATATAGTTTTAAGTGTATTATTATGGTACGGTTTAAGTGCGCTGCAAAAACGCGTATTACGATATAGCGATAGGAAAGAAAATAAATCAATGGAGCGATTATAGTATTTTTTAACGGCGATAATAATTAATATTATATAATGTGTATTTATCAATAAACGGATATGAGAATTTATTGTATTTGCCAGAAATATATGATTTCATCATAATCATCGTATTATTATTATTATTATGGAGTTCCGCTTAATTTTTTTTCGTTCATTCGTCAATTAATGTTTTATCACAGATAATCTATCACTAAAATATAGTCTTTTATCCGGGACTCAAGTTTTTTTCAAAATAATATTAGGTAGGTAAACCTAGTATGGGAAATATAAAAAAAAAATACATATATATTATTAAAGTTAAAATCTAACGCGTGTTTTGACAATAAATACCTACGAGTCAATAACATTTTTTGTTATACTGTAATATATGTATATCATGTATTGGTAAGATATTATCTATCCATAAACGAACCGATGAGAGAAGGAAATAATATAATATAACGATAAAACGCGCGTTTCAATAATCTAATAATATACATACACACATATTGTTCATAAATATAATATATATATATATATATATATATTAATAACTTTTTGATTGTCGGTGATAATGTTATTCATCAATAATTTTTAGCATTTTTTTTTTCAATTTTTTTTTTTATCTAAAAAATATAATGAACAAACAAAAACAAGAAAATGTACACGTAAAATTTTGAAGAAAAAAACTCTTATAATAACATAAAATAAAGAAACTAAATCGCATGGCGTGGAGACTTATAAAAAAATATGCGTCGTAGGAACTGCTAATGGTGGCGGTGGTGGTGGCGTCGGTGTCGGCGGCCGGGGACGAGCGTAGCCCGCTGCCGCTCCCCGTGCTGCTCACAGCCACGGGCCTAGTTCGCGTTCCAGCAGCGAGGCGGCGTCCGTGCGTCCCATCAGTCTCAGCACGTTCAACAGGTCCGTGACGGACGTGGGCTCCCTGTGTCGGGCCTCCCACAGGTCCAATATCTGGTCGGTGGGACTGGGCTTGACCGCGAAATAGTTAATATACCTTTGAGGGAACATCACAAGATTATTATAATTATGATATAGGTATTAATTAGTATAATCATTGATTATAAATACTAAAAAAAAGGTATAAGTATTTATAATCAATGGTATAATATACAATAGAAGTCGCCGCGTATTGGACTTACATAGGACCAGAGTATTTTAGTCCATTAACCGAATGAATCAATAGGTCCAAGCATAAAAATATATACACGTGGATAACTTTAATAAAAACAAATTCAATTTGGCAATTTACTAATAAATATTCATTACCTATTGTACTCGTTATTATTATTTTTTATATATTTTTAATTTATTTTGTCATTTTTTAAGAAAAAACCAATAAAAATTGATTATGATAAAAATGGAAAATATTTTTTTTTTCAAAAACGTTGTTTTGTAATGACTAATTCTAAAATGTTAATATTTTTCGCAGCAACGAGTTAAGAAAATAGTTTTAATTGTCAAAATATATATATATATATAATAAATTCTAGAAAATAAATTAAATAATGTGGAACACGCTCTTAAAAATATACATTGATTTCTTTCAATTATAGTGCAACGAGTTCAATAGATGAATGAGTTTTTTAATTGTTAGTCCAATAAGTGGCGACTCTTGTTATGATTTAATAGTTGACTGTGTGTATAATGATAGTAATAGTTTGAAAGTCTGACACTGGGGGCGCAGAAAACAGTTGATATTATATATACTAGTTTTGTATTACAATTGAGTTAATTTATTTAACTTTACGACGTCAAGTTGAACTTTAATTTTTATTTCGTTTTACACGTTTCTGTTTTCGTACTCTCGACCGAGTTGAAATAATTCAGTTACTTGCCCAGCCTCGCGTGTAACTTCTGAATGGTAATTTATAGTGTATTAGTGTATATTATTATGTTCGATTCAAATAAGGGACGTTTCGTAAGGACATAAGATAAAAATTACGCGTTCTATTCGGTTTCAGGTCGAAAATTATTAATCGGCGGTTATAGTGTAGAGCAGTGTCGATGAAAATAGTTTGAAGCCGTTAGCCGATACGCGGTAGGTATTTTATTTTTCTTTAATCAAGCAAAAGATATAAATTCAATTTAATGAGAAATTAGACATGCACATATGTATAACATCAGAATAATATATTTATAAATATTGTCTAAATTTATCAAACTTTATAAAATATATTAATATTAATGTATAATAATAAAAGTGCGTTTTGTTAATTATTTGTTTTATAGGTAATACTGTGATAAGCACGCAAAAAAAAAGAAATGTACAAAACGAATAACGGTAAGTCTGAACCGTATATATTTGAACGTCACTCGTCATCAAATACGATATGATATGTATAGCACGTTTAAGCAGTATGTTAATATTGTCCATTATATGACGCTCACCTGTCCATGGAGAGCCGTTGAGCCAACATCCTCCAGTCGTTGCTCCTAGAATTTGGTGGATCTAAACATTGACAGAGTTGCTTACGTAAGACTTTACTGAATCTGAACAAACAACCGAAATATTAATAAATTATTTTTTATTTCTATATGTCATACACAATACATATTTTACTATACGTACGGGGGAAGAAATAACGTAAAAACAAAAATAAATCGAAAACAGGCGACGATGGCGGGGAGGGATATCATCGCATATAATATATTTTAGTTATATAATATGCTACATGTATGTAGTATCTTATTAACGAATGTATCTGCACCTTTTATTATCATTCTACACATAAAAAAAATTAAAAGAGGGTCAAGAGGCGAGATAATCTCATTTATCTTGCCCCATAAATACACCACTGTTTTCAATAACTATTAATATGTTTCCCTAAACATTTTTGTGTCTTAGAAAATTATTTTTTTTTCTTATATTTTCAATTAATTAAAAAATTGCAAATCAGAAAATAGTCCCTTTGTACCCTCTTAATATAGTAATGTGTGTATGTGTTATAGAAACAATCTATTATGTATATACGCAGATTTACCGAAATGGCGTTGGATCGCACGAAGTGACGCTAGATCCGCTGCCTGTAGTGCTGGTCACTGTCCTCGGCTGTCTAGGCTGATGGCCGACGGATGATAGGCTATTCGGGTCCTGGTTCACCTTAAATGTGTGCTTAACGTTACGCAGCGACCCAGTGGCTGCAGTTTGTGATACGCACACTCTACATGAAACATTCACCCATGAGTCCGGGTACTGTTGTTCGTACGGCTCTAGTGAGAACACCGCAAGGCCGCCCGAGTTCCATAGGGTCTGGAAAGGGATCTCCTGCGGAGCGAAAAGGTGCTTGGTTAGGTAGATACACATTAAAATGGAGATATAAAGTCTTAGCCAAAATGATAATATTCGAGACAATATACGAAAATATAATATTATTCCCCCCCTTCTTCAGTTCCTGGTCAATTTTGAATTTATAATTTAAAATATTTTAACTGAAACTCATACAACACTATTAGCGATTCAAAAACTATTGTATATTATTTACAGTATTCCACTGACCTTATAATTGTCTTGGGGCTTACTCCTCCAATTGGCGCCAATGTCGTCTACGGTAACCACTAGGTTGCCGCCACCCTCTTGAAAGCATATCGACTTGGATTTGTCCAACATAACGCCTCCACTGACACTGCGTTCATGGTGTTTCAGCCGCTACACATACATCGAAATTGTTTATTATAAATGTATATTAAAGACCGTCAAAAGACGTACGCGCGCTATGTGTTTGTGTACGCACCTCTAAAGCCACGCCGTTATCGTCGACCACGTGAACCCGGATATCGTACTTAAACTTTCGATTCAGCGATCCAAACAGGACCACTTTAAGCGTCTTGGCGGGTGGACTGCTAACTACCGTCAAGTCCGGTTCGCCAACCAACACAAACTTTGACAGCGTTTCGCTCATCAAATACACATGTTCTGCATCCATTTGCACAAACACTGATGTATTGATCGTTTCCTCTCCCAACGTCAGAATTTTCTAGTGACACAAAATTATACATTCATTAATATTGGATTAAAATTATTTTTGAATCGTTTAGAATTGTGTTAATATTAAAAATACGATCATTTGATTGTTTAGGTTAGGCATACCTTCCATTTAGGTTTCGTGCCCAGGGGCATGTCACAACTCAGCACTGAAATCACCCAGGGCCCTTGCATCAGACTTGCACAGTGTCGCATTCCGACGATTACTGGTTTCTTGAAGCTCTTTCCGTTAGGGCCACACATCACCGCTGGACTTAACTGCGTTTGCCCGTCTGGAAAATTAAATTATTTTGTTAACAAATGACAATCACGAAGATCCATTTCTATTGTTTGAAGAACGGCTGTAATTGCCTAAGTTATCTTATCGCAAAAATGAATATAATTATAAATATTATATAGAATACCATATAGGGCACCACCTTGATTTTAGACAATTTAAATAATATTTGTGTGCATAGTTACCGGAGAGTATCGGCTTGTATTCGTCTTGTAATAAGGCAAACAGTACGGGTTCCTTTTGAGACTTAGCGACGGCTCCTTCGGGAATAGTCAGCGACAACCCGTACTCTTTGCACTCTAAACGACAACCTGTCGATGTCACAGCAGTCTCTTTCATCCACAAGTAGTCTTTGCAATGGCATGCCATGCCACTTGAGTCTGACTGGGACTTGCCTGTTAATATAATGTTATTATTAAAAAAATGACAACTTTTAATTTTTTGTCAGACCATCCCACCGGTGACCGTCTATTTAAATTACTTTACTTACTCGAACAAGTATAGCTGGTCAAGCTGTGACTAGATTCGGGACTAGACGAAAGCGCATTCGGACTGTCTGGGGCCACAGACGGAACCGGCGGTGCCATGATGGCCGTAGTAACCGTTGAACTGCCACCGCCACCGCCACCTCCATTGTGATGGGGCACGTCATAATGGTGTTCCGAGCAAGACCTAGTCAAGCTGTACGCATTTTGGTCATTGGTAAACGGGTACTCGTAGCACGACGGTACCACTACTACGGTTCTGGTTAGGTCTGGTTGCGTTTGCTGGAAATGGTTGCAGCCACCGTTCCGTGAATGGCATTCCAGAGAGTAAGTCTTTTTCTCTTGGTCTGGGAAAAATTCCGGTTGAAAATCTGTACGAATACGATTAAAAAATAAACATTACTTTTAATAAGTATTATTGAAACATCTTTCTTGCACGCGTTTAAAATATGAACCCGTGTGCGAGTAATTAATCATTCTTGCGACTGTTTACAAACGCCTCTGCTTGCGCATTATGTTGAGTAGTTTATATAATATACTACTGCAGCACTCGCGTAATGTCGTCGTTGTCGAAATTATACAGACATAATTAAGGAAACTATAATTTACAGTTTCGAGAGGGTGCGCGGTCTTTTAGAACACAGGTCGCTTGTTAGTATTCGAATAATAACGATTGACATTTAAATGAAGTCTCGGTCACTGCAGTTGTGCAACCATATACAGGTATACCCAAATAACCCTAGTTTTACGGTTATATTATAATACCTCGTTCCGGTTTTTCGGTGATGATATTAAAGTTGTCGACCAATAAAAATAAGAGCAAAAAATAATAATCGTGATGAGATCCATTTTCAACATTCTTCTGTTCAGCGAAGACGATAATCACGTCATTAAATGCTGTTGTTAGACGGATTATAATACGCATTTGTTTTTTCACTTTTGTCCTAACTGGCAACGCGTATTATAACTATCGTGTAGGTCGGAGGACGAAGGATGGATTATACTTTTTTATAACTATCATTCGGTGAACATTAAACACGTATGCCTAAAACGTTATTCATACGACGAATCAATCGATAGACTTATTATTATATTTCGACCGAGTTCAAGGACTACGCGTATGTAGGTAGGTACATCTTACATGTATAATGTGATCATGTGATAATAGTATTATTATAATCACTGTATTTTAATAATAAATATGATATTGTGTTTTGATGAGAAACATACCTGAGTTGGCCATGTTGTACATGCTGTGATCCCGGCCTTTGTTCTTGTACAGTCGGAACAACAGTACCATGCCAGCAAGCAGTACGGAGGCGGCTATGAGTGCCACGTACAGCGCCACATCTGTCTCCACTGCCGATTTAGTAGCCGCTAAAACAAACGAAACAAATTATTACATAATATTTTTACATGTTTCATTTATGCATTATATATTGTTAAGATGAATAAATTTTAAACATTACGAATTAAAATGAATACATTGTCGTATATGATATTGATATTTATATACAGAGTAATTCAAATTAAACTATTCGATGCATTGCACCAGGCTTCCAAGGTCACCTAACCTTACATCAGGTGATTACTTTTTTGGAGATGTGTTGAAGACATTATTATCATTAATCACAGAGGAGTTAAAAAAATAAATTTAATGGAATATAGTACCAACTAGATGCTGTTTGTGTGACTAACAGAAGCCAGATTGAACATTAATAGATACCATTAAATAAATTTTGAATATTATTTTTTTATATAATGTATCATCTCATATACATCTTTTGCGAATATAAAAACTAAAAATATATTATCAATTTATACAGGATAAATTGCTTAGTGTAATATTTACATTATTCCTTGGAATGTGCTATTTTATTGGAACTAAAAATCGAAGGGAAATACATTTTTTCATGTAATATACTTAATATTTTATATTTTTGCAAGTTTTCCGGGATTTGATTTTAAATATTATAAATTATAAGAAAAAGTTGGTAAATACATTTTCCACTGTGTGATTTGTATAAGTGGTTTGTGGATTTAATATTATATAGCAGAATAATGTGAAAAATAAATTTTAAAATGTTTTGTATGAGGGGGAAATAATTTCATCTGATGGCAGTCAAAAATCGGTTGTTTTTATTATTTTTAATAATAATTCTATTTGTAATAATAATCGATATAAAAAATAATTGGGAATTTGTAGTATCTCTTGTACATTTGTTAGTAACTGAATAAAGTGAATGAAGTAATTTAGAAATGCGTTTCCAATCGAAATTCGCGATTTATTGCACGCGATGTATTACACGCCTATGCGGTGGTGGTATATATAACACAGCAGGAGTATAGGTAGGCATATTATAAGGTGGTGTTGTTGGTGATGGTATAACAACAACACTTAACGGCTTAGGACTAATTTCTTATTTCCGAACCGTCACTGCGCTGCGCAGCAATATAATATCCAATAAAATCGATGGCCGTCCAATAAAAACATCGTCGTGCCGGGTTCCTATCGTGTTCCGAGACGGTTTATCAAAAACTTTGTCGGCGACCAGTTTTGTGTTCGCGTGAATTGATTTTATCAGACCTATAACTGGCCTCTGACACGAATCGACCGCATATACACTCTTCGCCTTACATTTCCACTGATTTTTATACATAATATATCGTTTCACGGGTTCGGGACACGGACCGCGCACGCGTGAACAAAAACTAAAATGTTTGTACTTTCAATAACCCGCTTGGTCGTTATACGTCTGCGCCACCGCTAAGTGCTACTACCCGAAATTTTTGTTCAACCTCGGCTGATTGCCGTTTTTTCTTTTTAGTTTTCGAACGAAACAATAATTATGCAATTCGCAAAATAAATAAATTTGATGACTTTAGGACGCGTCGTATTATTATAAGATTCATATTAATTTTCGATCGGTATGTTATGTGGACCGACGCGATTCAATGACTAATCAACGATAATTTATCGTGCGTCCACAAAGTATTACGACAGGATGAAATTTCGATAAGAAAAGCGAGTTTTTATTCGAATTGCAAAAAGAATCGAGTTTTAAATATATCTAATAATGAGGGATTTCGAATCACTATATTTTATGACATAACCTATACAAACATAATTTATACATATTACGCTATGCGTGTATTTCACGTAAACACGTTTTAATTTATTATTCATACTGCAATAACTAAAAGAGTTAACAATTAATTAATAGTTATTATAGGTATAGAATATAAATACTTATTTTTTTTCTACAAAATTTAATTTAAATACTTTATAGTTATTGTATACATGTTGTTGCTGTATGTTGATGATTAGTTTTAAAATATGAGTTATTAATAATTAAAATACAATTTTTTTTTTAACAAAGTCATGTTTGAACAGCAGACATCAACAATATTTTAGTGATTAAATTTGATCGTTTAATTCCAATATTACCTTAGTTAAATTGTGGTTTTAATATATAGACGTTAAAAAAACCTAGATCATAGAAAGATTAAAATTTATAATTGTAAAATAAGTAGAGGTAATATATTATAATTTATAAACCAGTTTACGATTTAAAATATATAATTATGTGATTGGATTAAAAATGATGGGCAGAAGTTAAAAGACGATATGGTAGTGATTTAAGGTTATATATTATTAATTAAAATTCAGGTCTCTGCATTATTTATTGTTATATTTTATTTCGTGTTGAAAATATAACATATAATATAAAATAGTATAAATTATTATTTTCTACGCGACTTTCACTTATTTTAGGTTGGGCGCGATTTCATTGCCGATTACATCGATAAGCCCTTCAGGATTAAAATGCACGGATAAACGTATGTTTTTGCTGATGGAATTAAAATTCATTAAAACACAGTAGATGTTTTTGGCATTTTATTAATCTCTGTACCACGCGATTGTATATAAACGAGTTTATGTATTGGTTGTTTTAAAACGTCAACCATAAAATTGTACGTTCTTTTCACCGTCCAATTTTATATTAAATGTTAAGGTGAATTGCAGCGTTATATTATAAATAAAAAAAGAAAAAAACTTTTACGCGTTAAACTACTTCCACGACATCGCAGAACAATAGTTAGTCTACAAACCAATTAAGTTTGGGCTAGGTAGGTATTATAGTTGGCTATCAACAAACGTAGGATTAGTCTACATCGAGACCTGCAGCAGCAAACGCCGAACAGTTTTAATATGCTGGCCGAGGTTTAATCGATTTTTTCATTTAAGTCAGTGTTTTATTTCCAGCGAAATCGTAAGCCACATATTATATTATAGTATTGAACCGTGCGAAAGCCCGTGTGTGTGCGAGTGTGTTAGTATCATACCACGCGGGTAAGGTCGCAAAAACTTCACCAATGTCCAGCAGTATTATATAGTATAAGTTCGAATAAACTGAAATATTTGACCCAACGCATTGCAGGACTCTTAGGAATCCGTTGGAGAATGTTTGCAATCGAATTGGAGTGTGCTGCAGACGGTTTTAAGTTTAATTAAGACTCGTGTGTGTGGGCAAAAAGAAGTCGAACTTTTTGGTGAGATAAAAGCTAACTGTCAGAAGTCAAAAAGCATCACTGGCGTTCAATTATATATCAGTCGGCCAATCAACTGAAGAAAATCCGATGTTAAAAGGAATGATATCGTCGATGGCGGGAGGGTAAGTCCACCAGTGGTATCCTTTTCACGGATTGTCTTGTGTACATGAAAGACCCAATATATAGATCCTGAAGTAATTCGTCTGCGATTCGAAGGAACTATTTCATTATAAGTATTAAGAAACGGCCGACGGTAGATTCCCCATCGTTTCGTGTCAGTTTGAATGCGAGTCTTTTGTTTCGATTCGTCTTTGATCGGAAACCGATGTAATCGAAAACACGGTCCAATAATTATATTATATATACGTATGTATTTACGTATTACATTATACGGCTGACGACAAATTTACCATCCGGACGCTTTTTATAATTTAAACATATATATTATATAAAATAGTATACGGCATAATAATAAATAATTTCAAACTAAGGTTACAGATGTATTTAAAATGTTTATTTAATTTAAATTAATCATTAATCATAATTAAAATTGGTTTTCGCGTTATTACATAATTGTATTCATATTATGTGATATAAATAAAAAAATTACGGATGTATTGATTTTAAATGATATTTTAATTAATGATATATTTCGGTTTTGATAAAATGTAATAATTTTTTTCAGTTATTTTATTGTTTTAATCTAATTTAATTAGAAGTTATGTTTTCTTCATTAATTACCGCTGTGTTTGAAATTATTATTTTCTTTATGAAACTCCTTAAGTGATTACAATATTAGATAAAGAGGATCGTAAAGTATTGTTAATAAATACTTTATTTTCGAAAACCATCCAAGTATAATTTTCATAGACAGCTGAGAAATTGATCATGCATACTTTAAATTTAAATACAATACTGATAATACTCGTATAATAATCAATAATTGTGTGAGTTATTATGTTGAGTACATATTTTATTTGAAATGTTACAATTAACATAGTATTTATAAATTACTAACGAAAATCAATTATATTATTTCATGATATAGATATTTACATTGACAAATTATTTCCAAGTATATATAGGTATATGTATAAAAAACTCTAAGATAACAAAATATCCAACAGATTTTAGTATCCAGTTTAAATGGACCGCATGACTAATGTTTTCATTGGCTTTATCATTGTCGTCAACGTTTTAGTGATTTACACTCCACCCCAAGACGAAAACCGGAGCATACCAATTATTTTAGTTACGATTCATTCCCCTGCGCGAATAAACTTGTTCCTTCCGGTGTCGCTTCATCATCCCTCGCGTATATATATAGACTTCTTTTGTTCGGAACAAGCCAAGGGGTTGGAAGTTACATGTCAGGGTCGTTACGATGACAATTTGTCCGTACGTCACATCACCGGAAACCATGTCGTCCGCCCTGGGTAGCGAGATCCTAAATATTCGTACAAAATTCAACAGCCCTCCTGTCTCCCCACAAGTAACGTTACTACCCAGTACTGCAGTATAGCATTCCAATGCATCCGTCGCCTTACCCCAATGATGGTTTATTATTTCGTATTTTATAATATATAATATGACACATTCGCGAGTGATAGGGGGCCTGTCCGTTTACAACCGTTAAATACAGGATCGCACATGAGAGGGTCGTTGGTGCACACTTTCATCAATAAAGCCTTAGAGTTCTTTGAAACACATCTGGAGCTTTTATGCGCGCTAGAAAAAAACAAAAACCAACTATGTGAAATCCGTCCAAAAACACGAAAACAAAAAGCGAATATATACGCGTGGAAATGGATTTCCTGTCACGCAGGGTTTCTCTCGTAATTTCCGGATGGTCGTGAAAGAACCATTTGTGTCTTGTAAAGCCCGACGACTAATCGTAGTTAAACAAACGAATATAACAACCGTTTTGAATTACGCATCATTATAGTGCACACTCTTTTTGAGTTGTGTATTATAATGTTTCAGGAAGTTCTGTCGGTTTTTTTATTAATTCTGAACTTTATCGTCACAAAAATTCGTCTCTTTTTAAAACTCAATTACCTACCCAAATACTCTAATCGAATTTTGGCGCATTAAGAGTTTTAAGTTTATTTAAATAATGAAGTTATCAAAAGAAGCACGAAAAAAGAGGAAAATCGAGAATCATGTTTATGTGTATATTAGGTAAATATTTTTTTCGTAACGGATGGCCAATGTTTTTGAACGAAATTAAAACGGTCATATCGTTTTGCTATTTCCCCCCTTTTTTTACATAGGGTGATTTTAATTTCCTGTTGATATAATTGAATTTCTTCGTATATCCTGCACAGCAGCACGCGAGATTCAATCTTCATTTACCCTCTCCCTCCCAACTCAATCATAAAAGCTGCCAAACTTTCTGGAAACTGCTAATATATAGACCAGAAAATATAATATTAAAGATTTCTTACACTAGACCTCAAATACAACGCATTCATATCATTAATAGTATTTATAAACAATAAAAATATTTATAAATGCAATAGAATATTTTAAATATAATTTGATAAAATTTTCATTTTGAATAGGTACTACAATAAAGAATGATTATAATACTTATCCTTAAAATAAATACATTGGAAAAATTATGGATATTGTTCAAATTTACTTTTATGCGATTATAATTTTACTAAGTATGTATTCGTCACTAGGAAAGAAAATAAATATGTTAAGTAGGTGTATATACTATACACGACATACAACTGTTGCGGCCACTACGACAAAAATTAAATGAAATACGAATACCCGCGCGCACATGTCTCAATAAAACCAATAAAATCTATATGTTCTTTATTTACCTACATAAACAAATAATTTTTCGATATAATTTAAAAATATTTACCTATATTATGATTTTTACTATCATGATTGTTATTTTTATCAATATTTTTTAATAATGCGTTGTACTTTCTACACAACGTTCTTATAATGGCATATAAACACGCTAAAAATGTTCTAAATGCTTAACATGAACTTTAACGTCAATTTGTGTGGAATGCGGTAAGAAGTATCTTAAATAAAAAGAAACGTTATTTTTTATAAGCAAGCTTCTTGAAATTTATGCCTTGTATATTGTGGTACTTCGTTTTATCAGCCCTAAAGGCCATAACAATCAATACACATTTTCGTCATAACATCACGAATACAGCCGGACTATAAAAACTATAATATAATATATAAGTATCATGTAACGAAAAACACGTACCTTCCTCGGTGAATTGTTCATCATCATAATTCACAGGGTCATCTCTGCCACCTGAAACAAGTGTAATAAAAATAATAAATGTAATATTTTATTCTGTGTAACGGGTAATATTTTCCGTCATAAAATTCGCTTTTTTATTAGTATATAGCAGTAATATGTCTAATAGTGCCAGTGCTCAACTCCCATTCGCAAAATATAAACAAATATTATACATTATATAATTTATATCTATACGGGAAAAGAGGATAATAATATTTGGTTGGCGTAAGTTAATGTATGCAAACTAAATACATTTATTTACATACTATAAGAAATGTACAATACAAAAAGTGGGTAAATATTTTATCAAAACGGAATATTATATTTTGTTAATATTTATTATCAAATAGCGCGATAATATGTGTTTAAAATGTGGTAGCATAAACCTGTAATATTGTAAAAGATCCTATTAGAAGTCATAATGTTATCATTACCGATACAAGATCCTCCTGAACAGTTTCCAGTTGACGAGTCTCGACCTACACAGTATCTTCCTCCATTCGAGGGGCTCGGGGAGGTACAAGTTCTGGTTCGATGATGACGACAGTCCGGACCACACGGCGACCACGACGACCACGCCGACCAATGACCGTCGACGGCTATAAAATCAAAGTAAAAAAAAACATAACGTTGTTATTATATTGTGTGAAAATTTGCTTTTTCGTTTGCATTTATAATATCATACGTTATTGGTTTCAAGTGCGTGTTGAAACATGTACTGCGAGCACGCTCAAAGGTGAATAGGTTAGAATAGAAAAAAGGATAAACAAAAAAAAATAGGTTTAACAGCAAAAACGACTGCAGCGAGATAAGATATACTGTCCGGTTAGGGGACTTGAAAGCTGCAGTAGTCGTAATATATATTTATTTCAGCCATAAAAACGTGAAAGCTCGATCTAGGCTGTGCGCGCGTCTGCAGATTCGGTGAGTTTAGTTTTCCGGCCGATTTAACTATAACGGCCAACGTATATAGTGTTTATATAAAAGACTTCTAAACACACATTTCCGATGCCCATAAACACATAATTTACATTGCCGTTACATATAAGTACCTATGTGCGTGTAGTTACTCTGATATAGGTGTAGCGAGAAAAAACCTCGGAGAAAATAAAAAAGAAGACATTTGTCATTTGTATTTTTTTTTTTTTATATTGGAACGTATACCACGCGTAATATATACGACGAAAAAGTTTGGTGTGGATTAAACCGCGACGATAACGATCATCAGCTTACGCCGCGAGAATAAAGAAGTTTGGGGCGAATGGACTTTTGGCTGTGCCGCTTACACAATATATAATATCAAGTAGAAAACCGACAAAATATTTAAATATTTGTACAAACGACTGGTCGCGAATGATCGATGGTTTTCGAGTTTGTTTGTCGGGCCGAAAACCGCGATGGTCGTTGTCGGAGATTCTCGCACAGTACCTGACCTGATATTATAATAATTCAACTTTCGGTCAACTTCTAGCCGGGTCCCTCTCCTCGTCTTATATATACGGCGAGGGAGTGTTCGCCGAGCCATTAGCACTCGAACGGGGGTCAGAGTAGAAAAGGCCCTTGGCGGAGTTGATCTCACCCTTATACGCGTTCAAAACAGCTATTCTCAAGAGGGTTCGGTGGTAAATGCGTTTTAAACAGGCGCCTTCTTCGGCGCGTAAACGGCACTAAAACGCGGTGGGCTGCATATTATACAATTGTATACAAGTGCGCACGCGTGTACGATTGGGCGGCAGACGCCCGCACGCATATATAACATTATACAGTCGTTTATCAGACAACCGATAAGTCAGTGCCGAATGTGCTTGTATATAATGTTACTTTGATAAATTACAAACTCGTCGTTACTGTGACGCTGCAGCATATTAGCTAAAAACTTTGATTTGTTTTATATAAAAATTTATATTTAATAAATCAAGTTTCCTTAATAAGTTATCGATATTTGTTTAACTATATTGGTATTGTTGTGTTAATTAGTTGTTATTATTATATTTATCATTAAATATTTATTATTTATAATTATTAAATTATTGATCTATTAATTTATCATTTTCTGTATAGTTAAATCTTTTATTGTAAATTTACTGTGCATACTGCATTAGCGTAACTAGTGGAGAGGCTGGAAACTTAACCTCTTCAAAATTACTCATAGCTCCCTTAAGATAAATTAATTTACGAACTCGTATAATATTAATTTAAAACGAATTAACAACAATAATGCATATTTGAAAGTAAAATAAGGCATGTGACATATTCAACGCCAATGTCATGGATATCACAAAAAAAAAAAAACATAACTGCATTAGACATTTTGTAATTTTAACTTGTTTAATGATTTCTAAAGTGTATTTATACTTTGTTGTTATTTTGTTAAGATTGATATTGAAATTTTGTTTAATTTTAATCAACACTTATTTTATCGCGAATAACTCAAATTACACGTAGGTCCTGTATTTAGTCAATGTTAAAAGTAAATTACAAATCAAGATACTATGTATCTCTTTAAAAATTGGTCAATGATAATACATTTGACTTTAAATGTGTTGAGGAAAACTTTAAGAAAGCTTTAAAAACTTGTATTAGTTTTAATAAAAGAAAAATGAAACTAGAATAAAAAAAAAATATTTTGTTATAATAAAAATAGGCAATGAATAGGAGGTGGGAGAAAATTTTTTTGAGTTATTTTTTTAAGAGAATGTATAGAGGGGCAGGTATAATAATATTATATACTTATATACGAGAATTTACGTAGTTTATAAGAATTTTTTTCGCGGTGAAATAGAATGATTTTATTTTATTTCCTATTTACTAATGTATCTCGTAAACTGAGATTCTCGAAAATTTATTTGAAACACAATACACAACGACCGCCTACTCTTTCGAAATTAATCAACCACCCGATGTCCGTCGTCGTGGCGATGCACTTGCAAACACAATACACTGCGACAACTTACAGAAACCGTTTGTTTTAATATAAAATATATATTATGTATGACTATTATTATACACTTCTGCTCCTATATACATAGTTGTAGCTTGTAGTTCACGGCCGACAGTCACACTTGAGAATAAAATCTCCTCAGTCCTTTGCCAACTGTCACGTGGCCCGCAGGCACATTGTTCGCGGTGCATTTAACACACAGCGAGCAAGCCGGAATTGACGCCACCAACACCCCTTTCGCCGTACCGACCGACGTAGACACATACATATTTATATATATATATATTATATACTTGTGTACAATACTGCCGGTATATATCCAAACAACCGCAATAATGCGACCCGTCTACTTCCTACCACCCCGCGCGAGACCCTAACCAGTTTTGAATTAGTGCTCGGCTATTGTTTCAATTCAAATTTGACTACGTATATATGTGTGTGAGTGTGTTTGTGTGCGTGACTCGAAAACCCTCGGGGTCATTTGTCTTGTGCGCCCTGTCTCTCCTGCGCTACAGCAGCACCATCATCATCCCAGGGGCCTCGCGTACTGTAGCATGTATAGCAATATATAATGGCTGCACGACAACCGCGTCCCCAGGGAACACCTATACATATTATTATATCGTATCTACGAGCAAATTGTTTTTAAATGACCACCCATTGTGGTGCGGGGGAAAAATCATTTAAGTACCAAAAAAAATAATAAATAATTATAACTAACGATATATTATGCTATATAATATTAATAATTTTGTGTCGTACTGGCGGCACCACTACCAAACACCATATCGACTATCAGCATCGCCATCACCGCCATACGATCTAGAACGTCATCGATTATTACAACAAAACGTCCCCTATATCTAAACGAATCCCTTATCTAATCATCGAACTATATAAAGAAAATTAACTTTATATATGACTGTAAAAGTATAGAAATATAGTAATTATTCTTATATAAACAGTACTATAATAAAAAAATCTTCAAAAATAAACATTCCGAATATTTTAATTTTGAATAAAAATTTAACTTAGTATTTGATAAAACAAATTTATAAAAATAATAATAATAATAATCATAATAATTGTTTGGTTGATACTATATAAATATTTAGAAAAATGTACATATAACACGCTTAAAAAGATAGTTATTTTAAAATAATAATTTATTTGGCTTGAGAAAATATAGACACCCGTTTAGAAATTTGTTATCTTTTTCATGTCGAATGGTATAAAGGGAGAGGGGGGTTTAAATCAATATAATTCCATTAGCGAATATATTCGTCGGATATAGACGATTTTCGGCGTTTTATTTTTTTGGCCAAGAGCCATTCCATATTATAGCCGTCGTCGTCATCGTAGTAGTAGTAGTAACTAATAGTAGTAGTGCCCGGTCGGTTTGCCAAAATCGACACTATACAACTTCCGATCAATCTTCTGTAACCTCCACTACGACCTCTGCAACTCGGCTGCACATTGCAGCAGTCCGTCCCATTCGGTGTACGGAAAAGCTACGGCCGGCAATTATTGCCGCACATCCGCGACGGTTAATTTATGCCTCGGAGCACAATGAATATTCACACAAACACAATGGTTGAGACATCCGTACCGAAGAGAGATAGATAGTGATAGAGATCGAGGAAGAGAGGGTGTGAGAGAGTCGCGTGTACAGGGAATTCGCTGTAGCATTAATGGCAGTGGACGATGGTCAACGCGTATATATATACACAATACACTCTTCCACTGACTCTTGCCAGTCCCCCAAAATTTAATTGGCCAGTTGACGATAAAAATCTTTCAATGCCCATAAATCGTCGGGGGTCACCCTCGAAGTTTACTAAATACGCTATATATACTATAATATGGCTATAGCTGCTGCGCCACACATATCTCGTCGAAGCCGCCACTATACCGCCGTGTCGTCAAATGATTTATTCTGACGTTTTAACTAAAGCGCGTATATGTAAATATATTGTAAAATGTACTGAATTTCTTGTCTGTTTTTATTATTATTATTCGCTTGTCATTATGCCTATAATACCAGCCCGAGTACTCTACCCACCCAGAACCTCAAGGGGGTAAACGCCGGAATAAAATTTCGACTGCGATTATCGTCGTGCAAAGTTGAGCGCTAAAAACTTTATAATGAATTATGCAAAAACGACGACCGGGTGTATATACGTTTCGCCGCCCAGTTTTTAATCCTCCGAGTTTTTCGTCCACGTCGTTTATACAGAGTAACACCTGGTACACGTTTCCTGCAGTTATACGCCCTTGATCGAATTAAGAATTTTATTTCGTTCGCCGCCGCCATCTTATAATATTTGATGCGCAAAAAATACGGTTTTTAGTCGGCAAACAATGGTAAAAAAAACCTATTTATAAAACAATTTTAACTTAGCAATAAAAAAATATAAAAACGTATTCGAGCGGCTATGTGCGCTACATGCTTTGCGATTTGCGTCCGTTAATTTTATTTTTACGTTTTTAATGCATCCACAAATCCTCTAGCGTGGAAACTTGTATAGTGAAACGCACTTAACTTAATATACCTATCGATAAGGTCAAATCGAGTTTATTCTTCCGCAATGGGATTTTAATATCTCGGCATATTGATAATTTATACTATACCGATCGTGAACATAATCTAGCAGCAGGTATATAGTAGTATAGCTATAGTTAATCATATTAAAATTAAGATGGTCGAAAAAAATAAACGAAATGGTTCGACATCGATTTACGGGTTCAATTATTTATTTCTATTTAGATAAAAAAAAAAAAATAATAATAATATAACGGGAGACGCCTTTTCAATTTAGACCTGATCGATTACCCGTTTGGTTTGAAGCTCTGTAGGTATATAATAAAGGAACGCCGCCGTGCGTAATTATAGGACGATAATTTATAACGGCTACACGAAAGGCGTCATATGTTTTACAAACAGAAAAAAAATAAAACAAATTTTGGTAAGTTTTAAGCAACAAAAAGGTTAAATAATAGTTATAAAATATTTTATTTACCTTCTTCGGCTACGGTGTCACTGTATTCGCCGTCTGAAATCAAACAAATAACGAGAAATCAGATTTGTATATTATTTAGACTTACACAAGTTACAATTCAAATTGATAACAGACACACACATACACACACATACATAAACACGTGCACGAAACTCGGGCGTATTATAATTCCTAAATTCACAAACAATAATCCCACGGGGATAACTTAATGTGAAGTCTTCCGTCTCGACGACACACAAGTTGATAATTTGTCAGCTAGGGACAACACCGCGAAGGGTGCGAGTAGTATACATACACGCACACGACCGCCTCGTTTATCGCTTCGGTACACTTGATGTTATCAATTACGCCGTATACGTATATAATCGCACGTCCTGTCTCCATCGCACGAACTGTTGGCGTAGGAGTGTTGGACTAACAAGCAAAAGTCGTGTCTGATGTACGATTTACTTTAACGTCGTGTATAATGACCAATACCTAAACCGCCCATTGAAGACGTCAAATTCGTCGCACGTTAATATTTTCATATAATAATACAAGCTTTGTCACTACCTAACTGTAATTCGACAAATATTGATCTTTCTCCATACCCTGGCCTACGTTGTAAAACTTCCAAGAAGCTCGATAAGTTTAATAATAATTATACCGAGTACAAATTTTATAAGTAAAATTAAAATTCTAATAAGATATACCATTTTATACGCTTTTAGTAATTAAAGTACCTTAATAGTACCCCTATATTATATAATGCGTCTTTAAACATTATATACATTTTCAATCCTATTAAGAACGAATTAGCTTAGGTAAATATAAAATATAGTAAAAATAATTATTGTATTACTTATTCGATTTGTATAAAAAACTTCAATTATATTGTATAAAAACATTAATAACAAAAAAACGCAAACCTTATTATTAAAAGATCCGTTATTTTTTATTACGCACCGATCATTGAGGAAATATTGGAAATGTTTACAAATTGTATCACCAAAAATGCTCCCACCACAACTGTTTCCCAAACAGACGATAATAATCCGATTTCAGGTGGCGTATTAATTCGCAAACGTTGATAAAACAGGTTAATATAACGATAATGATAATGATAATAATAATATTATTATTATTATTATTATAATACATGGTCCGAGCCACAAAACGACCGCCGGTCTAAAAGCCCGCGAAATATTTTTAACCCTCGTCAACGCATTCATTAACGTCTCTTACTGGTTTTGTTGCAACGCTGCCATATTATACTCGAGGGTATTTTATATAAATATAATAATATAACCTCATCAAATATAGTTAATCCGAATCCCGAGTTGTAATTACACAGATAGGATTAACCGCGTGCTGATTGGAATATCATAAACATCGCCACCACCCTGTCCCGCGTCGTTGTGAGTTTAATATAACGTAAACGCATATAATATCATAATATTATTAAACATATTATAATATTGCCGTACTGCAGGCATGCCGTATTGCCATGTATATATTTCAGAGATAACGGAATCGAGAAAGATGTACTTAAACACTGTTTCGCATCATCGTAGTTCGACAAGTTTTGCAATAATATAATATGTTGTCCCGTTCTTCATATTACCGTGTTATTGAAAATCTGAACTTATGTGCGTTAATATTATGACAAGGATCTTTGGGCGGGAGGTTAAAATTACTATACAGAAAATCGTCGGGTTTTAATAACGTATATTATACTGTTTCTATAATGTATCTAAGTAGAAATTTAAATACTTTCAATGCTCGAACCTTAAACTTTTTGACACGGTGAGCTGACAGAAGATCAAGAATCCAATTTCGCAGTCATTTAATATAATTTATAGCAGGTATAGGCAGGCATTAACAAACTTTTAAAATGTCGCATATACTCGGTCGTATTGTCAATCATAGAATTGTTGCCGTAAACGTTTTTAATAATGTTACTGCATTAAGATTATATAGTAGTTGTATATACATATATACATTACACAGTAAAGATCTATTATCTTGTTTATTATAAAACATCGTCCAAACCCTCTAATTAAACTTAAAACTACAACAGTTGCGTGCGGTTCTATATATAATGTCTATCGAGACTATAAGGTAACTTTTAAATTACTTTATTAACATTTGTTTTTAAATTGTTTTAATTATACTTATACACGTTTAACGGACACTTAAGAAGTATCACCGCGAGTGGGTTTAGCGTTATTAAATCGAAAACAATAACGACAAATGTTACGATAATAAAAATAAATAATAATATAACATTTTCTTTAAACACCACTATGTCCGAGAATAAGATTTATTTTAGATTTTTGATCGACAATCGATGATCAGTTTTTATTTTTTAATCATAACTAGTCTATAATAAATACCTATAATTAATTATTGATACTTTATATCTTAGAATTTAGTATTTTAAAATCATATTAATCACATTATTATATTATTAATATTCATAATCACTATTAAATATTTGAAACCCATAGACCGCTATAAACTAAATCGCTTTCATAGTCCAATTCACTTCGGTATATTTTATCATACAGATAAATAATATATAATATGTACTATAAGTAGTTTACATTGAGAATTTTGTTTATCTATTATTATGTTTAGGTACTTACTACAGTGACAACTGACATTATTGACAACAAATATGACGTATAGAAGTACCTATAATAGTGACAATGAAATAAGATAAATTTAAGAGACTGTCAGCGCAATATTTGTTTTCTCTGTCAGACTCACGCGTAACTTATAGATAAAACAGTTTCACATAAAATCATTTTTTTTTTTTTTATGATTTTTGAGAAATCTTCGAGTAAAATCACCTATTACAAAAATTATAGAGGATAATATTTTTGAAGAAATGCCATTCGATTTTATATTTTATAGTTATTTGATTTTTTATTCGACTTTTAAAATAACAAAAACTTTTTGTAAATTTAAATCAAGTTTAAATTGTTTTGAGATGATATTTAGAAAAATCGATACGAATACTCTCAAAAATATTATTCTCTATTGTTTTTTTAATGGATGATTTTACTCTAATATTACTCAAAAATGGGCCAGAGAAAACAAATATTGCGCTGACATCCTCTTAAGTGATATTTGAATAAGTGATTAAACACGGAAATATGAAAGATGAAAAGACATGAATTTAAATTTTGTGGAATTATTGTTATTCAATAAAAATTAATCAAATGAATTACCGTTATTTTAAATTATTATAATATGCAGATTTTGAATGTGAATATAATATTTTATTTAAAAAATGTATAAACGCAACTTTATAACAGGGCCAGTGACCCTGGGCCGCGTGTGAAATCGCATTTTGAGAGGGATCGTATATTCCCGAGCGTTTAATATTTACGACCAGTGACACGTGTACATATAAACGAAGGGTGTACTACGGGTAGACTTTGATGTGTAAGTGACATTTTTGTAAAATTTAACGTACCACGGTGGCGTAGTATAATCTTAATACTTAAAAATATAAAAACAGACGTTCGAATGGGTTTGTATCATATACAATATAATCGGTTTTATTAAATAATTTATATTCGTTTAGGAGACGACTGAAGTGTATAATACCTATCCCCACCTCAGAAACAGTCACGATATTTAATCAAATATACGTATACTATTTTTTTTTATCATCCGCGAGATCAGATCAAGTTTGAATAAGCATGGCCTGTGATGACTAAGCGACGCGTTCTTATACACACGACGCGGCAACATTAAATTTAATTACGCAAGCTGTGGTAAGTGCGTGAGGACGTGGAAAATGAAAATACCACCTGCAACTAAAAGATATACGACACTAGGATTTATGACGGCTCGAAAATATGCATATATTATAATAATGATAATAATAATAGTATGATACGCGTCCTTAGTAATTACATACGATAGACCCGAATAACCGATAAAGGATATGCACGCCGTGCTACAGTTAATCGAAAACAGACATTAATTTGTGTGATCTTTTATGCGGTAAACTGCGTACCAATTTATATGCGTCAAAAACACTGGCGATTTATTTTGTTCAAAAAAGCGTCTACAAAAACAAAAACCTTTTACCTTTTAAACGGTCTATAATTCCATACACTGATACACTTACGGTTTGGGTGCTGATTTTAACGAATACGTTTTGTTTAATATATACTATCTGCGCAGCGTCAGGTTTAAAAAACTACTACCAATACACGAATTGAATTGAATTTTGAGATTTCGATGTGAATACAGCAGCAGACTGCCCGGCTTTACTTTTTTGACGTTTGAATTTGGTCATGAATAATGGAGTTCTCGATCGTTTATAAGCTCGCACGTGCGATTTTCTTCGTTATATATTAGGCGGCAATTTATAACAAAACGTGTTTTAGTCTTGTAAAATATCGACGAGCATATTATGTGAAGACTTTGATTAGTAACCGTTTAATCACGTCTTCAAAACGTTTTGAAACAAACACACCTTTCTCAATAGAAAACCCACAGATGAATCAGTATTTCGCTTGAGTCGTAAGTATAGAATTGATTAAAAATAATATAAAATAATGGTAATATATTATATAATATGTTGTATACATAAATGCATTTATACATGCTATTCATTTAGATTGAAATTGTTTCTTGCGTATTTAGTTACAAGAAGTTGTCATGGAAAAAAAAATATTAGAAATATAATCAGCATTGAGCTGGAATGAAATTGTTACGATCGATTCCATTATAAATTTGGGCGTATTCATCCTGCAACATACGTGTTATTTTGCGGTGGCCCACCCGCGGTTTCATCGACCCGTTAATTACTATTATAGTCAAAGATGCGTACGGAATAACATGTAAACTTCTCGTCTTGTCGCCCGCCTCCTTGTGGTTTATCTTTAGATTTCGACTATTCGTGGGTTCAATTCTCCGGCTTTCGACTAACTGTGGTTACATCAAGCCTGGGGTTAAATAAATTATGTTTTTAAATATTTTGTTAAATATATTTGCGTTGCACATCTAAAATTTCGTTATATAATTTAATTTTTAAATACGCGAATATAGTATACGTGAACGCCGTAATATACGGTCAAAATAAAACGATCGTTAAACAAAAAGTGAAAATCGTTAGATAAGTTTTATGAATATCTGGTATACCTAGTTAAATCCCCGGCAGCAACGTGACTTTTCCATTAACAACAATTAACGGCAGATGGTCGCCTTGGATATGTTTGCATGAAGGGACATTGACGCGAGTGGTTGAGTGTGGTAAATTTGTTGCACTACGGGTTGCATATAATATCGGCTGCACGTTGACACAAAAGATCGAAAACGAGGGTTCTGCAGCGTGCAAAAGGGTTGACGATCGATTGTATAACACAAAAAATACGTCCATCACGGTCAGCGGGGTGAAATCCAAAAAGAGAATAGTAATTATTATGATGCATAAAAAAAAGTTTAGGTATATACTGGGAATAATAACAGTTTATAAAATTAAAAATAATGAGAAAAAAATATATATATCATATTCTAAATAAATACCTATCCGAACTATATATTCTTATATGTTATGTATACAACGAGATTATTTTAATGCGGATAATATATATATATATATATTTATATAAATTTACGATGATATATGTTTATATTGTATAAATTATGGTCTACAAAATTGTTAAAATATTTAGGTACCCAAAAACACGCAAACAATATTATATACCAACTACTAAAAAAAGGTAAAAAAAATAACTATTGGCGATGAGTGATGACAGTATGACATACGATAAAGTTATGGATAATTCACCAAGCGTACAAAAATATTGAAAGTATGTAGATATAATATTGTGAGTCAAAAATATTTGCTGCATCTATTGACGATGAAAAAAAAACCAATCAAAATTAATTAGAATGAAAAACACGATAAGAGAAAAATTCTAAAATAGATAAAAATAAAGAATTATGTTTTTGCGTTGTAGAAAAACAATAGATAAAAATTTTAGTAAAAATAAAAATTATAAATAGGTATTAGTTACCTATACCAAAAAATCTCAACAACCGGAAAAATATAATGTAAATACGCGTAAAGTGAACTTTTCTTATTATTATTTATATGATTATATAAAGTATAAGTACTCAACATTTTAAGAAATATTCTCTTGTTCTTGTAATTTTATTATAAAAAAGGTAATACTCGATTGTTTAAGTTAGTGTATTTTGAAGAAATAAAACTAAAATAATAATTCATCTACAGAAAATGAAATGTTATTAAGTAATTATTACATTATAATTTATTATGAATTTTCTGGTAATTTCGTTATTAGAAAATATATATTTTATAATTGCTATGTATCTGGTTGTGGTAATAGAACAAAATATATATCTGAGACCATGATATGTCTGGGCACGTTAATATGATGACGAGTGAATAGGTAGTACCTATAGATTATATTAGGTATATGTAAACACTTATACCCAGTGACTGGAAATATGTACTAAAAAGAGTCGTTCTAAGCGGGGAATATTGGATGAGTACTTATAATATAATATATATTATAAGCTAAACGGCAAGATAGGGTTAACTACTGTTTTGGGTTGGAATATATATATTTTTTTTGTTTTCGGCCCGCAACCCGACGCACCCAAAAGTGGACGCTCGTGACCAGGTTTTTGCGAGATCCGACCGAACTCCGTGGCATTATAATACTGCACGGTGTACTAATTATTGTTCACGTGAGCAACGCGCGCAACGGATTTAGAATACAAATTACAGGAATTAAACTAAGTGCATGGGCGGCACAGATGCTGTTTTGCGATTCTATCCCTTGCTGGGGAACAATTAGCCCTTATTGTTGCCCGAGAGAAACCAGTGTCTCCTTTATCCCCTCAGTGTTTTTCTTTACATTTTTTGCCAGGACGTTTTAAACGAGCAAAAAAAGTAGCACGCTTAATATTATGTAAAACGCAGAAATACACAAAGATTTTAGGCGGCGAGTGGCAAAAAAAAAAATTAAGGTGTTTATCATTTTTTTTTTTTTACCTTTAATAAAACACGTCTATGTAATTTTTATATATAATAAATAACCCATTAAGAGACATTAGTTTTTTTCTCTATAAATTTCCAAATAATTAGTTTTAAATATTCTCTATCAAAATTATCTTTCTGCATATGTATACATTATGTCAATATCAATTATTATAATGCTAGTGTGTCTCTTCTAGGGTATGATATAATTGACAATTATTACAAATTAAAATATATTAATTTTTATTATAACCATGCATACTTATATGTTGTTATGTAAATTACATCGTAATATTAATATTTAATATAGATACCTACATATTAACTTCCTTGTGCGTTAAGTTAGAAAGCTGATGGCTCATCTATAACTGTAATCTCACATAAATAATACAAGACATAAAATATTATAATTTTTAATTCGTCTGAGTATTGTAAAAATAAAATTCAAATCAGATACTTTTTTTATACTCGCGTTGTATAAATAAGTGAAATACAGAACACGTAATATGTCTTGCATTACCACCCGCTACCGTTCGCTTTTTTTTCTCATAACCGATTTTCTTTTTTTTCTCAAATGTACAATTTTTATGGCCAATTGTGGGTATCTATACTTAGGTATATATATTTTTCCGTTTCTTGTTTTCCATTTGGTCGGCAAAGTGCAGTTTGCATTTCTTATGAGTTTGTTGGCGAATGAACTCGCACGATATAAACTGTGTAAATAATAAATATATTTTTATGTGCTTTGTGTGTACTTACCTCCCCCAAATGGATATACTACCCCGAGTCTTAGGGATATTATTATATTATATTGTTGTTCAGTTTATAATTATTTGCCTTTGCAGGACGATTTGAGTTTAAAAAAAAAAAAATAACGTTGACATGCAACTTTACTTGGATTAATGTCCTCCTATCTATGATTTTTACTTTTGTACATATACGTGTTTATTTCCATGTATACATAAAATATATATGTTTATAGATAGTTTCAACAACAAGTGCTACTATAACATGTACTATAACTAAATTAAATTTTAATCAAAATTTCAGTTATTATAACATTTTTTTTAATCATTTGAGATATTTGAAAACGACGCGCGTGGGAATACCAGATTAATAAAACCAGTTTTCTTCCGACACGATTTCGTGAGACTTTTAAAAGGTGTACTTAATGAAGCCTAACGTGTGCGCGAGAAGACTTTCGACGTTAAGTCGTACAAATCGTACGTGCGAGATAAATATCTCCCGGAGAAGATATTAAGAATGAAATAATTTACTAAATAGCGGCTAAATAGAGGATAACGCGTCAATAATATTGTTAGTCCGACGCACAAAACACACGCACGTCGCGCTTAATACACAATATCCTACCTATATATAATATTACAATCTAAAATGTACCGGTAACGTGCCCGGTCAGCCGGGAGAGAATATAAAATAGGTATAATATAATCAATATAATATAGCTGCTGATTGTAACGGATAATACATAAAAAAAATATATATACAATATTATTTTCGTCGAACAGCAATTAAAAAATCATCGGTAGGTAATTGTGTGTATATACACATAGTCGGTAATTATTATCGGTCAAGTCTTTCAATATATATATATATATATGTATAGGCTCGCAGTAAAGACCCAGCCATCGAGTTCTATAGAAAACTCGTTAGTGGATAACTAGTTTGCCGACAAGTGAGCGGCGGCGGCATTGTTAACATATAGTATTTATATATACGTTTCAAGCAAACATCGCTTGGTCTATACTCGCTATACACAGAATAACAATATATTATTATGGCGTACGCCGCAACATCGGTGGAGTATATAGAATAAGTTTAAAGTCTATTTAACTTCGCGATTAATGAACTTTCGACATCCCATATGCATACAGACGGCCACCACCGTTATACCGTTGAATACCGAGGCGTGGTAATCGAACTAACAACGCGATAAATTTTTGTTGACTAAACTTACCCGGACAGATCGAAGTGCACTCGGCCTTATGCACCGCCGACCCTGGGCAGGGTTTGCCCCCGTTGAGCGGCACCGGGTTGTTGCACACTCTGGTCCTTTTCTGCTGCCCTTTGCCGCACCGGGAACTGCATTCGGACCACTGTGACCACGGTGACCAGCCTCCGTTCACTGAGGAAAGAAATAATATATATATATACACAATATAGCAAGCGAATCAATACCCACGAGCACGCATTATATGGGTTTTGTTCATAATAATTTATATGAAATCGGATAAGCGTCACGACAGTATACCTATACTTTTATTCGTTTTAATAATCGCGGTATAAGGTATGTACACGCTACAACCAGAGCATGTGACCGCTCTTCTCACTGCTAAACAGATTTAATATTTTATAAAAATTCATTTTGTGGCGCGTCGTAATCGTGATAGCGAAATAAACGTATGCGTATACACCGAGATGCACTGGTTGCAATGGACGTGGTGGCCGGCGACCAAAGATCACGAACTTGTGATTTAGAGCACGTCGGTTTCGTGTCTCAATTGTGTACACACGCCGACCGGACAATAAATCGCGTTTTTCGAAAGAAAAAAATGTCCGCAGATCGGTCAAGACGATAATCCTACATTATATTATATTATTTTACGGCATGCATATAATATACGCGATATGTAACCGTGAAACACACGGTTGATTCTTTCCGAAAATAATAGCAATAAAAATGTTTTATTCGACTTCTTCTGCTGCAGCAGTACAGGTAGATAATATATATGTATACACCTGACTGTTTCGGGTTTTTTTTCCCTTTTTGTGTCCATCGTCAAACCGAAATCTACGCGGTGACGACTCATTTTATATACCTGTATGTATATAATACAGTGCAGTAAAAAAAAAAAAAAATTGTGTCCACGCGACCATCTGTCAAGAACCCGTAAACGTCTCGCCCGACCCATAAATCTTGCAGCAGTAGACGATGTCACGATAATGCTGTCGGCCGTATTTTGATTTCACGTAAGTACCTAGGTATATATATATTAATAATAAAATGATTTTCATAGTGATCATAAAATAATATGTATCGCTATAGGTACTTAGACCTTAAACGCGATATATCTATTGTATGTATTTATTGTATTCTTGACGAGTTGTGAAACCCCTTCTCCCTTTATTTCCCATAAGGAAAAAAAATTGCACGCAAAGTCATTATTTTATGTACCTAGGCCAGTCGATAAGGTAAATGCGAATTATAAACTCGAAATTATACACATATATTATATGCGTAGAAACGCGTTTAAATATTTGTTATGTACACGCGCCGGCGTGCATATATACAATGAAAAGCACACAACGTTCAACAAAATTAAACAATTAGAACTGTTTTATTTTTATCCGCAAGACTAGTGTAAACAATTAAGGTAAACAACTACTTAAATGTTGAATATTTCATGAAAACGTAAATACTAAATAGACTGTTGTACGGCGTATATACCATACACATAATATATATAATAATGATATGGTGTTTGTGTATATTGTTGTATTTCATTTTAGCTTGAGATTTCAGTAATATTTTTGTAGAACGTTTTTATTATAATGAAATGTAATTGTCAACGGGCGTGACAACACGCATTAGCATAATATACACACTGTTAATTTCGCGGATCTAGAACGATTTTTTTCTTTTCAAAAACGTGTCGTGTCTTATACTCTTATACTCGTGAGCCCATCGAAAGTCGTTAATTATGATGATAATAAATAAACAAACAAACGAAAACACACGTGTCACGCGTGACGTTGATAACTGTAACAGCAGACAAAATTATAAAAAAAATTCAAATGTCTATGGTGATGAGAGGGGGGGAGGGTTGCCGACGTAAAAGCACGTAAACGTAATAATTCTCCACTAAATATAATCGCTCTGCACATGCACAACTTATGCGATGTACGCGAGAAATAAAAGAACAACGATGTATAGAGTCGTATTATTGTAGAAGTTTTTTCTTTTAAGTACATAACTATGCTGTTAGACAAAACGAAATCGTGTCTATACAGCGCAGTCGGAATATTATATATAATTTGACTCGCAACACGATTCACTGCGCGCTTCATTGTTGACGCGTACTGCGCACGAATATGATGATGAGTATTATATGCCTATGCATCGGATGTAGGTACATGACAATAATATACTACGAGAAGAGAGGTACATGGTTTGACGTATATGAGAGACTTGGGCTAGGAGTGACACACGTGCATACTACTATTATATATTATCATTATTGTATAATTCGAACGAAGATTTCGTTCTTATATTTTGTACGAGTGTACTATACATTTATACATAATAATAATAATATATATAATGCTGTTATTGTCCGACAGGCGTGTACGAAACGGTTTGTAGGTGACGGAACTCCATACAGAGTTATTCTCATATGATTAATATAGTAAAAATTTAGTAATATTTAATACAACATAATAAACAATTCAAAGTGGAAAACAAGACATTTTTTTTTAAATGTCTGAACAATTGTGTAGAACGCTTAATGCATGCAAGTAAGCAATGTAGAAATTACAATTGATCTAGGCCTGGCATTTTTTTATGTATATATACAATGATCTACCGGGTAAATAAGTTATATTTTGAATGTTATGTATTTAAATTTATAAAGGAAAAATTAATTTATAAGTAGATAGTAATGTGTATAAATATTTAATGTTAAATTATAAAAAGAAGAATGATTTTATACTTAATCATATTTTTATTGTTATATACAGATTATTTCCAATACATTTTGATATATACAAAACAGTTCAGCAGCTATTTTCAATTAATTTATAATGTGAAACAATAATTAATTTAATTACTATAGTATGCACCTTCAACTGCAACGGGCTTTATGCTAACGGTGTATTTAAAGGAGGTTGTTAACTATATTTAAGTGAATTATTTTTAGTTTAGATATTTACAATATTCTAGTATAATATTATGGGTAATACGAGTTATATGTGTAACAAAGTAACAAATGTTACTAATAATTCGTAGATATTTCGGGAATTTGTCAAGTTCATAATAACGGTTATATTATACATGATACGTATATTATTATCAAATGCATTCATAAAAAACTAAACTCGAATCGCAGTTTTTAAATATTTACCTAACTCGAAAACATAATATATTTGCACAAATACTTATACAAAATACGAATACTTTTTTAAAAGTTCATTGCTCGTAGCATAAACATTACCTACATAGTATATATATATAAATATTATATATACTGCTATTGGATCACTATGATACATATTTTGTTCCAGACCGGAATCGGGAATACATTATATTATAGTTACAACAATATCGTGTTTCCCGAGCAAGAATCGTTTCGGAATCGAGTGCATACCGATATATTATATCATAGGTAAGAGCATCGCTAGTGCATTGAATTAGGAATTTGGAGTGTTTATAGTTTTAAACTGCAAACACTAGCTGCCATGCGATTGAAACACGTGACCGGAGTTCCGTATAGTACCGGCTGGCGGACATACGCTGTATTACTGCCAACCGTCCCTGAGTGATAAGCAAAAGCGGTTTCCGGACGGACCACATATAAAATTAAAATAATAATATAACAAGAGAAAAAAATTGTGATGCCCGTATGCACGGTATAGACGTTGATTAAAAACTAATTTTAACTGTCACTGCAGTTGTGGGGCGGAACGCTATGTATTTCGAAGAGAGAAATCGTGAATTACACGGTAATTAAAATATTATATTAACGTTGGTGATTCTGAGGAAATACATTATAAACGAAATGCACAGATATCTATTTAATTTGATATTCGATTATTCGAATGTAATAATATGTTTTATGTTTATTTAAAATAAAAAATAACTCCTTCGAAAATTCGTTGCCGCCCTTTCATTATAATATCTACTATAGATATAGCTCGTATCGATGGGGCGTGATTTTTAATCTTAGTGATAATTAAGAACGTGATTAGTTTATTTTTATATTAATTATACGAGTACAAGAGAAAGAAGAGAAATTAGTAAGGGCTTCGATGAAAACGAAAAAAGCAACGTGAGACGTGAGTAGGCACGGAATGACTTTCCAGTAAAGTTTAAAAAACATAGATTGTTCAAACAGAGATCAAAGCAAAACGTCTAGTCATGATAAAAATTGTGATTATTATTATATCGTTTAAAACATTGCGAGTTTTTATGAGGATATATTATTCTCGACTGAGGGGGAGTGTGATGACTGATGACCATCAGGGGTGGATATAGGGATGAGAAAATGGGAAGGACAGGGAAAGAGACTAAAATATATAAAATATGCTTTTTACCATAGGTATATCAACTACTAACGTACGAGGTGATACTGCATTGGTAAAAGCATTTTTTGAACGTCTTTTTAAGCAAAGAGCGTATAGTTTGGCTTTTAGAATATCTTCGCATGGCTAAAAAAGTGGACCATTTAAATGACAATTTTTTATTTGAGAGAATAATCAAAAATTACAAGAAGCTATATCACGATAGAAAAAAGCTTGATAATCAGTCGGAACTATACTACGTGTTTCATTGAGATAGACTGAATACTAAGTGTGAGAAACTGAGGAATGTAGTCGTGTTATCGTGATGATAAAGCTGCCAAGTTTTGTTTTTTATACGATGTACGATATAAATGTATTTCTAAGCCAATGCAAAACATCTAAATAGTCTTTACTGATGTTTTGGAATCTACTAATCTAAAAATGAAAATTTCCAGCACATCTTTAGATTTTGTGTTATTTATAAATTTCCAGGAAATTTTTTAATACATTTGGAATAAAAAATATTAAATAGTTGTAATTTGAGATAAGCATTAAGCTTCTCTTGTAAATTGGCTTAGAAACGATAAAGGCAACTTTGAAGTAGTATCTTTAGGAGCTGTTCAGTCTCCTATTGTTACCAGGTTCTTGTATCGAAAATGCATTAAACGGATCGTATTTAATACCTTCTTAAAATGTATAATGTACAAATTGAGATGTTCGCCTCTCCTGCAGCAAACAAGTTGCTACACGTCTGCACACACACTCCATAATAATAATATAGTTTACACCTATACATAATAATATACCATGTACCTAGGTACTTATATACATAAACATTCGAATATTGTTTCGCATTTTATAGTCGGTAATAACAACTTTCATTATAAGGACCGCGACGCGCGGTCGCGGGTCGGTGCAGTCGGACCGTTAAAAATGTTTGCTCTCGCCCCGCCGCGTGCACATACGATACAATATACGACACTGTGTGTGTTTAACACTCGCCGTATAATATGCTAGTATCCAATAACGATTTGATATTATATTACGTTTTATCTGTTTTATAAATATATATTGTATTTATAGGACCGTCTCGTGACGAACGTGTACGTGTGTACCATATATTATTATAATTAAATACAAAATATATAGGCATATAATATAAATCGCAGTTGAAACGATCATCGCCGATCGTGCATAATAATATATTATTATCGCTTATAACATAGCAGTGCTTCTTAACTGTTTTAGCGCTGTGGCCTACATTTTTCTTCAAAAATCTATCACAAATCACATAGCAGAAGTTCTCAGACAACCTACTGATCTATTTTTATTTCCGTTGCACTAGTGAATTGGTTGATGGAATTTGAGAATATATTCATTCGTCGTATCGACAATATTAGTAATTGGAAAACACGAATAACGTATACGATGGTTTGCGGGTAATTTTTGGGATTTATAATACTTTATGATTACGGTTTATATACAGTTTAAAAAATGTAAACTTCTCGTGAGCCACGGAAAAAATGGCTCAGCGGAGGGTCTCTCCAGTAAAGAATATACTTAGCTCTCCCCCCCCCAAAAAAAAAAAAAATTATACGTTTGAATTGTACAAAACGCGTTTCCAAACTCGGTATGTATAGCATATAAATAATATAATTATGTTCGTATTATTGTACGAGGCGCGTTTCGTGAAGACGCTACCGCACTGATGGGATCGTGCGACACTATCACGTACGGAGAATCAACAAGGCACCACCACTGTTTGCTGTTGCCGAGTTTTCGCTGTCGGTCGCCGATTTGCAGCGAAAAGTTCGGGGCTGCTACGGCGGAGGAGAAAAAACTTCCGTCTCGTTAACGAGATTTTCAATAACGAAACTTTTCCCGCGCCCGCGACAAAAGACGTTTTTACCCGCAAACCACCACACGTGCGCACACACCTGCGGCGGCGGCGGCGGCGGCGTGAATATATGCGTACAATAAAATATTACAATACGTAGACCGAAGATATTATGCATACTATACATATATATGTATGTATGAGTTTGCGTGTGTGCGCGCGGCGTAGTGTGACGGGTCGACCGACTATAGGGTGCCGCCGAGTGGCAGGAAAGACGTAGTAGGATTTCGATTTGTACGTTCGAATTGCTTTTTTTCTTTTGCCGGAAAGTCACGCGCAATGGCTATACCCCCCCCTCAGCTCCGTCTGCAGGTACATCTCTGGGACACGCCACGCTAGTACGTGTAAACGAATACGGGGGAAAAAACGGACTTTTTGCCGTGAACCCGCACACGTCGATCGTCCAGCGTAGTTACGCGACAATGACACGACCGTATGTGGCGCCTGAGTTGTATTATTATATGAACAAATAATGATATCATATGCGGCATTGCGGCTGATAATATAATAAATGAGCTCTGTAGTGTTGACTGTATTAGATGATTTCTGTCCCGCGGGCAGTGATGACAGTCTCATTTGGAATTATGATTTTTATTTTCGACGGGGAAATATAAATCGCAATCGACCCCAATAAGTTTGCTATAATTTTATTTTCGTCGGTTTGAAAACACATGTTTTGATAGTATTAAATACTATAACTACGCCAAATACTTACTACTATGTATTCATAATAATGATAGTAACAACAGTACGCAATAATGTAACGGAAAAATCAAAAGGATTAGACGAGGTGGTTAATTAAATCCCGATCGTAATAAGTGAGGCCGATTCAAACAATAGTATTTAACTTTTCTATACTGTTCAAATTAAATTGGGAAAATTTCCACATTCTCCTCTACCAGTTGTCGCGTCACCACTATATGAGATGATTGATTTTCAAATTCTTTGATTACACATTATTATTTTTATAATGATATAATTGGTGTTAAATGCTACGCCACCGAATAATTATTACTGTAAAAAAACATATACTATTTTCGTTTTAATAATATTTCAATAATTATAAACGCTATTATTTAAATATAATAATATGTTTTACTAGAAAACATAATTAACTAATCAATGTAACTATAATAATATAATAAAATATATAATTATAATATGCATATCGAAATAATTTTATCACGTGTATTAAGTGTTAAAATTTAATAGTACCTATTTCTTTTTATGGCGATACAAAAAATAAAATAATTGACGAATTATTCGAAGGGTTCCGTGTAAAATCGATGACTATTGTAACTGACAATTAAATTTGAGTACGCGGAATAGTAGTTCAACAGCATATTATATAGTACTTAGTATATACATGATAAATACGTTATAATTGATTCCTTAACCGACAAAAGTTCAATGATAAAAGAAAACATAATTGGAACAGTGCAGTGTGTGTACAGAGTAATTTGTACGGCATCACAAAGGGGATAGTTTTTTTTGTGGTGACCATTTTCAAAGTATCTAAAATTGTACAAGAACGCTGTAAAAGAAACAAGTTTTAAATAAAAATATAATACGATTACGTTCGAATCTCGAAAACGTGCGCCGCTGTACGGCATTTTCAATAGAGTAATTTTTGCTTTGATCGTAAATACTAAATCGATCGTGAAAAATAACCCATTATTTTCGAATTAAGTATATTACGTAAAAGAGTACGTGTGTATACCTGTGTAAAACATTAGAAATACGCGCGCGCACACACACACACACACACACACACTACAGACCCGGTCATTGTATATCACGTTTACCTTTTTCACGTCGGCCTGTTTAACGACCACAACGACTGACGATGACGTTGCCAAAGCGATTAAAAAGCTGTCGTAAGTACTGCTGTGGCACATTTACATGGTGGGAGGGGATAGAGGCATAGTCAAAAGAGTTTGATTGCCTATATGTGTATGTTTTTAATAAGCGATTTTAATAAGCTCGAGGACGACGACTATATAAAGTATAACACCTTACACCTATATTATATAATATGATCAAATAGAAATAATAATAATACTTGAAGTGAATTTTCGATTTCCTATATACCTACCCACGTGTATTAATGCACACGACCAAAAACGGATACAAGTAGGAATATTATTGTTATTAATATTATAAGCTATACACACTACACACGCTTTGGCGTTTCCACGCTCGCGGTATTGTTAGTTCCGGATCATTAGCCCAATAATAGCAACGAACGTGTGTGAGCGAGCCCGAGTGAAAAAGAGACCCTCGACGAGCCGCCCGCAGCATTTCGGATTCAGAGTGTTTATGAAAGGGACTCTTGTGTGCGATAATTGATTGCGACTGTGTATATGTATATAATAATATTATGCGCGTAAAATTTACGATAGGTTTGTCCCTGTCGCTCCTCCTCCTACGCTCGGAATCGGTTCTACCACGGCACATATAGCTGCGTTTCGGTATTTTTTTTTTATATTTTTGTTCTAAAACGCCACCCACACGGCTATACAACACGCGGCTTAATGACCGAGGACCCATCGTAAAAACGAATAGCGAAATTTATGTTGTGAGGGGTTGTGGTCCGATATAATTATTCGCATTTAGAATATTATTATTTGTATATAATATCCCAGGCGTTGCGCCACGCGTGACCCAATAGTTAAAATCCCGCATAGCTTGGATAATACAAGGATTATTATCATACTAGTATGATATTATATATAAAAATATATATGATTTTAAAACGTTTAAATAAATTCCATTCCCATTGGGTATGGATAGATAGATAGTATATGGACACTAAAGAGAATAAACAATAGCTGAATTTAAGCTGATGACTATAATGAAAACATCATTCTTGAATGGATAAATAAAAAATATTCCACATGGTTACATAATGTATTTGATAAAATAGGAACCGATTAGATATAATATAACGAAGCAGAGTGCAAAAAACAATTTATACGTTTTCGTGTTCTCTCCGAGATTTTTCAGCTACTTTTTTGAATTAATGTATATAATAAAAAATGAAAAATAATAGCCTTTCATGGCGTTAACAACGAATTTAAATAACCTTGATTTGAAAAATATGAATTTTGCAATAGGTTTTTCCACTCTGGTGAATTTAATCATATTTAAAGTTATAATTTCCTGAGACTTATAACGATGTTTATATTTAATAAATAAATCACATAATCTCTGCTTTCGTAAAATACGTGCTTAAATAAGTTATTTAAATAAGTTCATTATGCGGCTTGCAGTTCTACTATGTCACTATATATAGTTTAAGGGGGTAAAAAAGTTTTGATTGCCAAAATGTGCACCGAAAAACAATCCGTGAAAGAAGTTTGAAGGGTAAAGAACGCTTAATTTTACACTCCCTCTTCTACATTTTATTTTAGATGTGGATGACTGCTGACTTATCAAAGTGAATTGGTTGATTTCTAGAGAAAAATTGATGGGTGAAAAAAATATTGCTATCTTTTAAAAAGATTATAAATAAGATAAAATTGTGAGACATATATACATTTATGTAATCAATATAACTTTTATAATACCCTTAAAATATTTACTTAACTTAAACAAAACCCAAAATGAAATTCAATAACTAATTTTAGCCAGGACAATGAATGCATACAAGTAATTTTTTATATACATACAATATGTAACATAAGTACTTTGCAGAACAAATTTGTTTGGTAAAAATTTGTGTAACATACAACTATATTTTCATTTAGTATAATTGATGTTTTGTGTTCACAATATTACTGTACGTATATTATATTTCATTAAAAAACAATATATTTATTAAAAGCATATTGTTCTTATTTTTAAGAATAATTAAAATATGGTTCGACCACCTGCAGACTTTGCGATTTCGATTAGTATTATACTAATTAGCCTCAACTTTTTTTTTATGAAAATATAATTCAATTATTTTTCTATTGGTTTGAATTTTTTAAACATAAAAAACAGCTGAATTATACTTTAGGGCATATTTAGGAAAATTTTTAAAACTTCTTATAAACATTAAAGTATAATACATAAATAAAGCATCTGAAATATTATATATTTTATTGAAAGGTTTAATTTTTAAATGAAAACCAAAGCCATGCGAATTAAAGTATAATAAAACTCGAGAGTAACTTTGAAAACGAATGACATTAACAATTAACACCTTTTAAGGTTTTCATTTTATATTGGGTAGTCACAACTCTTTTGACGTTCATAAATTATTCAACACGATTCCGAAGAGTAATTTATACCGTTCATAATTTATCGTCAATCGATTTTACCACAAACGGATGAACGAAATTTATTCATTATTTTCATTACTATTATTATTTTATTTTTAAAACGAACTTGAAGATGTGCGCTTATTCTCTACAATGATAATAATAATAATTACAACTGCAAAAAGTGGGAATCCACATGACCCCGATGACCCTTCCACTCTGCCCCGTGGACTCTTTCTTCTGTAGCAGGCCAAGAAATGCACACACGTTAACAATGAAAAAAATAAATGGCTAACAACAATGGCCGACCAATACGCATATATATAGTATATACCTTCTCCGGTATATACAAACAATATATAAAATGTTATTATTATTATTGTAAAAATGTAAATGAACGGTTCTTTGCGTCCATATTTGTCCTAATATACCTATAACGACTGTCGCCGGAAAGTAATTTCATATTTAACAATATCTGCAGAGAAAAACCATTTCGCAAAGTTATATCTGGTGTTGTCACGACCCCACCCCGGTAGTACTTTTTGGAAGAAGAAAAAATTGTTTTCTGGTTTTTTTCGTCCGCTTCAAACGAACTTCGCGGTACCGACAGAATGCAATAATGGCCGAAAATTTACCAAAAGAAAAAGCATCGTTGTTGAGTGTCTCGAGAATTTTAAGTACACACGCCACCGCCAAAGATATATAATTGCTTAGGGGACTGCATTCCAATTATCCAGGACTGATTGGAATTTTACCACTGCCGGGCAAACTTTTTACTATTATGCGGCCATGGGATCAAGCAATATATAATTTCACGAGTTTCAGAAGCGCAGTTTTTTTATTTTTCTCATGTTCAGATCTT